>NC_090931.1:89923703-90523703 GCF_040938575.1 Ambystoma mexicanum
GAGTAATAGGGGACATGAATGGGGGCCTGGTGGAGGCTGCCCCTGCACTGCTGGGGGGTGGGGGTGGTGGGAGACATGAGTGGGGGCCTGGTGGACGCTGCCCCTGCACTGCTGGGGGGTGGGGGTGGTGGGAGACATGAGTTGGACATGAGTGGGGGCCTGGTGGAGGCTGCCCCTGGTGGCTGGGGGGTGGGGGTGGTGGGAGACATGGGTGGGGGCCTTATGGAGGCTGCCCCTGCACTGCTGTGGGGTGGGGGTAATAGGGGAAATGAGTGGGGGCCTGGTGGAGGCTGCCCCTGGTGGCTGGGGGGTGGGGGTGGTGGTAGACATGAGTGGGGGCCTGGTGGAGGCTGCCCCTGGTGGCTGGGGGTGGGGGTGCTGGGAGTCAGGAGTGGGAGCCTGGTGGAGGGTGCCACTGACTGCTGGGTGGTATGGGGTGCAGGGAGACATGAGTGGGGGCCTGGTGGAGGCTGCCCCTGCACTGCTGGGGGGTGGGGGTAATAGGGGACATGGGTGGGGGCCTGGTGGAGGCTGCCCCTGGTGGCTGGGGGTGGGGGTGGTGGTAGACATGAGTGGGGGCCTGGTGGAGGCTGCCCCTGGTGGCTGGGGGGTGGTGGTGCTGGGAGACAGGAGTGGGAGCCTGGTGGAGGATGCCCCTGACTGCTTGGGGGTAGGGGGTGGTGGGAGACAGGAGTGGGGGACTGGTGCAGGCTGCCCCTGCACTGCTGGGGGCTGGGGGTGGTGGGAGACAGGAGTGGGAGCCTGGTGGAGGGTGCCCCTGACTGCTGGGGGGTAGGGGGTGCAGGGAGACATGAGTGGGGGCCTGGTGGAGGCTGCCCCTGGTGGCTGGGGGTGGGGGTGGTGGGAGACATGGGTGGGGGCCTGGTGGAGGCTGCCCCTGGTGGCTGGGGCTGGGGGTGCTGGGAGACAGGAGTGGGAGCCTGGTGGAGGGTGCCCCTGACTGCTGGGGGTTAGGGGGTGGTGGGAGACAGGAGTGGGGGCCTGGTGGAGGCTGCCCCTGCACTGCTGGGGGGTAGGGGTGGTGGGAGACAGGAGTGGGAACCTGGTCGAGGGTGCCCCTGACTTCTGTGGGGTAGGGGGTGCAGGGAGACATGAGTGGGGGCATGGTGGAGGCTGCCCCTGGTGGCTGGGGGTGGGGGTGGTGGGAGACATGGGTGGGGGCCTGGTGGAGGCTGCCCCTGCACTGCTGGGGGCTGGGGGTAATAGGGGACATGAGTGGGGGCCTGGTGAGGCTGCCCCTGGTGGCTGGGGGGTGAGGGTGGTGGTAGACATGACTGGGGGCCTGGTGGAGGCTGCCCCTGGTGGGTGGGGAGTGGGGGTGCTGGGAGACAGGAGTGGGAGCCTGGTGGAGGGTGCCCCTGACTGCTGGGGGGTAGGGGGTGGTCGTAGACATGAGTGGGGGCCTGGTGGAGGCTGCCCCTGGTGGGTGGGGAGTGGGGGTGCTGGGAGACAGGAGTGGGAGCCTGGTGCAGGGTGCCCCTGACTGCTGGGGGGTAGGGGGTGCAGGGAGACAGGAGTGGGACATGAGTGGGGGCCTGCTGGCAGGTGCCCCACAGTGCTGGGGGGTGGGGGTGCAGTGGAACATGAGTTGGACATGAGTGGGGGCCTGCTGGCAGGTGCCCCACAGTGCTGGGGGGTGGGGGTGCAGGGGAACATGAGTTGGACATGAGTGGGGGCCTGCTGGCAGGTGCCCCACAGTGCTGGGGGGTGGGGGTGCAGGGGAACATGAGTTGGACATGAGTGGGGGCCTGCTGCCAGGTGCCCCACAGTGCTGGGGGGTGGTGGTGCAGGGGAACATGAGTTGGACATGAGTGGGGGCCTGCTGGCAGGTGCCCCACAGTGCTGCGGGGTGGGGTGCAGGGGAACATGAGTTGGACATGAGTGGGGGCCTGCTGGCAGGTGCCCCACAGTGCTGGGGGGTGGGGGTGCAGGGGAACATGAGTTGGACATGAGTGGGGGCCTGCTGCCAGGTGCCCCACAGTGCTGGGGGTGGGGGTGCAGGGGAACATGAGTTGGACATGAGTGGGGGCCTGCTGCCAGGTGCCCCACAGTGCTGGGGGGTGGGGGTGCAGGGGAACATGAGTTGGACATGGGTGGGGGTTGGACATGAGTGGGGGCCTTCTGCCAGGTGCCCCACAGTGCTCGGGGGTGGGGGTGCAGGGGAACATGAGTTGGACATGGGTGGGGGCCTGGTGGAGGCTGCCCTTGGTGGCTGGGGGGTGGGGGTGGTGGGACACATGGGTGGGGGCCTGGTGGAGGCTGCCCCTGCACTGCTGAGGGGTGGGGGTAATAGGGTACATGAGTGGGGGCCTGGTGGAGGCTGCCCCTGGTGGCGGGGGGGGTGGGGGTGCTGGGAGACAGGAGTGGGAGCCTGGTGGAGGGTGCCCCTGCACTGCTGGGGGGTGGGGGTAATAGTGGATATGAGTGGGGGCCTGGTGGAGGCTGCCCCTGCACTGCTGGAGCGTGGGGTTGATAGGGGACATGAGTGGGGGCCTGGTGGAGGCTGCCCCTGGTGGCTGGGGGATGGGGGTGGTGGTATACATAAGTGGGGGCCTGGTGGAGGCTGCCCCTGGTGGCTGGGGGGTAGGGGTGCTGGGAGACAGGAGTGGGAGCCTGGTGGAGGGTGCCCCTGACTGCTGGGGGGTAGGGGGTGCAGGGAGACAGGAGTGGGACATGAGTGGGGGCCTGCTGGCATGGTGGGGGTGCAGTGCTGGGGGGTGGGGGTGCAGGGGAACATGAGTTGGACATGAGTGGGGGCCTGCTGGCAGGTGCCCCACAGTGCTGGGGGGTGGGGTGCAGGGGAACATGAGTTGGACATGAGTGGGGGCCTGCTGGCAGGTGCCCCACAGTGCTGGGGGGTGGGGGTGCAGGGGAACATGAGATTGACATGAGTGGGGGCCTGCTGCCAGGTGCCCCACAGTGCTGGGGGGTGGGGGTGCAGGGGAACATGAGTTGGACATGAGTGGGGGCCTGCTGGCAGGTGCCCCACAGTGCTGGGGGGTGGGGGTGCAGGGGAACATGAGTTGGACATGAGTGGGGGCCTGCTGCCAGGTGCCCCACAGTGCTGGGGGTGGGGGTGCAGGGGAACATGAGTTGGACATGAGTGGGGGCCTGCTGCCAGGTGCCCCACAGTGCTGGTGGGTGGGGGTGCAGGGGAACATGAGTTGGACATGAGTGGGGGCCTGCTGGCAGGTGCCCCACAGTGCTGGGGGGTGGGGTGCAGGGGAACATGAGTTGGACATGGGTGGGGGCATGAGTTGGACATGGGTGGGGGCCTGGTGGAGGCTGCCCCTGGTGGCTGGGGGGTGGGGGTGGTGGGAGACATGGGTGGGGGCCTGGTGGAGGCTGCCCCTGCACTGCTGGGGGGTGGGGGTAATAGGGGACATGAGTGGGGGCCTGGTGGAGGCTGCCCCTGGTGGCTGGGGGGTGGGGGTGCTGGGAGACAGGAGTGGGAGCCTGGTGAAGGGTGCCCCTGCACTGCTGGGGGGTGGGGGTAATAGGGGACATGAGTGGGGGCCTGGTGGAGGCTGCCCCTGCACTGCTGGGGGGTGGGGGTGCATGGCGATATGAGTGGGGGCCTGGTGGAGGCTGCCCCTGGTGGCTGGGTGGTGGGGGTGCTGGGAGACAGGAGTGGGAGCCTGGTGGAGGGTGCCCCTGACTGCTGGGGGGTAGGGGGTGGTGGGAGACAGGAGTGGGGGCCTAGTGGAGGCTGCCAATGCACTGCTGGGGGGTGCGGGTGCTGGGAGACAGGGGTGGGATCCTGGTGGAGGGTGCCCCTGCACTGCTGGGGGGTGGGGGTAATAGGGGACATGAGTGGGGGCCTGGTGGAGGCTGCCCCTGGTGGCTGGGGGGTGGGGGTGCTGGGAGACAGGAGTGTGAACCTGGTGGAGGCTGCCCCTGGTGGCTGGGGGGTGGGGGTGCTGGGAGACAGGAGTGGGAGCCTGGTGGAGGGTGCCCCTGACTGCTGGGGGGTAGGGGGTGCAGGGAGACATGAGTGGGGGCCTGGTGGAGGCTGCCCCTGCACTGCTGGGGGGTGGGGGTAATAGGGGACATGAGTGGGGGCCTGGTGGAGGCTGCCCCTGCACTGCTGGGGGGTGGGGGTAATAGGGGACATGAGTGGGGGCCTGGTGGAGGCTGCCCCTGGTGGCTGGGGGGTTGGGGAGGTGGTAGACATGAGTGGGGGCCTGGTGGAGGCTGCCCCTGGTGGCTGGGGGTGCTGGGAGACAGGAGTGGGAGCCTGGTGGAGGGTGCCCCTGACTGCTGGGGGGTTGGGGGTGCAGGGAGACATGAGTGGGGGCCTGGTGGAGGCTGCCCCTGCACTTCTGGGGGGTGGGGGTAATAGGGGACATGAGTGGGGGCCTGGTGGAGGCTGCCCCTGGTGGCTGAGGGGGTGGGGGTTGCGGTAGACATGAGTGGGGGCCTGGTGGAGGCTGCCCCTGGTGGCTGGGGGGTGGGGGTGCTGGGAGACAGGAGTGGGAGCCTGGTGGAGGGTGCCCCTGACTGCTGGGGGGTAGGGGGTGCAGGGAGACATGAGTGGGGGCCTGGTGGAGGCTGCCCCTGCACTGCTGGAGGGTGGGGGTAATAGGGGACATGAGTGGGGGCCTGGTGGAGGCTGCCCCTGGTAGCTGGGGGGTGGGGGTGGTGGTAGACATGAGTGGGGGCCTGGTGGAGGCTGCCCATGGTGGCTGGGGGGTGGGGGGGTGGTAGACATGAGTGGGGGCCTGGTGGAGGCTGCCCCTGGTGGCTGGGGGGTGAGGTGCTGGGAGACAGGAGTGGGAGCCTGGTGGAGGGTGCCCCTGACTGCTGGGGGGTAGGGGGTGCAGGGAGACATGAGTGGGGGCCTGGTGGAGGCTGCCCCTGGTGTCTGGGGGGTAGGGGGTGCAGGGAGACATGAGTGGAGGCCTGGTGGAGGATGCCCCTGGTGGCTGGGGGGTGGGGGTGGTGGTAGACATGAGTGGGGGCCTGTGGAGGCTGCCCCTGCACTGCTGGGGGGTGGGGGTAATAGGGGACATGAGTGGGGGCCTGGTGGAGACTGCCCCTGGTGGCTGGGGGGTGGGGGTTGTGGTAGACATGAGTGGGGGCCTGGTGGAGGCTGCCCCTGGTGGCTGGGGGGTGGGGGTGCTGGGAGACAGGAGTTAGAGCCTGGTGGAGGCTGCCCCTGCACTGCTGGGGGGTGGGGGTAATAGGGGACATGAGTGGGGGCCTGGTGGAGGCTGCCCCTGGTGGCTGGGGGTGGGGGTGGTGGTAGACATGAGTGGGGGCCTGGTGGAGGCTGCCCCTGGTGGCTGGGGTGGGGGTGCTGGGAGACAGGAGTGGGAGCCTGGTGGAGGGTGCCCCTGACTGCTGGGGGGTAGGGGGTGGTGGTAGACATGAGTGGGGGCCTGGTGGAGGCTGCCCCTGGTGGGTGGGGAGTGGGGGTGCTGGGAGACAGGAGTGGGAGCCTGGTGCAGGGTGCCCCTGACTGCTGGGGGGTAGGGGGTGCAGGGAGACAGGAGTGGGACATGAGTGGGGGCCTGCTGGCAGGTGCCCCACAGTGCTGGGGGGTGGGGGTGCAGGGGAACATGAGTTGGACATGAGTGGGGGCCTGCTGGCAGGTGCCCCACAGTGCTGGGGGGTGGGGGTGCAGGGGAACATGAGTTGGACATGAGTGGGGGCCTGCTGACAGGTGCCCCACAGTGCTGGGGGGTGGGGGTGCAGGGGAACATGAGTTGGACATGAGTGGGGGCCTGCTGCCAGGTGCCCCACAGTGCTGGGGGGTGGTGGTGCAGGGGAACATGAGTTGGACATGAGTGGGGGCCTGCTGGCAGGTGCCCCACAGTGCTGCGGGGTGGGGGTGCAGGGGAACATGAGTTGGACATGAGTGGGGGCCTGCTGGCAGGTGCCCCACAGTGCTGGGGGGTGGGGGTGCAGGGGAACATGAGTTGGACATGAGTGGGGGCCTGCTGCCAGGTGCCCCACAGTGCTGGGGGTGGGGGTGCAGGGGAACATGAGTTGGACATGAGTGGGGGCCTGCTGCCAGGTGCCCCACAGTGCTGGGGGGTGGGGGTGCAGGGGAACATGAGTTGGACATGGGTGGGGGTTGGACATGAGTGGGGGCCTTCTGCCAGGTGCCCCACAGTGCTCGGGGTGGGGGTGCAGGGGAACATGAGTTGGACATGGGTGGGGGCCTGGTGGAGGCTGCCCTTGTGGCTGGGGGGTGGGGGTGGTGGGACACATGGGTGGGGGCCTGGTGGAGGCTGCCCCTGCACTGCTGAGGGGTGGGGGTAATAGGGTACATGAGTGGGGGCCTGGTGGAGGCTGCCCCTGGTGGCGGGGGGGTGGGGGTGCTGGGAGACAGGAGTGGGAGCCTGGTGGAGGGTGCCCCTGCACTGCTGGGGGGTGGGGGTAATAGTGGATATGAGTGGGGGCCTGGTGGAGGCTGCCCCTGCACTGCTGGGGCATGGGGTTGATAGGGGACATGAGTGGGGGCCTGGTGGAGGCTGCCCCTGGTGGCTGGGGGATGGGGGTGGTGGTATACATAAGTGGGGGCCTGGTGGAGGCTGCCCCTGGTGGCTGGGGGGTGGGGGTGCTGGGAGACAGGAGTGGGAGCCTGGTGGAGGGTGCCCCTGACTTCTGGGGGGTAGGGGTGCAGGGAGACAGGAGTGGGACATGAGTGGGGGCCTGCTGGCAGGGTGGGGGTGCAGTGCTGGGGGGTGGGGGTGCAGGGGAACATGAGTTGGACATGAGTGGGGGCCTGCTGGCAGGTGCCCCACAGTGCTGGGGGGTGGGGTGCAGGGGAACATGAGTTGGACATGAGTGGGGGCCTGCTGGCAGGTGCGCCACAGTGCTGGGGGGTGGGGGTGCAGGGGAACATGAGATTGACATGAGTGGGGGCCTGCTGCCAGGTGCCCCACAGTGCTGGGGGGTGGGGGTGCAGGGGAACATGAGTTGGACATGAGTGGGGGCCTGCTGGCAGGTGCCCCACAGTGCTGGGGGGTGGGGGTGCAGGGGAACATGAGTTGGACATGAGTGGGGGCCTGCTGCCAGGTGCCCCACAGTGCTGGGGGTGGGGGTGCAGGGGAACATGAGTTGGACATGAGTGGGGGCCTGCTGCCAGGTGCCCCACAGTGCTGGTGGGTGGGGGTGCAGGGGAACATGAGTTGGACATGAGTGGGGGCCTGCTGGCAGGTGCCCCACAGTGCTGGGGGGTGGGGTGCAGGGGAACATGAGTTGGACATGGGTGGGGGCATGAGTTGGACATGGGTGGGGGCCTGGTGGAGGCTGCCCCTGGTGGCTGGGGGGTGGGGGTGGTGGGAGACATGGGTGGGGGCCTGGTGGAGGCTGCCCCTGCACTGCTGGGGGGTGGGGGTAATAGGGGACATGAGTGGGGGCCTGGTGGAGGCTGCCCCTGGTGGCTGGGGGGTGGGGGTGGTGGTAGACATGAGTGGGGGCCTGGTGGAGGCTGCGCCTGGTGGCTGGGGGGTGGGCGTGCTGGAAGACAGAAGTGGGAGCCTGGTGGAGGGTGCCCCTGACTGCTGGGGGGTAGGGGGTGCAGGGAGACAGGAGTGGGGGTCTGGTGGAGGCTGCCCCTGCACTGCTGGGGGGTGGTGGTGCATCGGGACATGAGTGGGGGCCTGGTGGAGGCTGCCCCTGCACTGCTGGGGGGTGGGAGTAATAGGGGACATGAATGGGGGCCTGGTGGAGGCTGCCCCTGCACTGCTGGGGGGTGGGGGTGGTGGGAGACATGAGTGGGGGCCTGGTGGACGCTGCCCCTGCACTGCTGGGGGGTGGGGGTGGTGGGAGACATGAGTTGGACATGAGTGGGGGCCTGGTGGAGGCTGCCCCTGGTGGCTGGGGGGTGGGGGTGGTGGGAGACATGGGTGGGGGCCTTATGGAGGCTGCCCCTGCACTGCTGTGGGGTGGGGGTAATAGGGGAAATGAGTGGGGGCCTGGTGGAGGCTGCCCCTGGTGGCTGGGGGGTGGGGGTGGTGGTAGACATGAGTGGGGGCCTGGTGGAGGCTGCCCCTGGTGGCTGGGGGTGGGGGTGCTGGGAGTCAGGAGTGGGAGCCTGGTGGAGGGTGCCACTGACTGCTGGGTGGTATGGGGTGCAGGGAGACATGAGTGGGGGCCTGGTGGAGGCTGCCCCTGCACTGCTGGGGGGTGGGGGTAATAGGGGACATGGGTGGGGGCCTGGTGGAGGCTGCCCCTGGTGGCTGGGGGTGGGGGTGGTGGTAGACATGAGTGGGGGCCTGGTGGAGGCTGCCCCTGGTGGCTGGGGGGTGGTGGTGCTGGGAGACAGGAGTGGGAGCCTGGTGGAGGATGCCCCTGACTGCTTGGGGGTAGGGGGTGGTGGGAGACAGGAGTGGGGGACTGGTGCAGGCTGCCCCTGCACTGCTGGGGGCTGGGGGTGGTGGGAGACAGGAGTGGGAGCCTGGTGGAGGGTGCCCCTGACTGCTGGGGGGTAGGGGGTGCAGGGAGACATGAGTGGGGGCCTGGTGGAGGCTGCCCCTGGTGGCTGGGGGTGGGGGTGGTGGGAGACATGGGTGGGGGCCTGGTGGAGGCTGCCCCTGGTGGCTGGGGCTGGGGGTGCTGGGAGACAGGAGTGGGAGCCTGGTGGAGGGTGCCCCTGACTGCTGGGGGTTAGGGGGTGGCGGGAGACAGGAGTGGGGGCCTGGTGGAGGCTGCCCCTGCACTGCTGGGGGGTAGGGGTGGTGGGAGACAGGAGTGGGAACCTGGTCGAGGGTGCCCCTGACTTCTGTGGGGTAGGGGGTGCAGGGAGACATGAGTGGGGGCATGGTGGAGGCTGCCCCTGGTGGCTGGGGGTGGGGGTGGTGGGAGACATGGGTGGGGGCCTGGTGGAGGCTGCCCCTGCACTGCTGGGGGCTGGGGGTAATAGGGGACATGAGTGGGGGCCTGGTGAGGCTGCCCCTGGTGGCTGGGGGGTGAGGGTGGTGGTAGACATGACTGGGGGCCTGGTGGAGGCTGCCCCTGGTGGGTGGGGAGTGGGGGTGCTGGGAGACAGGAGTGGGAGCCTGGTGGAGGGTGCCCCTGACTGCTGGGGGGTAGGGGGTGGTCGTAGACATGAGTGGGGGCCTGGTGGAGGCTGCCCCTGGTGGGTGGGGAGTGGGGGTGCTGGGAGACAGGAGTGGGAGCCTGGTGCAGGGTGCCCCTGACTGCTGGGGGGTAGGGGGTGCAGGGAGACAGGAGTGGGACATGAGTGGGGGCCTGCTGGCAGGTGCCCCACAGTGCTGGGGGGTGGGGGTGCAGTGGAACATGAGTTGGACATGAGTGGGGGCCTGCTGGCAGGTGCCCCACAGTGCTGGGGGGTGGGGGTGCAGGGGAACATGAGTTGGACATGAGTGGGGGCCTGCTGGCAGGTGCCCCACAGTGCTGGGGGGTGGGGGTGCAGGGGAACATGAGTTGGACATGAGTGGGGGCCTGCTGCCAGGTGCCCCACAGTGCTGGGGGGTGGTGGTGCAGGGGAACATGAGTTGGACATGAGTGGGGGCCTGCTGGCAGGTGCCCCACAGTGCTGCGGGGTGGGGGTGCAGGGGAACATGAGTTGGACATGAGTGGGGGCCTGCTGGCAGGTGCCCCACAGTGCTGGGGGGTGGGGGTGCAGGGGAACATGAGTTGGACATGAGTGGGGGCCTGCTGCCAGGTGCCCCACAGTGCTGGGGGTGGGGGTGCAGGGGAACATGAGTTGGACATGAGTGGGGGCCTGCTGCCAGGTGCCCCACAGTGCTGGGGGGTGGGGGTGCAGGGGAACATGAGTTGGACATGGGTGGGGGTTGGACATGAGTGGGGGCCTTCTGCCAGGTGCCCCACAGTGCTCGGGGGTGGGGGTGCAGGGGAACATGAGTTGGACATGGGTGGGGGCCTGGTGGAGGCTGCCCTTGGTGGCTGGGGGGTGGGGGTGGTGGGACACATGGGTGGGGGCCTGGTGGAGGCTGCCCCTGCACTGCTGAGGGGTGGGGGTAATAGGGTACATGAGTGGGGGCCTGGTGGAGGCTGCCCCTGGTGGCGGGGGGGGTGGGGGTGCTGGGAGACAGGAGTGGGAGCCTGGTGGAGGGTGCCCCTGCACTGCTGGGGGGTGGGGGTAATAGTGGATATGAGTGGGGGCCTGGTGGAGGCTGCCCCTGCACTGCTGGAGCTTGGGGTTGATAGGGGACATGAGTGGGGGCCTGGTGGAGGCTGCCCCTGGTGGCTGGGGGATGGGGGTGGTGGTATACATAAGTGGGGGCCTGGTGGAGGCTGCCCCTGGTGGCTGGGGGGTGGGGGTGCTGGGAGACAGGAGTGGGAGCCTGGTGGAGGGTGCCCCTGACTGCTGGGGGGTAGGGGGTGCAGGGAGACAGGAGTGGGACATGAGTGGGGGCCTGCTGGCATGGTGGGGGTGCAGTGCTGGGGGGTGGGGGTGCAGGGGAACATGAGTTGGACATGAGTGGGGGCCTGCTGGCAGGTGCCCCACAGTGCTGGGGGGTGGGGTGCAGGGGAACATGAGTTGGACATGAGTGGGGGCCTGCTGGCAGGTGCCCCACAGTGCTGGGGGGTGGGGGTGCAGGGGAACATGAGATTGACATGAGTGGGGGCCTGCTGCCAGGTGCCCCACAGTGCTGGGGGGTGGGGGTGCAGGGGAACATGAGTTGGACATGAGTGGGGGCCTGCTGGCAGGTGCCCCACAGTGCTGGGGGGTGGGGGTGCAGGGGAACATGAGTTGGACATGAGTGGGGGCCTGCTGCCAGGTGCCCCACAGTGCTGGGGGTGGGGGTGCAGGGGAACATGAGTTGGACATGAGTGGGGGCCTGCTGCCAGGTGCCCCACAGTGCTGGTGGGTGGGGGTGCAGGGGAACATGAGTTGGACATGAGTGGGGGCCTGCTGGCAGGTGCCCCACAGTGCTGGGGGGAGGGGTGCAGGGGAACATGAGTTGGACATGGGTGGGGGCATGAGTTGGACATGGGTGGGGGCCTGGTGGAGGCTGCCCCTGGTGGCTGGGGGGTGGGGGTGGTGGGAGACATGGGTGGGGGCCTGGTGGAGGCTGCCCCTGCACTGCTGGGGGGTGGGGGTAATAGGGGACATGAGTGGGGGCCTGGTGGAGGCTGCCCCTGGTGGCTGGGGGGTGGGGGTGCTGGGAGACAGGAGTGGGAGCCTGGTGAAGGGTGCCCCTGCACTACTGGGGGGTGGGGGTAATAGGGGACATGAGTGGGGGCCTGGTGGAGGCTGCCCCTGCACTGCTGGGGGGTGGGGGTGCATGGCGATATGAGTGGGGGCCTGGTGGAGGCTGCCCCTGGTGGCTGGGTGGTGGGGGTGCTGGGAGACAGGAGTGGGAGCCTGGTGGAGGGTGCCCCTGACTGCTGGGGGGTAGGGGGTGGTGGGAGACAGGAGTGGGGGCCTAGTGGAGGCTGCCAATGCACTGCTGGGGGGTGCGGGTGCTGGGAGACAGGGGTGGGATCCTGGTGGAGGGTGCCCCTGCACTGCTGGGGGGTGGGGGTAATAGGGGACATGAGTGGGGGCCTGGTGGAGGCTGCCCCTGGTGGCTGGGGGGTGGGGGTGCTGGGAGACAGGAGTGTGAACCTGGTGGAGGCTGCCCCTGGTGGCTGGGGGGTGGGGGTGCTGGGAGACAGGAGTGGGAGCCTGGTGGAGGGTGCCCCTGACTGCTGGGGGGTAGGGGGTGCAGGGAGACATGAGTGGGGGCCTGGTGGAGGCTGCCCCTGCACTGCTGGGGGGTGGGGGTAATAGGGGACATGAGTGGGGGCCTGGTGGAGGCTGCCCCTGCACTGCTGGGGGGTGGGGGTAATAGGGGACATGAGTGGGGGCCTGGTGGAGGCTGCCCCTGGTGGCTGGGGGGTTGGGGAGGTGGTAGACATGAGTGGGGGCCTGGTGGAGGCTGCCCCTGGTGGCTGGGGGTGCTGGGAGACAGGAGTGGGAGCCTGGTGGAGGGTGCCCCTGACTGCTGGGGGGTTGGGGGTGCAGGGAGACATGAGTGGGGGCCTGGTGGAGGCTGCCCCTGCACTTCTGGGGGGTGGGGGTAATAGGGGACATGAGTGGGGGCCTGGTGGAGGCTGCCCCTGGTGGCTGAGGGGGTGGGGGTTGCGGTAGACATGAGTGGGGGCCTGGTGGAGGCTGCCCCTGGTGGCTGGGGGGTGGGGGTGCTGGGAGACAGGAGTGGGAGCCTGGTGGAGGGTGCCCCTGACTGCTGGGGGGTAGGGGGTGCAGGGAGACATGAGTGGGGGCCTGGTGGAGGCTGCCCCTGCACTGCTGGAGGGTGGGGGTAATAGGGGACATGAGTGGGGGCCTGGTGGAGGCTGCCCCTGGTGGCTGGGGGGTGGGGGTGGTGGTAGACATGAGTGGGGGCCTGGTGGAGGCTGCCCATGGTGGCTGGGGGGTGGGGGGGTGGTAGACATGAGTGGGGGCCTGGTGGAGGCTGCCCCTGGTGGCTGGGGGGTGAGGTGCTGGGAGACAGGAGTGGGAGCCTGGTGGAGGGTGCCCCTGACTGCTGGGGGGTAGGGGGTGCAGGGAGACATGAGTGGGGGCCTGGTGGAGGCTGCCCCTGGTGTCTGGGGGGTAGGGGGTGCAGGGAGACATGAGTGGAGGCCTGGTGGAGGATGCCCCTGGTGGCTGGGGGGTGGGGGTGGTGGTAGACATGAGTGGGGGCCTGTGGAGGCTGCCCCTGCACTGCTGGGGGGTGGGGGTAATAGGGGACATGAGTGGGGGCCTGGTGGAGACTGCCCCTGGTGGCTGGGGGGTGGGGGTTGTGGTAGACATGAGTGGGGGCCTGGTGGAGGCTGCCCCTGGTGGCTGGGGGGTGGGGGTGCTGGGAGACAGGAGTTAGAGCCTGGTGGAGGCTGCCCCTGCACTGCTGGGGGGTGGGGGTAATAGGGGACATGAGTGGGGGCCTGGTGGAGGCTGCCCCTGGTGGCTGGGGGTGGGGGTGGTGGTAGACATGAGTGGGGGCCTGGTGGAGGCTGCCCCTGGTGGCTGGGGTGGGGGTGCTGGGAGACAGGAGTGGGAGCCTGGTGGAGGGTGCCCCTGACTGCTGGGGGGTAGGGGGTGCAGAGAGACAGGAGTGGGGGCCTGGTGGAGGCTGCCCCTGCACTGCTGGGGGTTGGGGGTGCATCGGGACATGAGTGCAGGCCTGGTGGAGGCTGCCCCTACACTGCTGGGGGGTGGGGGTAATAGGGGACATGAGTGGGGGTCTGGTGGAGGCTGCCCCTGCACTGCTGGGGGGTGGGGGTGGTGGGAGACATGAGTGGGGGCCTGGTGGAAGCTGCCCCTGCACTGCTGGGGGGTGGGGGTGGTGGGAGACATGAGTTGGACATGAGTGGGGGCCTGGTGGAGGCTGCCCCTGGTAGCTGGGGGGTGGGGGTGGTGGGAGACATGGGTGGGGGCCTGGTCAAGGTTGCCCCTGCATTGCTGGGGGGTGGGGGTAATAGGGGACATGAGTGGGGGCCTGGTGGAGGCTGCCCCTGGTGGCTGGGGGTGGGGGTGCTGGGAGACAGGAGTGGGAGCCTGGTGGAGGGTGCCCCTGCACTGCTGGGGGGTGGGGGTAATAGGGGACATGAGTGGGGGCCTGGTGGAGGCTGCCCCTGCACTGCTGGGGGTGGGGGTGGTGGGAGACATGAGTGGGGGCCTGGTGGAGGCTCCCCTGCACTGCTGGGGGGTGGGGGTGCATGGGGACATGAGTGGGGGCCTGGTGGAGGCTGCCCCTGGTGGCTGAGGGGTGGGGGTGCTGGGAGACAGGAGTGGGAGCCTGGTGGAGGGTGCCCCTGACTGCTGGGGGGTAGGGGTTGGTGGGAGACAGGAGTGGGGGCCTGGTTGAGGCTGCCCCTGCACTGCTGGGGGGTGGGGGTGCTGGGAGACAGGAGTGGGAGCCTGGTGGAGGGTGCCCCTGCACTGCTGGGGGGTGGGGGTAATAGGGGACATGAGTGGGGGCCTGGTGGAGGCTGCCCCTGGTGGCTGGGGGTGCTGGGACACAGGAGTGGGAGCCTGGTGGAGGGTGCCCCTGACTGCTGGGGGGTAGAGGGTGCAGGGAGACAGGAGTGGGGGCCTGGTGGAGGCTGCCCCTGCACTGCTGGGGTGTGGGGGTAATAGGGGACATGAGTGGGGGCCTGGTGGAGGCTGCCCCTGGTGGCTGGGGGGTGGGGGGGTGGTAGACATGAGTGGGGGCCTGGTGGAGGCTGCCCCTGGTGGCTGGGGGGTAAGGGTGCTGGGATAAAGGAGTGGGAGCCTGGTGGAGGGTGCCCCTGACTGCTGGGGGGTAGGGGGTGCAGGGAGACATGAGTGTGGGCCTGGCGAAGGCTGACCCTGCACTGCTGGGGGGTGGGGGTAATAGGGGACATGAGTGGGGGCCTGGTGGAGGCTGCCCCTGGTGGCTGGGGGTGGGGGGTTGTTAGACATGAGTGGGGGCCTGGTGGAGGCTGCCCCTGGTGGCTGGGGGGTGGGGTGCTGGGAGACAGGAGTGGGAGCCTGGTGGAGGGTGCCCCTGACTGCTGGGGGGTAGGGGGTGCAGAGAGACATGAGTGGGGGGCTGGTGGAGGCTGCCCCTGCACTGCTGGGGGGTGGGGGTAATAGGGGACATGAGTGGGGGCCTGGTGGAGGCTGCCCCTGGTGGCTGGGGGGTGGGGGGTGGTGGTAGACATGAGTGGGGGCCTGGTGGAGGCTGCCTCTGACTGCTGGGGGGGTAGGGGTTGGTGGGAGACAGGAGTGGGGGCCTGGTGGAGGCTGCCCCTGCACTGCTGGGGAGTGGGGGTGGTGGGAGACAGGAGTGGGAGCCTGGTGGAGGGTGCCCCTGACTGCTGGGGGGTAGGGGGTGCAGGGAGACATGAGTGGGGGCCTGGTGGAGGCTGCCCCTGGTGGCTGGGGGGTGGGGGTGGTGGGAGACATGGGTGGGGGCCTGGTTTAGGCTGCCCCTGCACTGCTGGGGGTGGGGGTAATAGCGGACATGAGTGGGGGCCTGGTGGAGGCTGCCCCTGGTGGCTGGGGGGTGGGGGTGGTGGTAGACATGAGTGGGGGCCTGATGGAGGCTGCCCCTGCTGGCTTAGGGGTGGGGGTGCTGGGAGACAGGAGTGGGAGCCTGGTGGAGGGTGCCCCTGACTGCTGGGGGGTAGGGGGTGCAGGGAGACAGGAGTGGGGGCCTGGTGGAGGCTGCCCTTGCACTGCTGGTGGGTGGAGGTAATAGGGGACATGAGTGGGGGCCTGGTGGAGGCTGCCCCTGGTGGCTGGGGGGTGGGGGGGTGGTAGACATGAGTGGGGGCCTGGTGGAGGCGGCCCCTGGTGGTGGGGGTGGGGGTGCTGGGAGACAGGAGTGGGAGCCTTGTGGAGGGTGCCCCTGACTGCTGGGGGGTAGGGGGTGCAGGGAGACATGAGTGGGGGTCTGGTGGAGGCTGTCCCTGCACTGCTGTGGGGTGGGGGTAATAGGGGGCATGAGTGGGGGCCTGGTGGAGGCTGCCCCTGGTGGCTGGGGGTTAGGGGGTGCAGAGAGACATGAGTGGGGGCCTTGTGGAGGCTGCCCCTGGTGGCTGGGGGTGGGAGTGGTGGTAGACATGAGTGGGGGCCTGGTGGAGGCTGCCCCTGCACTGCTGGGGGGTGGGGGTAATAGGGGACATGAGTGGGGGCCTGGTGGATGCTGCCCCTGGGGGGTGGGGGGTGGGGGTGGTGGTAGACATGAGTGGGGGCCTGGTGGAGGCTGCCCCTGGTGGCTGGGGGGTGGGGGTGCTGGGAGACAGGAGTGGGAGCCTGGTGGAGGGTGCCCCTGACTGCTGGGGTGTAGGGGGTGCAGGGAGACATGAGTGGGGGCCTGGTGGAGGCTTCCCCTGCACTGCTGGGGGTGGGGGTAATAGGGGACATGAGTGGGGGCATGGTGGAGGCTGCCCCTGGTGGCTGGGGGGTGGGATGGTGGTAGACATGAGTGGGGGCCTGGCGGAGGCTGCCCCTGGTGGCTGGGGGGTGGGGGTGCTGGGAGACAGGAGTGGGAGCCTGGTGGAGGGTGCCCCTGACTGCTGGGGGGTAGGGGGTGCAGGGAGACAGGAGTGGGGGCCTGGTGGAGGCTGCCCCTGCACTGCTGGGGAGTGGGGGTGGTGGGAGACAGGAGTGGGAGCCTGGTGGAGGGTGCCCCTGACTGCTGGTGGGTAGGGGGTGCAGGGAGACATGAGTGGGGGCCTGGTGGAGGCTGCCCCTGGTGGCTGGGGGGTGGGGGTGGTGGGAGACATGGGTGGGGGCCTGGTTTAGGCTGCCCCTGCACTGCTGGGTGGTGGGGGTAATAGCGGACATGAGTGGGGGCCTGGTGGAGGCTGCCCCTGGTGACTGGGGGGTGGGGGTGGTGGTACACATGAGTGGGGGCCTGGTGGAGGCTGCCCCTGCTGGCTGAGGGGTGGGTGTGCTGGGAGACAGGAGTGGGAGCCTGGTGGAGGGTGCCCCTGACTGCTGGGGGGTAGGGGGTGCAGGGAGACAGGAGTGGGGGCCTGGTGGAGGCTGCCCCTGCACTGCTGGTGGGTGGGGGTAATAGGGGACATGAGTGGGGGCCTGGTGGAGGCTGCCCCTGGTGGCTGGGGGGTGGGGGGGGTGGTAGACATGAGTGGGGGCCTGGTGGAGGCTGCCCCTGGTGGTGGGGGTGGGGGTGCTGGGAGACAGGAGTGGGAGCCAGGTGAAGGGTGCCCCTGACTGCTGGGGGGTAGGGGGTGCAGGGAGACATGAGTGGGGGTCTGGTGGAGGCTGCCCCTGCACTGCTGTGGGGTGGGGGTAATAGGGGACATGAGTGGGGGCCTGGTGGAGGCTGCCCCTGGTGGCTGGGGGTTAGGGGGTGCAATGAGACATGAGTGGGGGCCTTGTGGAGGCTGCCCCTGGTGGCTGGGGGGTGGGAGTGGTGGTAGACATGAGTGGGGGCCAGGTGGAGGCTGCCCCTGCACTGCTGGGGGGTGGGGGTAATAGGGGACATGAGTGGGGGCCTGGTGGATGCTGCCCCTGGTGGCTGGGGGGTGGGGGTGGTGGTAGACGTGAGTGGGGGCCTGGTGGAGGCTGCCCCTGGTGGCTGGGGGGTGGGGGTGCTGGGAGACAGGAGTGGGAGCCTGGTGGTGGGTGCCCCTGACTGCTGGGGTGTAGGGGGTGCAGGGAGACATGAGTGGGGGCCTGGTGGAGGCTGCCCCTGCACTGCTGGGGGGTGGGGGTAATAGGGGACATGAGTGGGGGCATGGTGGAGGCTGCCCCTGGTGGCTGGGGGGTGGGATGGTGGTAGACATGAGTGGGGGCCTGGTGGAGGCTGCCCCTGGTGGCTGGGGGGTGGGGGTGCTGGGAGACAGGAGTGGGAGCCTGGTGGAGGGTGCCCCTGACTGCTGGGGGGTAGGGGGTGCAGGGAGATAGGAGTGGGTGCCTGGTGGAGGCTGCCCCTGCACTGCTGGGGAGTGGGGGAGGTGGGAGACAGGAGTGGGAGCTTGGTGGAGGGTGCCCCTGACTGCTGGGGGGTAGGGGGTGCAGGGAGACATGAGTGGGGGCCTGGTGGAGGCTGCCCCTGGTGGCTGGGGGGTGGGGGTGGTGGGAGACATGGGTGGGGGCCTGGTTTAGGCTGCCCCTGCACTGCTGGGGGTGGGGGTAATAGCGGACATGAGTGGGGGCCTGGTGGAGGCTGCCCCTGGTGACTGGGGGGTGGGGGTGGTGGTAGACATGAGTGGGGGCCTGGTGGAGGCTGCCCCTGCTGGCTGAGGGGTGGGGGTGCTGGGAGACAGGAGTGGGAGCCTGGTGGAGGGTGCCCCTGACTGCTGGGGGGTAGGGGGTGCAGGGAGACAGGAGTGGGGGCCTGGTGGAGGCTGCCCCTGCACTGCTGGTGGGTGGGGGTAATAGGGGACATGAGTGGGAGCCTGGTGGAGGCTGCCCCTGGTGGCTGGGGGGTGGGGGGGTTGTAGACATGAGTGGGGGCCTGGTGGAGGCTGCCCCTGCACTGCTGTGGGGTGGGGGTAATAGGGGACATGAGTGGGGGCCTGGTGGAGGCTGCCCCTGGTGGCTGGGGGGTAGGGGGTGCAGAGAGACATGAGTGGGGGCCTTGTGGAGTCTGCCCCTGGTGGCTGGGGGGTGGGGGTGGTGGTAGACATGAGTGGGGGCCTGGTGGAGGCTGCCCCTGCACTGCTGGGGGGTGGGGGTAATAGGGGACATGAGTGGGGGCCTGGTGGATGCTGCCCCTGGTGGCTGGGGGGTGGGGGTGGTGGCAGACATGAGTGGGGGCCTGGTGGAGGCTGCCCCTGGTGGCTGGGGGGTGGGGGTGCTGGGAGACAGGAGTGGGAGCCTGGTGGAGGGTGCCCCTGACTGCTGGGGTGTAGGGGGTGCAGGGAGATATGAGTGGGGGCCTGGTGGAGGCTGCCCCTGCACTGCTGGGGGGTGGGGGTAATAGGGGACATGGGTGGGGGCATGGTGAAGGCTGCCCCTGGTGGCTGGGGGGTGGGATGGTGGTAGACATGAGTGGGGGCCTGGTGGAGGCTGCCCCTGGTGGCTGGGGGGTGGGGGTGCTGGGAGACAGGAGTGGGAGCCTGGTGGAGGGTGCCCCTGATGGCTGGGGGGTAGGGGTGCAGGGAGACAGGAGTGGGGGCCTGGTGGAGGCTGCCCCTGCACTGCTGGGGGGTGGGGGTAATAGGGGACAGGAGTGGGAACCTGGTGGAGGGTGCCCCTGACTGCTGGGGGGTAGGGGGTGCAGGGAGACATGAGTGAGGGCCTGGTGGAGGCTGCCCCTGGTGGCTGGGGGGTGGGGGTGGTGGGAGACATTTGTGGGGGCCTGGTTGAGGCTGAACCTGCACTGCTGGGGGGTAGGGGTAATAGGGGACATGAGTGGGGGCCTGGTGGAGGCTGCCCCTGGTGGCTGGTGGGTGGGGGTGGTGGTAGACATGAGTGTTGGCCTGGTGGAGGCTGCCCCTGGTGGCTGCGGGTGCTGGGAGACAGGAGTGGGAGCCTGGTGGAGGGTGCCCCTGACTGCTGGGTGGTAGGGGGTGCAGGGAGACATGAGTGGGGGCCTGGTGGAGGCTGCCCAAGGTGGCTGGGGGATGGGGGTGGTGGGAGACATGGGTGGGAGCCTGGTGGAGGCTGCCCCTGCACTGCTGGGCGATGGGGGTAATTGCGGACATGAGTGGGGGCCTGGTGGAGGCTGCCCCTGGTGGCTGGGGGGTGGGGGTGGTGGTAGACAGGAGTGGGAGCCTGGTGGAGGGTGCCCCTGACTGCTGGGGGATAGGGGGTGCAGGGAGACAGGAGTCGGGGCCTGGTGGAGGCTGCCCCTGCACTGCTGGGGGGTGGGGGTAATAGGGGACATGAGTGGGGGCCTGGTGGAGGCTGCCCCTGGTGGCTGGGGGTGGGGGGGGTGGTAGACATGAGTGGGGGCCTGGTGGAGGCTGCCCCTGGTGGTGGAGGTGGGGGTGCTGGGAGACAGAAGTGGGAGCCTGGTGGAGGGTGCCCCTGACTGCTGGGGGTGGGGGTGATAGGGGACATGAGTGGGGGCCTGGTGGAGGCTGCCCCTGGTGGCTGGGGGGTAGGGGGTAGAGGGAGACATGAGTGGGGGCCTTGTGGAGGCTGCCCCTGGTGGCTGGGGGGTGGGGTGGTGGTAGACATGAGTGGGGGCCTGGTGGAGGCTGCTCCTGCACTGCTGGGGGGTGGGGGTAATAGGGGACATGAGTGGGGGCCTGGTGGAGGCTGCCCCTGGTGGCTGGGGGGTGGGGGTGCAGGGAGACAGGAGTGGGGGCCTGGTGGAGGGTGCCCCTGACTACTGGGGTGTAGGGGGTGGAGGGAGGCATGAGTGGGGGCCTGGTGGAGGCTGCCCCTGCACTGCTGGGGGGTGGGGGTAATAGGGGACATGAGTGGGGGCATGGTGGAGGCTGCCCCTGGTGGCTGGGGGGTGGGGTGGTGGTAGACATGAGTGGGGGCCTGGTGGAGGCTGCCCCTGCACTGCTGGGGGGTGGGGGTCCTGGGAGACAGGGGTGGGAGCCTGGTGGAGGGTGCCCCTGACTGCTGGGGGGAGGGGGTGCAGGGAGACAGGAGTGGGGGTCTGGTGGAGGCTGCCCCTGCACTGCTGGGGGGTAGGGGGTGCAGGGAGACAGGAGTGGGACATGAGTGGGGGCCTGCTGGCAGGTGCCCCACAGTGCTGGGGGGTGGGGGTGCAGGGGAACATGAGTTGGACATGAAGGGGGGGCCTGCTGGCAGGTGCCCCACAGTGCTGGGGGGTGGGGGTGCAGGGGAACATGAGTTGGACATGAGTGGGGGCCTGCTGGCAGGTGCCCCACAGTGCTGGGGGGTGGGGGTGCAGGGGAACATGAGTTGGACATGAGTGGGGGCCTGCTGCCAGGTGCCCCACAGTGCTGGGGGGTGGTGGTGCAGGGGAACATGAGTTGGACATGAGTGGGGGCCTGCTGGCAGGTGCCCCACAGTGCTGGGGGGTGGGGGTGCAGGGGAACATGAGTTGGACATGAGTGGGGGCCTGCTGGCAGGTGCCCCACAGTGCTGGGGGGTGGGGGTGCAGGGGAACATGAGTTGGACATGAGTGGGGGCCTGCTGCCAGGTGCCCCACAGTGCTGGGGGTGGGGGTGCAGGGGAACATGAGTTGGACATGAGTGGGGGCCTGCTGCCAGGTGCCCCACAGTGCTGGGGGGTGGGGGTGCAGGGGAACATGAGTTGGACATGGGTGGGGGTTGGACATGAGTGGGGGCCTTCTGCCAGGTTCCCCACAGTGCTGGGGGGTGGGGGTGCAGGGGAACATGAGTTGGACATGGGTGGGGGCCTGGTGGAGGCTGCCCCTGGTGGCTGGGGGGTGGGGGTGGTGGGACACATGGGTGGGGGCCCTGTGGAGGCTGCCCCTGCACTGCTGAGGGGTGAGGGTAATAGGGTACATGAGTGGGGGCCTGGTGGAGGCTGCCCCTGGTGGCGGGGGGGTGGAGGTGCTGGGAGACAGGAGTGGGAGCCTGGTGGAGGGTGCCCCTGCACTGCTGGGGGGTGGGGGTAATAGTGGATATGAGTGGGGGCCTGGTGGAGGCTGCCCCTGCACTGCTGGGGGGTGGGGTTGATAGGGGACATGAGTGGGGGCCTGGTGGAGGCTGCCCCTGGTGGCTGGGGGATGGGGGTGGTGGTAGACATAAGTGGGGGCCTGGTGGAGGCTGCCCTTGGCGGCTGGGGGGTGGGGGTGCTGGGAGACAGGAGTGGGAGCCTGGTGGAGGGTGCCCCTGACTGCTGGGGGGTAGGGGGTGCAGGGAGACAGGAGTGGGACATGAGTGGGGGCCTGCTGGCAGGTGCCCCACAGTGCTGGGGGGTGGGGTGCAGGGGAACATGAGTTGGACATGAGTGGGGGCCTGCTGGCAGGTGCCCCACAGTGCTGGGGGGTGGGGGTGCAGGGGAACATGAGATGGACATGAGTGGGGGCCTGCTGCCAGGTGCCCCACAGTGCTGGGGGGTGGGGGTGCAGGGGAACATGAGTTGGACATGAGTGGGGGCCTGCTGCCAGGTGCCCCACAGTGCTGGGGGTGGGGGTGCAGGGGAACATGAGTTGGACATGAGTGGGGGCCTGCTGGCAGGTGCCCCACAGTGCTGGGGGGTGGGGTGCAGGGGAACATGAGTTGGACATGAGTGGGGGCCTGCTGGCAGGTGCCCCACAGTGCTGGGGGGTGGGGGTGCAGGGGAACATGAGTTGGACATGAGTGGGGGCCTGCTGGCAGGTGCCCCACAGTGCTGGGGGGTGGGGGTGCAGGGGAACATGAGTTGGACATGGGTGGGGGCATGAGTTGGACATGGGTGGGGGCCTGGTGGAGGCTGCCCCTGGTGGCTGGGGGGTGGGGGTGGTGGGAGACATGGGTGGGGGCCTGGTGGAGGCTGCCCCTGCACTGCTGGGGGGTGGGGGTAATAGGGGACATGAGTGGGGGCCTGGTGGAGGCTGCCCCTGGTGGCTGGGGGGTGGGGGTGCTGGGAGACAGGAGTGGGAGCCTGGTGGAGGGTGCCCCTGCACTGCTGCGGGGTGGGGGTAATAGGGGACATGAGTGGGGGCCTGGTGGAGGCTGCCCCTGCACTGCCGGGGGGTGGGGGTGGTGGGAGACATGAGTGGGGGCCTGGTGGAGGCTGCCCCTGCACTGCTGGGGGTGGGGGTGCATGGCGATATGAGTGGGGGCCTGGTGGAGGCTGCCCCTGGTGGCTGGGTGGTGGGGGTGCTGGGAGACAGGAGTGGGAGCCTGGTGGAGGGTGCCCCTGACTGCTGGGGGGTAGGGGGTGGTGGGAGACAGGAGTGGGGGCCTAGTGGAGGCTGCCCCTGCACTGCTGGGGGGTGCGGGTGCTGGGAGTCAGGAGTGGGATCCTGGTGGAGGGTGCCCCTGGTGGCTGTGGGGTGGGGGTGCTCTGAGACAGGAGTGGGAGCCTGGTGGAGGGTGCCCCTGACTGCTGGGGGGTAGGGGGTGCAGGGAGACAGGAGTGGGGGCCTGGTGGAGGCTGCCCCTGCACTGCTGGTGGGTGGGGATAATAGGGGACATGAGTGGGGGCCTGGTGGAGTCTGCCCCTGGTGGCTGGGGGCTGGGGATGGTGGTAGACATGAGTGGGGGCCTGGTGGAGGCTGCCCCTGGTGGCTGGGGGGTGGGGGTGCTGGGAGACAGGAGTGGGAGCCTGGTGGAGGGTGCCCCTGCACTGCTGGGGGGTGGGGGTAATAGGGGACATGAGTGGGGGCCTGGTGGAGGCTGCCCCTGGTGGCTGGGGGGTTGGGGAGGTGGTAGACATGAGTGGGGGCCTGGTGGAGGCTGCCCCTGGTGGCTGGGGGGTGGGGGTGCTGGGAGACAGGAGTGGGAGCCTGGTGGAGGGTGCCCCTGACTGCTGGGGGGTTGGGGTGCAGGGAGACATGAGTGGGGGCCTGGTGGAGGCTGCCCCTGGTGGCTGTGGGGTGGGGGTGCTCTGAGACAGGTGTGGGAGCCTAGTGGAGGGTGCCCCTGACTGCTGGGGGGTAGGGGGTGCAGGGAGACAGGAGTGGGGGCCTGGTGGAGGCTGCCCCTGCACTGCTGGTGGGTGGGGGTAATAGGGGACATGAGTGGGGGCCTGGTGGAGTCTGCCCCTGGTGGCTGGGGGGTGGGGATGGTGGTAGACATGAGTGGGGGCCTGGTGGAGGCTGCCCCTGGTGGCTGGGGGGTGGGGGTGCTGGGAGACAGGAGTGGGAGCCTGGTGGAGGGTGCCCCTGCACTGCTAGGGGGTGGGGGTAATAGGGGACATGAGTGGGGGCCTGGTGGAGGCTACCCCTGGTGGCTGGGGGGTTGGGGAGGTGGTAGACATGAGTGGGGGCCTGGTGGAGGCTGCCCCTGCACTGCTGGGGGTGGGGGTGCATGGCGATATGAGTGGGGGCCTGGTGGAGGCTGCCCCTGGTGGCTGGGTGGTGGGGGTGCTGGGAGACAGGAGTGGGAGCCTGGTGGAGGGTGCCCCTGACTGCTGGGGGGTAGGGGGTGGTGGGAGACAGGAGTGGGGGCCTAGTGGAGGCTGCCCCTGCACTGCTGGGGTGGGGGTGCATGGCGATATGAGAGGGGGCCTGGTGGAGGCTGCCCCTGGTGGCTGGGTGGTGGGGGTGCTGGGAGACAGGAGTGGGAGCCTGGTGGAGGGTGCCCCTGAATGCTGGGGGGTAGGGGGTGGTGGGAGACAGGAGTGGGGGCCTAGTGGAGGCTGCCCCTGCACTGCTGGGGGGTGCGGGTGCTGGGAGTCAGGAGTGGGATCCTGGTGGAGGGTGCCCCTGGTGGCTGTGGGGTGGGGGTGCTCTGAGACAGGAGTGGGAGCCTGGTGGAGGGTGCCCCTGACTGCTGGGGGGTAGGGGGTGCGGGGAGACAGGAGTGGGGGCCTGGTGGAGGCTGCCCCTGCACTGCTGGTGGGTGGGGGTAATAGGGGACATGAGTGGGGGCCTGGTGGAGTCTGCCCCTGCTGGCTGAGGGGTGGGGGTGCTGTAAGACAGGAGTGGGAGCCTGGTGGAGGGTGCCCCTGACTGCTGGGGGGTAGGGGGTGCAGGGAGACAGGAGTGGGGGCCTGGTTGAGGCTGCCCCTGCACTGCTGGTGGGTGGGGGCAATAGGGGACATGAGTGGGAGCCTGGTGGAGGCTGCCCCTGGTGGCTGGGGGGTGGGGGGGTTGTAGACATGAGTGGGGGCCTGGTGGAGGCTGCCCCTGGTCGTGGGGGGTGGGGGTGCTGGGAGACAGGAGTGGGAGCCTGGTGGAGGGTGCCCCTGACTGCTGGGGGGTAGGGGGTGCAGGGAGACATGAGTGGGGGTCTGGTGGAGGCTGCCCCTGCACTGCTGTGGGGTGGGGGTAATAGGGGACATGAGTGGGGGCCTGGTGGAGGTTGCCCCTGGTGGCTGGGGGGTAGGGGGTGCAGAGAGACATGAGTGGGGGCCTTGTGGAGGCTGCCCCTGGTGGCTGGGGGGTGGGGGTGGTGGTAGACATGAGTGGGGGCCTGGTGGAGGCTGCCCCTGCACTGCTGGGGGGTGGGGGTAATAGGGGACATGAGTGGGGGCCTGGTGGATGCTGCCCCTGGTGGCTGGGGGGTGGGGGTGGTGGCAGACATGAGTGGGGGCCTGGTGGAGGCTGCCCCTGGTGGCTGGGGGGTGGGGGTGCTGGGAGACAGGAGTGGGAGCCTGGTGGAGGGTGCCCCTGACTGCTGGGGTGTAGGGGGTGCAGGGAGATATGAGTGGGGGCCTGATGGAGGCTGCCCCTGCACTGCTGGGGGGTGGGGGTAATAGGGGACATGGGTGGGGGCATGGTGGAGGCTGCCCCTGGTGGCTGGGGGGTGGGATGGTGGTAGACATGAGTGGGGGCCTGGTGGAGGCTGCCCCTGGTGGCTGGGGGGTGGGGGTGCTGGGAGACAGGAGTGGGAGCCTGGTGGAGGGTGCCCCTGACGGCTGGGGGGTAGGGGGTGCAGGGAGACAGGAGTGGGGGCCTGGTGGAGGCTGCCCCTGCACTGCTGGGGGGTGGGGGTAATAGGGGACAGGAGTGGGAACCTGGTGGAGGGTTCCCCTGACTGCTGGGGGGTAGGGGGTGCAGGGAGACATGAGTGAGGGCCTGGTGGAGGCTGCCCCTGGTGGCTGGGGGGTGGGGGTGTTGGGAGACATGGGTGGGGGCCTGGTGGAGGCTGCCCCTGCACTGCTGGGGGGTAGGGGTAATAGGGGACATGAGTGGGGGCCTGGTGGAGGCTGCCCCTGGTGGCTGGTGGGTGGGGGTGGTGGTAGACATGAGTGTTGGCCTGGTGGAGGCTGCCCCTGGTGGCTGCGGGTGCTGGGAGACAGGAGTGGGAGCCTGGTGGAGGGTGCCCCTGACTGCTGGGTGGTAGGGGGTGCAGGGAGACATGAGTGGGGGCCTGGTGGAGGCTGCCCCTGGTGGCTGGGGGATGGGGGTGGTGGGAGACATGGGTGGGGGCCTGGTGGAGGCTGCCCCTGCACTGCTGGGCGATGGGGGTAATTGCGGACATGAGTGGGGGCCTGGTGGAGGCTGCCCCTGGTGGCTGGGGGGTGGGGGTGGTGGTAGACATGAGTGGGGGCCTGGTGGAGGCTGCCCCTGGTGGCTGAGGGGTGGGGGTGCTGGGAGACAGGAGTGGGAGCCTGGTGGAGGGTGCCCCTGACTGCTGGGGGGTAGGGGGTGCGGGGAGACAGGAGTGGGGGCCTGGTGGAGGCTGCCCCTGCACTGCTGGTGGGTGGGGGTAATAGGGGACATGAGTGGGGGCCTGGTGGAGTCTGCCCCTGCTGGCTGAGGGGTGGGGGTGCTGTAAGACAGGAGTGGGAGCCTGGTGGAGGGTGCCCCTGACTGCTGGGGGGTAGGGGGTGCGGGGAGACAGGAGTGGGGGCCTGGTGGAGGCTGCCCCTGCACTGCTGGTGGGTGGGGGCAATAGGGGACATGAGTGGGAGCCTGGTGGAGGCTGCCCCTGGTGGCTGGGGGGTGGGGGGGTTGTAGACATGAGTGGGGGCCTGGTGGAGGCTGCCCCTGGTCGTGGGGGGTGGGGGTGCTGGGAGACAGGAGTGGGAGCCTGGTGGAGGGTGCCCCTGACTGCTGGGGGGTAGGGGGTGCAGGGAGACATGAGTGGGGGTCTGGTGGAGGCTGCCCCTGCACTGCTGTGGGGTGGGGGTAATAGGGGACATGAGTGGGGGCCTGGTGGAGGTTGCCCCTGGTGGCTGGGGGGTAGGGGGTGCAGAGAGACATGAGTGGGGGCCTTGTGGAGGCTGCCCCTGGTGGCTGGGGGGTGGGGGTGGTGGTAGACATGAGTGGGGGCCTGGTGGAGGCTGCCCCTGCACTGCTGGAGGGTGGGGGTAATAGGGGACATGAGTGGGGGCCTGGTGGATGCTGCCCCTGGTGGCTGGGGGGTGGGGGTGGTGGCAGACATGAGTGGGGGCCTGGTGGAGGCTGCCCCTGGTGGCTGGGGGGTGGGGGTGCTGGGAGACAGGAGTGGGAGCCTGGTGGAGGGTGCCCCTGACTGCTGGGGTGTAGGGGGTGCAGGGAGATATGAGTGGGGGCCTGGTGGAGGCTGCCCCTGCACTGCTGGGGGGTGGGGGTAATAGGGGACATGGGTGGGGGCATGGTGGAGGCTGCCCCTGGTGGCTGGGGGGTGGGATGGTGGTAGACATGAGTGGGGGCCTGGTGGAGGCTGCCCCTGGTGGCTGGGGGGTGGGGGTGCTGGGAGACAGGAGTGGGAGCCTGGTGGAGGGTGCCCCTGACGGCTGGGGGGTAGGGGGTGCAGGGAGACAGGAGTGGGGGCCTGGTGGAGGCTGCCCCTGCACTGCTGGGGGGTGGGGGTAATAGGGGACAGGAGTGGGAACCTGGTGGAGGGTTCCCCTGACTGCTGGGGGGTAGGGGGTGCAGGGAGACATGAGTGAGGGCCTGGTGGAGGCTGCCCCTGGTGGCTGGGGGGTGGGGGTGTTGGGTGACATGGGTGGGGGCCTGGTGGAGGCTGCCCCTGCACTGCTGGGGGGTAGGGGTAATAGGGGACATGAGTGGGGGCCTGGTGGAGGCTGCCCCTGGTGGCTGGTGGGTGGGGGTGGTGGTAGACATGAGTGTTGGCCTGGTGGAGGCTGCCCCTGGTGGCTGCGGGTGCTGGGAGACAGGAGTGGGAGCCTGGTGGAGGGTGCCCCTGACTGCTGGGTGGTAGGGGGTGCAGGGAGACATGAGTGGGGGCCTGGTGGAGGCTGCCCCTGGTGGCTGGGGGATGGGGGTGGTGGGAGACATGGGTGGGGGCCTGGTGGAGGCTGCCCCTGCACTGCTGGGCGATGGGGGTAATTGCGGACATGAGTGGGGGCCTTCTGGAGGCTGCCCCTGGTGGCTGGGGGGTGGGGGTGGTGGTAGACATGAGTGGGGGCCTGGTGGAGGCTGCCCCTGGTGGCTGAGGGGTGGGGGTGCTGGGAGACAGGAGTGGGAGCCTGGTGGAGGGTGCCCCTGACTGCTGGGGGGTAGGGGGTGCAGGGAGACAGGAGTGGGGGCCTGGTAGAGGCTGCCCCTGCACTGCTGGGGGGTGGGGGTAATAGGGGACATGAGTGGGGGCCTGGTGGAGGCTGCCCCTGGTGGCTGGGGGTGGGGGGGTGGTAGACATGAGTGGGGGCCTGGTGGAGGCTGCCCCTGGTGGTGGAGGTGGGGGTGCTGGGAGACAGAAGTGGGAGCCTGGTGGAGGGTGCCCCTGACTGCTGGGGGTGGGGGTAATAGGGGACATGAGTGGGGGCCTGGTGGAGGCTGCCCCTGGTGGCTGGGGGGTAGGGGGTAGAGGGAGACATGAGTGGGGGCCTTGTGGAGGCTGCCCCTGGTGGCTGGGGGGTGGGGTGGTGGTAGACATGAGCGGGGGCCTGGTGGAGGCTGCTCCTGCACTGCTGGGGGGTGGGGGTAATAGGGGACATGAGTGGGGGCCTGGTGGAGGCTGCCCCTGGTGGCTGGGGGGTGGGGGTGCAGGGAGACAGGAGTGGGGGCCTGGTGGAGGCTGCCCCTGACTACTGGGGTGTAGGGGGTGGAGGGAGACATGAGTGGGGGCCTGGTGGAGGCTGCCCCTGCACTGCTGGGGGGTGGGGGTAATAGGGGACATGAGTGGGGGCATGGTGGAGGCTGCCCCTGGTGGCTGGGGGGTGGGGTGGTGGTAGACATGAGTGGGGGCCTGGTGGAGGCTGCCCCTGGTGGCTGGGGGGTGGGGGTCCTGGGAGACAGGAGTGGGAGCCTGGTGGAGGGTGCCCCTGACTGCTGGGGGGGAGGGGGTGCAGGGAGACAGGAGTGGGGGCCTGGTGGAGGCTGCCCCTGCACTGCTGGGGGGTAGGGGGTGCAGGGAGACAGGAGTGGGACATGAGTGGGGGCCTGCTGGCAGGTGCCCCACAGTGCTGGGGGGTGGGGGTGCAGGGGAACATGAGTTGGACATGAGTGGGGGCCTGCTGGCAGGTGCCCCACAGTGCTGGGGGGTGGGGGTGCAGGGGAACATGAGTTGGACATGAGTGGGGGCCTGCTGGCAGGTGCCCCACAGTGCTGGGGGGTGGGGGTGCAGGGGAACATGAGTTGGACATGATTGGGGGCCTGCTGCCAGGTGCCCCACAGTGCTGGGGGGTGGTGGTGCAGGGGAACATGAGTTGGACATGAGTGGGGGCCTGCTGGCAGGTGCCCCACAGTGCTGGGGGGTGGGGGTGCAGGGGAACATGAGTTGGACATGAGTGGGGGCCTGCTGGCAGGTGCCCCACAGTGCTGGGGGGTGGGGGTGCAGGGGAACATGAGTTGGACATGAGTGGGGGCCTGCTGCCAGGTGCCCCACAGTGCTGGGGGTGGGGGTGCAGGGGAACATGAGTTGGACATGAGTGGGGGCCTGCTGCCAGGTGCCCCACAGTGCTGGGGGGTGGGGGTGCAGGGGAACATGAGTTGGACATGGGTGGGGGTTGGACATGAGTGGGGGCCTTCTGCCAGGTGCCCCACAGTGCTGGGGGGTGGGGGTGCAGGGGAACATGAGTTGGACATGGGTGGGGGCCTGGTGGAGGCTGCCCCTGGTGGCTGGGGGGTGGGGGTGGTGGGACACATGGGTGGGGGCCCTGTGGAGGCTGCCCCTGCACTGCTGAGGGGTGGGGGGTAATAGGGTACATGAGTGGGGGCCTGGTGGAGGCTGCCCCTGGTGGCGGGGGGGGGGGGGGTGGGGGTGCTGGGAGACAGGAGTGGGAGCCTGGTGGAGGGTGCCCCTGCACTGCTGGGGGGTGGGGGTAATAGTGGATATGAGTGGGGGCCTGGTGGAGGCTGCCCCTGCACTGCTGGGGGGTGGGGTTGATAGGGGACATGAGTGGGGGCCTGGTGGAGGCTGCCCCTGGTGGCTGGGGGATGGGGGTGGTGGTAGACATAAGTGGGGGCCTGGTGGAGGCTGCCCTTGGCGGCTGGGGGGTGGGGGTGCTGGGAGACAGGAGTGGGAGCCTGGTGGAGGGTGCCCCTGACTGCTGGGGGGTAGGGGGTGCAGGGAGACAGGAGTGGGACATGAGTGGGGGCCTGCTGGCAGGTGCCCCACAGTGCTGGGGGGTGGGGGTGCAGGGGAACATGAGTTGGACATGAGTGGGGGCCTGCTGGCAGGTGCCCCACAGTGCTGGGGGGTGGGGTGCAGGGGAACATGAGTTGGACATGAGTGGGGGCCTGCTGGCAGGTGCCCCACAGTGCTGGGGGGTGGGGGTGCAGGGGAACATGAGATGGACATGAGTGGGGGCCTGCTGCCAGGTGCCCCACAGTGCTGGGGGGTGGGGGTGCAGGGGAACATGAGTTGGACATGAGTGGGGGCCTGCTGGCAGGTGCCCCACAGTGCTGGGGGGTGGGGGTGCAGGGGAACATGAGTTGGACATGAGTGGGGGCCTGCTGCCAGGTGCCCCACAGTGCTGGGGGTGGGGGTGCAGGGGAACATGAGTTGGACATGAGTGGGGGCCTGCTGCCAGGTGCCCCACAGTGCTGGTGGGTGGGGGTGCAGGGGAACATGAGTTGGACATGAGTGGGGGCCTGCTGGCAGGTGCCCCACAGTGCTGGGGGGTGGGGTGCAGGAAACATGAGTTGGACATGGGTGGGGGCATGAGTTGGACATGGGTGGGGGCCTGGTGGAGGCTGCCCCTGGTGGCTGGGGGGTGGGGGTGGTGGGAGACATGGGTGGGGGCCTGGTGGAGGCTGCCCCTGCACTGCTGGGGGGTGGGGGTAATAGGGGACATGAGTGGGGGCCTGGTGGAGGCTGCCCCTGGTGGCTGGGGGGTGGGGGTGCTGGGAGACAGGAGTGGGAGCCTGGTGGAGGGTGCCCCTGCACTGCTGCGGGGTGGGGGTAATAGGGGACATGAGTGGGGGCCTGGTGGAGGCTGCCCCTGCACTGCCGGGGGGTGGGGGTGGTGGGAGACATGAGTGGGGGCCTGGTGGAGGCTGCCCCTGCACTGCTGGGGGTGGGGGTGCATGGCGATATGAGTGGGGGCCTGGTGGAGGCTGCCCCTGGTGGCTGGGTGGTGGGGGTGCTGGGAGACAGGAGTGGGAGCCTGGTGGAGGGTGCCCCTGACTGCTGGGGGGTAGGGGGTGGTGGGAGACAGGAGTGGGGGCCTAGTGGAGGCTGCCCCTGCACTGCTGGGGGGTGCGGGTGCTGGGAGTCAGGAGTGGGATCCTGGTGGAGGGTGCCCCTGGTGGCTGTGGGGTGGGGGTGCTCTGAGACAGGAGTGGGAGCCTGGTGGAGGGTGCCCCTGACTGCTGGGGGGTAGGGGGTGCAGGGAGACAGGAGTGGGGGCCTGGTGGAGGCTGCCCCTGCACTGCTGGTGGGTGGGGGTAATAGGGGACATGAGTGGGGGCCTGGTGGAGTCTGCCCCTGGTGGCTGGGGGCTGGGGATGGTGGTAGACATGAGTGGGGGCCTGGTGGAGGCTGCCCCTGGTGGCTGGTGGGTGGGGGTGCTGGGAGACAGGAGTGGGAGCCTGGTGGAGGGTGCCCCTGCACTGCTGGGGGGTGGGGGTAATAGGGGACATGAGTGGGGGCCTGGTGGAGGCTGCCCCTGGTGGCTGGGGGGTTGGGGAGGTGGTAGACATGAGTGGGGGCCTGGTGGAGGCTGCCCCTGGTGGCTGGGGGGTGGGGGTGCTGGGAGACAGGAGTGGGAGCCTGGTGGAGGGTGCCCCTGACTGCTGGGGGGTTGGGGTGCAGGGAGACATGAGTGGGGGCCTGGTGGAGGCTGCCCCTGGTGGCTGTGGGGTGGGGGTGCTCTGAGACAGGTGTGGGAGCCTAGTGGAGGGTGCCCCTGACTGCTGGGGGGTAGGGGGTGCAGGGAGACAGGAGTGGGGGCCTGGTGGAGGCTGCCCCTGCACTGCTGGTGGGTGGGGGTAATAGGGGACATGAGTGGGGGCCTGGTGGAGTCTGCCCCTGGTGGCTGGGGGGTGGGGATGGTGGTAGACATGAGTGGGGGCCTGGTGGAGGCTGCCCCTGGTGGCTGGGGGGTGGGGGTGCTGGGAGACAGGAGTGGGAGCCTGGTGGAGGGTGCCCCTGCACTGCTAGGGGGTGGGGGTAATAGGGGACATGAGTGGGGGCCTGGTGGAGGCTGCCCCTGGTGGCTGGGGGGTTGGGGAGGTGGTAGACATGAGTGGGGGCCTGGTGGAGGCTGCCCCTGGTGGCTGGGGGGTGGGGGTGCTGGGAGACAGGAGTGGGAGCCTGGTGGAGGGTGCCCCTGACTGCTGGGGGGTTGGGGTGGAGGGAGACATGAGTGGGGGCCTGGTGGAGGCTGCCCCTGCACTTCTGGGGGGTGGGGGTAATAGGGGACATGAGTGGGGGCCTGGTGGAGGCTGCCCCTGGTGGCTGGGGGGGTGGGGGTTGCGGTAGACATGAGTGGGGGCCTGGTGGAGGCTGCCCCTGGTGGCTGGGGGGTGCGGTGCTGGGAGACAGGAGTGGGAGCCTGGTGGAGGGTGCCCCTGACTGCTGGGGGGTAGGAGGTGCAGGGAGACATGAGTGGGGGCCTGGTGGAGGCTGCCCCTGCACTGCTGGAGGGTGGGGGTAATAGGGGACATGAGTGGGGGCCTGGTGGAGGCTGCCCCTGGTGGCTGGGGGGTGGGGGTGGTGGTAGACATGAGTGGGGGCCTGGTGGAGGCTGCCCCTGACTGCTGGGGGGTAGGGGTGGTGGGAGACAGGAGTGGGAGCCTGGTGGAGGGTGCCCCTGACTGCTGGGGGGTAGGGGGTGCAGGGAGACATGAGTGGGGGCCTGGTGCAGGCTGCCCCTGGCGGCTGGGGAGTGGGGGTGGTGGGAGACATGGGTGGGGGCCTGGTGGAGGCTGCCCCTGCACTGCTGCGGGGTGGGGGTAATAGGGGACATGAGTGGGGGCCTGGTGGAGGCTGCCGCTGGGGGATGGGGGTGGTGGTAGACATGAGTGGGGGCCTGGTGGAGGCTGCCCCTGGTGGCTGGGGGGTGGGGGTGCTGGGAGACAGGAGTTGGAGCCAGGTAGAGGGTACTCCTGACTGCTGGGGGGTAGGGGGTGCAGGGAGACAGGAGTGGGGGCCTGGTGGAGGCTGCCCCTGCACTGCTGGGGGGTGGGGGTAATAGGGGACATGAGTGGGGGCCTGGTGGAGGCTGCCCCTGGTGGCTGGGGGGTGGGGGGTGGTAGACATGAGTGGGGGCCTGGTGGAGGCTGCCCCTGGTGGCTGGGGGGTGAGGTGCTGGGAGACAGGAGTGGGAGCCTGGTGGAGGGTGCCCCTGACTGCTGGGGGGTAGGGGGTGCAGGGGGACATGAGTGGGGGCCTGGTGGAGGCTGCCCCTGGTGTCTGGGGGGTAGGGGGTGCAGGGAGACATGAGTGGAGGCCTGGTGGAGGCTGCCCCTGGTGGCTGGGGGGTGGGGGTGGTGATAGACATGAGTGGGGGCCTGTGGAGGCTGCCCCTGCACTGCTGGGGGGTGGGGGTAATAGGGGACATGAGTGGGGGCCTGGTGGAGACTGCCCCTGGTGGCTGGGGGTGGGGGTTGTGGTAGACATGAGTGGGGGCCTGGTGGAGGCTGCCCCTGGTGGCTGGGGGGTGGGGGTGCTGGGAGACAGGAGTTGGAGCCTGGTGGAGGGTGCCCCTGACTGCTGGGGGCTAGGGGGTGCAGGGAGGCATGAGTGGGGGCCTGGTGGAGGCTGCCCCTGGACTGCTGGGGGGTGGGGGTAATAGGGGACATGAGTGGGGGCCTGGTGGAGGCTGCCCCTGGTGGCTGGGGGTGGGGGTGGTGGTAGACATGAGTGGGGGCCTTGTGAAGGCTGCCCCTGGTGGCTGGGGGTGGGGTGCTGGGAGACAGGAGTGGGAGCCTGGTGGAGGGTGCCCCTGACTGCTGGGGGGTAGGGGGTGCAGAGAGACAGGAGTGGGGGCCTGGTGGAGGCTGCCCCTGCACTGCTGGGGGTTGGGGGTGCATCGGGACATGAGTTCGGGCCTGGTGGAGGCTGCCCCTACACTGCTGGGGGGTGGGGGTAATAGGGGACATGAGTGGGGGTCTGGTGGAGGCTGCCCCTGCACTGCTGGGGGGTGGCGGTTGTGGGAGACATGAGTGGGGGCCTGGTGGAGGCTGCCCCTGCACTGCTGGGGGGTGGGGGTGGTGGGAGACATGAGTTGGACATGAGTGGGGGCCTGGTGGAGGCTGCCCCTGGTGGCTTGGGGGTGGGGGTGGCGGGAGACATGGGTGGGGGCCTGGTCAAGGTTGCCCCTGCACTGCTGGGGGGTGGGGGTAATAGGGGACATGAGTGGGGGCCTGGTGGAGGCTGCCCCTGGTGGCTGGGGGTGGGGGTGCTGGGAGACAGGAGTGGGAGCCTGGTGGAGGGTGCCCCTGCACTGCTGGGGGGTGGGGGTATTAGGGGACATGAGTGGGGGCCTGGTGGAGGCTGCCCCTGCACTGCTGGGGGTGGGGGTGGTGGGAGACATGAGTGGGGGCCTGGTGGAGGCTCCCCTGCACTGCTGGGGGGTGGGGGTGCATGGGGACATGAGTGGGGGCCTGGTGGAGGCTGCCCCTGGTGGCTGAGGGGTGGGGGTGCTGGGAGACAGGAGTGGGAGCCTGGTGGAGGGTGCCCCTGACTGCTGGGGGGTTGGGGTTGGTGGGAGACAGGAGTGGGGGCCTGGTGGAGGCTGCCCCTGCACTGCTGGGGGGTGGGGGTGCTGGGAGACAGGAGTGGGAGCCTGGTGGAGGGTGCCCCTGCACTGCTGGGGGGTGGGGGTAATAGGGGACATGAGTGGGGGCCTGGTGGAGGCTGCCCCTGGTGGCTGGGGGGTGGGGGGGTGGTAGACATGAGTGGGGGCCTGGTGGAGGCTGCCCCTGGTGGCTGGGGGGTAAGGGTGCTGGGAGACAGGAGTGGGAGCCTGGTGGAGGGTGCCCCTGACTGCTGGGGGGTAGGGGGTGCAGGGAGACAGGAGTGGGGGCCTGGTGGAGGCTGCCCCTGCACTGCTGGGGTGTGGGGGTAATAGGGGACATGAGTGGGGGCCTGGTGGAGGCTGCCCCTGGTGGCTGGGGGGTGGGGGGGTGGTAGACATGAGTGGGGGCCTGGTGGAGGCTGCCCCTGGTGGCTGGGGGGTAAGGGTGCTGGGAGACAGGAGTGGGAGCCTGGTGGAGGGTGCCCCTGACTGCTGGGAGGTAGGGGGTGCAGGGAGACATGAGTGGGGGCCTGGTGGAGGCTGACCCTGCACTGCTGGGGGGTGGGGGTAATAGGGGACATGAGTGGGGGCCTGGTGGAGGCTGCCCCTGGTGGCTGGGGGTGGGGGGTTGTTAGACATGAGTGGGGGCCTGGTGGAGGCTGCCCCTGGTGGCTGGGGGGTGGGGGTGCTGGGAGACATGAGTGGGGGCCTGGTGGAGGCTGCCCCTGGTGGCTGGGGGGTGGGGGTGCTGGGAGACAGGAGTGGGAGCCTGGTGGAGGGTGGAGGGTGCCCCTGACTGCTGGGGGGTAGGGGGTAGTGGGAGACAGGAGTGGGGGCCTGGTGGAGGCTGCCCCTGCACTGCTGGGGGGTGGGGGTGGTGGGAGACATGAGTGGGGGCCTGGTGGAGGCTGCCCCTGGTGGCTGGGGGGTGGAGGTGGTGGGAGACATGGGTGGGGGCCTGGTGGAGGCTGCCCCTGGTGGCTGGGGGGTGGGGGTGCTGGGAGACAGGAGTGGGAGCCTGGTGGAGGGTGCCCCTGACTGCTGGGGGGTAGGGGTGGTGGGAGACAGGAGTGGGGGCCTGGTGGAGGCTACCCCTGCACTGCTGGGGGGTGGGGGTGGTGGGAGACAGGATTGGGAGCCTGGTGGAGGGTGCCCCTGACTGCTGGGGGGTAGGGGGTGCAGGGAGACATGAGTGGGGGCCTGGTGGTGGCTGCCCCTGGTGGCTGGGGGGTGGGGGTGGTGGGAGACATGGGTGGGGGCCTGGTGGAGGCTGCCCCTGCACTGCTGGGGGGTGGGGGTGGTGGGAGACAGGAGTGGGAGCCTGGTGGAGGCTGCCCCTGCACTGCTGGGGGGTGGGGGTAATAGGGGACATGAGTGGGGGCCTGGTGGAGGCTGCCCCTGGTGGCTGGGGGGTGGGGGTGGTGGTAGACATGAGTGGGGGCCTGGTGGAGGCTGCCCCTGCACTGCTAGGGGTGGGGGTAATAGGGGACATGAGTGGGGGCCTGGTGGAGGCTGCCCCTGGTGGCTGGGGGGTGGAGGTGGTGGTAGACATGAGTGGGGGCCTGGTGGTGGCTGCCCCTCGTGGCTGGGGGGTGGGGGTGCTGGGAGACAGGAGTGGGAGCCTGGTGGAGGGTGCCCCTGACTGCTGAGGGGTAGGGGGTGCAGGGAGACAAGAGTGGGGGCCTGGTGGAGGCTGCCCCTGGTGGCTGGGGGGTGGGGGTGGGGGTGGTGGGAGACATGGGTGGGGGCCTGGTGGAGGGTGCCCCTGCACTTCTGGGGGGTGGGGGTGCAGGGCGACATGCATTGTTGATCAGTAGTGACATGTGGGTTGGCTGGGGGGCATGCCCATGGTGGATGGGCTGCTTGCGGGACATGAGCAGGAGTGCAGTGTAGTCCCCCGTGGTGTGGGCTGCCTGCAGGGGCCGTGGAGGTTGTAGAGCAAACACCTGGGAGGACCCACACGGCCAATTCACATGTAGTACTCCCCAGAACCCCTGAAATACACGTACCCTGATGAAATCGCGTATGGAACTTCCCGCGCACCCCTGAAATACATGTACCCTGCTGAAATCGCGTGTGGAACTTCCCGCGCACCCCTGGAATACACGTACCCTGCTCGCACGGGGCCAATCTCGTGTGGAACTTCCTGCGCACCCCTGAAATACACGTGCCCTGCTCGCACGGGGCCAATCGCGTGTGGAACTTCCCGCGCACCCCTGAAATACACGTACCCTGCTGAAATCACGTGTGGAACTTCCCACGCACCCCTGGAATACACATACCTTGCTCGCACGGGGCCAATCGCATGTGGAACTTCCCGCGCACCCCTGAAATACACGTACCCTGCTGGAATCACGTGTGATACTTCCCACGCACCCCTGAAATACACGTACCCTGCTGGAATCGCGTGTTATACTTCCCGCGCACCCCTGAAATACACGTACCCTGCTGATTTTGCCTGTGATAGTTCCCGCGCACCCCTAATGCACACGTACACAGGACAATCGCGTGTGGAACTTCCCGCGAACCACTGAAATACACGTTCCCCGCTTGGCGTTTGCTGTTTGCCAGCCCTGTGAACTGGTCCAGGGTTAGCGCAGCCCTTTGCGATTATTTGGGGGTTTTGAAGGCTTTCCTTGCGCGAAGGCGTTCTTGGGGGCGTAACTGGCGCTGCTGCAGGGTGGCTGCGCCACGCTGCGCCTCGGCTGGTTTTGGATGCGAAAATCCATGAATACGCTGTGCGCGGAAATCGATTTTAGCGCACGCGGCTGGCGCAGACATTCGCAAGGGCACGCTGTGCGCCAGTCGCGTGCGCCACTTTTGTGCGAATTTCTATGAATTACCCTGTATGTCTTGTTGTGGCTTGCTCACACATGGGTAGTGTCATACCATGTACATCTAGTTTGTATGTGGGGCTGATGTCCATTATTGTTTGCATTTCTTTATTTAACATTATTTCATTGAATTTGAAACAGCTTGCAAGAGTTGGCATTAAGGCCATACAATTGACATTTTTATGGGCTAATTGTTCCATAACATCTGTAGCACATGCATTATTGCCATAAAGTGCATGAATGTGCTGGGTTTCAATATTATTTGTGCTTCTTTAGATAGTATACCAACTCTAATACTTTTTAAGATGTTGGCATAAGTGAGATCTGCAGATTGTCGCATGTTTTCTGTTAATTCTCTGTATTGGAAATGTTGCCAAAGGTTGACATTTCCAATGCTGCCAACAGTTTTACGGCAGAGTTTGTGTCCTAATGTTTTAAAAATAGGCTCACCTTTCATTGGTGTCAATTGAAGAAGATCTCCGAAAACAATAATGTGTTTTCCTGCAAAGAGCTCTTCGTAGTTTGTTTTGAGTACTTCTTGTGATCTGAGGTGAATCAAAGCCAACATTAGGTTGGAGACAATGCTGATCTCATCTATTAGCAGCATTTTCATTTGTTTGAAAACTCTGCGTAGTTCCATTTCAGCTTCTGTGGAAAGTTTGTAATAGTCTAATTTGCTTTGATGTTCTACTGGCAGGAGTAGTAATCGATGTAAAGTGACACCGCCTATGTTGTAGGCAGCTAAACCTGTGGGAGCAGTGACAACAGCTGACAGTTTGTTGTTTGTCAATTGTTGAAGGAACTTACTGATGATTTTGATTAGGAATGTTTTGCCAGAACCAGCTTCACCACTGACGTACAGTAGTATAGGTTTGTAATTTTGGCAGGGGCATTCTTTGTTTTCATGTTGTACACCATGTGCAATTTCTTTTGTTACTTCTATAAAAATGCTACGTTGCTCATTGTTTCGTTTTGATTGTAGTATAGTTAAGTCTTCTTTATCTTCATACTGACACATGTAGGGTAATTCATGGAATTTCACACAAAAGTGGCGCACGTGGCTGGCGCACAGTGTTCCCGTGCGATAGACTGCGCCAGCCGCGTGCGATAAAATCCATTTCATCGCACAGCGTATTCATGGATTTTAGCCTCCAAAACCAGCCGTGGCGCAGAGTGGCGCAGCGACCCTGCAGCAGCACCAGTTACGCCCCCAAGAATGCCCTCGCGCAAGGAAAATCCATCAAAAGTCCCAATTCAGCACAAAGGGCTGCGCTAACCCTGGACCAGTTTACAGGGATGCCAAACAGCAAACGCCAAGAGGGGAACGTGTATTTCAGGGGTGCGTGGGAAGTTCCACACGCGATTGGGCTGGGTCCGTGTATTCCAGGGGTGCGCGGGAAATGCCACATGCGATGTCAGCAGGGTACGTGCATTTCGGGGTGTGCGGGAAGTTCCACACGTGATTGGGCTGGGTACGTGTATTTGAGGGGTGCGTGGGAAGTCTCACACGCGATTCCAGCAGAGTAAGTGTATTTCGGGGTACGCGAGAAGTTTCACACGCGATTGGGCTGGGTACGTGTATTTCAGGGTTGCGCGGGAAGTTTCACACGTGATTGTGCTTGGTACGTGTATTTCAGGGGTGCGCGGGAAGTTTCACACGCAATTCCAGCAGGGTACGTGTATTTCGGGGTGCGCGGGAAGTTTCACACGCGATTGTGCCGGGTACGTGTATTTCAGGGGTGCGCGGGAAGTTTCACACACGATTCCAACAGGGTACGTGTATTTCGGGGTGCGCGGGAAGTTTCACACACGATTGTGCCGGGTACGTGTATTTCAGGGGTGCGCGGGAAGTTTCACACACGATTCCAGCAGGGTACATGTATTACGGGGTGCGTGGGAAGTTTCACACGCGATTGTGCCGGGTACGTGTATTTCAGGGGTGCGCGGGAAGTTTCACACGCGATTCCAGCAGGGTAAGTGTATTTCGGGGTGCGTGGGAAGTTTCACACGCGATTGTGCTGGGTACGTGTATTTCAGGGGTACGCGGGAAGTTTCACACGCGATTGTGCTGGGTACGTGTATTTCAGGGGTGCGCGGGAAGTTTCACACACGATTGGGCTGGGTACGTGTATTTCAGGGGTGCTCTGGAAGTTTCACACGCGATACGCCATGTGCGAGTGGGGTACGTGTATTTCAGGGGTACGCGGGAAGTTTCACATGCAATTCCAGCAGGGTACGTGTATTTCAGGGTGCGCGGGAAGTTTCACACGCGATTGTGCCGGGTACGTGTATTTCAGGGGAGCGCGGGAAGTTTCACATGCGATTCCAGCAGGGTACGTGTATTACGGGGTGCGCGGGAAGTTTCACACGCGATTGTGCCGGGTACGTGTATTTCAGGGGTGCGCATGAAGTTTCACACGCGATTCCAGCAGGGTAAGTGTATTTCGGGGTGCGTGGGAAGTTTCACACGCGATTGTGCTGGGTACGTGTATTTCAGGGGTGCACGGGAAGTTTCACACGTGATTGTGCTGGGTACATGTATTTCAGGGGTGCGCGGGAAGTTTCACACGCGATTGGGCTGGGTACATGTATTTCAGGGGTGCTCTGGAAGTTTCACACGCGATACGCCATGTGCGAGTGGGGTACGTGTATTTCAGGGGTACGCGGGAAGTTTCACATGCAATTCCAGCAGGGTACGTGTATTTCAGGGTGCGCGGGAAGTTTCACACGCGATTGTGCCGGGTACGTGTATTTCAGGGGTGCGCGGGAAGTTTCACATGCGATTCCAGCAGGGTACGTGTATTACGGGGTACGCGGGAAGTTTCACACGCGATTGTGCCGGGTACGTGTATTTCAGGGGTGCGCATGAAGTTTTACACGCGATTCCAGCAGGGTAAGTGTATTTCGGGGTGCGTGGGAAGTTTCACACGTGATTGTGCTGGGTACGTGTATTTCAGGGGTGCGCGGGAAGTTTCACACGCGATTGGGCTGGGTACATGTATTTCAGGGGTGCTCTGGAAGTTTCACACGCGATACGCCATGTGCGAGTGGGGTACGTGTATTTCAGGGGTGCGAGTGAACATTCACACGCGACTGGGCCTGGCAGCGCGGGGTACGTGTATTCCTGGGGTGGGCGGGAAGATTTACACGGTCGCCTACAACGCGCCAAAAAAGACGGTCCAATCCGGAAACACGTACGCCAGCATGAAGCCGGCGTACGTCGACTCGCAGGAAGCAGGCGTATGTCGACACGCGCAGCATAAAAGTGTGCGCAAACAACAAACAAGCTCATATGTCAGGATGAATATACCGTTCCTAGCAGCAGTGGCCGTGGGATACCGCAGGAGGAGGAGGAGGATAGAAAGGGCCAGAATCTTCACACCCAGAACTAGCCTTTTTGGGATGCCTGATGACCAGGTGTATGGGAGGTACAGGTTTCCACCTCACATAATATTCGACCTGTTCAGTGAGTGGGAGGATGACCTCACATCACCCACCCTCTACTCCCAAGCACTCACCCCCCTGGAGAAGGTCCTCAATGTACTGCACTTCTTGGCTACCGGATAATTTCAGCGGACAAGTGCCATAGTGGGGGGCGTGTCACAGGCCAAGCAGTCACGGTGCCTACACCAGGTGTTGGCCATCATGACTGCACGCCCGTCAGTCCGCAGGCACATATACCTGCCCAGAACACCTGCAGAAAGGCAGGCTACCCCCCAGGATTTCTATGGGGTGGCACAATTCCCCAAAGTGCTAGGTGCCATTGATTGCACCCATGTGGCTCTACGTCCCACCAGGGCATCTGAGCACATCTATAGAAACCGCAAGCACTGGCATTCCCTCAATGTCCAGGTAGTATGTGATGCCAAGGGAATCATCACCTCAGTATATGCCAACTATCCAGAGTCCACCCACGACAGCTTCATTTACAGAATGTCAACCCTAAACCGGGATATGGAAGCTGGGCGGCATGGCGATGCATGGCTGCTTGGTGAGTATAAATGCCACTGCACATGCATGCGTGTCAGATACAGAGTAATGTCACTACCCCACTAATGATACCCATCACCTCCTCCCCAGGGTCAGTGCCTACCCTCTGAGTACCCAAATGATGACGCCAATTCGGAACCCCATCACGCCTCCCGAGGTAAGATACAACACAGCCCATACTGCAACCCGGGGCATAGTGGAGCGCACATTCAGAGTGCTCAAGTCACGCTTTCGCTCCCTTGACCGTTCTGGCGGGCAGCTGTTATACGCTCCCCCAGTAGTGTGCAGGATCATAGTGGCAGCATGTGTCCTGCACAATGTTGCAACACGCCGGGGCCTGGCTGTGGACATGGTGGTGCCCCCACATCCCCAACCACATGCACGCCCGCTGCGCATGGGAGGGGAAAGGGCACGGGGTGAGGCAGCCCATACGCAGCTGGTGGCTAATTACTTCACATAGAAATCACACCCCTGTGGAGTGCACACAGCCCTGGCACATACCATCTGACAATCAAGGATGCCTCAATCAGAAATGATGATGAATGAAGGGACAGTCAACTGTCACAACCATAGCAGCCTGAGATTGTTCACCTGGAAGTGTTACAATGTGTCCATCCCCACCTACACAAACACCACCAATGCAGTGTCATCAAAAGACACACTTCTATGCAGCAAAAATGAATACCCACTTGCAAAATACAACATGAGAACAGTGCCATGTCACCCAACCCCTCCCTGGCACCGCCACACAACACACCATGGCATGTCATGCAATGTGAGAGCAAACAAAGTAATCCCCACAACATGACACAAGTGTCACAAAGTTCAGTGTCCCTAATGGAAACTGGCCACACATGAAATGCTCACAGTAATGCAGGACCAACAACACACATGAGCAAATATTCAGCAATAATACAAATCAGCTACACAACCTCAAACCTACCATAAACATGACAGTACGAATTTTAAAAAATTGGTAGTCTCACTACCTGATAATGCCAGCATTTTGACCACTTCCAACTGTACAGTGTTGGCGCCACGCAAAAGTGTAGGTGCACTGCTTACAACATGGACTCCATCTCCAAAGTAGACGGCCTTGTGAAGAAATGAGGAATGGACCTGTAAATCAGGAGGATGAGATGAATGCAGAGGCACATATCAATACACCATGCAGTGTACAATACAACAACAATATGCACTAGGAATGTATACACAGTATTGACTACAGACTGCCCACACAGCACATGGGAGTCCAACGTCACTGTGTAAGTCAATGTCACTTGGGCACACCCTTTGCAAGCCCATGGAAACGGGAAGCAGGCGTGGTGTGTGTCTCACAAACCCAAGCATCTAACCCAAATTCAGGACAAGCCTGCATGTGGCCAGCCACAATACAGCGGATGCCCACGGGAGCCACTCAAGGTAACACACTGAATCAAAAATCAAAAATCAAAAATCAAAAATCAAAAATCAAAAATCAAAAATCAAAAATCAAAAATCAAAAATGGCCATGTATGGGGCAGGGGGTTTGGGGAGGCCACCCAGGAGGTCCGAGGACAGGGTGCACACCAAAATCCACCTGTGTGGATTCTGCGGAAAAAAAAAACACCTCCATGGGCTCATGGCCTGCACGGCTACCCTATTGTGGGAGAATCGTTGCTGTCGCTCTCCCCACCCTCTGCAGCTGCATCAGGAGGTGGTGGCACTATGGGAGGTCGCCCACGCAAAGCCTTAGTCTGGTCCTCCATGGCAGCAAGCATGCGGGTGTGGAAGGTCTGGTTCTGGAGGATAATCGTGCGGAGGTCCCCATGCAACAACTCACAGGATGCCCGGACCTCCTCCCGAGTTGCCTGCATCTCAGCTGAGAGCGTACGTGTGAGACGCCCCAGCTGCTGTTCTGTCCTCATGTCAGTTGAAGCCTCAAGCTCAACAAGAGTCAACCTGTGGCCTTGGGACTCTATAGAAATGGCTTCCCGCAGAGTCTCCAGTGCCGCCCGTCTGCCCTTGTTGGACGCCAACATGTCCTCCCTGTGTGACTGGCAAATGGAGTCTGTTGCCTGCTGTAGTTGCTCCATCAGCCTTTCTTGGGGGACAATGGAAGTGGCCACCCTATCCGTGGCCTGAGGCATCATCTCAGCTGATGCTGCCTGTTGGTTTGCCATACCGTATATGGATTGCTCCCATGCGGTATTGCCAGGTGGCGTACGGCCACCGCGTCGGCGGGCATCACACCTGTCTGGGGAAAGGCGAACTGCGCCTTGCTGTGCCGGCACTGCCTGAGGCTGCAGGACTGCATTCCCCCTCTGATCTGCTGGCCCAGGAACAGAATCAGATGTTGCGGAGTGTGACCCTGCATCCGTAACCACCAAAGGCGGACCTACCAACACTGACATCCCCATTGAGGGTTCTACCCCTGGTGCAGGTGGGTCGGACAGAACAGAATCCCTTCCAGAAACACTTACCTGCGGCCGCACATAGGTCTCATCATCTGAATCGACACCTGAATAGAGCTCGGGGGAGGTGCACCCAGATTCACCCCTTGAGAGAATGGTCTGCAGCAAGTGTGGGTTCTCACCCACCACGTCCCTCACTGGTGCCCGGTCGGTCCTGAGACCCCTCCTGGGTCTGCACCATCTCCACAACCCCAGCAGTATCAAGTGCGTCATCCCCTTCAAAGACATGAAAGAAAATAAATGGGAACAGGCATTAGCACCATGGCACACAATTAGGGCTGAGAAGCAACAGAACCAGTACTTCATTGACACATGTCCCACATGACTATGGGCCTCATTAGGACCCAGGCGGATTTCGCGGTGCTAAATGCACCGCGAAGCATGGCGGAAAGCCGCCGATAGCGCCATGGGGGTTGGCGGATTTACCGCCCCATTCCGACCTTGGCGGGGCGGTAAATCCCCAATCCCCATTCTGCCCTTCCCCATTCCCATTTTTGCCCCATAGGGTATAATGGGAGTGGGGAAGGAGTTAATTACGCCACCGTAAAATACGGTGGCGTAATTAACAACGAGGTCCCGTAGCGCCATGGTTTTCTCCGCCTGGTAAAACCAGGCGGAAAAGGCCGCCATGGCGCTACGGGAACTCGTAGTATGGCGGAGAGGTACGCCATGCACTACGCTGGCGTAAAACCCTCTCCGCCAGGGTCCTAATGAGGCCCTATAACCCTCCCATGCATGCACCGTCACTGCGTATGAAGGGGAGGCAAATGGCACACATTGATGACACCAAGATGGAAGATCAACACATTTGCTGCATGCTGGCTAGCAGTGCCATCACACATTGGCCTGTGATTGGCATGTCCAATACACATACATGACACATGCCATCACACAGATGGCATGTACCATAGCCATGTCACACATGTGACAATAGGACTGAGAAATGCCTAGTGAAAGTGGTGGAATGCAAACAATCAGCCTGAATGAACACAGAAAAATATGCAACAATGTTGTGGCAAGATGACACTTCAAGGGCAACTGGCGTGATGTTGGGCTAAATGTCTACTGTTGCCAGAAGGGATACTGCAATACCCAAATCCTGGTGCGAAGAATGTATTGGATGAAGCACATGGGTGACCCAAACCACACCCTCACCTGGCACTCAATCAGAAGCCCTCACACACACACCATGCACATGGATGACACACACATGCATGTGCACTCACCGGACAATGCCTCTTAATCTGGCAGGTCTCCCACACCTTGGATCTGTTCCTCCGTGACGTAGGTCCCAGCAACATACTCATGTGGAGTGAGTTCAATGTACTCTGCTGGAGACCCACCTCCAGTCACTAGAGTAGCGGCATGACTTGAGGCCAGCTTTTTCTTTGCCCTGCGCTTCAGGTCATTCCAGCGCTTGTAGCAATCATTAGCTGTGCGCCTCACGATTCCAAGGGCACTTATGATATCCGCAATTGTCTGCCAGTGTGCCTGACGTTGAGCAGGTGTCGTCTTGCACCCTGCAGTAATCAACATTTCCCGGTCATGTGCGGACACATACTCCACAAGTGCATAACGTTCGGCCTCACTGAAGCTAGGCTTCCTCAAGGTGCCGGACTGTGTAGCCGTGTCTGGGGCATCAGCCTGTACTGGACGAGCACTCTTCCTCTTCCGCTTGGAAGGTGGTGGGGATCCTGAGTGTCCTACGCCGCTCTGGACACTAGGGGCAGGAACCCCGGTGGACTGTGTACTAGGAGTGTGGGAATGAACACTGAGCATGGGACTTGGTGCAGGCATTAGCTGAAGTGCGATGTAGTCAGGGGGAACGTCAGCAGGATGGACTGGGACCGACACTGTCCTGGGTGGGTGAGTGAGAGCTGGGGTGGATGGAGCCGCAGCTGCCCCTGCAGCCTCCACACCCTGCCTACTTGGGGCAGCAGATGACATAGCTGCCCCTGCTCCACATGGCCTAGACCTGCTGACCTGGAAGTCAACATGGGAGTCACCCTGTGCCAGGTCTGGTGCCACAATGGGCTGGTCCAACAAGGGCTGAGCAGGGATGGTGTCAGCCACGTTACCCTCAACCAGGGGGGTGGGGGGACATGGGTGTCCCTGACTGGTCCTCCACACATGGGGGGCTAGGGGCACCCTGCAAGTCCCGGCCACGTCCCCTACCGTATCCACCACGCCCACCTCTTGAGGCTCGGCCACCTTTGCCACCCTTACCGCTAGCTCGCCTCCCAACCATGGCACTGATGTTGTTGTGCGTATGGGAGTTGCAGTAAACTATTGTCCTGGGCGATTGGGGGTCAAAGGGGTAGGGTACTAGATGGAATCCGTACCCTTGTTCTCTAGCAAGGCTGTATGTGACCCCTGGGGAAAGATGACGGGTCACGCAACACACAGGCACCCCAAAAAAGGGAGATAACGTGCACGCAACCACTCCTAGACCACGTACGTGGAAAATAAACCTGCACTACGCTGTGGCACCCAGAAACACAAAAATGAACGTATGTGTCTCACACACAGCCTAGAATGACCTCTGAAGGGGTACGCGACACATGGGGCAAGCACAGATGTTAAATACGTGCGCGACTCACCGTCTGCCTGGAAAAATAGCATGAAAAAGACGCGCGTGTGCGCGTTGGCAACACCTCCGCCAAAAGAAGAATTGTACGCTGTCTGAGGAGACAGGACAACAGAAGAAGTGTACGCTGTTTGAGGAAACAGGCCCAGAAAAAAGACAAAAAGAGAAAAAGCTGTCAGTGGTAACAGGGAGTACGAACTTGAAACGCCGTGAAGTAAATCGCGTGTGAACCGACAAGAAGTACAGATTTCACCCACTCGCTCTCCACGAAAAGCACGTACAAGGAAATGGCGTTCTACACGTGCCTTTTAAACATGCCCACACGTCCAGCGTCACTTCCGCGTGTACGCGCTAAGGCCCTATCCTCCAATTACACAAGCTGACACTCTGACGTGCAGTCATTGGACGTGTAACATGCACCCGTGTACAGGGTAATGCCCGCGCACGCACGTCACAGACGCGCAGACGCGCTGAGGCCGTTTCCACCAATTACACGCTTTTACACTCGGACGTGCTTATTTTTTCCACATGCCATGGAAAACGCCCGTGCGCGTAACGTCATAGACGCGCCTACAGGCTGGGGGCCTTTGGGCCAATGAATTCGCGTACTTGTACTGACGTGCTTACACACTAAGGGCCTTTCCTCGAATTACACGCAGACGTGCTGGATTTTCACGTGCCAAATAACTCTGTATCAAGCTGGCCACGCGTAAGCACACGGAAGACCACGCTCCTGCCCAGAAGGCCGAATCACTGCCCCCCAGAGGCCTGAGCACGCTCCCACCTGCCATCTGCTGCTGGCTGACTGCCTGCTGCCCACGTGCCCTGCCATTTGCTGCCTGCACATCAGCCAGGGGTGCTGTTGCTGTGACAACCCCTGCTGGAACCGAATACTCCCGACTGGGATTCCATCGCTCCACAGCCCAGCCCCAGGACCAAGTTGCCCACCCACTCCTGCCTCTGGGGTTGCCATGTCGGGCACTACACCATCTGGCACCACTGGCAACCCCCAGCCAGAGAGGCAGAGGGGCACCAGCTCCACTGCCACTGAAGTTGGTGTCCTGGTGGAGCTAGTCCTGGGGCAGTATGATGCCTACTTCGGAAGTTTGCGCGCCGACAAGGAAGGACGGACTCGGATCTGGACGGACATCGTGACTGCCATGAACGCGGAGGGGGTGGCAGTCTGACAATTCCATCAAGTCAAGAAGCGCTGGGAGGACTTCAGGTCCAGGACCCTCAACAAGGCCTGGCACCTCTTGAAGGCAGCGGATGCTAAGGGGCGCCGGGGCCACTTGTCGGAAGATCAGATGAGGGTCCTGGAACGCATATCCCCAGCGCTCCATGTCCAGGTCCTTGAGAGGCACCCATCTGGAGTCGAGCAGTAAGTGTACATGCATACTGATTGTAAGCTGTGCGTGTGGTGGTGTGCCAGTAGTGTGCAGGTTGCACATGTTGTTTTATGTTGTGTACAGGGCCGTGAGGCTAACACATGCAAGGGCTCTCATGTGTGAGACATGGATGGTGCTTGTGTGTGTAGGCTTGCATGCCAAATGCAGATGTGTGTGCACACATGTTTGAATGAATGTGTATGTAAGTAGGCATGGTCGTGATGTCACACATGAATGTTGGTTTCAGCTGCATGTATCTGCACCATGTACATGTGCATGTGTGTGTATTTGACAAGGGTGCAACAGTGATGCAACATGGATGCATGTGACACCGGGATGTGGAAGACTGATTGGCAGATGTGATATGAATGCCGATCTCAACACTGCGACAGTTGGCGGAGGTGTACACATGCATGCAAGTGTGGTGGTGTGTGTGCATGTGTAGTCCACTCCCTGTGTTGCATGTGATGTTTGGCTCACCTTTGCCTGCTCATGCTGTTGTATGTGTATGGATAGTGCTGTTGCTGTTGTATGTTGTATGTGTATGGATAGTGCTGTTGCGATATGGCTGTGGTATAGCTCATGTGTGCGAGTTGAAATGACATGAAATTGTGATGCCATGTCTGAGGTTTGCCAATGCCACTCATGTACAACTGTCATGCCCTGATGCCTGTGTTTTATTTCTCCCTGTCTGCAGCGTCAACTAATGAAGAGGGCGGAGAAGGTGCTGTGGAGCACAGCGGCAGGGATCGCACCGCCAGCCGGAGACGCAAGGCCCGGCTCCCCTCCCAGGTTGTCATCTTGTCGGGGAGTGATGAGTCCGGTGCCGCGTCCCAGGCCACAGCTGCCGAGGGGAGGTCCAAGAGGCGGAGGTCGGAGTTGGACTCCTCGGCAGCAGAAGGGGCAGCTGGGAACCCACAGGGCCCGATGGGGGAAGATGGCACGGAGTCATCCAGGTTGGTGGGGGGTTTGGTGGAGGAGGAGGCCGTGCAAGCGACAGAGACTGGGTCTGGAGGTGGGGATTCCACTGGTGGTAGTGGTGCAGTGCAGGACTAGGGACAGGAGGCAGCACAGGCCACCGCGGAGGTGCCTGTGTGCAGTCCTGTCCCTGATCCTGTCACTGCATCATCTTGCACCAGCAGGGATGCCTACGTCCAGACCCGTTTTCAGGCAAGGGATAAGCTTACAACAACTGGCCTTCCTCTGCCTGCAGACGTGGCTATCCAGGTACGGGTTGAGCCTGCCCTGACTGGTGTGGCGTTGCGTCAACGGGCCATGCGAGGTGACCTGCAGTCTTTTCGTGAGGAGACTGCACATCATCTCGAATGGCTCAATGACCGCGTTGGCCTACTGGGACGGGTCACCCAGGCCGGATTCCTCCGTTTGACGGAGCTTGTTCCGACCCCCTCCTCAACTGAACCCCCTATGCGCCAGTCGTCCTCCGTGCCATCTTTCCACCCATTTGTCACCTGGGTGCCCTGTGGAGCTGCCTCTGACCATGCGGCCAGGCTGGTGGAGGACACATCCCTGCCACAGTCGGGAGTCGGACATCCAGCAGGGGTGGCCACATCAACGACTGCACCCCAGCCGGAGGAGGATGTGCAGGCAGCAGGAGCACGGGCACGGGCACAGGCACAGCAGCAGCAGCAACGAGGTGGGAGCCATGTTGGCGCTCGGGGCCTTCGACATCGGAGGGGCAGGCATCGACCGGAGGGCAGGAGGACCCAGGACGGGAAGTGTCTTCCGTGTGGCAGCGTTTGGGCCACGCCATAGATGCGGAGCGGCAGTGGGCGGAAGAGGCATGGCTCACGATGGTCAGGGTGGAGAACTCCATGCGGAGGGCCCTGAGGCGGGCCGAGTGCCTCGAGGCAATCCGCAGGGAGTTGGAGGAGAACATGTCGTCGTCCCTGCGGACCCTCTTGGCCATGGAAGAGGACTGCCTCCGGGACATTGAGCAGGAGTTCGATGATGCCCTGGCCCGGAACATCCAGAAGTGAGTCGTCTCACTAGCCCGCTGCCCTTATAAATCGATCTTTAGTGTAAAGCTTCCTTTGTTTTTTTTTTCGGGGCGGTTGGACAATGCCCCAACTTCTTGTATAAAGTTCTTCATTAGGTTGGGTTTTATTTCATAGGTTTCATTTAAAGGATTGGGCACATGGACCCTGGATGTTCACTTTGTAAATAGTTTGACAATGGATTTGGATTATTGATTTTTTTTTTCCCATGGATCAATGTTTTTTTAATTATTTTTGCACCTTGGATTTATTTTCTCAGACTAACACTTTGGAGACTTGCTTTTGGATTGCTTTTCATTTGGATTTCATACATCTTTTTCATTTATTGGACATGCAGATTTTCATTTCTTATTTCCATGTTCTTCTGATCCATTTAATTCCCTTGCTTTTCTGTTTAATACATTATCATTTGGTACTTCAATGTGTGGTATTCTCGCTTTGGTTTCATGCATGTCACAATTTGTGTTTTATCATTCACATGCTCTCATTGTGTGGGTTTGACGGATATATGTTGATGTGCAGACTAGCCATTTGGGATGCATCATGTCGTGGTGATTTCTTTGTGGGGTGGATGTCATACCTGGTGGTGTGTTCGGACTGGGGTGGCGTGGGGGGTGTATTGAAGGGTCATGGGGACCATGATTGTGGATCGTCATGAGGTGTTGGGGGAACAGGTGTGGGGGCCTGCTGGCAGGTGCCCTGCACTGCTGGGGGGTGGGGGTGCAGGGGGACATGTGTGGGACATGAATGGGGGCCTGCTGGCAGGTGCCCTGCAATGCTGGGGGGTGGGGGTGCAGGGGGACATGAGTGGGGGCCTGGTGGAGGGTGTCCCTGACTGCTGGGGGGTGGGGGTGCAGAGGGACATGTGTGGGACATGAATGGGGGCCTGCTGGCAGGTGCCCTGACTGCTGGGGGGTGGGGGCACTGGGAGACATGAGTGGGGGCCTGGTGGAGGGTGTCCCTGACTGCTGGGGGGGGTGCTGGGAGACATGAGTGGGGGCCTGGTGGAGGGTGCCCCTGACTGCTGGGGGGTGGGGGTGCAGGGGGACATGAGTGGGGGCCTGCTGGCAGGTGCCCTGCACTGCTGGGGGGTAGGGGTGCAGGGGGACATGTGTGGGACATGAGTGGGGGCCTGCTGGCAGGTGCCCTGCACTGCTGGGGGGTGGGGGTGCAGGGGGACATGTGTGGGACATGAGTGGGGGCCTGCTGGCAGGTGCCCTGCACTGCTGGGGGGTGGGGGTGCAGGGGGACATGAGTGGGGGCCTGCTGGCAGGTGTCCCTGACTGCTGGGGGGTGGGGGTGCTGGGGAACATGAGTGGGGGCCTGGTGGAGGGTGCCCCTGACTGCTGGGGGGTGGGGGTGCAGGGGGACATGAGTGGGGGCCTGCTGGCAGGTGCCCTCACTGCTGGGGGGGTGCAGAGGGACATGTGTGGGGGCCTGCTGGCAGGTGCCCTGCACTGCTGGGGGGTGGGGGTGCAGGGGGACATGTGTGGGACATGAGTGGGGGCCTGCTGGCAGGTGCCCTGCACTGCTGGGGGGTGGGGGTGCAGGGGGACATGAGTGGGGGCCTGCTGGCAGGTGTCCCTGACTGCTGGGGGGTGGGGGTGCTGGGGAACATGAGTGGGGGCCTGGTGGAGGGTGCCCCTGACTGCTGGGGGTGGGGGTGCAGGGGGACATGAGTGGGGGCCTGCTGGCAGGTGCCCTGCACTGCTGGGGGGTGGGGGTGCAGAGGGACATGTGTGGGACATGAGTGGGGGCCTGCTGACAGGTGCCCTGCACTGCTGGGGGGTGGGGGTGCAGGGGGACATGTGTGGGGGCCTGCTGGCAGGTGCCCTGCACTGCTGGGGGGGTGAGGGTGCAGGGGGACATGTGTGGGACATGAGTGGGGGCCTGCTGGCAGGTGCCCTGCACTGCTGGGGGGTGGGGGTGCAGGGGGACATGAGTGGGGGCCTGCTGGCAGGTGTCCCTGACTGCTGGGGGGTGGGGGTGCTGGGGAACATGAGTGGGGGCCTGGTGGAGGGTGCCCCTGACTGCTGGGGGGTGGGGGTGCAGGGGGACATGAGTGGGGGCCTGCTGGCAGGTGCCCTGCACTGCTGGGGGGGTGCAGAGGGACATGTGTGGGGGCCTGCTGGCAGGTGCCCTGCACTGCTGGGGGGTAGGGGTGCAGGGGGACATGTGTGGGACATGAGTGGGGGCCTGCTGGCAGGTGCCCTGCACTGCTGGGGGGTGGGGGTGCAGGGGGACATGAGTGGGGGCCTGCTGGCAGGTGTCCCTGACTGCTGGGGGGTGGGGGTGCTGGGGAACATGAGTGGGGGCCTGGTGGAGGGTGCCCCTGACTGCTGGGGGTGGGGGTGCAGGGGGACATGAGTGGGGGCCTGCTGGCAGGTGCCCTGCACTGCTGGGGGGTGGGGGTGCAGGGGGACATGTGTGGGACATGAGTGGGGGCCTGCTGACAGGTGCCCTGCACTGCTGGGGGGTGGGGGTGCAGGGGGACATGTGTGGGGGCCTGCTGACAGGTGCCCTGCACTGCTGGGGGGTAGGGGTGCAGGGGGACATGTGTGGGACATGAGTGGGGGCCTGCTGGCAGGTGCCCTGCACTGCTGGGGGGTGGGGGTGCAGGGGGACATGTGTGGGACATGAGTGGGGGCCAGGTGGAGGGTGCCCCTGACTGATGGGGGGTGGGGGTGCAGGGGGACATGAGTGGGGGCCTGCTGGCAGGTGTCCCTGACTGCTGGGGTGTGGGGGTGCAGAGAGACATGAGTGGGGGCCTGGTGGAGGGTGCCCCTTGATGCTGGGGGGTGGGGGTGCTGGGAGACATGCGTTGGTGATCAGTAGTGCAAGGTGACATGTGGGTTGGCTGGGGGGCATGTCCATGGTGGATGTGCTGCCTGCGGGACACGACCAGGGGTGCAGGGTAGTCCCCTGTGGTGTGGGCTGCCTGCAGGGGCCGTGGAGGGTGTAGAGGATACAGCTGGGAGGACCCACACGGCCAATTCACGTGTAGTACTCCCCGGCACCCCCGTAAAACACGTACCCTGCTGAAATCGTGTGTGGAACTTCCCGCGCACCCCGAAGTACACGTACCCTGCTGTAATCGCGTGTGGGACTTCCCGCGCACCCTGGAATACACGTAGCCTGCTATGATCGCGTGTGGAACTTCCCGCGCACCCCGGAATACACGTACCCTGCTGTAATCGCATGTGGAACTTCACGCGCACCCGGAAGTATATGTACCCTGCAGTAATCACGTGTGGAACTTCACGCGCACCCCGAAGTACACGTACCCTGCTGTGATCGCGTGTGGAACTTCACACACACCCCGAAATACACGTACCCAGCTGAATTCGCATGTGGAACTTCCCGCACCTTGAAATACACGTACCCTGCTGCATTCGCGTGTGACACTTCCCGCGGTCCTTGAGATACACGTACCCTGCTGCATTCGCGTGTGACACTTCACGCGAACCTTGAGATACACGTACCCTGCTGCATTCGCGTGTGACACTTCACGCGCACCCTGAAATACACGTACCCATGCCAATCGCGTGTGGTACTTCCCGCACACCCCGAAATGCACGCACACGCAATTTTTCACGCAGCGGGTGTCCGTGTTTTTCACGTACCCCTTTGCACATCATTTGTCCTAGAGGGCCACAGAACGGGACATTCCTCATGGCTGTATATAGGTGCTTTTTGTTAGCGCACATTTTGGCGCACATTTATTTCAGGCGCAGGGACGCTACCGCCTGCATTCTTGTGGCGGACGTGTTTGGGCCTGTGCGCGTCTTTGCCCGTGCGCTGGGTTTCCCCATTCGATTCCATGAATACGTGTTGTAGGCGAGCGTGTGGGCGTTCAGCGCACTTGCCTTCTGTACTTCCCCCGTGACGCCCATATTTTCACACGTTGTTCCCCATTCCAAGTGTTACGCCCCGTGTTCCGCCTACTTTTGTTATGTGCGCCGCACTCTGTGCGATTTCGCTGTGGCCGTGGCGCACGACGTTAGATGACCTGTGCGCCGGCGTGCACCGCGCACTTTTTCAGCGCACATCCAATATTTTTCTCGCGCATGGACTTCCATGAATCGATGTGCGCTCATTTCCCTGCGATTTTCGCACTTGCACTGCGATTCGCACGTATTTGGCCGCTTGCGCCGATATTTTAGGCGCACATTGATTCCATGAATCGGCCTCGTGGTTTATGTTTGTTTTCTACTTCTGTCATATCTAATTCTGCCTCATTTGTTATTAGCGGTTCTCCCAGTGGTTCTTGGCTTCCTGTTACAGAAGGTTGACTACTGTCAGGAGTGTCCTTATCTAGTTGGGCCTGGAGTTCTACTTTGTGTTGCTGTTCATTGTGCAACATTGTTTTGTACTGTGTAAAGTTTACATCAGTTATAGTGCTTTCATTTGCTTTGAAAGCGTCTTCATATGAGTCATAATTATCTAATATTTCTTCTTTTCTCCATGGTTTAAAGAGTTGTAGCAGGGACATGTAATATAGTTCTTTATGTTGAGGAGTTTTTAATGACAATTTGATAAGATTAATTAAATTTGGTTTGATGAGTTTTACTAAGCTGCCTTCACAGTTTGTCACTCTGTATTTACCTTTTTTTTTCATTAGGTTTTATATTATTTTTTTGTATGTGAAGTTTTGGGCTATGTGGTATAGACACATGGTTTCCAAAGTATTACTTCTGTTTGGGTAGTATGTGTCCAATAAATTGTTTTTTTAAAATGCCTTGGCTGTTGTGATCATATTTGGCTACTGTTTCTATATCTTCATATGATTTTAGAACTCTTTTTCTAGATTTAGCGGGACCAAGACTTAGCCATACTATATTTTCAGATTTACCATACAATGCAGTACCAGTTAAACGATCTTCTGCCTCATAGGATCCACATTCTCTATGGGAGAGCATTTTTATGCCTAAGCTGTATAATTTCTGAGACACTGTTTTATCTGATGACAGGTCATTCCAGAGGTCTTGGAGCTCTGTTTTTTCTGCTTTGGTTAAGTATGCTGTAAGATATCTTGCAACTGCAGTGGAATTGTCTGCAATGTACTGCACATCTATGTTTGCATTCCATAAGTGGGCAATGATTGCATTGTAATCATTGATATATTTTTCTTCTTCTGTTTTTTTATGTAATATGTATTTTTAGGTGACTTACCTTTAACACTATGTCTAACTGAAGACATGAGGTTGTTCACTTGACCTGTATTTGTAACCGGTCTAGGGAAACTAAAGCAGCATTTGGTGTAGTATTTCTCTTTGTTTTTGTATTTGCGACGACAATATTTGCCACATTTGTGTCTTTGAAATTGTAAAATTTGTGCATGAAGATCTCTATTTGTGGCTTCTGATGGAATTTCGCAAGTGACATATTTTTCAATAAACTGTAAAACAGTGGCATCACTGTCTTGACCAAATTTAGGAGCATCTTTAATCCATAAAAGCATGTGGATATGTGGTGCTCCTCTGGCTTGGTATTCTTTTCTCCAAAAGAAGTGTTGCACTTCTCCAAGGGGAGGAACAGTTTTATTACAAATAAAGTGTAGCATAGCAATGAAGCGATGGTGAAAATATCTTGAAACATTAACAGGATCCAGAGAACAAAGTTCACCAGGTGTTAGTATATCTATGTTTGTTTTGTTTTTGTTTGATATGCGTAGGAAATCATGTAAATCTTCCCATGCATATTCTGCACAACTTAATGTAACAAACCAAGTGGGTGGGCCAAGGTTTCTGATCATACAATGTACATCTCCATGACGTTGAAACCAGTACTCTTTAGTACCACGCATATTTGCTAATAGATTGGTAATATTTGATTGTAAAACCTCATCTTTTTGTTGCACTTTTTGTAATAATTGTGTAGCTGACATATTTTGTAAGTGGGATCCTGATTTTAATGTGTGTGCAACTCCATAACATAAAGTTGTTAGTTCACTTTCAAAGATTAGGTGGAATATGTATTCGATATTTTGTCTAAATCTGGGATCTTCAGAATACATCCGTAATGAGCAGTATTCTGATGCTGATATTTGAATAAGTCTATCATCGTACCTTCCTCCTTTGCCAGTAGGAAAGAGTAGAGAAAAAGCATGTGCTTCTATACTTTTTTCCCATATGCTGATTGGTGATCCTTTTGTTTTACGCATTTGGTACGTTTCTAGTGCATCTTCTATGGTGTCATTAGAGTGCAATGGATGAATTGTATAATGGTCTAAAGTATTTGATATTGTAGCAGGATCTAGAAGCTCAAATTTACCAGCTTCTTGTGTCTCTTGAATTATTTCATTTGTATCCTTCACGTTTTCTTCAATATTAATTTCTTTGTAGTATTCATTATTCTCTTTAAGATATTGCAAGGCTTGTCTAACTTTATGTAAATCTACCAGCTGTTGCCATATTTTTTTGTCTTTTGTAGGTACTCCATTTTCTAAGATAATTAAAGATTGCTGCATTGGACGTTGCACTCCTAGAGTGTGCACATTTTCTTTTAGATCTAATGGTAAATACACTACTTTTCCACGAATACCTTTCACTAATTCAGAGGGAGGTAATTTTGCTGTTTTTGGTTGAAGGCGTATTATTGCCTGAAATGGGTGCACTGTTTGAATTATGATGCTTTCATACAAATTAAGTTGTTGTAGGGGTTTTGGTAGTGGAAATAATTCCAAATTATTTGTGATAGCACGTGAAGGAGTTTGGTTGTTGTCAAGTTTTGTAGTGCAGTAACTGCAAAGTATTAAGGGGTCAGTTATTTTGTATTTGTTTTCTGCTATAAGGTAGAGAGCTAATTCAAACCATTCAGAATCTTCATTGTCTTCTATTTTCTATAATAGGTCTACAGTTTTTGTTTTACTTTTATAAAAAGTTCTGCAGCAACATACACACACATGGTTTGGTACTTCAGCTGATGTACTTTTAAATTTTAGTATTTCTTTTTTGTATGTGTGCAGTAAACGGTTGCCATGCGTAGAATTGTTGCTAATTTGGTTTATAGCTATTTCATTCTGTAAGTGGCTTTCACTTCCAAAATATTTTTTCTGGATATAGTCGATTTCTTCAAGTAGGTCTTTTGCTGTACCATGTATAAGAATGTTATTTAAATTGGCTAGTGCTAAAGCAGGACTTTCAGCATAGTACAGTTTATAGAATAGATTTCTTATAGTTGAATGATATGTTAATATCCTTTTGATATCATGGAAGGTAGTTTCGCAAGTAGGTCCTGTAATGCAGGCCAATGAATGTCCTTGTAGCCCTGTGTACTTGCGCACTGGACAGGTATCCATATTTTGCAGTAGTTTAATTTTGATTTTGTCTTTGCCTTTCACATATTGATTGAGGAATTGGCATAAAGACTTGAACATTTTTTTGGGAATGTTACACATTGACGTGCATGGCCATTTGTACACTAGACGTTCTGATTCAGTTGAATGGAGAGGTAATTCTAAGTTTTCAGGGCATATTATTGTAAGCAGTACTTCTTGTTCCATTATGGTATTATTAACTTTTTCATAACCTCGACCACTGCTATGTATTGCAATTGTATTTGTTTGCTTTTGTTTGTATGCTTCTTCATTAAAGTATGGTTCTGTGCTTGTAGTGTGACTCCATTCACCTCCACAGATATTTAAGAAGTTCTTTCTGTTGACATTTCGTTTATTGAGAAGTCTTTTTTGTAATTTAGTAATTAGTTTTGTTAGTGGTTTCATTTTGTTTAACACTAAAATAAATAACTTTCTTTTCAGAAGAATTGCACTGTCTATCAACGCTTCTAAGATTAATTTCCTACAATAGGTTTTAAGGATTGAACCTGGTTTCTCTCCTGTTTTTATAAGATTTTGAAGGACTCTGTGACAGAACATTTTGGCTAAAATACTTTTCTTGGTATGCTTACTTTGCACTATATCAAGATTTATAGAAGCAGTTTTATCTGTAGTGATAGCTGATTTTTTGTTAATTGTTTTCTGGTTTATTTTCACTAAATGACTGTATTAACTGTTTTGTTTCAACTTTTTTTACAAATTGTGCTAGAGATGGATGCTTATGTTGGACACTTTTATTTTCATTTGCTCTACTTCTGCATTGCTTTCTACGGACTTGATTGTTGGTAGGCATTCTTTAGGGTCTGTTGAAAAAAATAAAGAAGATATGGGTTGGGGTGTTCTGCAATGTATGTGTGCTGTGTGCATGAGTGTTTGAGTAAGATGATAAAGATATATGTAATGGTGTGTGATTGTGCATTGGGCAACTACAACTAGTAGGGATGGATATTCTTGAATTAATGTGTTGCTAAACTGGGCTTCAGATGACAGAAAAAAGTAAGCTAGTGGTGTGGAGAAGTACAAATAGTAAATCTAATGCTATACAATTAAAACAGTTGTTTGTTCTATAACATCAAAATTCTAGCGGCTGAGTTGGGTAATTTGTGTGTCGAAAATAGGAATTTGTGGGCCATTCTGGCTGTAAATCGCTGTTTAAGAAATGGGGATTTCTGGACAGAATGGTGCACAATCTCTATTTTTAGGCACAGAAATAGCATTAATTAACCTTACAATGTGTTTCAGTAATAATACAAATATTATGGTGGTATTCAACTTACTTTTTTTCTAAAATGAGCAGGTTACTTCTTAGTTGTTCTTTGTACTTCAAATTCGGCTGCTTCTTTTTAGGAGAATGATCTTCACTGCAATTGTAAAAGTAACAAATTAGTAATTTTGCTTGTATACAGCACTGTTTTTAATTTAGACATTGATTTTTTTAATTGACATCCTCATCGCCTTCCTCAAAACCATTAAAACTACCTTATTCACATAAGATACGTCGCACCAGTTGAATAAATATGATATGTTCTTAATGAACAAATTGTATTGCAATGACTAACTGTAGCAAACAAAATATCTTTACTAAGCCTTGTGAAATTCATAATGTACCACTGAATACCACTATTCCTGTAACTAGGCTCTTGCAAGTAATAGTGCCTCAATTTCATGGGCTGCTTGTGCTATATAAATATAAGTAAGTAAGCAAACAAATAAATAAATGTTTATGTTATTGTACAAGTATTGTTGTTTGAGATTTGAACATAGTGTGTGCATGCAATTTTGTTTGACTATATGCAGTCTATATATTTTATTTAAAAAATGTTACTTCAACATGATTTGAATATGTGTGTGTAAAAAGAAATTAAATAGTACAAAGGTGTGTAAGTGACAGTTGATTTTAGGAGATGGAAAACAAGACAGTAAATTCATTTCACAAATTATACAAGCTAAAAGTCAGTTAATCTGTGTATATGAAACTAGAAGAATTGTACATTTACTTTAGAGAAAATATGCATACCTGTAGTTTGTGTTCATGCATATGGATATGCATGGAGCTGCAAGTAGAAATCTTGGAGACTTGTACAGTATTTCTTGTAGAAGGTGCTTTCCAATGAAATGACACTTGTACTCAAAGAGATTCACAGTACATTTGCAGTGCTGATCTATGATGATGCAGTTAGATGTAGAGGTCTTCTATGTGATTGGTAGATGGTCACGTGACTTCTTGGCTACATCCAATGAGGGAATGGCACAGAGAGTGAAGTGGAAATGGTAGAAGGGCTGTCCATGTTACGATATGTCTGCGGACATGGCGGTAGTTCGCGGACATCGGGTGTTACATCCGGGGATTTTTGGGTTGGGAAGCCATGCAAATTAGAATGAGCATAGAAAGGGATTGGTCAGGAAAGTGTAGTGGGTGTGTTGTGCCAGGAGAGAGTTTCTCAGAAACTCTTTTTGCTGAGAGAAGAACAGATAGCTATGGTTGTGTGTTTCAGAAAACAGATTGTTTGGATTTTGGGAGACTCGTGGATACATAGGTTGAAGGTGCATGCAGAAAGCTGTGGAGTAGCTGTAGATCTTGGATTCCCACATGTGGAAGTACACTGGCATGGTGTACGTGGAATGAAGTGGTTAGACTTGCTACCTCTCTGTGCTAATTTGGAGACAGAGCAACATCCAGATATAATTATAATTAATTTTGGAGGGAACAGTTTAGGACATGTGTCTGGAATTTCTTTGCAATTTGCAATGTAAGAAGGACTAGGGAAGTTCATGGACATGTTTCCAAATTCTCAAGTAATTTTTTCTCGGATTGCGCAGAGACAAATGTGGCTTCATTCTTCTTCATTTCGTCCACAAATGGAGAAAGCAAGGTGCAATGTCAATTAGGCTGTTTGTGCCTTTCTAAGCGATTTTGGCATGTCCTCTTTTCAGAATGAAAATATTATGTTTCGTAGTACATACATGTTTCGCAGAGATGGAATCCATCTAATTTATGCTGGTAATCCGATTTTTCTGAGAAATATACAAAATGCATTGCGACCTTTTTTTGAATTACAGCATCCATTTTGTAGTAGGTGTTCAGTATTTATAATTTTTCAAACACAAACACCACCAAAAGGCTCTTTTCAGAGCCACCACTTCCTCCCAGAGAAAATTGCTATGGTTATGATAGGGCAGCACCCCAAAATTTTAGATGTCCGCGGACTTCTAAAAAATACACAGGACCCTGCTTCATTTATTTTCACTTCTATTTTTTAACTGTGAAAGGCGGCTCTGAAAAGAGCCTTATTTTTTTTTTAATTTTTATTGTTTTATATTTTTTTGGGTTTTTTATACAAGACACACTAGGAGAGGAGGGGAAAAGAGGGTAAAGGGTGGGACACCAACCACACGGATAAAAAAGAGCGAGATGAGAGAGGAAGATGTAGAGTGGGTTTTATTTGGGTAGTGAGCACATCTTCTCGTGCTCTGAGACGATAGTCTCAAAAGCACTTAGAAATCGCTCCCACCTGCAGAGTACTGCGTCGCAGTACATACACACAACTGTGACACTCAAAAGGTAAGGGTCATCAGCATTGTGTATGGTCTGTGAGGCAGCTTGAGGAATACACTGTCGCACAGGAGTGTTCCTTGTGGTGACAGGATCAGAAACAGAGGATGAAGTAGAGGAAGTCAACCTGCTATGCTCCTCGCAAGGTACAACCTTGTGAATGGCCCCAGTGTGAAATGACCTTAGGTGTTGCTTCATGGTAGTGGTCCCAAAGCTGTACGAACCAAGCCTCCCGCGACTGAGTACCATTTTGCACGAGCCTTAGGACCATTCCCATGAATGGTAAATAACCGCCACACCCAAGACTCACGCCGAGTGCGGGTAGTAGGGAGTTCAACTACCTCCTCCTCGCCATCCTCCTCTTTCTCCTCTGTATCCTCACTCCTGTTCCCCTCTTCAGGCCATTCGGGAGGTGGTGGTGGTGGAGGGGGTGGGGGTGGTGCTGAGGCAGATGCAGCACCAGTTGGCAGCAGTGCAGCCATGGATGCCATCAGGTTCAAGATGAAAATCTGCAGGTGGCAGTAAAATTCGCTGTGCTCTGTAGAATAGCCAGAAACACAATGAGAATAAGCTCTAGGGTGTGGTCTTTTATAGGGGTGCTTGTACGCAGTTTGCGGACATGCGCGCTGTCCGTGGACAGATCAAACACAAAAAAAGGTTCAAAAAGATTTAAAAAGTATGTAGAAAGTCAGGATTAGTATGTGGGGCTTGTTTTATGGTGAGTTTTTATTGAAAAATATTGTGGATTAGTTGAAAATGTACTTTTAAATTGTTCAGGGACACGACCAGTGTCCACATTCAGAACACACGATCAGCGTGGGCGCGGTCACATGATCGCTTTGCGAACATGTCCGCGAAGGGAGCGGCTGTCCGCAGGACACCAAATGCACGGACATTGGTTTGCGCATGCGTGTTGATGTTCTACGGACACTGTTCGGGTCCTGAAGTAATTAAAAGTGCGTCACACGTCAAACGAAGAGTTACAGACAGGCATTTGTTGTTAGAACAGTTTCAACTTGCTTGCAAACAATACGGACAGACATAGCGTTCTCAGGACACCTCCATTTTGTTTATTTACGCACATTTGAGGACACCACATGTGTTCTTAGAGCAGTTTCAACTTGGTTGTGAACAATACGGACGGGCATAGCGTCCTCAGGACACCCCTATTTTGTTTATTTACGAACATTTCAGGACACTGCGTGTGTTCTTAGAACAGTTTCAACTTGCATGCAAATATTACCGAGAGGTATAGTGTTCTAAGGAGGTTGTATACGAATTGTTCGAACAAAAAATGTTCGAATTACAATTGACCTTTGCACAATTGACCGAATTGTGAAGGTCAATTGTTACATATATGCGGGGGGAAACCCCCCGCAACCCCCCATTATATATATAAAATATATATATACATATATATATTCAGTGAAAAAACTTTGTTAAAGGGACGTTATGGTTCAATAAAACCGAAAAACCCCTGAAATTCGGCAGTTATGGTAAGATAAGCAACCATAACTCGCGCCACCACCGTGCACTGCTAACACTAACACCCAGGACATCAAAGATGACATCACAAATTTCATTGATGACATCACTGATGACATCACGTGGCTGGCTCTCCCTTTTTTTCCTTTCCTGACATATCTAGGCCACATGATTTTCTTCAGTAACAGTCAGGAACTAAAAATTGTAAATTACTATATTCGTAGACTTATCCTTCAAGTATGTTCTTAGAATAATTTCCTTATGGTCCAGTCATATCATATGAAACATATACATAGGAGAAGTCACAACCTTGAAAGACAGCAATCCTTTTTGTGCATTAAAATTATCAGTAGATTTATCAGCACTTTCTGATACTTTTGATGTTTTTTTATTACTGTACTTTCCCTGTATATGCTCATATTTTTATATGTTGTACTCACACTATTTTCCTTAGGGTCCAGACACATCATGTGATATATATAGATAGGGTAAGTAACAGCTTTGAAACAGAGCAATCATTCCTCTCCATAAAGGTAATCAGTTAGGTTATGAACACAGTCTGCTACTATTGCTGTTTCTTTTTCCTACTTCAATTCCCTTGTATATATTCATATTTGTGTGTGGTGTTGTCTCTTTGTGATTTGTGTATAATAATGCAATTATGTAGTAAGTGGGTTTTATTACCTGCTTATCACAAGTTTCACTGTACGCAAAACTCTAATATGAAAACAGTTATCATTTCAATATTCAACATGGGAAGCTTACGAATATTGCACCTCCATCATGTATGCTCCACACAATGCCTATGTTTCTACATGAGTACCTTAGTATACTGGATTGAAGTTAATAATAGAATGCTATTTATATCAATGCATAGCTTAATGCACTGATTAGCACTTGATATTTATTCTAACAACCTTTGACACATTTTTTATTAGCATTACACTAAGAATCCCTTGTACAGACTTTTCGTGAAAGGTAAATGCACATGTGATGTCATCAGTGATGTCATCAATGACATTTGTGATGTCATCTTTGATGTCCTGGGTGTTAGTGTTAGCAGTGCACGGTGGCGGCGCGAGTTATGGTTGCTTATCTTACCATAATTGCCAAATTTCAAGGGTTTTCGGTTTTACTTTGAACCATAACGTCCCTTTAACAAAGTTTTTTCACTAAATTTCATAGGTTTTTAGTAGCGCAACTTAACCATAACGTCCCTTTAACAAAGTTTTTTCACTGAATTTCATAGGTTTTTAGAAGCGCAACTTTACCATAACGTCCCTTTAACAAAGTTTGTTTTACTGAATTTTATAGCTTTTTAGTAGCGCAACTTAACCATAACGTCCCTTTAACAAAGTTTTTTCACTGAATTTCATAGGTTTTTAGTAGCACAACTTAACCATAATATCCCTGACTTCATATACATGTAACATAGAACATACTAACCCCCTCGTAGTGATTTTCCTGTCAGCGGACTACCGCCATGTCTGCGGACACATCGAAAATCTGAGCGTGGTGAATGTAAATTTAAATATTGTGCCCCATTTCCCCTTTGAAGTTGGCTCTGAAAAGAGCCGTTGTTTTTTTTTTTTTTAAAGATGCTTGACAGACACCTGTTATTTTGTATTTTTTTTCTTGTTTTTTTCTTACTTTACTCCTAAAATCTTTACATAACCTTCTCCAAAGCAACTATTCCAAAATAGAAAGGCATTTCCTGTAAAAGATAAAGAAATGCCATCTTCTTTAAAATTAACAGCATTACTGGCATCAATATTCTCATTGTTACAGAAGCACATACCAGCTCTAAGCATGAAGGCACAGATGCCTCGGTTGATGACACACCTAGCAATGTTTTGCTGAGGACAAAAAACGGAACTATTGTCCCATATTGCCCTAGGTAGTAATCCAGAAAAAATGACTTTCGCATTTGGAAGGATCTTCATTACAGCTTGAACCAAGCGTTCCAAATCAGCCAACAAAGTAGGGGCACTGACGTTGCCCAAATGGAAAGCAACATACTGCAAAACTCCCACATTCGGACTATTCATCGTGGCCATATCCTCACAAACTTGTACAATTCCCTGTACATTGCAATCAGGCACAGTGCTCCACACCACCTCCACTCCTTTCACATCAAAGTTCTTTGCAACATGCCTGCATTCAGCGTACTGCTGTAAACCATGCACAAACATATCTCCGAGCACCAACACCCTGACTTTCTCCACTTCTGCCATCTTCACCACACACAGTCTCTTTCAACACAAATCCACAACCTCGACATCTGATTGGCTGATCCGTACAGTCTTCTTTCCATGTTGGATTTCCTGGAAAAACCCGGATGTAGCACGCCCTGTCCACGAACGGCCGCGGTGTCCGCAGACGGCGTCCACTTTACTCTCTGTGCCATTCCTTCATTGCATACAGCTAAGCAATCACACAATACGAATAACGTCCTCAGAACACCCCCATTTTGTGAATTTCCGAACATTTCAGGACAATTATCATTTCATTATTCAACATAATAACATTACAAATATTATACTTTCATCTTGTACTCTGAACACAATGCTATGTTTCACCATTAGTAGCTCAGTATACTAGATAGAATCCCATAATACAATGCTATTTATATCAATGCATCGTTCAAAGCACTAATAACGGTATGATATTTATTGCAATATCCTTGACACTTTTTTCGCAACATTATAATAAAAATCCCTAGTACACACATTCCATGACAAGTACATACACATGTGATGTCATCAGTGATTTCATCAATGACATTTGCGATGTCATCTTTGATGTCCTGGGTGTTAGACTTAGCAGTGCACGGTGGTGGCGCGAGTTATTTTTCATAGCTTACCATAACTTGCGATTTTCAGGGGTCTTTCGGCTGTACTTAAAACCATAACGTCCTTTAAACAAACTTTTTTTAATATCACGCAAAAAATATACAAACATGGCGTGCAAAAACCAACTTCTCACAGATGGCTTTACACAGAATGTTGCAAAGTAAGAATTTATGCTCGTTCACAGTGAAGGTCAGCTGCTTCAATTTTTTTCTCGGGCCCAGGAGAGGCTCACGAAGCGGACTATAAAGTTGTATTGTGTTTTGACCTTGACAGACAGAGATTGTGATGAAAGACTTCTCTTGAAGGAGTGTTGCTAAAACGTAAGAGAAGATAAGGATGAAATTTATGAAACAAAACCACTTTTATATATTATATCACTATGCGAAAGATCGTTGGCACACGCGGAGTCGTATTTTGGGACTGCACCACTCGTAGACAATGGAAATTGCAATTGTACTGTGAGTAACCCTTTAGATTATTTTATACCAAATATAATTATAATAGCGTAGCATTAAAGAGCGCTCAATTTGAACTTGTTCGTTGAAAGTGGCATAATGTTTTCTAACGCGCACTATCACCGCCAAATTGATCCCCTGTTGTTTAGAGGGCTCTGAAAAAGGCAGACGACACAGGACGAGTTAATACAAATAAGTAACCGGTCTATAGGTGGTCAAGCGCTCTACTCGCTGTGCCACTTCACTGTAGCCTGTCAAACGGCACAGCGAGTACAACGCTCGCTTTGACATCCGTGCACAGCTTGCTAACGCAAGTTCGAATCCCGGCAAGGCCAAACACAGCCTTTCATCCTTCCGTGGTCGATAAATGAGCACCACACACCGTGGTTAATAATAAGCATCGCTTAGATACCTCACGGTTCTTAGCGCTATATGAATGGGAAAATATTATTATTTTATTATTAACATACTCCGTTGCACTATCTTCGATAGCAAATAGTTTCACGCCCTAATAAATAAAATGATGATTTTTAATGAAGATCGGCTGGTGAGACTAATTTATGTTTTTTAAAACAGGTATGTGGCCCCATTTTGCCTATGTCACGATTTACAGACTCCAGCGGATGGGGTCTTCAACTGCCAGGTGCAGGTCCAAATATGCAACTTCATGACCCTCACCATTTTATGGGACAATCGCCAAGGACCAATATGCCCTTACGCAGTACAACCAGCTACAAACAACATACCAACCAATAGGGTGGTCTAATGGCTCGTTTTTGGAGCAACCTTCCGATTATCAGAGCGACCATTTACTGCTTTTATCATAAACCAACAGCCTATCTACCGCAAAGGAACAACGCGTGGCTCCAAATAAACTTTTGCTGATCGACAGCAGAGACAATAGCAAATCGCTGAATATTCACTAAACATTTCATGTGAAATAAATGTACTTTACCAAATCTACAATCCTGCTGTTTACTTTTAAACCACAGTTTCATATTCCGAATTGTGGCGCACTGAGTTGTAAGCTGATCTAACACCCTCTGTACCGCAAAGGAACATCGGGTGTCTCAACATGAACTTTTGTGGATCTACAACAAAGACAAATGCAAATTGCTGAATATTCTCTAAACATTTGATGTCAAATTAATGTACTTTACAAAATGTACAATCTTGCTGTTTGCTTTTAAATCACTGTTTCATATTCCGAATTGTGGCGCGCTGTGTTGTGACATAATATGTGTTGTCTTCCGGGTTCTGTGTAAAGTCACTTAGGACTGGAGAGGACTCGGCGCGTCACGGAGAGAGGCGGGGAATATGAATGCTATGATAATATCAGGCTTAGGGGCGGGAGATATGATTTAGTGTCGCAAAAGCAAGTCAGTCAGGTCAATAGCGCCAGTCAATAGGATCAGTCAGGTCAATAGCGCCAGTCATAGGATTATCACATAACGTTGGCGCACACCAGCCGGATTTATCGTTTCTTTAGTGGACAAAAAGTCGGATGACGCCCCTAGGAAATTGTAATATTAGCAGACAAAAGGAGTGGTCTTAAAACACTTAAAACACTTTCACCCTGACAACGAACAATACAAACAACGTTCTCAGAACACCCCCATTTTGTGTAATTGCAACCATTTCGGGACACCGCGAGTGTTCTTAGAACACATTCAACTAGACAGATTACAATACGGACAGCGTCCTGAGGACACCCCCAGTTTGTGTATTTACGAACAATTAAGTACACCGCGAGTGTTCATAGCTCATTTTTACCTTCCTTGCGAACAAAAATGACACATACTCCGTCCTCTAAACACCCCACCATTTAGTTTATTTATAAAATGTCAGAACAGCCGTGTTCTCTGCGGACAAATCGAACGCAACAAAAACGTCTAGCACATAAAAAAACCAAACATACTCCCCCACCCTCCTCAAACACTCTTACACACCAACACAGGGCACTAAATACAATTTTTTATCCACGTTTCTCTGCGCTGTACGCGGTCGACGGCGAATACAAGATGGCGGGCGCCACAGAAAATCTGATGCGCTCCACGCCCCTCGCCGCCCAATCAGCGAACACATCACATGTCCGCGGACATGACGCAAGGCCATGGGCCAATCGGGGTGCTGTCCGCGGAGCGAACAGGGAAGTCCGTCCGCGAAGCGAACACAGATATCACTAATTTTTTTGCCTTACATTTTGGTCATTTTTTAAAAAAAATACTGGACGGATTTACACCAAATTTGCAAAAGCATGCTTTCGGGACCAGGCCGCTGCTCCTGCCGCAAATTTGGTGTATATCCGTCCAGCGGTTCGGGCTGTAGCCGTGCGCACATTTTTTTCCCATTCAGTCTATGGGAAAAAAAAAAGTTGTGGGACTCCCCCTATAACTTCCCCCCCCCCTGGACGAATCCTCACCAAACTTTGCAAAAAAATTCAGAGTGGGCCATATACTTTTTTTTGCAAAGTTTGGTGAGGATTCGTCCAGGGGGAGCGAAGTTATAAGCCGCTCAAAAAGTGCTCTTCCTATGGAAACACCAACTTAACCATAACTACATGGCCGCTACCACGGCCATGTAATAACCAAACCAATATATATATATATATATATATATATATATATATATATATATATATATATATATATATATATATATATATATATGCGGTCAATTGTGAAAAGGTCAATTCGGACCCTTGACTTTCGGTCAATTAGGTAATTCGAACAATTGTGTTCGAACAATTTGGGTAATACCTTCTAAGGACACCCCTATTTCGTTTATTTACGAACATTATTGGGCACATGATGTGTTCTTAGAACAGTTTCAACCTGCCTACAAACAAAACGGACAGGCATACCGCTCTCAGGACACCCCTATTTTGTTTATTTACGAACATTTCAGGACACCGCGTGTGTTCTTAGAACAGTTTCAACTTGCATGCAAACATTACGGAGAGGTTTAGTGTTCTAAGGACACCCCTATGTCATTTATTTACGAACATTGTAGGGCACATGATGTGTTCTTAGAACAGTTTCAACCTGCCTACGAACAAAACGGACAGGCATACCATTCTCAGGACAACCCTATTTTGTTTATTTACGAACATTTCAGGACACCGCATGTGTTCTTAGAACAGTTTCAACTTGCTAGCGAACAGTACGGACAGGTATAGAGTTCTTCAGGACATCTCCATTTTCGTTTCTTTACGGACATTCATGACACCCACTCAGTCCGCGGACACCTCAATAGTTTTTTTTTAAAAACATGAAATTAATTAGAACACAATATAAAAATGTAACTTTATTTAACATGTATGATTAATTTATGACAGAGAAGGTAAGGCAGAAACTGAAACAAAACAAGGAGAATTAGGGGTTTCAACAGGATTTGTACGAGGTGAAGAAGGGATGAAAGTCTCATCAAAACGTTTTGGTTCATGGAGAGGGTTTGGGGATAATTGACTGGGATATGGTGAGGGGGGACAGGCACATGTGGGACAATGGTATGTGGTTTTTTGTTTAAAATGATCTTCCACAAAGGTTTTTAAATTTTTAAAATTAGCCAACAATAGATCCATTTTTTCTTGTATGCTGTGAAGAGTTTTATCCATAACAGCTTTTTCTGTAGTACTTTCTATTTTGGTATGCTCTGTACAAAAAAAATATATGTATGTTAAATGTATGTAAAATAATAATAATTAAATGGTTTATATTGCAAAGTGTCTACCATTAGATTCACTATCTTCTGACATTTCCTCATGTGGGAAATGCTCCTCTAGGCACTCCAGAGTACTAGACATTTCTGTGAGAAAAAAAAAACATAATATCATTTTCTTTTATCTAATACAGAAAGTTTATAAATATATGAGTAAAATGCAGTACACTTACTATTTCAGGTAAGGTATGTTCTGAGTGGTCTGTAGATCTGCTATTGTTCTTGGCTGTGGAGTGTCTGTGAGGTAATTATGTTGGAAGCCTATCATTCTTCTTTTGGTATACTCCATTTTAGAACATATTGTATATGAATGAATGGTTAGTGCGTTACATATATGGGTTACACTTCTGATGTATTACTACATATAATGTGTATGTGTGCTGATTTGTGAATTTGTAAAATGTTCATATGTTATGATATAACAATTAAACATACCCCCCCAGAGTTTTTGGGTAGTGGTGCTGTTGTCCGAACATGTCCGCGGACATTAAAAGAGTTCACGGACATCAAACTCAGTAGAGGAGGTTCAGTATGTTCAATTTTACATGTACATAAAATCAGAGTTATTATTATTAAATTGTGCTACTAAAAACCTATGAAATTCAGTGAAAAAACTTTGTTAAAGGGACGTTATGGTTAAGTTGCGCTACTAAAAACCTATGAAATTCAGTGAAAAAACTTTGTTAAAGGGATGTTATGGTTCCAAGTAAAACCATTAAAAAAACCTGAAATTCGCCAGTTATGGTAAGCTAAGCAACCATAACTCGCGCCACCACCGTGCACTGCTAAGACTAACACCCATGACATCAAAGATGACATCACAAATGTCATTGATGACATCACTGATGACATCACATGTGTATTTATTTTTCATAAAATATGTGTACAAGGGATTCTTATTATAATGTTGAGAAAAAAGTGTCAAGGATCATTGCAATACATATCATACCCTAATTAGTGCATTGAACCATGCATTGATACAAATAGCATTCTATTATGGGGTTCTATCTAGTATACTAAGCTACTCATGCAGAAACATAGCATTGTGTGCAGCGTACAAGATGAAGGTATAATATTTGTAATGTTGATATGTTGAATAATGAAATGATAATTGTTTTCTTAATAGAATTTTGTGTACTGTGAAATATGTAATAAGTAGCTAATAAAACCCATGTATTACATAATTGCATTACTACAGAAAAAACACAAAGAGACAAGAACACATACAAATATGGGTATATACAGGGAAAGTGAAGTTAGCAAACAAGCAGAAGTAGTAGCAGAAACAATTCATAACCTAACCGATTATTTTCATGTAAATAAATGATTGCTCTGTTTCAAAGCTGCTATTTACCCTATGTATATGTATCACTTGATGTGATTGGACCCTGAGGAAAGTACTGTGTGAGTACAATGTATATAAATATGACCATATACAGGGAAAGTACAGCCATAAAAAAACAACAGAACTATCCGAAAGTGCTGATAACTCTATTGATTATCTTTATGCACAAAAAGGATTGCTGTCTTTCAAGCTTGTGTCTTCCCTCATGTATATGTTTCATATGATGCGACTGGACTCTAAGGGAATTACTGTAAGAACCTTCTTGAAGGATACGTCTACAAATAAAATACAATTTTTAGTTTCTGACTGTTACTGAAGAAAACCATGTGGCCTAGATATGTCAGTAAAGGAAAAAAGAGTGAGCCAGACATGTGATGTCATCAGTGAGGTCATCAATGACATTTGTGATGTCATCTTTGATGTCGTGGGTGTTAGTCTTAGCAGTGCACGGTGGTGGCGCGAGTTATGGTTGCTTAGCTTACCATAACTGGTGAATTTCAGGGGGTTTTCGGTTTTACTTGGAACCATAACGTCCCTTTAACAAAGTTTTTTCACTGAATTTCATATGTTTTTAGTAGCGCAACTTAACGATAAAGTCCCTTTAACAAAGTTTTTTCACTGAATTTCATAGGTTTTTAGTAGCGCAACTTAACCATAACATCGCTTTAACAAAGTTTTTTCACTGAATTTCATAGGTTTTTAGTAGCGCAACTTAACCATAACGTCCCTTTAACAAAGTTTTTTCACTGAATTTCATATGTTTTTAGTAGCGCAACTTAACCATAACGTCCCTTTAACAAAGTTTTTTCACTGAATTTCATAGGTTTTTAGTAGCGCAACTTAACCATAACATCGCTTTAACAAAGTTTTTTCACTGAATATATATATTAAAAAAGTTCTTTTTTTTCCATAGACTGAATGGGGAAACATTTTGCACATGGCTACAGGCCGAATGGCTGTATGGATTTTCACCAAATTTCCGGCAGGAGCGGGTGCTCCGGTCAGAAAGCATGCTTTTGTGCGTTTGGTGAAAATCCGACCAGTACTTTTGTTGCAAAGAACTGAAATGTACATCAAAAAAATATGTGATATGTGGCTCCGCTCCGCTGACCCATTTCCCGGTTCGCTCCGCGGAGAGAGGAATCATTGGCTTGCAGTACGCCGGGCTGTCGACAAACTTTGGACGCGGCCGGTGGTTGGCTGGAGAGAAGCGTGCTGTGCTTAAAAGCTTTTTGGGAAATGCTGCTATGGTGTATCAGAGTATGGTGTTGTGGTGTGTGTGCTAGGACTCTAAGGCATATTATGTAACAGTGTGGCAACTAAAAGTAGTTATATCTGCCTTCACTCCGGAGTCCCATTTCCCTGTTCACCGTGGAGCCAAAATGTTGATTGCACTGCAGTGTGCGGTGATGTGTTGTGCGTTAATAGTTGTCGATAATGCTGACATGTTGTATCCGAGGACAATGCGGCTGCGAAAGGGCCTGGAAAACATAGTTTACGGCATCTGGTGGTGAGAAGACGGTATGGAAAGGGTGGGGGAGTGAGAAGTGCTTCATGTGATATATCTCATTAGAAGAAGACGGTGGTGGGCCAGCGGTCTCCGTGCATACTACGCCAATTCGCAGTTACCTCAGCTGGCAACAACCTTGTGTGGTGATTGCAGGCAGCCTTCGTTGTGGCATGAAAGCTCCAGCGGCAATTTCTTTCTGTGATGAGTGGTGGCAGGCTGAATTGCAGAAGGGGAGTGCATTCCACATGACATGAACCTTTAAACATAGCGTGAACTATGGTGTGTTGTGTGTGGTAAATCCGTAGCCCCTTCGATACATGGCTGGAGCCCTTGCACAGAAAAATATGTCCACTTGTTGAAAAGCTATGTCCACTGGGTGCAAGTTGGTGCCACATTGTTCCTTTGTGTGTGTAATTTGGCTGCATTGCAGACATTGTTGGTTGCATGGGTATGGTGATTGTTAGCACATCGTACAGTTGTTGGTGTGTGGGTGGAGATGCTGCAGTGAGTAGTCATGCAGTGTGTCCACTGGGTGCACTACTGGAATAGTGTACATATAGACGAAGTTACGGTTGAATTGTTTCTCATATGTGCCTGGGTAGTCTGCATAGCGCAGATTAGTAAGTGTTGAAGTGCACTATGCAGTATTGCTTGTATGCACGTAGTAGAGTGTGGGGAGCAGGACCAATGTTGTGAAGATTGTGTTATGTTTGTGCATTGCGGTAAGTGGAACATGTGTACTTTCACCCCTGCTTTAAGGTGCCGAGGTTGGGTAGAAGTGCTGGTGCCTATGTTGCTTTTCTGAATTGTGGCACATGCCTACATGTTCGCCTGCATGGCTTTGTTATGTTGTGTTGGGTTTGGGCAAGGCCCAGACTGTTGGGTGTATGGCCGAAGGCCGTAGGCTGTAGGCCATGCACCCAACAGCCTAGGCCTTCATCATAGCCACCACAATATAATGCTGCCATGCACTTGTCACTCTGCATGCATGTCAGGTTGGTGAATTTTACGCAATGGTAGTGGAGGACATTGTAGACTTGGTAGAGCAGCCAAAGTGAGCTGCTAAGCGTACATCATCATACGGTGCACATCATTGCCCCTGTTGCACAATAGGGAGCCACATGTCACCATTTGCATTTGCTATGGTTAAGCCCTTATAAGACCCTTGCTTTAGGAAGTGCTGTAAAATATTGCAGCATGAAAGAACGTGCTCAGCAGCACACATGTAAAATATGGCCAATGTACACATCCTCCTATATACCATTCACCACACCTGCATCCAACAGCTAAGGCCTTCATCACAGCCACCACAACATAATGCAGCCATGCAGTTGTCACTCTGCATGCATTTGAAGTTGGTGACTTTTACACAATGGTTGTGGAGGACATTGTATACTTGGTAGACCAGCAGAAGTGAGCTGGTCTGCGCACATTAGCATATGGTGTACATCATTGCCTCTGTTGCACAATAGGGAGCCACATGCCACCATGTGTATTTCCTATGGTTTGGCCCTTATACGCCCCTTGCTTTAGAGAGTGCTTTAATATATTGCAGCACGAAAGGACGTGCTCAGCAGCACACATGTAAACTATGGCTAATGTACACAGCCTCTTACATACTGTTCAGCACACCCAACACAATGTTATTCAGCCGTGCATGCAAATATGTGCCCATGGTGAAAGCTGGCAGGGTCAATTGCAGATGGGGAGTGCAGTGCACATGACATGAGCATTGAAACATAGCGTGTACTATGGGGTTATCTCTGTGGTGAGGGCCTAGCGCCTTGCATGCATGGCTGGAGTAGAAAGGGAAAAAGGACTGTCCCTGCTTTACTGGGGTGTGGCATTCACTGTAGCTGGAAATGCGCTCGTGCCACATCCTGCCCTTTTAAGGATGGTGGGCATGGTAATGGAACTGTGGGATTTGCCCAATCAGGTATCGAGGGTGTGGTTGACAGGAAGGGGTGGTGATATCATTCCCCAAAAGTCGATGCAGTGAGGTTGGTAGAGATGGAGAGATGCAGAGTACTCATCGTGGGTGATATCTTTGTGCAAGATGTGCACAGGTATGCCATGGAAAGAGGCTTTGCTGCTAACTTTCAGTTGGAAGGAGTGGAGACTTTTTGGGGCACAGTCTATGAGTGGGGTTTTGGTGCCATCGTTCTCCTTTGTACATGTGTTGGCTCTGTCGGTACTGTTGATGTAGTCGTTGTGCATTATGGAGGAATACATTTGGGGTACACGTCCTGCTCACATTTGCTCTGTCACCTCAAGTAGTTGATGACAGCAGTGATGCAGATTTCTCCCACTGCCAAGTTGATTTTCTCAGCCATGCCACCAAGAGGAGCATGGGACCATGACAGTGTAGTTTGTCCACAGCCAGAGGTCAGGAGATGTTTCATAAACAGAAGCAAGTGTGAATGTATGTGCAGTGCTTGTATGTTCTGCACCGACTATGACAGCATTAACGAGCAAAATGTGCAGTGGTTTCAAGGAAATGGCATTTTGTTGACCTCCATTGGCAATACTGTTTTGTTTGCCACTCTGCACAAAGAGTTGCGGCGAATCCTGTAGAAATGAGAAGTGTTCATCTTCAGTCAGTAAAATTGTCAGGAGGAGAAGCAAACAGAAACGCATCGAAAGAGAAAAAGAAAATTGTATACAAGCAAGTGCATACCAAAAACAGGACAATGAAAAGAAGAAAAAAAAACACATCTTTTAAGACACAGTACTAAAGACCCAAACTCCTATTCTGTTTCACACTCCCCCCCTTGCTCAAAAACTCCACAGATTCTGCAGTAGTTTCAGAATTACACGTGCCACATCCAGCTATTTGCAGGATGGGAGCCATGGAAATGGGACTGTGGAGACTAAGGCATTGCTCAATAACATTTGTGGTTGCGGTGTGTAAGCAAAAACTGTGGCAGAACGTCCCTTTTTACAAAGAAATGCAGAAGCATATAGTGGAAGTGTGCAAGGTAAGGGACAGGCATCCTGTTTGTATGCAGGCAGTGCATGTACTTGTTTGAAGTTGGTAACATGCATTGAGTGGTGCTTTTGTGCAATCATGTTTTAAACGATTCTCATAAGTGCAGTACTGTTGAAAAGAAAAAAAAAACAAGAAGTGCACAAGGTAAGTGGCAAGCATCCTGTTGTAATGAATGCAATGTGGGTATGATATGATGTCAAATTGTATTATATGTCATTTACAATGTGCCTATACACTAGTTGTGCAAGGTGCAACGAGGCAAGGGAGGGGATACAGAGACAACAAACCTACTAGGCCATTTGGCACTCAGATTGCCCAAGTGCATGGGGAGGAGGAGGTGAAAGTACAGTACATGGGAAGAAAAGTGAAAATACGGCCCAATGGTGGCAAGGGCAAGGATAAGTGCATACATATGGAGGTGGCGGATACAGAAAACAGTCCCCAAGTGAGGGGTTTGCCAGAAATGCAGTGCAGGGGTGCAACTGGCCGGGGAGCTGGACCTGGGCCGACATCAGAGGGGGGCCATGTAACCAGTGCAGAATCAGTTTCAGGAAATAAGTCAGTAGGGGAGAGGAGGAGCAAAAGCAGAGGCAAAGAGAAAGATTTTCAGTTGCTTCCAGAACCGGCGATGGTTCTCCTCAAGTTTCAGGGAGGCAGGGAAGCTATTTCAGAGGAAGGCCCCAGCCAAGGAATGAGATCTACCACCAAGTGGTTGCTTGCAGAAAAGTGAGTGAGCCTGAGGGAGTTGGAGGTGGATGAAGGAAGAGCTCGAGCACGCACATATTTGTGAAATGACAGTTGCAGGTATTGAAGCCCCAGGGCCCAGAAGGCCTTGTGCATTATGAAGAGGGTTTTCACCTTATTGCTCGCAGGTACTGGGAGCCAGTGCAGACATTTCAGTCCAGGAGAGATACCATCCCTGGGCTTGAGGCCAAGGACAATGTGCACAGTCCTCTCCTGGATGAGTGCAGAGGGTGTAGAGTAGAAGGAGGCACATTTTGACAGAGGCTGTTGCAATAGTGCAGCCTACAGAGAACCACAGATGTGGAGACAGTGAGGTTTTCGGACCTTGCTTTACGTTACTGATATTCATTCAGTGCTGGTTTTAAAGCCACATTTTTACAATTTCTGTAAGACATGGGCTAGTGGGGAAAACTGTGCACTATTGTCGAAGGAAAGAAGAGAGTTCCTGTTGCAATATAGCAATGGGTGATATGGGTAAATGGAAACGTTGCAAGCATATGCAATTGACGTGTCACTTCATGGCAGTGGTTGGGAGAAAAAAACAGTAACATTTTTACGAACGTAATGGACGCTCAGTGGCACATACCATGGGAACAGGTACTCATAACTGAGTTTTACACATTTTGCAGAAATAATATTCATACCTCCAGTTTGTGGTGATGGGTGCTCGTGTGGATGAATTTTGATGCACAAATTTTGCATTATTTTACTGAACTTTCTACTGCACTTTACAATGACACGTCACTTGGAGGCTTAATGTGCAACGGTACATATGAAGTGTTGTACAGAAGTGACAGTGTACAATGCTAACGTCTTGAATGCCATTGGTGGATGCGTGTGTGACTATTTAACAGTCCCCAATGAGGTATTGATGGACAAGAAATAGTGCGCAGGGGAGAAGTCCTCCTGCTTTACTAGGGCATGGCCCTCGCAGTACTTGGGGAAGCGTACGTGCCACATTCTGCGCTTCTCACCATGCTGGCCAATGGAAATGGAACTGTGGGCATTGTCCAATCAGGTGCTCAAGGTGAGCAACACAGGCAAGGGGACCAATAGGGAGAAGGACTCCCCCTGCTTCACTGGGGTGTGGCCCTCACTGCACTTGGGGAAGGGGGCGTGCCACATTCTTTGCTTCTCACCATGCTGGCCCATGGAAATGGGACTGTGGGGATTGGCCAATCCCGTAGCCCGGTGTGCCTCACAGGAAAGGGCAGCAATAGGAAGAAGGACTTCTCTTGCTTTACTGGGGAACGCCCCTCATGGCACTTGGGGAAGAGCATGTGCCACATTCTGCGCTCATCACCTTGCTGGGCAAAGGAAATGGGACTGTGGGGATTGTCCAATCAGGTGCTCAGGGTGTGCATCACAGGAAAGGGCAGTAATAATTGTTTTCATTACTTTGTGTAGTGCGGCTGGCAAACATGGCAAGACGCAGAGTTTTCGTCGTGGATGATGCCTTTGTGGAAGATCTGTTCCTGAAAGCCCTCCAAAAAGGCTTCTGTGTCAATTTAGATTTAGAGGGAATATAGGCTTTGTGGTGCAGTGTCAAAGCATGCTCTTTCAGCAGAGTGCTTGCAGAATGTCGACGCATGGCCACTTCCGCAACTGTACATTTGTGGTTGTGCACTTTGGAGCCTTCCTTTTGGGTTCCATCAACTGAAGAAGATGATGAATGCAGTGCACTGCATTTTTCCCACTGCCAAGGTGCTTTTCTCATGTATACCACTGAGAATAGTATGGAACTATTCCAATGATTCATGTCGCCAGCCAGAGGTCGGAAAGGGTCTAATCAACAGAAACATATTTGACTTCATGAGTGTTGCTGGGATGTTCTCCTGTGAGAATGAGAACATTGGTTCTCGATATATAAACATTTTCAAAGCAAAGGGCATATCTTTGTCGACCAGTGGCAATGACATTTTGTTTCACAATCTACAGACTGCACTGAAGACCCTATTGTAAGAATGTGAGCTGATGTACAAAACACAAAAATACTTATAAAAAATGCAAAAAAGGTGTTTCTATGGAAGCACCTTTTAAAAATAAAGGCTCTTTTCAGAGCCGCCACAACTAACAACTTCCCCTATCCTGGTTGAAAGTTATTCCCCCAGTCCCGTGCACGCACAGCACGAAAAGTCAGCGGACATCATGATAGTTGCTGGGTGGCACGTGTTAAATACGCCCCTATTGCAGATGACGGCCATAGAAATGATCCTTTAGAGACTACGGAATTGGTCAATAAGGTTTCTGGGTGTGGTGTGTACGCACAGACTGTGGTACACAGTGTATTTGTCGATAGAAATGCAGAGGTTGCGGTTATGGCTGTGTGTTTCACGAGCCACAGCGTGTGGGTTTTAGGGGAGTTCGAAATACATTGATTGAAAGTGAATGGAAAACACTGTGCAGTGGCTGCTCATTTTAGATTCTATCATGTGTATGTGTAGTGCTATGGAGTACCTACAATGAATTGACTGATTTTGGTTTGTCTGTGTGACACTTTGGTGACGCACGATCATGCCGACATTATTGTTGTTCAGTGTGGAGGGAAAATTGCGCAGCCTGTTGCACGAGTTTCAGTGCCATTTGCGATGAAGGAGGCACTTGCCCAGGTCATGCATCTGTTTCCGATCTCCTGCATAACTTTCTATTGCATTACGCAGACACCGATGTGGCTGTGTAATTTTTCATTTGGTCCACAAATGGAGAAAGCGTGGTACATTGCGAAGAAGTCCATTTGTGCCTTTCTACGACATGTGCCAATGGCGTACTTCACACATAGGAATATGACGTATCACAGCACGAACAGTTTTCACCACCAATAACGTTCATCTTACTATCCCTGCCATCCCGATTTCTTCACACCCCATTCAAATTGCCTTGCTGCCCTCCTTGAAAGTAGTGGAAGAATTATTGTAGTAAGCGCACTGAAACTCTTCAAAACGCTCTGCAACACGTAAAGAAACCTCTTTCTACAGTGAACCTCTGTGAACCCCTTTTCACCCGATTCCACTACAGTGTTTTGCACAGTGCCACGCCTCCCTTGATTTTGCGCACATTGTGTGGAGCGTTTACGGTGCGCCCCGCCCTGCATCCGTTCATTGGCAATTCCCTTGTTCATCTCTGAAAAGATCTTTCTTTCTTTCCCTTTGTTCCTTTCCCAGTTAATTTCCATTTATTTTGGTCTTCTAACACACGCCACAGAAGGAACGGCAGACAAGGCCTGGAACAGAAGGGGCAGCACCTGAATGGATGCCATAGGGGACGTGCTGAGAGACGGAAATATTGGGTGGCCCTCACCTACATAGGCGCCAGTCATTGTCATCCTCCCGAATGGATCCTTCCCACGCACTTCAAAGTACCTTCGCGCTGTAGAGTAACGCTTTGCAGTGCATGGACAATACAATGCTTTTTGCTGGGTAAGGGTCTGTAGCGTGGCATATGGTCTGAAAGGGTTTTTTAGAGCTCTGCTGCCCTACAGGAGTGGCCCTGTCATTGGCCGCAGCAGATGTGGAAAATGCTGTACATGAAATTAACCTACTGCATTGTTGGAAGGGCGTCAGACTTCCCACTGGTCCCTTGTGCTTCCATTTCAGTTGTCGTCACATCCAGTACAAACACTTCATGCTACGCTATTAGCCGTAGGAGTAGCATTCACAGTGATGCATACATTCTGGAATACAAGAAATTATCCAACAACGCAAAACACAGCTTCATTATGTGGATCAGGAAGATAATTATTCAGAGCGACAAATGTGGCTACAGTACTTTTCTAACCACCACTGACATTGTTTGCTGTTACGCTCACCTGGTCTCTGCGGAGATGTTGGGGCACGGTTGCAGCCCTGCCAGGAAGTAGCTTCAAATAGGCTGTGAACTGCTGCGATGAATTGGAACCCTGCTCCTGCCTAGATATGAGAGGACATACGTTTACTGGCCTGCGAGTGAATTCCCTCTAAAACCCTTCGTCCCATAGCGTGGTGAGCATGCATCATCCCATTAAGGCTCACCTGTAGATTATAAATGGTGAACTCTCCATCCTGCTACTTCTGACAGGGGCGCATGTGGAATGAGGACCAAGTTCCTTCACTGGTCCTTTATACGTGGTGTCCAGTCCAGCTGCGATGATTCCACGCCTTTCTGGTAAGTGTCTTTCTGTATTCTGTTTGTCTTGAAGTATTGGTATTGTCTTGTTCACAGCCTGTCGTCAGCTCTGTAACAATGTCTATCTTTCTCCCCAAATAGGTGTGATTGCGGTCCAGCAGAGCAACAGAGCCTGAGGTGTCTCCAGATGAGGAGCGGAGGATCCCGCGGCTGTCCGGCAGCAGGTAAGTGAGCTCTTAAGGACAAGCGTGAAGAATTTTGCAAGAGCGACCTTAAACTGCAGGTTTGTATGTCTAACCTTGCCTTTTGTCCTTTTACAGGGTCCGCCTTCGTGGAAGAAGAAGATGTCATGCTGCGGAGCCCTGAGCCGAAGTTCCATGTGTCGGAGATGAAGAAGGTGTTGTGTTGCGGTGCCAGGAGCTGGAGTTTTGTGTGCCGGAGATGAAGAAGATGTCGTACCGCGGTGCCAGGAGCTGGAGTTCTGTGTGCCGGAGATGAAGAAGATGTTGTGCCCAGAGCTGAAGACCTGCGATCCGAAAGATGAAGAATTGATGCCAGGCTCAGGGGTGAAGAATACAGATGTAAGCTGACTCCAAGAGGTAAGCGTATGGACAGGAGACTGGATTCCCAAGGTAAGTGCTACTTAAGCCAGGCGGCAGTGAGCGTTATGCTGCATGCAAATGCAGATTAACGTGAAGCATGCGCCTTGGGGTTGGGCTGGCTTTTATAGCTGAGCTCTTAAGGCCACGCCCACTAGCTCAGTTCTGCTTGCCACACCCTGCCACTCCTCGAAGTTGCACGTGCAGCTGAAGATGGAAAGCCACACCTGGGCTGATTGCACACAAGTGGAAAGTTCTTGAAAGCACTCCTGCCCATAAAAAAAGAGTCTTGCTTAGGTTTCTCCATGAGCCTGGCGCCAAAGGATTGAGTCCAACCGGGCCCCCAGTATATAAACATCCCAAAGGGACGTGCGTGAACCATGGTGCCCCTTGCTCCCTTAACCTGATGGTGCAGCTCCTGTGATCCTGGGCAAGTGGCCATGACATTTGCGTTCTGAACATTCTGCTGTTTGCTTACTTGCCTTTACATGCACTAGGATGTGCGTGACCAAACCGCACCAGCTTTGCCATTTTGCAGACTCACTACAAACTGTCACACCTGCAGTTACATGCATTCTTCAACTGTACGACCCGCAGGCGACCTCTTGACACTTTCTGTCACAGTGCTCAGTGCAGAGACAGTGGGCCTCATCACGAGTTTCGAGGCAGCCATGCCTTTAATAAGGGCATGGCTGCCTCCAAACTCGGGTCTGGGTCTGTGGTCCCTGAGTGGGGAAATACCGGGCCATTCTGACTTTGGAGGGCCCGGTATTTCCCCATTCACGGAACCCGGACCATCCCCATTCCCATTTGAGCCCCTATAGGGCTCAATGGGAATGGGGAGGGAGCTAACAACGGGCCCCTTAATAACGGGCCCATTAATAACGGACCAGTTGTTAGCTCCCTGGTCCCCTTCGCGGGACCCGCAAAGGACGTCTGGTCTGAAAGGCAAGCAGCACATCAGTCAAATTAATGCAACATTTAACACGCCCACATTACACTACAGGTTGCTGTTCCTCGTTTACCAGTGAGCCTCATACAGACAGGCATGATGCAGCCATGCATTGGTAGGTTTGCAGAGCCACCCATGTAGTCGGCAGGAGTACTTGAAATGTGGTAGCCTACCGTATGAATCTGTAGGGCTGGCGACGGGGGCAGTGTTACCCGCACACAGAGGACGCCCCACACATGGGTATAGCTGTGCAACAGATACACATGCGCTCCCACAACTATTTAAAGGTGTATTAGAAGATGCAGAGATGCGGCCACTAATGGAGTCTTATGGATACTTGCAGTGTGATTGCACATACGCTGGCCAGGTGCAGTCTCCCTAGGAAATGTCCATATTGCTCACCTGCAGTCATCTCGGCCAGCACTGTGCGACACAGATTCACCATGCAATGTTAACACAAAAAAGAGAAACCACTCAAACACTCACCAACACTTAGCATGTACATCTGTAATTGCTAAGATACACCAACAATATTAGGAAAAGAAAGGGGTGGCACAAATGGATATGTACAGCAGAGAATTTGGCCTTTCCACACGTTCATCATGAGGGCAGCCAAGGAATCAGTTGCAGTATCAAACAGCTATCATATTTACAGAAAACACTATGCTAAAGCAACGTTCCGGTTACAGTACCCTACTAAAAACCTATGAAATTCACTAACAAAAAAACATTGTTAAAGGGACGTTATGGTTAAGTTGCACTACTACAAACCTATCCCCTTTACTGAAAAAACTATGCTAAAGGAAGGGTCTGGTTACAGTGGCCTACTAAAAACCTATCAACTTCAATTAAAACACGTTGGTGAAGGGACGTTATGCTTCAGTTGCCCTAAGAACAACCTAGCAACTTCAGTGCAAAAACACTTGTTACAGGAATGTTACAGCTACTTTGCACTATGCAACAGCCACATGTATTGATCTTTGCAACATTATTGTTGCCTGTGTCTTTGCATTGTACATCAAGTATACGCAATTTATGTTGAACATACACATCATTCCTGCACACCTTTCACATAACTGATTGTGCATGGACTATGTGGCATTGGTTGGAATGTTGGGTGGATGGTGAGTATGCCAATGATGAAGAAATTCATGTAGGACATGTCCCAATGCATCCACGGGAGCACTTTGGAAAGGACATCAGTGTTTGGGATCTCAGGCATGTGGCAGATGTTGCAGTGGAGAGTTATGGTTAAGCAGTCTACATGTGTGATTTGCCATCAAATGGTTATCAAGTACACATTTTTAATAATGTTGTGTCCATCATATTTTGATCTTGGTAGTATCTGTAGATTTGGCCGGCTAACAGAGGCCATGTGCTTGCCTTCAGCATCACAATTCAGATGCAGAACCAGAAGTGGATGTCTCACTGAGAGAGACAGTGAGTTCCTCAGAGGACAGATGAGATGGGGCTGCTGAGTCTGTAGCAGTACCGCAGGCTTCACATGGCCAATCTGTGGTGACCCCCACGTCTGCAGGGGTTACGGCTGCAAGATCTCCCTCCCATGAGTAGGTGTCAGGTTCTAATGTCCAATGGAGGGTTGCAGACCTACAGCCAATGACAGGGGCACCGTAGCAATGGGCAGAGTCCCTTGCATTACACTGCCCTGGCCCCTGCACATATGTTGGACATGTGCATGCTGGAGAGACAGTGTTGGAGCAGCAAATGTTGCGTGCCACCATCCAGCATGGCGATATGTTAAGTCATATTGCAGAGGGCATGGATCACCTGGCCAAGAACATGTCCACACCAGAGGCCTGGGGCGTGCAATGGCTGCAAGACATGCAGTCCTCAAGCCGCTCCCACAGACTGGTTGCAGAGGCCAACATCAAGGGCTGTTGGGCTGATCTAAAGTGTCTGCAGAAGTCCCTGCATGCAGATGATAGGGCACATTGAGAGGCCCTGAGGCATGAGCTTTTGGCATATCATAGATCCAATCGTCGTGAGATGGAGAGCTTGTGGGCTTCACTGCATGATGAACTCTCAGCCACGAGGGAATACTGAGTGAAGTACTGGAGAAACAGCCATGCACAGTGGTGTGAACTAGCATGGTTGACTTGGATAAAGCAGGATGAAATGTGCAGATAACAATTGGTTGATGACCTTTTTGCACACATGTGAAGTATGTCTGATTTGCTATTATGGCTGGTGACATACAATGTTCCATGTTGTTGCAGTGCTCCTGATTCATCCAGTGAATGTACTCCATGGGAGGTCCACCCTGCACCCTTTCACCTCCCTAGTCCCCATGCCCTCTGCCGGGCACTAGCCCTCCATTCACAAATGTGGAGGTACAGTTTCTAGCGGCGATGAGGAGGGAATCACATCAAGACAGCTCTGTCAGCAGGTAAGGATGATCACTGTCTATTGTCTACTACCTGTTTTGGTGTTTGGTTGTCACCAGAGCCTTTGCATGCATTCTCACACATTTACCTTCTGAGGGTGCGATCATTTAGTCATGGTGAATGTCAGTGTCAATGTATGTGTTGTTCACAACATATGTGTATATGTACCCTTCCACATTAATGCATGTGCATGTCCATTGTTTTTGAGGTGGCACTTCCACAATTATCAACCACATAATGGGAATGTGCAGAAGTTATCACACTTGAGCTCACCCACTATAGTCCTGGTCTTTCTATCTCCATCTTGCTCTCTTTACCCTCTCTGCCCTCATCCACTGTGAAGGCCAGCATATCTATCCTTGTCTCCCCACGAGCAAGTCTCCTCCTTGCACCACAATTCCCCTATCCCTCACTCTCTCTCCCACATCTGCAGCTACACATTCATTACTCTGTGCCCTGTCTCCCACTTGCCCTCTGCCATCCTTCACATCAGCTCCCACATGTGTACTTACACTCCACAGACCTTTGCCTCATCACTTGGTGTCCTTCTCCTGCCCTGCCCTGCATATATGGGTGACCCAAAAGCACAGGTGACACATGATAGTGGATGTGTGGAACGTGTATGCCTGCAATACATGGCCCCACTAGTGGCCCCATCCCAAGGCTGACTGACACCTGGTTCCAGAGTGCATGTCATTCTGTGCTTGAAACCTGTTTGCTTCACTGTCAGTGATGTCTCTGTTGGTGAGTTTTGCTGTCATCAGATTGATCGTTGCTCATGCTCTGGTATTTGTACTTCTGGATGTTCAGACTGGATGGTCTGGCAGTTGCTTTTTTCCATACAGGTGTTTTCAAAGCTGCAAAGTTTCTTTAATTTAATGTAAGTAATTGTTGCCTTTAGTAGCTTAGAATGTTGTTTCAACGGTGAAGCTGTGGATACAAGACAGGTGTGTACCTTGTGCCGGTATGTTGAAGGAACTCTGGGGGCACAGGTTGTGGAGGTGTTGGTGACAGGGAGTCTAGCACTGTGTGGGTGTTTTTTTTGCCTTGGTCTGCGGGGAGCAGGTTCGGCTTCATGGGTGCAGGGACACATGGTCATGGTAGGCTGGTGGGTCTGTGCTTGATGTTTTTGCATGACTATCAGGGGGTCATTGCTTCCGGTGAGGTTGTTGTGAGGGGGGCTGCCGCTGCAGGGTGTTTTGTGGAGTTATCCTGAGGTGAGCAGGTCCATCTGCATGGGTTCAGGGACACATGGTGATGGGAGTCTGGTGATTTATTCAGGTTGTGCATGTGTATTGCCTGCCATGCAACATTCTGTTCACTCAGCTTTTCGTGGCATGTCTAGCCATGTTGGAAGTCCACTCATGGTATTTATTCCCCTTGAGTGGGTGCTGTCCCGAGAAAATCCACACACATCTCAGAATTGTTGTTGAGAGCTGCTCGGTGCATCTCAATACTCACTTCAGTTCCCTGCACAGTGGTCTCCATTCAATCCAGTACCTATGAGATCTGCCTTCCCTTCCTCTTGCCTGTTCCCTGCTCCCTTTTTGTGTGTCAGTCTCCTTGACCTCCGTTTTTCATTCCTTTCTCTTGTTTGCTTGTCTTGCCAGTTGCCTCTGTGTCCTGTCTTCCTGTCTGACTGCTGCCTCTTTGACCAGCTGCCTTCTGCATGATCCTGTCTTCACTGCAATTGATGAGATGTTTGCATTCTGTCATCTTGCAGTTTCCATCATTGGCTCCCCTATCAGTGTTTACTGCACTGTCCTGATGGTAAGTTAATCAGGGGATGCCATATTGAGGCATTGGGAGTGCTTTCAAAGGTATCCTGGGTTTCCAATCTCTCAGCAACCTCTATTTCGGAGTCCTCTTCCTGTCATTCTGTCATCAGCATGTTCACAATGTCCCCTCACCAGAACGAGAGGTAATTAATACCTGGTCCTTCAGGGGGCAGGCAGTGTATGTGTTGTGGGTGGGGGAGGTGTCACGGTGTGTGTTTTTTTTAACTTGCATTGGCCTGGGTATACAGGTCTGGCTGCATGGGTGCAGAGACACATGGTGATGGGTGACTGTTGAGTTCTTGCTTGCATTTGTTGCATGGTACTCAGGGGGGAGGCACATGTTGTAGTGTAATTGGTTGCATGAATGTGTTACCTGCACTGATCTTGTGTTGTTTTTGTGTACTGAGGCATTCGGCATGGGAATATCGTTTGTGGTATTGTGGAGGATAGTGCTGTTGGATGCCTGCATGCGACATGTCAGCAGATTAGGCTGGTTTGTGAGCCTCCTAAGGGGAGGAGGAATAGATTCCAAGTTGTAGCTGCAGCAGGCTCACAAAGGGAAAGGTATGGGTGAGATGTGCATCTTTCTTGTAGTTAACCTGTCATTTCTGCAATCTGTGTGACTAATTTGATGTAGATGGGAATTGTGGGCATCATTATAGTTGGAATGGGGGGCCACTCAAGCTGTATACTGTTGTGAGTCAAGCATAGGGTGGCCAGGGCGGTCAACACAAGTGTTTGTTGCGCATAACATTGTGTACTATGACTTCTTACTTCTGTTCCCATGTGTGTTGTTGTGGTTCTGCATGCACTATTATTGGTGTTGGCCATGTGACTGTGGTCATGGATTTTGTTGATTGTGTTGTGTGCTTTGGTGAGTGCAACATGGTCACTGTTGAGTACAGTTGCAATGACTGTGTCAGTGTTGTTTGCAGTTGATTAGCTGGGTATGGCCACACATAGTTTGCCTCTCCCAGACACACATTCTCAGAGTTCTGTTATGGGCACTTAGGATTGGCCCCGAACCATGATTGAATGGCACCAGGGATGTGGCTACACTGTGTGTCCTCCACAGTTACTGCATTTTCATGAGAAGTATATTTGCACAAGCTGATTGCATGTAGCCTCTCCCTGTTCCCTGTGGCTGACCAAGGGCCAGGGTGGTTCCTGTTCCTGTGGCTGGGGCTGATGACTATCCCGTATATTGACTGATATGCCACGCTGTATGGCAACATTGTGCAGGACACATGCCGCCAGGATGAATTTACTACTACTGGTGGGGCATACAGCAATACCCCACCAGAGCGGTCAAGGGAGCGGCAACATGGCTTAAGCACCATGATTGTGCCCTCCACTATGGCCCTAGTGATTTTATGTGCTGCATTGTTTCTTACCTCAGCTGGTGTCACCGGATTCAGAAATGGCATGAGCAGGAATCTAGATAGTGGGTGGGCTCTGTCCCCTGTAAATGTGCTTATGGTTGTTATTGCCATTTATTGTCATTGTCAGTTATTCACTGTGTCATATGAGGGACAGTTTATACTCACCTAGAAGCCAGCTGTTGACAAACTTTCCTGATGACAGAGCCCAGTAGAGTGGTGACTGGCGGTAGATGTAACTGTCATATGTGCTGCCTGGAAAATTGGTGTTGACTTGCATGATGGCTCCTTTTGCATCACGGGTAACCTGCACATCGATGTAATGCCAATGCTTCTGGTTCCGGTAAATGTGCTCCATCAATTGGGGGGGGGCCGTAGTAGCGTAAAATCAATTGCTCCAATTACACATGAGAAGTGTGCTACCACATAGAACTCCTGGCACACTCTCTGACTTTCCTGCACTGTTTGAGGCATGTATATGTTCCTACACACACTTGCACGTAATGTAATGAAGGCCAACACCTGGTGGAGACAGCAGGATTGTGTGGCTTAAGATATGCTACTAAAATAGCTGTGGTACACTGAAAGGAACCTGTGGCTATGAAATGCAGTGTTGCCGGCACCTTTACTAGAGGGGTAAGGGCATGGGAGCAGATGTTGGGGGATGCAAGGTCTTCTTCCCCCTCCCTTACCAGTTCTAGTATGACATGGGGTGGGAACCGTTATCTTGCATACACCTGACATCCCAAACAGAGTGGTGCATGTTCTGAAAACACAGGGACGCTGCATCTTCCGCCTCCTTCTGTGTCCACCTATGATGGCTCCCACTATTCCTGCATTCATTGTGGTATACCAACGTTGGAATGTTGTGCATTGCATGCTTTTTGCACGTTGTTTCCTTTGTACGTTGTACGCGTGTTGACCTTTGCATGTACTGTCATGTGGTGGTGAGATCAGGAGATCTGTACGTGACTTTTCCTGACGTGACGTTGCGCAGTGAAATACATGAATTCGGATGTGTTTGCACTTGAATGGGTGTGTGGTTTCTCTGCCTGGCCCATCCCTCAACACGCCTACGTTCTTCCCCATACTGCATTAGAAATGGGGTATATGCATGTTCCGGCTCCTTTTCATTTCCTTGCGTAGGCCCGTCCCACTCTTCGCATGGAGTCTCATGCACTGCACTGGACTTCACACAGAGATGTGACGGGCCCGCAAAAAGCCACAGAAAGGCATGCAACAAGGGTTCCATGAATCGAATAAAGGAGTTTTGCACACTGCTTAGCACACAGTCACTATTCGGCACACAAATACATCAGGCCCAAGGAATATTCCTGTGAAGCAAGCAATTATAAACAAGTGTGAGTGTACCCTACATATAATTTAAGGGAACATATTTTGTAAAATAGTTTTTCTTTCTGCAGCTAATCTCAGCCTCATATATAATGTGCAACTAATGGTTGAAGAAGATAGTTGCAGCATGAACAAATGATGACCTATGGTAGATAGGAAAGAATATTGGAGGTGCTATTATTTCTACCTTTCTAGAATGGTCCACACCGGTAATGTGTAATCGCGTTTGACTATGAGGGACCAGTATTTTTTTGAAACACTATATATGTTTTTAAATGGTTTGAACTATGTCCTTCTGTACTTGAGGAGTATGAATTAAAGTATGACCCAATGAAAATGTTTATGTTTCTTTTGTATTTTTAATTGGTTTTCACACATTTTAGATTGTTGGCACATTGCTCTTGCCTATTGTGTATATGCCCAGAAGGGACAGTTTAGCTTTCTGTCTTTTTATGCTTATAATTAATTATAACATTTATGAGATTTTCATGGTATTACATATTTTGTATGGCTATGAATACAGTTATGCTATCATACTTGTTTTGTAGGCATGTGATTCTGGTAAGTGTGGCCATTCATACCAATAAATGCAGCAGTAGGGTAAGACAGTACAAATGAGGGTGTCAGAGGGGCAGGGAGGCCATTCCAGAGGGAGAGGCACCTGCAGAAGAGAGAGATCTACCCCCACTCTCAGCATAGCGAAGCATCTGACCCTCAGAGAGTTTGAGGTAGCTGAGCGAAGGGCTCGAGAAGGAAGGTATTTTGGAAGAGAGAGTTGGAAATAGTACAGGCTCCCCCCCAGAAAGTCTTGTGGACCATGCAGAGGGTCTTGAAGTTGATCCTTGCAGCCACCGGGAGCCAGTGGAGAGATTTCAGGGCTAGAGGGATACAATTCCTGTGCTTGAGGCCAAGTGCAAGGATAAGTCTTGCAGTCCTATTCTGGATTAGTTGCAGAGGACGAAGAGTCAATGAAGGCAGATTGAAGAAGCTCTTGCAGTAGTCCAGCATGGAGAGTGCCAGGGCTCTGGAGAAAGTGAGCTTCTGGGGTAAGGTGAGAAAAGGTAGAATGCCTCTGAGGAGGTGCAGCTGGTAGTAGGCCTTCTTGGCAAGGTCTGTGATGTGAAGAGAGAAGGAGGGAGTGTAATCGAAGATGACACCAAGGTTTTTTGCCTCATTGTACGGCAGAGGGGGAGGGCCCAAGGAGGGCAGCCAGAGTGAGAGTGGGAAAACGTGAGCAGGGGTCTCAACGAGAAGGATCTCCATCTTACTGGCATTAAGATAGAAATCGTTAAAGATGCACCAATCCTGATTTGCAGATGGACAGTCAGGAATCAATGAGAGAGGAGAGGTGCCTGATGGGAGCCTGAAAGAGAGTGACATCCGCATAACACTGAATGTTAGAAGAGAAGGTAGAGATCAGGTTGGCCAAGGGGGCCAAGTAGACATTGTAGAACCAGGGTGAGAGGTTAGAGTCCTGGGGGACCCCACATGTGGAGAGAGAGGTGGTGGAGAGAAAAGACCCAAGTTGGAATTGAGAGGGACGGTCCAGGTGGAAGGAGATCAACCACTCCAGGGCCAGAACCATGATGCCCAGGTTCTCACTTTGTCGATTGATCAGGATGGCATGTTGGACTGTGCCAAAAGCAAAGGAACGGTCAAGGAGGATGAGGACAGCTGGAATCAAGATTAGAGAGCAGATCTACACAGGTGTTCAGGAGAGCAGATTCCATGCCTCTGGCTGCTCTGAAGCCAGTTGGATAGTCATGGAGACAACCAACAGATTCAGTGTGGGCGGTAGTTTGCTGGACAGGTAGGATTGGCAGAAGACTTTTTAAAGAGTGGGTGCACAAGGGAGTGCTTGAGGAGAGAGGGAAAGATCCAGTGGTGGAAGAGTGATTGCACAATTCGGCCAAGGCTGAAGCAAGGGTGTCAATGTGGTCCTTGATGGTTCTGGTGAAGCAGAGGAACACCTGTTTGGATGACACTTTCATAGATTGAACATGTCTAGAAACAACATCAGGTGTTGTCAGAGAAAAAAAGAGGAGAAGGAGAGGCAGAGGAGGCCAGAGGGGGTCTGAGAGAGGGAGAGGAAGAGGAGAGAGAACCAGGATATCCTGAGTTTTAGTGGTGAAGTGAGAAGCCAGAGCCGAGAAGGAACAGGAGAGGTGGAGACTGCAGAAGGATTGGTCAGCTCCTTGCAGATTTTAAAGAGTTTGGCGTGTTGTTCAAGGTTTCAGAGACACAGGCTTGGATGTGGACTCTCTCATTGGACAGGACAGAGAGTCAGTATTGCCTTTGGAGCAGTCTACAGGCCAGTTTCTCAGAGGATGCACCCAAAAGACATTCCACTTCCTCTCAGCCACCCTGAACTTGCATTTCAGGGCGGTGAGGTCCGAGTCATACCAAGAGTTGCACTTGGAGAAAGGCTTCAGGCAGATTCTCATGACAGGGGCAAGGATGTCCAGAGCGTTGGAGATAGAAAGATGCAGGTTAGAGAGGTCTGTGTCAGAGTGTGAGTCAGTCACAGGCGTAGGAGGAGAAGGGAAGGTGGCAACAAAGGCATCGAATAACTGAGTAGGTGGGTGGCAGTGCTGGGGTAGGATTAGCCTGAGGGACAGAAAGTTTCAGGTGAGACACTGTCCCAAAACTTGTAACAGGACAATGCAGGACAATGTAGGGTTAAGCCTTTAATGAAGGCCCACAGCTAAAATGTCACAGGGCCTGACTGTGAACTGTGCCCCCTCTGCACATCAATTCATCCTTGGCATGATCTTGGCACACTCCAGTGGCACACATTGTACCACATGCACGATGCAGCCTGTGAGATTTGTCAGTGCACTGCGAGAATCGTGGATCAAGGGAGTACAGCCACATGCTCACGTAGTAGACCAACTATTATCCCCCTCCCTCAGCATCCTAGATTACCAGAAAATTCCATGTTTGCCTGATAGTCATGGTTAAGTTACAACCAGGCCCTCTTGACCCACAGCTTGTTTTTCACTGAACTGCTAGGGCCACAGATATGTGCACTCGCTGTGTTAACACACTGAATGCAACAGCACATTTGCCACCATCAAGCAGATCAATAAAGCGCTGATTTGGAAAACTAGGCACTATTGCACATAGAACCCTTGATAACAGCACTATAAGCACTGCCATTGGAGGAAGCCCCAATGGCTAGGCAGGTCAGGATAAAATCAAATTATAAGCACCATAGGTTTATGCAATGTACCCCTAGCTCTGCCATGAATGCCAGGAAGTCAGATTATTAGGATGTCAAGTAGCATTCTGCATGCAGTGCTCCTACTATGTCGCAGTGCCTTAATGCAGCGCTTTCCTCCATTGTGTGACTGGCAATTGTGCTTGTCCACAAGCTGTTAAAGTAAGAATCAGTTTCACTGCATGTGGGAGATCTATATCATCTTGTTTATGCAACAATTTAGCACTTCTTGGCACACAGCATTTTTCGGTTCAGTTGCCAATCATGAACTACCACTAGGGTACTGGACAATGTGTTGGGATGCAAGTGCAATGTCTGAGAGAGGCGAAGAGATTAAGACTGTTAAAAATATATTAGTGGGCTGTCTAGTGCTAGCCGTTTTCATTGTACGTGGCTGAATGCACACGTACCCATTTGTAGTTAGCTTTGGCACATATTAGAAACACTATACGGCCATAGAGAAAGAGCAACAATGTATTCACTCTGTGGTTGCTGAGGTTAAAGATAGGGTGATGTATCTTGCATTTAGCGGTAGTGTACGGTGTTACATTTTAAGGGATGTGAGAGTAGGTAGTTGATATAGGCAGGCATAGGAGATGGAGTCATACAGGTGTTGCGGTAAAGGTAAAATCCACGGGCTGAAGTAGCAAGAGTTCCACCATGTTGGATTTTAGGGCATGTTTCAAGATGTGTTTGTAAAAGTATCAGACACAGGCTTAACATGGAGCTGCTAATTGAGTGCAGCTGAAGAGCTTGGAGGAGCTCAGAAAGGAATGTTGGGTCCAGGGTGGAAGGGTAGGGATTTGCCTGTTAACGGTTGAATGCATGTGAGCAAGGCATGGGGATCTGTAATGCCAAGAGGCCTGGTGAAGATTTAGAGCACTACTTCCCTCAACCAAAGTGCAGTCATCCTATTTGAACTGCAGGCACCAAACTCTAGGGATCAATAAATAAGGGACATTCAGACATGTGAGTGGTGCCACAATCACGTCATTCATGGGCACCTGGGTTCCCAGAGCAATAACGTGGGAGACATGCTAGGGCTGTACTGTATTTGGGATGGGAGGAGCAGAGGTATAATGCCAATAAATGTATCTACAAGGTCAGGGAGCTGTTAGTGTGTGCCATGTTATGGCACTGCCATTCCAGTGAAAATGTGTTGGTATTTACATATACTAGCACATTGCTGGACCGGCAAAGTACAAGTATGCTGTTGGAGTTAACCAGACTTACCTCCAGCCAAGATCTGGAGGTAACTCAGGCCCCCACTGGCATAAAATAGCAGGTATTTTTGGCACCGGTATTGCAGAAAATGCCGGAAAATCCCCGCATGGAGCCCTAAGGGACTCCATGGAATGAGGATTAACAGTAGTTACACTGCCTGTAATATCCCGGTACTACCGGGATATCGGGAGGTGGAAACAGTAGGTGTGTTCGCCGGTCTACTGGCAGAAAATCCACCAGGATACCAGCAGACTTGGAATGAGGCCCAGTGTCTTGTATCATGAGGAGGGCCATTGTACTATCCAAGCAGAGGTGACCTCGCTATTCACACTTTGATCAGGATACGACAGAGTGGTGCACATCACGTGATGGTCAAGAATGTTTATTCATCAACAAAATATATCATGGAAATAATGTACCTTGTAGTCAATCAACTCCTAAGTTTCATAGTGCTGATGCAGTATGTCACATGTTTAGGGGAATGTGTATTAGATAATGTGTGGCCAATAGGGAAATGGGCTATAGGGGCTAATTAGAATTGTATATAGGTGTGAGGCAACTGGGAGTGCAGGATCATGTTGTAATCTTTATTATGCATAGTTGTGTTAATTTGCGGTTTCCACTACAAAAGATTTTAGTTTGGTTCCATGAGCCGTATGATACTTTTGCATTTAATAAAACATTGTATTCCTTGCAAACGGTTTGTCAATTATTCAGCCTTTTTGTGATTATTTTATTGGTTGGGTTTAGAGCCATTCACCCTGAAAAATTGGTGACCCTGACATGATCCCAGACTCTCCATGAAGCTGTGATCCCCCCGCCATGCATCCTGGGTAGCGGCGCCCATCTGCAGTGACCAGTCCCATGTGCACGGCATGAGTACTTTTGCAGGAGCACAGTTGCCAGAAGGCCTGCCTGTTCCTTGGAGCGGGGCCCTGCATCCAGTTTTTCAGGCAAATTGACAGGGACCCTGCATCAGAGGTGCTCAAGAGAACACATAGACATAAGTGCTGCTTTGCGGGAGAAAACAAAAGGGGGAGGAGACGTGCGAAGTTGGGTGTCTGTGAGTGTGAGGAGAGAGCAGACCACATGGCGATAGATTGTGTTACGCTCACCTGACTCCCACGGAGGCGCTGGCCTGGTTCGCGCAGCTGTGACCTCTTCTAAGGTGATGCGCAGGGTTCGGAAGACGGACTGGACCGGGCCCCCAAATCTGGCTTGTCTGGCTCGCAGAAGTATCCTTCTGTGGGCGTAAATAGGGGTTTAACTGTCTGCGGGGTAATGCAATCGGCCTCCCACTTTCCCCTCTCACCCTCCTCGAAACCCTTCTGTGATTTCTCGTAGCGTCTCACCTTAGGGTCTGGAAGGACGAGCTCTCAATCCTGCTTCTGATGCAGGGGCGCATTGGTATCCAGTTACTTCACTGGATTTTCGGATTGGTGAGAACCAAACTTGCTTGGCTTCCAGGTAAGTTTTTTGATAAGAGGTTCCCCTTGCGTCCATGCATTAATGTACTAATGCTAGTGTCTTTTTCCCCATAGGGGCCGGGGTACGGAATGCCGGGGAACAGGCACCGACCCGAGATGAGAGGTGAAATCCTTGTAGAAATCAGGTAAGTCTTTAATGAGCGTTTTTTGGTAATGTCTTTTCATTCGCTCATTAACGCTGATGTCTTTTTTCCCCTTAGGGGCCAGGGTCCGGAAATGCCAGGATGCGGTGCGGACCCGAAATGAAGAGGGAATTAATCAACAGGTAAGTCTTAACATGGAGATTTAGCTTTCCTTATTCCCTTCTCTCTCTCACCTTTTGTTCTGGTCTTTTTCTCCCTAGGCGCTGGGGCCTGACTGCGAATCCGGATGATCGCTGCTGAACATGGAGGCGCCCTGTAAAGGTGAGTGGAATGCGGCGCTGCAGCGATCGACGCGATGAGCTTTTAAATTAAAGTCTTCCTTTTCAGGATTGTCGGCGAGATGTCTCCGGGATGCGGATTTAGCAGGTAAGGACTTTTCCTTCTTCTGTTCTCTTCTTCTCTTCCTTTGCAGGTGATCCAGGATGCTGGCAGGCGTGGCAGAAGTCAGGATGCAGGAGCAGACACGGTGAGCGTCCAGCTGCTAGATGCAGAACAACACGAAGCACGTGTGGCTGTTCGGGTGGGGTTTAAATAGCCTTGGAAGAAGTTCCAGGTATGTATCCTTCCTCCAATCAGGTATGTATCCTTCCCCGACCATGCCCGGATGGTAAATTAGTCCCACAGGTAAAGTTCCTTCAGGCCTCAAGGAGGCCGGGATCCTGCAGCATGGTCTGCATCAGGTAAGTGCACCCAAGCACTCCCATAATGAGCCTGGCGCCTATGGTGCCAGGACTGATGTCTTTTATGAGCCTGGCGCCATAGGTGCCAGGACACTGTCCAAAGGGCCCCTATATGGGGTTGCTGGGTCCTTCCTTGGGGACTGGATGTCCGCTTTCGGGGACGCAGGGCTTGAACCGGCTCCCCGGGAGCGGGCATCATGACAGCACTCCCCCCCAAGGCCCCTCCCAAGGTTGTTCCCTTCGGGGGTTTTGGTTTGTCTGGGAAGAGTCAGTGGAATTTCTTGACTAATCGAGGTGCATGCACATGGTCGCTGGGTTCCCACAACCTCTCCTGAGGTCCGTACCGCTTCCAATCAATTAGGTAGAACAGTTTTGACCTAAACAGTTTTGAGTCTAAAATGTTCTTCACTTCGAATTCGGGCTCCCCATCTATTAGAATAGGTTCTGGAGGTTTGAGTAGTCGGGTTCCGGGTACCACTGGTTTCAGAAGTGACGCATGAAAAACAGGGTGAATTTGCATACTAGCTGGTAAATCAAGTTTAACAGCCACTGGGTTAATTATTGCCGTAATAGAATAAGGTCCCAGATATTTTGGGTTAAAAGTTTGAGGCCCTTTGAGTGGTAAATGTCTGGTAGCTAACCACACTTGATCCCCAATCTGATACGGAGGTGCTTCACTCCGATGTAGATCAGCATTCTCCTTGTATTTTCTCTTGGCTTGTTGTAAATGCGTAGTTGCCTCTTTGAAGGCTTGGGTAATTGTAGAGTGCAGATGTTCTACTGCAGGCATTCCGAGGTTCTGAGGTGAGTCAAGATTTGAGGTTCGAGGGTGATGCCCAAACAAAGTATAAAAAGGACTGTGGCCAGTTCCAGAGTGTACCGAATTATTATATGCGTATTCGGCTATCCAAAGAATGTCTTTCCAGTTGCTTTCAGATTGCTGTAACATACACCGTAAGTACTGTTCAAGGGTCTGATTTGTCCTCTCGGTCTGACCATCGGTCTGAGGGTGGTGACTGGTCGATAATCTTACGTCGATCTGCGCCATTTGACAACATTTGCGCCAGAAGTGGGAAATGAATTGGCTTCCCCAGTCAGAGATTAGTATAGATGGGAATCCATGTAGCCGAACAATATTTTCGATGAATTCTTTGGCTAGGACAGAAGCTGAAGGTAAACCTTTCAAAGGAATAAAGTGGACCATTTTGGAAAACAAATCCACAATTACCAGAATAGCATTGTACCCCGAACAAGGAGGCAGGTCCGTAATAAAATCCATTGATAGGGTGTGCCAGGGTGCTGGTGGTATGTCTAGAGGTTGAAGGAGATCGGCTGGTCTTTTCTTTTGACTTTTATTTTGGGCGCAAACACCACAGGACATCACAAAAGATTTAACATCTTTTCGCCAAGAGGGCCACCAAAATTGTCGTGCACCTTTTCCTCTGTCTTGGCAATACCGGGGTGTCCCTCTATTAATGTATCATGATAACCGGAAATAACTAGTTCGTGTAATTCCTTATGTGGCAGGAATAAGCGTCCTTGGAAATAAGGTAAACCATTATCTATGGTAAAGTCTGATCCCTTTTGTATCCAATCCTGTAAGGTTGTAGGGTCCAGGAGTTGTTTCACTCTGGCTTGAATGTCTTCAAGTGTCTGTAACGAAGTCATGCCTAGAATCCTCTGTTCGGGAATTATTGGTACTGGTTCTGAGTTTGTATCAGATTCTCCCATTCCAATTCGGGATAAGGCGTCTGCTTTGCCATTCTTGCAGCCAGGTCGATAAGTAATCACAAAATCAAATTCAGCGAAAAACAAAGCCCATCAGAGCTGCCGTGATGACTGAGCCTTGGCGGTTTTCAAATACTGTAAATTCCGGTGATCACTGAATTGTATGTCGAGCGCCAAGCAGATAATGCCACCAGGCTTTAAAAGCGGACTTACTGGCTAACAGTTCTTTGTCCGTGATTGCATAATTAACCTCGGGTGCCGAGAATTTTCTGGACCAAAATGCTACGGGATGCAGTTGGTTGGTTTCGGGATCTCTTTGGGACAGGACAGCTCCCATGGCTAGGCTGGATGCGTCAGTCTCGGCGACATAAGGGAGATCTGGACGCGGGTGTTTCAATATAGGTGCGGAGGTAAACTTAGCTTTTAAATCCTGAAAGGCATGCTCGGCTTCTTCAGACCATTCAAAACATTTATTTTTCCTCAAGAGTGCAGTAATGGGTTGTACCACACGTGAAAATTCCGGGATAAACCTGCGATAGAAATTGGCAAAGCCGAGCATGCTTTGAACCCCTTTTACAGAGCTAGGTGATGGCCATTTGAGGATGGCATCCACTTTTCTTGAGTCCATTCGGACTCCTTTGGGTGTCAGGATGAAACCTAGAAACTCGACTTCTGTGGTATGGAAAAAACATTTCTCCAATTTAGCAAATAGTTTGTGTTGGCGCAATTTTTCAAGTACTGCCCTGGCGTGTTTTCTGTGATCAGATTCCGAAGAGGAGTACACCAGAATGTCATCGATATATACGACAACACAAACATCGATGAGTTCCCGAAGGACATCATTCATGAAGTATTGAAAAGCAGCCGGCGCGTTACACAATCCGAAAGGCATCACCTGGTACTCGAATAATCCGTATTTAGTACGGAAGGCAGTTTTCCATTCGTTGCCTTCTTTAACTCGTACCAGATGATAAGCCCCCCGGAGATCTAACTTGGTGTATATGCAAGCGTCCTTCACCTGGTCAAGGAGTTCAGGGATCAGAGGCAGAGTATAACGGTTTTTAACCGTTATCTGGTTCAATGCATGGTAATCGATACAAGTTCTAAGGTCGCCTTCTTTTTTGGGCACGAAGAACAAAGCCGAGGATGCCGGGGACTTTGACGGGTGAATAAAACCATTAGCTAGGTATTGATCCAAATATTGTCTCAAATGCAGATTCTCAGGTTCTGTAAGGGCATAAATCCTGCTACAAGGGGGTTGTGCACCGGGCACCAGATCGATTTGGCAATCGTACGATCTGTGAGGAGGTAACGTGTTGGCCTGTTCCTTTTGGAAAACGTCCTGAAAGTCTTGGTATTCCGGAGGTAGTTGCATGGAGGCAGAGGTTACAGATGCTAGATTAATCTTCAGGTTTTCTGGGTAGCAGGTTTGTGTACAATCCGGGAAGATTATTCTCTTAGCTCGCCAATCAATTTGAGGATTATGTGTCTCTAACCAAGGGATTCCAAGAATAACCTGAAACTGTGGAGCCTTGATTACATCAAACACAACACCCTCCCGATGGCCGTCGGGACCAATAAGAGTCACCTCAATAGTGGAATGTGTTACCGGTCCAGAGGCAATTTCAGTTCCATCGACTGTGGTGATGACCTCTTTGCTGGTTTTAGGACGGAGAGGGAGGTTAATCCTAGAGACCAATTGATGATCCACATAGTTTCCAATAGCCCCACTATCGATGTATGCCTTTATTGCATGCAACCGCTTAGGCTGTTCTGGATCTACGAGAACCATTGGCACAATGAAATGCGAGGTCTGAGAGTTAGTTTTCAAGCTCGGCAAGCGGACCCCTACACTTGTCGGGCGGAGTCGTTTCCCGAAACAGAGTCTTCATGGTTTTTATCAGTGGCTCCTACCACCTTTCAGGGCGGTTTTGCCGGGCAATCTCGTAGAAAGTGTCCAGAATTCCCACAATAAAGACATAATTTTAACTGCCACCTCCTTTCACTTTCCTTTTGAGTTAAGGGTCCTTTAACCCCTCCAATTTGCATAGGCTCAGAGACATCAACTCCCTTGGGATTAGCATCGGTCTTGACCAACACCCGGGTCTCAAAGCTGGACCGATCTGCTTTTCTGTTTTGAAATCTGTGATCCAATTGGACCACTAAGTCTATATACCCTGTGCATTCTTGGGGCGGATTTACAACTTGGGCCAAGACATCTTTAAGTTCTCCGCGAAGGCCTCGATAAAACAACGTGACTCTTTTATCCTCTGGCCATCCCGTTTCCACAATTAGTCTATTAAAGGTTGCAATATAGGATAGGAGGTCCTGATTGCCCTGTCGCAGGGATAGAAGTTCGTCATCCAGAGCCTGCCCCTGAGAGTGTCGAGCAAATAACCTTTCCATGCTTGCTTGAAACCTTTGAAAATCACGGAGAATCGGGTCATCTTGAGTAACCAGTGGAACTGACCAATCGGCAGCGCAGCCGCTGAGATATGACAATACAAAGGCTACCTTGGTCTGATCATTTGGGAAGGCCCCAGGTCTGCATAGGAAGTGCAAACGACACTAATTCATGAATACGGCAAATCGTTTGGGGTCCCCAGCAAAGCGTTCGGGTGGGGCCAGCGGCATGTTTCCAGGTAGATTAATCTGCACAGGGTTACTGGAAACCACAGGAGCGGGGTTCCCTCCGGAACCGGGTAGAGGAGTTTGCCCAGCTTGACCTTGCAAAAGCTGTCTGGCCAGGTCATCAGTTCTTTTCTTTGATATTATTAATTCCCTCCTGAGGGCATTAGTCTCTTGACGAGCGGCATGTACTTCGGCCCGTAATTCCCCCAGTAATTGGGCCAACTGATCAGTCTCAGAACTTTCCATAGCGCCTGGGTGGGAATTTGTAGGAAGTCTTCGCGTTCTGTTACGCTCACCTGACTCCCACGGAGGCGCTGGCCTGGTTCACACTGCTGTGACCTCTTCTAAGGTGATGCGCAGGTTTCGGAAGACGGACTGGACCGGGCCCCCAAATCTGGCTTGTCTGGCTCGCAGAAGTATCCTTCTGTGGGCGAAAATAGGAGATTAACTGTCTGCGGGGTAATGCAATCGGCCTCCCACTTTCCCCTCTCACCCTCCTCGAAACCCTTCTGTGATTTCTCGTAGCGTCTCACCTTAGGGTCTGGAAGGACGAGCTCTCCATCCTGCTTCTGATGCAGGGGCGCGTTGGTATCCAGTTACTTCACTGGATTTTCGGATTGGTGAGAACCAAACTTGCTTGGCTTCCAGGTAAGTTTTTTGATAAGAGGTTCCCCTTGTGTCCAGCATTAATGTACTAATGCTAGTGTCTTTTTCCCCATAGGGGCCGGGGTACGGAATGCCGGGGAACAGGCACCGACCCGAGATGAGAGGTGAAATCCTTGTAGAAATCAGGTAAGTCTTTAATGAGCGTTTTTTGGTAATGTCTTTTCATTCGCTCATTAACGCTGATGTCTTTTTTCCCCTTAGGGGCCGGGGTCCGGAAATGCCAGGATGCGGCGCGGACCCGAAATGAAGAGGGAATGAATCAACAGGTAAGTCTTAACATGGAGATTTAGCTTTCCTTATTCCCTTCTCTCTCTCACCTTTTGTTCTGGTCTTTTTCTCCCTAGGCGCTGGGGCCTGACTGCGAATCCGGATGATCGCTGCTGAACATTGAGGCGCCCTGTAAAGGTGAGTGGAATGCGGCGCTGCAGTGATCGACGCGATGAGCTTTTAAATTAAAGTCTTCCTTTTCAGGATTGTCGGCGAGATGTCTCCGGGATGCGGATTTAGCAGGTAAGGACTTTTCCTTCTTCTGTTCTCTTCTTCTCTTCCTTTTCAGGTGATCCAGGATGCTGGCAGGCGTGGCAGAAGTCAGGATGCAGGAGCAGACAAGGTGAGCGTCCAGCTGCTAGATGCAGAACAACGCGAAGCACGTATGGCTGTTCGGGTGGGGTTTAAATAGCCTTGGAAGAAGTTCCAGGTATGTATCCTTCCTCCAATCAGGTATGTATCCTTCCCCGACCACGCCCGGATGGTAAATTAGTCCCACAGGTAAAGTTCATTCAGGCCTCAAGGAGGCCGGGATCCTGCAGCATGGTCTGCATCAGGTAAGTGCACCCAAGCACTCCCATAATGAGCCTGGCGCCTATGGTGCCAGGACTGATGTCTTTTATGAGCCTGGCGCCATAGGCGCCAGGACACTGTCCAAAGGGCCCCTATATGGGGTTGCTGGGTCCTTCCTTGGGGACTGGATGTCCGCTTTCGGGGACGCAGGGCTTGAACCGGCTCCCCGGGAGCGGGCATCATGACAGCTTGGTTTCATAGCAGTGGCCAGAGGGATCTCCTCCGACGAGCGGAAAGAGCGCATCCTAAGTAGTATAACTGTGATAAAAGAGAAGAGATGAAAAGGAATCCCCTCATACAAGAGGGAATGCAGTGCTGCAAGTAGAGTAGTGGTCCATTATAGAAAGGGCCATGGATCCCTCTGCCTAGCACAAGGAGGTGTGAAGAGGGGAAATTCCATCATCTCTAGGTAAGGAGACAGAGGAAGGGTCTAAACCATTGTCTTAATAACCTTTTTTTTATTTTGATGATGTTTTGTATATTAATTGTGGTTTAATGTGTATATAGAATTGTTGTGGTATGTTGTGATGGTTCCCCCATTGTATGAATAGGGGTGTGTGGTGGTGACGTTGTGTTTGATTGGGAAGGGGCAAGGAGGGTTTGTTTTGGGTTGACCTGGGAAGTGTGCGCAGCGTTGGGAGGGTGTGGAAGAATGGTGCAACTGGATCGGCATTCCGATAAATTTGTATTTCTGGGAGGGAGAGAAGTGGGAAGAGTTATAAATATCCCATGCAAGTATATGTGTTCTGCGCTACCGCAGTACCAGGAAAAGATTCTCAAATGCCATTGTGAGTGGGTTGCGAGCACAAAAGGTGGAATGTACAAGCCGAGGCTCAAATAACAGGGTTGTTTTGGGACATATGTAAACGTATTTGACTGCGAAGTGTAAGGGAAAAAGTTGAAAAATAGGCATGGTATCCTCGAATTCTGGAGAATGGACAAGGATTTAGAAGATGCCCTCGAGGAACAGAAAGAACAAAAAGTGGCTACACCTACACCAAGTTTTATCCCCATGGCCCTGCCTCCATATGGGTGTTTCCTCTCATAGCCTGCAGCAGGTTATACCAACCCTCAGTATATACCCCATTGACACTAAGGCGGGAAGCTCCCAATGCTAGTGTGAATGCCGCATGCTACTCAGTGGCTAATGCTACGCAAGGCCCCTTGGTTTTAGAAGTAGAAAATAGGGCGCAGAGATAATTATAAAAGGCTCTCCACAGAACAGAGGCAGAGCTGGCATGAACAGCACAGGGAGAGGGACAGAAAGTGATGATAGGTGCATATGAATGGAGATCAGGAGACATTCTGTTCTGAATTGATAGTAGAGTCAATAGTGATGTGCAGGTAGCCACAACCAAAGATAACCCCAATGCTGGGGGGCTTCCAGAGGGTTCATTGTGTACCATCAGTGTGGATTATGACTTGACTTGAACAACCAGAGATGCAGAGGTTGCAGGGGAGGAAGTTGAGTGGGCATCAGAAGAGGGGCAGGGGGTGAATCAGGAGAAGGAGATACCACCAATACCAAGACTGAGCGTAGAGGCTTAGCACACAACCAGGTTGAATCCCAGTTGTAAAAGGGAAGAGAGGAGGGAGGACTGTGTAGGTTAAAAAGTTGGGAACACAGCTTCCGTTACTACACAAGGGACATGAGAGGGCACAATACATGCCCTGGCCACACACGGACAGAAACAATTTAATGAAGGCCTCACCCTCACTCACAGCAGGGGCAGGCAAATGGATATATTCATTAGAAAAACAGATTGCTGGGATTACATTGGCAGTGGGAGACATGAAAAGTGTATTCACCACGTTGTTAGAACAGGCAGATGACATATGGAGGAAGGCGGACCAAGGGATACAGATGAATTTGACAATCATGATGGAGTACAGTATAATGACTGTCAAGCGAGAGTATGAACACATTAAGGTCAGCATACCCACACACAACCAATATACATTTTATTATGGCCTGTACCATGAAGTTAGATGGAGACCATGTATTGTATATAAACCAGATTCAAGAAATGTGGCGGGTGGAAACAGTGGGGCCCTGGGGAAAGAATATGGGGATATGTTATCATATGCTACAGAAGAGACTCCCCAAGGATCTGCATAATGATTTAGGTAAAGTAGTAGGGAATGAAGAAATTAGATGGGCTGAGATCCAGGCAATCATAGTGCATCATTGTAGTAGAAGGCAGGAGAAGGAAAAGGAAACAGCAGCGCAGGCACAGAAGGCAGAAGCGAAGTTAGTACAGAAGAAGTTGGCGAAGTTAAGTGTAGAAGGAGTGCTGATTACCAGCTTACCTGAGGGGCAGCAGGACACAAGGTAAGAACCGGAATGGACAGAGGGTCACCAAGCGTACCCAGGCAATATAAGGGATGTGGGAACCTATCAGAAGGGAAGAGGATGTTTGCAGGGAGGACGAGGAAGTGGTTTCCGGGGGATCAGACCGTGTTGGCCCTGTGGCAGGACAGGACACTTTGCATAAGAGTGTAGGAGCAGACCAATATATTCTTATGATTTCCGCGCTTATCCTAGGTGGACCCGCGTTTGCACATACATACCACCTGCCATCAAAGATAATACCCGCAATTGCCACCGGCCCCCTACAAGCACCTAACCCTGGACAACCAACACAGTATCAGTATCTACCATCTCCACACCAGCAAATGCAGAACCCAGGTCCAAATTTTAAACTGCAGTATATGCAGCAGCAATACCCACTGTCACCATCTGAGCCCTGAGACAAGGACCCCTTGCCACAAGGCTTGGTTGTCCATTACACTCGAGCAAGTGTCATAGGCAGGAACATTTTTCCATTTCTGGGGTCAAACAGCTGTCCCATATTGGACAGCCCACAGAGAGCCCTGGCATTCCCAGGCCCGTCAGTTACTGCTCACCCGGAAGAAGAGCCCCATGTAGGTGAGAGAATAGGTAGTAAAACATTCACCTTGATTGTAGACGAGGGAGCTACAAAGTCCGGTATTAAGGAAGGTCACTTTCCCTTATCAGGAAAAGTAATGGACACACAGGGGTTCTCTGCAGCAATAAGGTCAGTTCTGTGTACAGAAGACTTAGCCATCAAGGCAGGTATCCAAGAGGTGGTAGCCCTGTTAATATTCTCAAAAGCTATCTCAGTGAACTTGCAAGGTAGCGACCTACTGAGCAAACAAAACATGACTATTGCATTTACTGAGGACGGTTTAGTGTGCTCAATCCCAGGAAAACTTTACCAGAGGGATGCCTAAACATCCAGATTTGTTCCTATGTGGAGTATATATGTGTTTGAAGGATGGGCGCCAGGTCTGAAAGACAAAAAACATACAGAGTGCCAGTGGAGTTTTTGTTTAGGCCCGCACTCCCTCAAGAGAATTCCCCAGGTACCATCCTCACATCAGATCCATAGGCGGCAATAATAAAAAAAGATAAGTTTGTACTGTTAAGGACTGACAAGGAAGAAGGGGAGTGGCTCACAGTTTTGTGTATAAATCCCACCCAGTCATTAAGGGGATTTTCTAATGAGGAGATGTTTGAAGGTGTTGACAATGATGGAGAAATGATTTGTGAAATGTATATCCTGTGTCAGTTCATGGTACAGTGCAGAGAAGTGCTACACACTGTACTAATTGCTAGACCATTATGGGAAATGTCCCCTGCTTGAGGTTGGGCGACAGAGCTGATTTTCCTTTCAGGCCCAGGGAAAAACACCCACTGTATGATTCAAGCCCAAGAGGTTGTATGTAGTCAAGCCCCTGGGACCCCCAGTCCATCTCTAGCTTTGTGAGAGTAAAGAAGAAAAATCAAAATGAGTCTCCCTCATGGCCTGTGATGTTTCCAATCAGTAAGGAACACACTAAGCTCTGTAAAGGGAACCAACTTGGCCCATTGCCTGGCCTATGCCACCTAGAAACCACACAGTTGACTGAACAAGGCACGGTTCATGAGAGAACAATGATAGAACATGGCTGCTCAGCAAGCAGTGACAGGAGCGGACATAGCGGTGATGGGGAGAAGGAGAGGAGAGAGCAGAGAGGAAGAACATGATTGAAGACTTGGTGCAGTGAATGTGAAGGAGGGGAAAGAGAGTAGAGAAGAAAGATAAGGGAGAGGAGGAAAGATAAAAAAGGAGGTGGGTATGAGAAAAAGCAGAGATGATTGACCATAGAAAAAGGCAACAAGAGGATAGGAGGGCAACATGGCGGCAGGGCCAGGAGGTGGCAGAGAGCAAAAAAAGCAAGTGGGATGGGGAAGAGGAGGAGGAGGAAGGTGGAAGTGAACAGGAGTGAGGGAGAGATTGTAGGTATCAGATTCTACATAAGCACATACAGTAGTTTAGGGGTCTAAGGTTGGTGGCCCTGAACTGGCAGGCCCAACAGAAAAGACAACTTGTTGCCACCCAGTGAGGAAACCAGAAAGCCCCTGGGGTCTTGTCATTTGTACAACTTCCTGACTGCCGGCCCCTTGAGAAAACCTAAGGGTAGTGTGAGGAATAAGAAATGAAAGCCGGACACAAATCTGTCATGTTTTTCGTTAAAGACATTTATTAAATACAAATGGGTTGGGAAAATGCCTCTCTGGCCCTATTCTAAAGAAGATCTTCCCTATCTAGAAACCAAATCTAAGGATCTGTCTCTGTCAGGATGTGAGTAACTGAAAAGCAGTCCTTTAGTCCAAAATGTCCTATCCTGACCCTCACACTTCAAACTAACCAACAAAGGGGTGCAAGGGAATGTCTTTAACTTGATGTTGGCAAAAGTGTTGAAAACCAAAAGTATAAGAAGAACTCCAACGAAAAATGTTCTCCAAGGTAAAGACCCTTGGATACAGAGGGTGGTTCCCTACCCCTGGATTCTTAAATATGATGGCAAAAATGTCTCTTTATTAACAGTTCCTTTTTTCTCTTCACTGACTCACAAACTTCTTGATTAAACAAAAAGTTCTATAACCGTCTTTTTGTAGAACTCTTTTAACTAACTATGCAGATCGCCTGGTATACTCCCCTGCCAGGAATCATTATACAATTTCAGCTGCCTGGTGTACTCACCTGCTAGCACTTCTCTCATGGTTTTTCAGATCACCTGGTGTACTCCCCTGCCAGGAATCTTTATACAATTTCAGCTGCCTGTTGTACTTGTCTGCCAGGACTTCTTGTGCGTTTCACAGTTCTTTGGCTATACCACAATTGCATATACCGTGAGGTACCTGTTATATCTGTCTATTGTAACATTTGCTCAAACTTTTCTCCCACACTGGCATCTCATGCATCTGTACTTGATTGGGGTTTGCCTTTGTACTTTGCCTTGACTGCATTAAAAAAAAACTCAGGTATTTTCTGCAAATCATACCATTCAAACATTTGTTGGCATGCTTGCCTGAATGCCCTGTGGTCCCCAGCTGCTTTGGTCAGACTTGCCGGTTCCTTCGAGTATCTCTGACTCTGCTTGCTTCTCTGCGGTGTGGTTCTTTCACCTGCTTCCCTCTTTGGAGTGTGCAGACATTCTTCCAGCGTCCTGCTCAGCTCCATGGTCACACACCAGTTTTCTTTTTGGCCCAGACTGGAGAACGCTGTCTCTTCAAGTGGTTCAACATCCAGCAGGTCCTGTGAAGATCCAAGCAGCTCCACGGCCCTTCTTGCTCGCAAAAGGTATTTCTCCTCCTGACTTGATAGCCTTCTTAGTTCTATGACATCTGTCCATGTGGCTTGTGTTGCTGATCCTCAACAAGGGGTTCAACGTCTTATCCTGCACTTCTCGATTCAATAGTGCAGTTATCATCTTTGAATGTCCCACGCTCTGAAGACCTGGAAAAACAAATATCCTGCATGTTGTTCTTCGATCTCCTGTTACTTTGCATAAACTCCCTCATTCTCCTCCCTGTCTCAGTACCTGAGTGTTTATGGTATTTGGAGTCCATGGATGTCATTGGACATTTAACTCTTGGATGGTTTTTCAGAGGGATTTTGCATACAGGCACATCAGAAACAAAATGTGTAATGTGTGAGTTGTGGGTGTTTGGGTCAAAGGTAGGGACCAGACAAGAATGAAAAGAAGCCTTTAAATACTTTGGTATTATAGGGTCTTCTTCATGGGAAGGGGGAATACCAGGTCTTGTTCAATGAAGTCAAAACATCTCCCTGATATTTGTCTCCTCCCATGTGATACTCCCTCATATATCTGCCCCAGTGTCAGGATCAGGTAGCGGCTGCCGTCCCCTGTTCACATGGGAGAAGGCCACCCCCGGGGAATCTGTGATGACTGTATTTGCTTCATCACAGCAGCTTGTTGGGAGACATAGTAGGAGAGTCCGACACCAACTCCTGATCACATCAACAACAGCCAAGAAACCCAAGTAAGAAGTATGTGGTACTCTAAAATCATCCCAAAGACTGTCAATGACTGTAATCTGTTCTAGAGGAGAGAGGAAATGACTACTGTCCAGTGACCCTATCATGTGGGACCCAGTCAAAAAAATCCCAGTTTATTAATCTTTACCCAGATAAAGAGCTTCTTGAAGTGACATTCTGTGGTTGAGTCATCTGGTAACCCATCGCCTGTGGCACCTGCTTGATATGGTCATTATTTCTAATTGTGACTTCGTGTCATAGATCTTGTGTGCGCATTTGAGTGTTGTATAGAGTGATTTAAAGTTTCCATATTACAAAACAAAGGCCTAAAACAGGATGGTAAAAGAGTAGCTTGTGAATCCACTGGGCAGGGCATGCATGGGAAGAGGCTGGAACTAATTTGGGCCTGGGCTTGCTGTAGTCTGGGAGACATGTGGCTCAGTGCATTACTTCCCTTCACGATTGCAATGTTAATACTCGTGCAGAAAATTCTCCTCGATGCAAAGAACCAGGCCCCTACCAAACATGTACCACATGATAAGTCGTTCAAATATTGGCTCTGGCAATGTGTGTTAGCTCATCGTTTCTATCTGCATAATGAGTTCTCTTGTGATCCTTAGACAGAGGTCTGATTAAAAACATCATATGCCTCCCTCCTCAGCAGAGTAGGAACTCATATCCGTGCTTGGTGTGCACGCAAGGTGCTAATCTGAAGGCATATGAACAAAACAAACACACGCTGTTCAACCATTTCTGACAGCTGGGTGCAGACGGGCAAATTCAAAACCAGGTGGCTTTAAAACTCCTCAGCCCATCGTCAGTTCTTGGCCCCCAATAGCGTAGTAGGACATTGCCTGCTTTCTTTAACAAGCTCCAGTTATGAATATCATGTTATCGCCCAATCTTTGTGTCTCTTGTAAAGAATTGCTTTTCTGCAGCAAAACAGCCAATCACTCTCTGGAGCCCAGGCCGGCAACCATACACCGTTAGAACCCCCATCTCTGCAAAGTCCTTGCTGGAATATCCGGTTTTAGGCCTTTGATACGTCAGCAATGTCATATTGCACCCCATCTCACGAGGACACCTTGCACTAGGTCTCTGACACCCCACCAACATCCTAATCAGTGGCCCTCCTGTTATATATGTCAGGAGTGGAGGGAAATTAAGTAGGAGGGACATCGGAGGATGCAGGGCCTAGTGAGATGAAGGCTTGGCCACACAAGTACCCCCCATTAGCGACTAGTTGGGAGCAGCTGAGATCTTGGGAGAAGAGAAGCAAGGGTGATCAGGGAGGCCATTTCCAGTTGACTAAGCAGTACTAGAGTTTAGAAGGGAGGCCTCAAAGGTGGCTGGTTGGCAGGAAAGATTGTGAGGATTTTGGCCCCAGCTTGGACAAAGAAGCAAATCTCAGAAAATGGCACCTTTTCAATTCAGAGAGTTGTGTGGAGGGACCCAGTAAGCCAATGAAAGAAAAAGCTCTGTTCCTAGTCATGTTTCTTGCAGCAACGTGGAAAGCGAAGTCAGGAGCAGTATCTATCCTGAGATGTATTAGAGTCTGGCTCCAGCAATGGAGCTGAGAAGCTTGGTGGGAGGTCAGAAACCTCTTCAGAAGGAAACTTGGGCAGATTGTGAGCTACTGCTGCAAATGTGTGAGGCAGTTAGGGTACAATTCATTTTTTGGGACAAAACACAGAGTTTGCCATCCAACATATTCTAACAGTGAGATGATCGAACAAAACAGGAATATATGTCAATATGACAGTATGACAGTTCAGGGAATACAACATGAAGATAGTGGGTTATACAAGCCCGAGTATTGTGAAGGTCCTGAGTCTGTTGTGAAGAGGTTTCTGACCTCCCACCAAGCTTCTCAGCACCCTGGGTTGTGCACATAAGGTCACTCACAGCTCCTGGAAGCTCCAAAGGTTACTGGGCCCTTCTATGTTGTGATATGTTATCTTGCATTTGTATAGCGCCTCATGCCATAATGTATGCCTTCGAGGAGTACGATAGTAGAATCAGTAGTGGGAGGGAGAAGCAACGTCAGGTAGACAGTTAGGATGGGTGCAGGGATAAATAAATGCTGGGAAAGTCATGAGAAGGAAAAGGTGGAGGAGCCACGTGTACATTTGTAGCGAATTTATCGGGGGACTCAACTGTATACTACGGGGATGCAGCGCCAAGAGGAGAGACAGCTGGAGAGGAGGTGTTCTCTGTGCAAGGGGGTTATGTCTGGAAATTGCTCACTACATTGGGGAAGTCATGCCCAAGAAAACAAATATGGAAAAGCCCTTATGATGACTTTTCAACGCCCCCAAAAACATTTGGGAGGGGCTGTATGTTGGAAATCTAAATTTACCAAGTTTGCAAAAGCTCCCTGAAAAGCAATAAAGAAACCTCACCTCGTTACCAACATCCTAGGGTTGAGCAGAAGGTGCTTACGGGCAGACTTTGAGCCTTCCACAGTCTCATGGTGAGCCAGGACATGTAGAGAAACCATGCCCAAGAAAACACAGCCTTGCAAAGCTCTTCTACATACAAACATTTCCTCTCTGGGCAATTTTCGTCATTTCTAGAGTGCAAAGAGAAGTATAAAGAAATGGTGGAAGGCTTTTTACACCTCTTTTTGCACTCCCCATGTACGCATGGCAGGCAGCGTTTACACAGATTTCCTATGGAATACACCAGACTGTGCAAAAACGGGTCTATTCCGCAGGAAATCGTTAGCTTTACGCCCGTTTCATCATCTCATACTGGTGTAAAACCAAGCTGTTTTTGAAGCAAAGGGTAAAAGGGAGGTGGACATGTAAATCTATTTCCGCATCCAGCCGCTGCCTTAAAAAACAATGAGCGTTTTCTGGAGTGGAAATGGGGGCGTCCACATAGACGTGACACTGCTACCATCTTTAGCATGGACGCCCACTTCTGATTTTCATTACGGGGCGATATTTTTTTTTTAATTTTACCTACCGAATCCTTAACCCTAATGTTGAAAAGTTATCAGAATTGGCAGCAACACGTTGTAAACACCTTAAAATCATTGGTTAACACGTGGGATTGTGTTCTAAGGTGTCTAAAGGAGCAGAGCATAACGCTTTGCGTGTCATCCAACGGACGAGTCCAAGCGAAGCTTTCTGAATATAAAGCACAGCTCATTTAAGTTACCACTATTGCCGGCAATCTTTCCATGCACCTGTGCTTTCACGTGCAGTTGCGTCTAATACATTAATCCATAACGGTGTCCATGTCCAAAAGGTCTACCATATCATAATGACAATTTTAAATCAAGAAATTCTGACAACCCTAAGATAGGCCGTAATGCATGCCCATTCCAGCCACGGCCTCTCAGCTGAGACAGCAAACAATGAGGCTCCGCTCTGCACAAATGTGCTGTGATTTATTATAAAGCATAGTCCTACCTGCTGAGAATGGAAACGTGTCACACATTGAAGCATTCCCGAGTTTTGATGGATGCCGGCATAAATTGGAGTAAAACAGTGACCTTGGGGTGGTGCTCACAGTTTTAGCAGTTGATACAAACAAAGCACAGTTAGTGGTAAAGTGATTTGGCCAGAATGACGTTGCAGTTGGTAAAGGGGAGATGGAGAACGTCTGGTTCATGGCCATTTTAGTGACAGGTACAACTTAACTGGTCACAGGCCTGGCCTGTCTAACTGTGCATTCCCACAGTTGCATCTGAAATGATGTGTTTACAGCGACAGCAGACATATGTACATACCAAATTCACCCGTGTGAACGGGTCACACGGACTCTCCTGCACGGACTTCCTGGAAATGATGGGACCCCACGATAGAAAGGCTGGGACATTATTTATTTATTTGAATTTGTATAGCGCACATCTGCCGGGGGCATTGTGGCGCTAAAAGTAGTCTTACTTGGTACATAGCATACACGGTGCATAGATTACAGCAGGTAAATAGTAGGGGGTGTTCCTTACAGACATTGAGTACAGTACTTGTGTGAGGACATATCATAGATACATACAGCTGTCATATAAAGTAGAAGAAGAGGAGGGTGGAGTGGGTTAGTTGAACAGAGTGGTTTTCAGTAGTCTGCGGAAGGCCTGGTATGATTTTTCGTTCCTTAGTGCAGTGGGGAGTGCGTTCCAGTTGTTTGGTGCTAGGTGTTGGAAGCTGGACCCTCCGGCTTTGCTTTTTTTGAATGTGGGAACATAGGTCTGGTTAGTCAGGTACGACCTGGTGGGTCTGGTGGACGTTTTAAGGGTGATTTTTTCGGAAAGATAGGGCAGGGCGTCGGCAGAGAGGCATCTGTGGGTGATGGCCATGGATTTGAATAGGATACGTTCTTTTATTGGTAGCCAGTGGGCCTCTTTCCTGGCTTGGGAGATGTGTTCCCTTTTTCAAATCCCCACACATTCAAATCATAGTGACCCAAAAACACTCAACCATCTCAGGCTTCTAGCGCACAGCAGGAAAATAAAACTACAGACTTTTTTTGTGTATTTGGATAATTAGTATTATTATTACATGTATGCATAGATTTATCAGGTTGATTTATTATGATTTGCAATTTGCAAGTCATTTCTGTAAAGCAGAGTATTCTTAAAAGCAAAATATTACCATGTAATTCTGCCAATTGCACTAGAGTCTCAAATCCTAGCTTTGCCGCTTAACTAAAGTGGTTCATCCTGGGAAAATGACTGGGTCTCATGGTGATTTATCTGCCAGATTTTGAAGACCCTGGAAGTGATTCAGTTCACACTGTTCGCTATTAAAAAAAAAATTAAAAAAAATAACCTGATGCATGGTATTTCGTTCCTTGCAATGCAATAGGTCCATATTCATTCATGTTCTGAACATCTAAATGTAACTTCCCATGATTCCTTTAGTATCATAGACTGGTGTCACCCCCTATTACCTGATTGTCTGGATGTCAATATATTTGAAAAGTTAGGGGTGGTGGGGCTGGATCAAGTTTGCCACACTAGCCTCACAAACCCAAGAACCACCTTTCATAATTCAGTGGAAATTATTTGACTATTTTAAGTCTTAAACTACTAGTAACAGCTTGCCTAAAGCCAAGGAATATGTTTTAGAGACCACATTTCCATTCCGTGTACTACAAACTATCCCACACCGAGCTAACGGTATTATAATTGCGTTCTTTAAATCAGGGTTCAACTTCTGAGCACAGAGCCAGGGAATTGGGGTGTAGGATTTTATATTGCGGGGAGGAGAAGTGCAGTGAGTGCTAACACAGAAAGTGTCCATTAAGTGCCTCCCCTCCGCTCCCCAAGTAGTGTTGGCAGATTTTATTTTTGTAGTGCCAAAATGGCACCCATAGAACCCTGGCCGAGCATGATGGGGGCGCAGTGTCATTTCCGTGCAGCTGAGTTATGTTCTGCAAGTGAGAAATGGAGTAGAAACCTCGTTCTGGAGGTTATGACGCAAGAGAGAGAGATGCTTACTATTATTATCCTCCAGGAGAGGAGAGGCAGAAGCAGCAGGGAGTGATGAGGGAGAGAGGGAGAGAGAGAGAGAGAGAGAGGGAAAGAGGAAGCGGGAGAGAGGAAATATGTGTGAGAGAGGGCGAGATGGGGAGAAAGAAAGGGGGAGAGCGCGAGAGGAAGAGGTAGAGACAGTAGGATGAGATGGGGAGAAAAGCAGAGAGAGAGATGAAGAGACAAGAGAAGAGGGTTAGGAGAAAGAGGGATAGAGGGGGGAAGCAGACAGAGAGAGAGAAAGAGACAGAGAGAGAGCAATCAAGGATGATAGGGGCAGAGGAAGAGACAGAAAGAAAGAAAGAGAAAGTGCGAGAGAGGAGAGAGAGGGCAAGAAGGGCGTGATAAAGAGACAGACAGAACAAGCCAAAGAGAGGGGAAGAGAAAGAGGAAGGAGGAGAGAGGGAGAGGAGGAGGGATGTGAGACGAGAGAGGGCGAGTCAGGTAAGAGAGAGACAAAGAGAGCGAGAGTGATACGGGAAGGGTAAAAGAGAGAAAGAGAACGCGGGTGAGAGGATGGTGAGAGATGGCAAGAGGGGAGGGAGAAAGAGACAGAGAGAGCGAAAGAGAGAGAGGTTGGGTGGTGGCAAGAGGGGAGTGATAGGGACAGAGAGAGACACAGAAAGAGAGAAGGAGAGAGAAAGAGAGCGCGAATTCGGAAAAAAACGCCTAATGCACACAATGTGTTTCTCTACTTAGCCATTTATATTTGTTCTTGGCTAAATCAAATCTAGTCTTGTGCCCAAGAACGGGTGCGGGTGTGCTCACAGGCAACTGCGCTGCTTATTCCAAGGAAAGGCCTTCTCTGCCCAGCAGCTCTGAATGTGTTTCTATTTAATTTCTGGTCGTGTCAAACATAGTCCTCCGTGAACGTGTGCACGTTTGTGGCGGCCATTTGCTAAATTGCTAATCACTGATTCAAAAAGACAACATTGTATCTGCTTTGTTATGCTCAGTATCACAATGTGTCCTTTTAGAGATCAAACAACACAAACCTGGCTATCAATTTCAAACTTATTTAATTAGCATGGACTCTTTTTTTGTAGGATAAACATACCAGCAGCACATGCCCCACTTCCTGGCAGAGCTCCACTTACAGTAGGGGGCAGTGCAGTGCTTCCGGGTGGGCTGGGGCAGAAACACCTCGATTACCTCAATATCTGCTACTTGCAAAATCCTAAATGGATCCCATGTCATAAGGGCATTATATGAACTCCTTCTAAGTGCATTGTGCTCATAGGACCTCCCACCATAAACACTGCTCGCCCAAATGGCTCCTGTGCTAAGCACCTTCCCCTTAATGCAATACATCCCATCATTATGATGAAATGGTGCAGCTCTCTTGAACTCAACTTACAAGAGCCATTGAGTGACAGTCCATCCCCCCTCCCCTACTATCTTCCTCTAATCACCGCCTGATTTTCACCTTCTCTGCCTTCTTCTATTCTTTTCAATGTCTTTCTCCCACTTCCACTTGATGTTAACTCTTCTTTCCCCATTCTGGTGTCGTTCTCACAACTCATCTTCCTTTCTTCTTCCAATGCCGTTCCACCACCACTTCCTAATGTTGAATTTCCCCTCCTCCCTGCACCCACTTCTCCTCTCAAGAGCCCACAGTGGCTGACCATTCTTTAATTAACCGGATCTTGGTTTCAGCTGGAAGCCTGGCTGAAGAGCTCAGGGATTGGTGGAACGTAATTGGCTTAGACTGCAAAGGTGTACATAGTTCCATCATCTCTCGCAGAATGTGTGTGGGAGCCGAGGGATAGAAAGTGGGCACTGCCATTTAGGATTCCAAATGTGCTGCTAGGAGCCACCTCTTCTAGCGTGTTACTGGTCCGTGGCATATTTCATCACTGGGGAAGCTAAGTTCCGGCGGCGGGCAAGCAGAAACGTGCTCTTGCTTGCTCTTGTTGTTCGGTTGGGTTATAGTACCAGGTGGACACAGTCCACTTCCTACAGGTCTTCACTCACAACTCTTAAATGGCCAGTGTCAATGCTGGGACAATGAGTCCCTGACCCCTCCCTGTAGCATGCTGGAGGTAGCAGGGGAAGATCCTCCCGAGTCCACCACTGGCCCAGCGTTATGTAGCGGGATGCCTCACCCGGCCTCTTTAGGTACTCTACCACCCCAATCGATGATCAGGCAAGGGATATTGTCAATACCTGCCCTCCTTCACTCTGACCCTTCCTATAAGGTTCTTTGGGACAGTGGCTAAGGTAACCAACAGGGGTCTGCAGGTGTTCTACCGTATCTACTGCAATCAAAGTAAATGATGGTAAGGTAGGAGTCATCACATTAGCCTAGGTTTGGTCTCTTCCATCTTGGCCAACCAGGCTAGCGGGCATTTCTGCGCCCAGCACACATTGTCTACCAACCACTTTGTATTTGAGAGCATCAACTGCCCATTTAATAAACAAAAACCTGATTGTCCCAGTTCCTGGCACTTTCGTTGACCATTTTCTGGAATAGGATTTTCAAGTTGTGGTCGAAACGATTCATTAGGTTTGGGGTCTGTAAAAGGAAGAGCAGGGGGTTAATATATGCAGGAAGTTCTTCACTTCCTTCATTAGTTTTGACATCATAATGTACCCCTTATCTCTGAGTATTTCCTTGGAGAACAACACTCATGTGAATTGGTGAACTGAATGCCTAAACTTATGTGGAGTTATTCTTCAGTGCAAAGGTTTAGGGTAATGTCTGGCATAGTCGGCGATCACTACGATTTTCCTGTTTCCAGCTTTAGGGCTCCCATTACAATTCCCATCCTATAGGATAGTATGTCAATCATAATTAAGAGTTGTAAGGAGGACCTCGCCACACCACTTGTGGAGGTTTGGTGAGACATGTATCTGAATTCCTAAATAACTGAGTATTTTGCCCAGCATGGACACACATCCAGTGATCTGCATTGGACTGTCATTGAGAAAAGCACTCAGTACCACAGAAAGGGTGATCCTGCCAAACAGTTAAAAAATAGAGAAGCTTACTGGATATTTTTTTAATGCAGTCAGGAATGGCTTGATTGAGAGGGAGGAGTGAGCCATTTTGGTGGAGTAATTCTTGGCTCTGCATTTATTTGCACATGTATGTGCCAGACAGTGTATTGCCATATTCAAAAGTATAGCAACCATCAGAAAACATTGGGGTAATCCTTCTCCTCTCAGGCCAGTGTTCACTTTATTTGCCATGCCTGTTGGTTGAATCTATAACATGGCACACATATTTACACCCATGTGGCTTTTTTCACACCACATATACACAGCTTTTCAGCGTCCATGGCAACTGGCTTCAGAAGGCTCATGCCTTCTGCAAGCGCCGTATTTGTTCTGGCTTCTGCAATATAAAAAATGCCTTGCCAAGCAGGTTTTGTATGTGTGTGGATCACTGCATTTCCACCCATGTTAAAGCACAATGGGCATCATTACGGGGTCGGCGGTAACCCGCTGGTGCTATCGGCGGATTAACACCAGCCTGGTAACATTGTTTCCACAACCTGATATCACTGGGAAGTCCTGGCAGCCAGGGATATCAGGCGACAGAAACTGTAAATCTCCATTCCCGTGGTGTCTCATAGCACTCCATGGGATTGGGGACACAGCAGCAACGACACCATTGGTAACAGTGCCGGTGCTTCCATGAAAACCATGATTGCAGGAGCCGGTGCTCCCGGCAGGTCAGACCTGCCAGGATGCCCGCTCCCTGCAGGCATTCTTGTAATCTGGTGGTCCAGAAAGGGTGCCGGTACGTTGCTACTGGCACCCTTATTTCCAGACCACCAGACTTGGAATGAGGCCCAATGAGTACTAGAGAATGTTTGGACGTTCCTTTATTCTGGCCAGTGTTTGCTCTGTCTGTGGGGTCTTTGTGAAGAATTTAAAACATGGCGCTCATATTCACCCACAAGTGGCGTCCAAAGACCATATACATACGATTCACTCGTATCTATAGTTACAGGCTTCAGCACACTTATGTCTTCTTGAAGCATCATGATGTATCTATCATGATACATGATGTATTCCCGACCAGGCCCCCTTAAAATAATGGTTTAACTATGGCGTCTTTGCAAGTACCTACCGCGCAGAGGTTTTGCTTAAGATTGATTTGTTCTCAGTCGGTGGCAAGTGTTTACAACCTGCCGATAGAGGAGCATCATCTCCACACCTACTGACACATGCTGTATGCAGCATTGTGAATACTGACAAACTAGTTTGAGACCGGCATCCCTCAAAAAATGTAGAGGTCATTAATGTTCCTGTGTATGGTCAATTCTTTAAGAGTATCGTTTTATACGCAAGATGGAGCATGAATATTTAAAAACATTGGGCCTCATTGTGCGTTTGGAAGTATTTCAGAGGTAAATCCTTTGATATACCACCAAAGGGATTAACAGTTACCACCACATGGACCTGTGGATTTACCACAGGATTACAAGTGGTGGCTGGCGGTGTAAATCCACATTTTCTGGAGTCCACAGGACTCCATTGGGGATTTTGTGTGGAATTAGCACTGGTGGAGTTACGAGTGGTAATACCGCTGATTTTTTGGATGAAAAGTGGAGGATTCATAGTAAGGCAGAATCATGTGCAGTACCCTTTGGGAACACCACACACAATTAAGACTACAAGTGACAGTACAAATTCACCTTTGGTACAAGCCTGTACAACACAGTAAAGTGGTAGTGATAGCTGAGCAGCCAGACTTATCCCAAGAGTAAGTGAGCAGTATCAATAGTAACACAAAGGGCAACACTTACTATGATTCAAACAAACACTGCCTCAAGGTTTCTGAGTCAAAGCAAATACATTTATTTACACATCAGTTGAATAACAAACAGTTCACTAAAGTAAAGCAGTTGAAAAATCACACTCTTATTACACTACACCACACCCAATATATTCTGGCCAAGTTAGGCTTAAAATTGAAGTCTGAGCAAAAAGGCACTCCAACAATTTAAAAGGGAGGGAAAGACAAAGTTAGGCAGAAATTGAGTAACACCAAGTAAGTAAGCAGGGCAATCTAGAAAAAGGAACTACAATGAGGAAATCAGATTCAAACAAGGCCTGGCCCAAGGTCAATCGGTCAGAATCTTTTGCTCAAGATTACACAGTTGACGGTAGTTCGCGGTTAAGTCTTTGCCAAGAGTTCCGGATGAAGTTGGCCGGCAAAAAGTTAGTTTATAGAATGGAGAAGGACAATCCCTCGGATTGGCAAAAGGTTTCACACACTTTCACCATGGCTGGATGAAACTAACAAACGGATTTGAACAGTACCTAAAATGGAGAAGAAGGCTGTAGCTGAGGCGGACGTTCCTGGCAGGTCATGCAGGCTCACGGTTCCTGAAGTGACTGTCGGACTGACATGAAGTAGGAAGACGGGAGGGTCCTGCACTACCCAGGGAAGAAACCAGCAGAAAAGCAAAGCAACACATAAAAGGTGCGCTCCTTAAAACGCAAACAGGCTCCATTCCTCCTGGCGATCTGGTTCACTGGAGCTCTGTAAAGCAAATTGGACCTGAGAAGGGAGAACTGACGAGCAGTTTGGTAAACTGGTTGTTCCCACCAGCTCAAGGGGATAAGATTCCTTGAAGATCTTCCCTGTCGTTGGAGTATGAAGATTTGGACCTGCAGCAGGGCTTCACTGGGCGGATCAGTCGTTGTAGGGGTCCTTTTCTGTAAACTGTTCTTCGGTTCTTTCGTCCCAGTGGCGACTCTACCTTTCCAGACCCAGATACCTGCTGTTTATGCAGTTTTCCCCCCTTCACAAAGCCTGCCTGTCAATCACACAGCTGGGTGGCTGTCCCGCCGGGACAGTCACCACAGCCAATCAGATCAGAGTGCGGGATGGGTCTCTAAGGAGACCCTATGCAGGGAGTCCTAAACCCCTCCTTCACATGCTGTCCCCCCAGACATACAGGCGCCTAAGGAGGGCTTTTGTGTAGAAGCCCGCGAAAGGACGTTGAACAAAGGAACCAATCCTAGTTTGGCACGCAGAGAAAAAACACGAGAAAGACATTTACAAAAAAAACTGGTGACTAAACCCAGCCAGAACCATGTAAGCATGTATTTGGTCTAGTGGGTTTAAGTTCGAGGCTACCAACATAGCCTAAAACAATCCAGGGTTATTTAAGATAACCGCGGTAGGAAAAATAGGGTAGTTACCACTGCCACCAGCCAAGTCTTAATGAAAAGGGAGCGAAACAATGCTCCAAAAGAAACAGAAAAAAAGGGATAAGTATTAACCCTTTCCAGAACTCTAAGAGACTAATAAAGTCAATGGCAACTTTACATGTTCTGGGAGACAGTAGTCAGTCCCAGAAAATGGAGTCGAAGTTGGGAAGTCAAAAAGACAACCCTGTGTCACTGCACTAAAGGTGCTGTGTAACACAAGGTAAAAAGATGATGCCTATGGAGTAGGTGAGGCTCCACAGTCTATGAACACAAGAAAATGTTAAATACACACAGCAAAACACATGTAAGAGTGGGAAAAAAAGGCTCACACTCTTACCAGGTGAAAAAAATAAATCCTAGAAATCCAGCAAAACTGCTGAGGGACTCAGTAAGTAAGGGAAATTAGCCATTCTGGAGAATTCTCCCTAACATTCACCTCCAGCATCATGCTGGAGGTGCATCCTCCACTTTTCCTCTTAATATTTGTGAAACTACCACTCCCAATACCACCAGTGGTAATGTCTAATGCCTGCACCCGTTGGCCAAACTCACCTCTTTAAATGGTGATCTAATGCAGGGACCATTCCTAGGACATCTTCAAATTCTGAGCTAAATAGCAGGATGAATGTCTTCTGTTTTGAAGGGGGACCAGACCTGGGTGGAGGGATCTTGAATCCGGTCCTTAAGGCGGTGATGGCAGTTTAGGCTCAGGAGAGATTCTGACAGGGCTACCCTGTGATAAATGGCATCACCCAAGCCCTTCCACACAACTCTCAGTCCTCAGGTCTGCAACTTCCTCTAGCTGTTTAGTAATAAACACATGATTTGGTATCACTAAAGTGCTTACTCCATGACTAAATAGCAGAGCTCTCTGTAGTAACCATCCACTTTCCTAGAACCAACATAACTTCAATTTAACGCCAACGGCTATATCAGACATCAGAGCTATCCATGCAATAAGTGTCCTCTAGGTGAGTCTAGGTCAGTTTAAGCTACGGGAAGTCCAAGCGTGCACCCCCTCAATATATGGTGACATCCTTAGCTGATTGATATGGAGTGGCCTTGTACTGAACCATAGCTCATCAGGATACACTTCCTGCCTTCAAGTTAGCTCTTGGAGATCTAATGTAGGCTTCTAGGCTTGTTACAATGGACAAATGGATTCCACAAATGAAACAAACGGGAATTGACTGGTAATCGTATTTATTTGGGGTTTAACAAGGTTTTAGGTAAACGGAAGAGATAATCAACTCATATCAAAAGTTAGGAAAGCTTTAGGGTTCAAAAAGATCCATCAATGTCTCTCAAAGTAAAGTCTCTTGTGGGTTATACCATTGGTCACTCACATTCTCCAGTTCTCTACTCCTGGTTCTCAGTTGGCTCTTGAGTACCTGCTCTAAGGTGTGGGAGTCTACCACCCATTATACAAACAACTCCTCACTGCTGGAGGTTCTACCAAGGGCAGAGTACCAGCTGGTTGAAGAACAAGGCTCAGAGTATCTGGCAAACTCAGGACCAACATTGGCCTCCCACTGGCTTTCCTTCGGGGCTCCAATCACCGCCCTTTTGTAGTGCCCTGACACTACTTCCCACCAGCCTAATATTTCCCTTCTTGTCAATGTCTCACCATCTGCTCATACCTATGGAGATGTCTCCTGTTCCTTGTCTCTACATTCCTTCCATTTGCTTCTCACCCATTCTTCAGAAAGTTGTAATTTTTCTACCACTCTAAGAATCGAGCCCTGAGGACCTGGGGTGTGTCTCCCTTCTCTTCCTTTTCCTCCGTTCACCAGCTTCTTCAGGGTGTCACACCCGTCTCTAACAACTCTTAATATGTCAGCCTTTCTCCTTCGCTTAAGGTTACAATGTGCTCCCCATACCCTCCTTTCTTTCTCCTCCATCCTCCTTTTGGTGCCTCGTCATCCACCTCTGCCCACCTGCTGTTCTTCTCCTCTCTCCTGATGTTATAGACCACCTCCTCTTCCCACTTGTTATTGTCCTTGCACCTCTACTTGATATTCACCTTCTCATTGTTCCTCCTTCCAATGTTTCGCCTCCCACCTTCTCCTGATGTTTTGCTACTTCTCCTTCCACCCTCCTACTATCTCCATACTCTGCTCTCCAACCACTTTTCTCCTGATCGCCTCTACAGGTCATTCTATATGGGTGTTACATCCACACACACTGCATTTTTCTAATTTCTCCTTAAATAGCCCTCAGTGTACGGTGTTGCTTTAGCTAGTTGGGGGAGTGATTTCACCAGGGAGCTTGTGGGAATGGAGCCTGGGAATTGATTGGATGCCATTGGTTCCACATACACACGAGTAAATAGTTCCACAGAATGCTGTGGAAAGGGTGTGTGAGCTGAGTTCATGGATAGGAACCGTCCTCTAAGATTCTCAATTAGAGACATGTCGGTCTTGGAATCCCACATCTCTAAATTGTTACTGATCTTTGTTGTATTCTTTCTCTGGGAAAGCTCTGCTCAGGCACTGGGTACCGTACATGTACTGGTACCTGCTATTGCTTGCCATTTTCCTTCTGTTGGGGTTTGGTGATGGTGGGAAATGAGGATCACGAGCATGTTATATACATACGATCTCGTCATTTTTGACCATGCACTCAGTGGTTGCAAATCCATGTTGAACTGTTTGAAGGAAAATGCTAGGGAAATCGACCTTGAGATTAATATAGATAAAACAAAGACCCCATTAATAGTGGGGAAAATGTTCAGCAGTTTGAAGTTAGACTCTTCTCTGGGTGAAGTATCATATCATATGTACCCTTATCTCGGGCTGGAAATGAGCGCAGGGCCCACCTATCCCTAGATTATTGAGAATAAGACGAGGAAAGTAGCACAGCGGACCAAATTGTTTTCCACCTTTGCCCTTCAAATGGCAGTATATTCCCTTGAAGGGAATTGGCCCTTTGCAGACAGTGTTCCTATATGGATTAGAGGCATTGAGGATGAGGGACCTAAAATGACTTAACAGCATTGAGGGGACATTTTGGAGAAAGCTGTTGAGATTAAGACCTTCTGTCCCTATGGTGGTTGTCTGCTTGGAGTTGGGGCTGATCTCGTTGGGAAGACAGCTTAAAAGAAAAAGAGCTGAGCTTTAGTTTAAAGCCAAGATGGCACCTATATGTCACATGTTACACATTATGGGGACAAGCTGTGGGAGAAGAGGCAGTTTAATTAGTGAAATGTTTGACGATTGGGTGATGTCTACTTTCCTTGCTATCAATTGGTACCCGAATTGGAAAATAAAGGTTGTATACCAAAATCTGAAACTATCATTTAAAGCAAAATTCAGTCTTTTAGATTGGAATAAAAACTATGCACATATTGTCACCCTAAAAAGTTTAAGCAACGTATCGAATGTGGTACATAGTTGGAAGTGGAGGCAAGTGGTGTTTGCTGTTGTTGGCCCCTGCATTTTGTGGCGACCTGTCTCTTTAACTCTGCTTGCTGGGAAAAGAGTTAAAACCTGCCTCCTCCGCGAAGCGCAGTGAAGTGGAGGCAAGTGGTGTTTGCTGGTGTTCGCGGGTGTCGGGAAGTTTCTCCCCATGTAAGCCCTCCCCGTTTGGATTTGAACATGGAACTCACACTAAGGAGGAGTAAAAGTTCTGCCGCTGCCAAACACGGCTGCAGGTAAGAAGACAGGCCACATCAGTTGCTACCGAAGTCATTACCCGTGCCCCCTCCCCCCTTTCCTCTGCTCAAGACTTTCACTTGATAGTTAATCAACCTACACATGACAAAAATGCAAAAATCAAAGCGGGGGAGGAGAGCTGTACCCCGTGGGCTGTACACTGAGGAAACTGGTCAATGATGCACTACAGGAAGAGGCTGAGAGGGCTAGGAGGTGTAGCCCTAGTGAGACCATGGGTAGTTCCCCTATACTAGATTCAAGTTCGGCAGCCCTTCATATCATGAATGGGAGGACTGACTGGAGGAAGGAGGGTGGCTCAGAGTTATCATTGGTAGAGGTGGAGTGGGCAGCGACGTGTAGCCTCAGAAATGATACGGACAGTTGCAGTGATGAAAGCCCGGTGAGTCTACAAGTGCTCTGAGGACCAGTGATAGGGACTGGGGCGCCACAAGTGAGGTGTTATTTTCCCAAGACCTGATTAAAGTAACGGTGGGCAATGCTGCCCCGGCCCAAATACATGTGTCATTAAGGCCGGCTGTAGATATGCAGGGTCTTCATCCTTCTCTTGTAGGTGCTGGAAATGCTGACTCAAAAATGATGGTGGCTGTTTACGAGCTAATGGAAGTTGCATTGGCTGGTCAATTGGTTGAAGATGTATTTCTAGAATCACCAATACATCAGATGACTCAGTCTGGGAAGTTAGAAGTGAGAAATTCAGATCTAGCTGCTCAACTGACAAAGGATCTCACTGATCTCACGGAAAAAAATCACTCTACAAAAAAGAAAACGTCTATCTAGCAATAAAGATCGTCTGGCAGCATTAAATCACGAAATAACTACCATGGGGAAAACGAGTGCCCGAGTGATGCAATCGGACAGATTAGATCCACCAGGTCGTGTGATGCTCAGAGCTTCCCAAAGGTTGGGAGACTGCTGCCAAGAAAAGGACAGTGAAAATAGCAAACAGGCATCTTTAACAGCCACTAAGGTTAAAAGTGAAAGAGAGATTAGAGGGAGGAAGAGCGGCAAAGTTGGAATGGAGCAACAAGTTTTCCAGCTGATAGACATAAAAGAATGATTCAAGCAGAGCGGGAAGATTCAGTTTTTGGAAACAGATCAAGAAATTGTAGCAGCTCTTCTTCCTCTGAGAGAAGCTTCCAAAATCTGCCTAGTGAGGAAAGAAAGTGCAGAAAGTGGGATGCTATGCCACTAAGAGTAGATGTAAACCATATACAGACCATGCTGATGGCAGCACGATCCATGTCATTGTCCCCCTTCTGTAAGCTCTATGAATCCATCAACACTTCATTACAGGACCAGGCCACCTTGATTGCGATGGTCCACACTAAAAGGTTAACCATGGAAGATTTTGTCAACAAGGTTGAGGCAAAGCTTAAAGGATAGTTCCGGGACTTTTTTTTTATTGTCCCTACGGGTCGGCCATGTGTTTGTAAGCATAAATCGGTAGATCGTAGGAAACTTTCCTATGGACCTTACCCGACTTTTCGCCCATTATCGCACTCGAAATCAGCCTCCATTTTGTGATAATCCTATCATTCCGCCGCATCGACCTGGCTCACCTGCCTTTGCGGCACTAAATCAAATCCCCCGCCCCTGAAACAGACTTTATCAAAACATTCATATTCCCCGCCTCTATCCGTGACGTGACTGAGCTGCGTAGGCAAACGCGCCCAGGCGTCTTCTACGCGACTCCACACAGACCCCGGAAATCAACACAGATCAGCTCACAATACAGCGCACCACAATTCGGAATATGAAACTGTACTTTGAAATCAAACCGCAAGATTGTAAATGTGGTAAAGTACATTTATTTGACATCAAATGTTTAGAGAAAATTCAGCGATTTGCATTTTTATTTGCTCATGTTCCAAAAAGTTCGTATTGAGGAACGCGATGGTCCTTTGCTGTACACAGGGTCTTAGAGCATCTCACAATACAGCACCACAATTCGGAATGTGAAACCGTGGTTTAAAAGCAAACGGCAAGATTGTACATTTGGCAAAGTACGTTTATTGGACATCAAATGTTTAGAGAATATTCAGCGATTTGCATTTTTCTTTGCTCTCGATCCAAATTAGTTCGTCTTGAGGGAAGCGATGTTCGTGTGCAGTACACAGGGTGTTGGTTTACGATAAAAATAAGCTCTTCTGTCGCACTGATAATCGCATGGCTGTTCCAACAACGAGGCACTAGGCCACCACAACGGTAGGTATGTTGCATCTAACCGTTAGTACCGCGTAAGGGCATACTTGTACTTGGCGATCGTCCCATAAAATGGTCAGGGTGGTAACGTTGTTCACGCGGAGAAGCAACTGGCGGCTGTAGAAGCCGTCCGCCGGTGTCTGGTACTCGTGACACAGACAGTAGTGAATGATGTACCTAAAAACATAAAAAATGAAATTAGTCTCACCATCAGATCCTTATTAAAATTATTCATTTCATAGCGAGGACAGCGCTACTGGGTGTACACAAGTGTTTAAAGGCGTGGCGAGGCATGGAGGGGGGGGGGAGTGGAGTACAAGGTAAGTAGCATAAAATAATAAATAAATAGGGCCAGCTGGTGGCAAGTGCAAGGTAAGTGCAGAACAAGTGCTGGGAAGGGGGGGCTGTAGGATACTGAGACAGTCCCCCAGTGCAGGGGTTGACAGGGAGGCAGTGCAGGTGGAGAGTGGAAGGGCCCAGGACCGAGGTCGCAGACAGTGGACCAGTTGTAGCAGGGGAGAGGGAGAGAGAAAGCAGAAGCAAAGAGGAAGGTTTTGAGGTGCTTCAGTAAAAGCAGATGTTTCTCCTCCAGATAGTGCGCGGTAGAAAACACTATGCCACATAGAACGAACAAGTACAACTGAACCCGTCTTTAAAGCCACTGTATAGTAATGAAATTGCGGTATAAACTCATCAAAAGTTACTTACATTATATTTGCATTTTCCATTGTGTCTCTGTGTAGGGCAGACCCGAAACACCACTCCTTCTTTGCCGACGTTACTTCTTCTAATGAACGTGGCTCATCGTTTCGTTTCTGAAATTTTATTCATTATCTTTTCTTAGTCTTTCAGGATGGTCCCGGCCTGTCAAGGTCAAATCACAATAGAACCTTATATTGGGTCGTGGGCCGTTCCGCCACCCGAGCAAAACATCAAAGCAGCTGACCTTCACTTTGAGCGAGCACACATTTCTAGTTAGCTCCAGTTAGTGTAAGGGCATCTTGTCTGCGTGCCTTTTTTTTTATTGTCCCTATGGGTCGGCCATGTGTTTGTAATACGGAAACATTCTATAATGTTTGTAAAAATGATTTATATTACTGTTTGGTTTAATTTCAATGGGCCTGCAACATGAGGAGACTCGAGAGAACAGACAATCGAATTACAATCATTTAAACCGTGATGTGTATTTCTCAATGAGCTCTGCTTTAGGTGGACATGGAACAGAGGCAATGTTGGGTGGCAATGCAGTTGTCCCCTGCATAGGTTCGTTCACCACTCCATGTATGTGCCTATCGAGGACATCTACGATAAGTCTCTCAATAAACTCATATTGCATATCCTCAAACACTGGTTTGATCACCCATTGTTTACTTCTTTTAGTGAAGGCCTTATTGTAGCGAAGCGTCCCTAAAGTTCCGGTCGTCCTACTTTGTTGACGGCCAACATTATGGTTATGTGCCAAGACCGCTAGAAGAGTCCGATTTATCATGCCTTCCATGCCAAAATGCAATCTTTTGGGCCTGTACTTTAGGCACATATTGTGGAACACCTCCAAATCTCCTGTGTGGCAGAATTCCGTGAGTCCCCTCAAATCTCTTGTTATAGTTTTATCAAATACAATCTTTTCAATGGCCTTGTGAGTGGGTGATGAAGGAATCAACCACTTCTTCTTCCGTGCCTCCTCTGTGGACAAATGGCCATGTTCACATTTGTGGAAATGCTCATTTGTCGACCATCGATGTACGTTGCTACAGTGCAACATTACTGACCGCCATTTTTCCAGTAGAATTTCCAACGACCCTTCACATGTTTTTGAGCTCCACCAAAGATGGTTGCTGATTGACTTGGACCACTGTGAAATACCTTGCATATCTTTTTTTTTTCCTGCAGCCGACAATTTTTTATTGATTGATTTTGCAAGATGCCAAACGTCAAATTGGTGATTTATATTTTTGTACTGTTCTCTCATTGTCTTGGCAATTGAAACGTGTCTGTCCGTGGCTATCAGGTCGATCACCATTCCCCGCGATTGTAGTTCTTGCAATGATGCTACAAAGCCAACTTTCTCCATGGCCACTGAGGATGTACTTTGTGACACCTGCACGACCACCGAACTCACAATTTTCTTACTTTCCATGTCCTGAAAGTGGTAGGTGCAGTACTTGGCTGAAAATCCTGGACTGTCGCATTGTCCATCACCGGCTAGCCTGAAGCGTTTGCCCGCGAATGTACTTTCCATTGACATTTTTTCCATTCTCCAAGCTTCGCTGATGGCTGGAAATAGATAATCGGTTTGGTATTTGTAGAACTGACTTTTCGCAATGAAATGGATTCCCACAAACTGAAAGAAATACTGTAACTTTTTAAAACTTGAACCACTAAAAAGTGCGGCCGCTGCACAAAGTAGATTGCCTGCTGGCAGTTGCCCCAGCATGGGTTGTGCAGACCATGCGAACGGATGATATTGTGTACAGGTGGCATGTATTTTAAGGTTAGTGCCTCGAATTGCACGAGTCACATTAATCAATGGCTCCCCACATACTTCCCCACCAACCCAATGCCCACATTTCATCATCATAATAATATCCATCAAACAGCTATCGAATACAATGAATTTGGCCTCTTTCCTTATACTGTCACTCTGCATCCCAGCTGGTTCGGCCTGTAACGTTGAGGACATGTCACTCGCATGAAAGGTACAATCTCTGATATCGTCTTCCGCTATGCTGAGTGATATTGATGGTGTTTCATTGTCGTCCACTTCATTCTCTTCCATTGCAACATCTGTTCCTTGTCCGGAGATGGGAGAAAAAAACAATGTCTTCAACTTTCGCGTGCTCTTATTTTTTGCGGGTGTGGATTCTGTGAATTGATCTACGACTGCATCCAAACTACCAGGAGGACATTCACTATCAATGGCTGGTGGTGGTATAGCTCCGTTGTCAATCACTTCATATTCTTCCCATTGGCACGATGCATCTCCAGTCTCAAGTCCCTGCCAAAAGGTTTGACAAGCAACATCTCTCGTTCGCTTCACTGTCTGTGTAGATCTAGTTCTTACACCCACTCGCAACTAGAGGACAGATTAGAAAAGGGATGTTCAGTTTAAACACAACTTACAGTATTGAACTATTGACAGTGAAAGACAACATAATATAGTGAACAGGACACTAACCTTCTTTTGCTTTCTTTTCTTTGAAACTTTCTTTCCTCGAACTTCAACATCTGGACGCTGTTGCTCCGACTCGTGTGTGCATGTCTCCACTTCCTCTCGCGCTGCAACGACTATACTTTCATGATAAGCACATCCATCACTCACTGAGGCTCCATCGACTCGCTGAAACATAGAACTTTCATTAGTATGTATAATAATATTGAAAACACAAAATGTACTTGGGGACCAATACCCATACGTACATCTCAATAGCAAAACACGAATGAACGCATTGTGTAGAACATTCAAACGACAATAGTTCACGCATTGTTGATCTAGTTAGATTGAACTGTCAAGATCCATACCTCGGGCTCCGCATAGACTTCCATTGATGATATTATTGAAGATGAGGCTTCAGCAACTCCCTGAAACACAGTAATTGCATTAGTATGGTTTTGTATTTTGTTTAAAAGAACATAAACTTTCTGCAGGCGTCAACGGCTCATCTAAATAGACCTGCACAAATGATCAGTTGTCTAAAATAAATAATGGATATCTAAATATGATTCGATTTGCTCCATCGTTGGAAGTGTCACCACCCAGAGATCTGCATCAACTACTAGGGGTGATGTTCTTGTTGAAGAAGCTCCGTCAGCTCCCTGAAACATAGTACTTGCGTTAATAAAGAAGGAAGTATAGCGGATGTAATCACGTCATTTGATCTCGCATGATTGATCTGTCAGTATCCATACCTCGAAATGCATAAGAACATCAAGGGACGCTGTAACTGCGGTGCACACTTCTGCAAGCTGTTGCGCCGACCCGTAACTGCATGCTCCCCCTTCCTCTTGGACTAATGCTCCATCGACTCCCTGAAACATAGGACTTTCATTAGTAATGAACACAATATTGAAAAAAGAAGACACATAGGAGGGCGACGACAGAAGGACATACCAATGGCTAAAAACGAAAGAAACATTGTGTGTAACAATCACGCTACAAGAATGCAAGATCTGATGATCTCCATCGATGGAACTGTCCGGAAACGTACCTCGAGCATCTGAGTGACATCTACGGTTGTCGTCAATGCGTTGGACTCCTCAGCATCTCCCTGAAAGACAGTACTTGCATTATTTTGGATAACAATAATTATAACTGAAAACAAAGACTAGAGGACGAGTACTGTGGTGTACCATTAGGTAAAATAATTACACGATCAATTAAAACTATTGATTTACATGCCTAAAACAAGTCAGTGTCAGAATAGCTAAGTAAGATTACCCGATAGGCGCTTGAAGTGGCTGATGACTGCAATAACGACACGGATGGAGAATCTTCAGCCTTCATATTGAGTGGATACATAAATGGGGAAATTATTGTTAGCTAATGCTACACACTACCGCAATGCCGAGAGATAAATACGTAAACTTGACTCACCAGTGGAGGGATGTGGACGAATAGAGTGGGAATAGCGGTTGAGAGCAATTTTCGCCTCGCTCGCGGTGTTTTCGTCCTTATTAGCAATGATGTGGAGTACATGTCTGGGCTAAAGTGCCTGCTGCAGATGCGGTATCGATCACCCCTCTTGTCCGCAAAGACTTCTAGGACTCTACTTTCTATCTCAGAGGCTGGATATCCGCAATATCGGACCCATTCTCTTATCTGATCTATTGTCTTAGGGAAAACATGCATTATAGTACCTTCAGATTTGTTATGGGTCTTCGAAGGGCAACCGCCAATGGAACAGGCAGGCATTATGGAAAGTTCTGAAAAGTAAAGATCAACAATTCTCTATGAATACCAATGTGTTAAAACATTAAATGACACATAAAAGGTTCAATGCAAGGTCCGTTTTGGTTCTTGGAACTATACACGTTATTCACATGCGGATAAGTATTTCAATAACTTTCAAAAAATAGAAAAAGTAATTTGACTAAACTCAGAACATGTGACTAGTTCCTTGCATGTACTGTCGTGAACGAAAAGAAAACATGGATGCAATTTGATGACTACTAGCAAATAGATATAAATTAAAAAATTGGACGCAAAATGATTATGGTACATGGACTTACCTTGACGAACAAACAGTTAGATGCAGGGATCAGAGTAGTTTCTTGTCGTAGAACAGGGAGCAGTTCACAGGTTGCAAACTGACGAGTTTGCTCAAAGTGGTCACGGAAGTTCACAGAGATGAAGAGCAGATAACCAGCACCTTCACGGGTTGACTAGCAAAGCGCAAAGAAGTTCTCATTAGAAATATGAAGTGGGTTATAAAGAATTCGAAACAGGGGTGTGTTTGTGAATGAATGACGTGTATATGTCGTGGCATTATGCGGTCTGCAGGGGGCCGTCCAGCGTGAGGGGGGATGCTTGGCAGGAGACACGGGGTCTGTAGGTAGACATGGGAACAACAACCCATGCTCTATAGACCACTTTGAAGTGTACATGGTCTTTGGCACCTCTTGGCCTTTATCGCTCCCTGACAGCTCCACTTGCCAGCACAAGTACCCCGGTGCGAACTGCCTTTGATAGGGCGGGGGGTGGATCGGGGCGGTGGTCGTGCAGACAAGACACAGGAAGACTCGTGAATGGAGACACACTTATGTGGATTGCAGGGGGCCGTCCAGCGTGAGGGGGGATGCTTGGCAGGAGACACGGGGTCTGTAGGTAGACATGGGAACAACAACCCATGCTCTATAGACCACTTTGAAGTGTACATGGTCTTTGGCACCTCTAGGCCTTTATCGCTCCCTGACAGCTCCACTTGCCAGCACAAGTACCCCGGTGCGAACTGCCTTTGATAGGGCGGGGGGTGGATCGGGGCGGTGGTCGTGCAGACAAGACCAGTTTGCCGCAGGGCCTCACCAAGGAGAGGCCATCTAACTGAATGTAAGAGGATGGCTGCAGGATCTACTACATGGAATGCAGGGGGGTGAGTTTATAAATACCTCACCCTCCCAGGAGAATATACACTAGATTCATTTAAAAAATCAAAACAACCATTGTTAAAATATATGTTGGGCTTTATTTTAGATTTTAATTAAACATAAATAATAAACATTACACATTGTAAAGTTGAGGTTGCAGCACATCGAGGGAAAATCCGCGGTATTGTCCACTGTCACTGGGGAAATGTTGTCTAATGGCAAGTAGCGCACAGGCAGGTATTACTCTCCGAACGCGGTGTCCGAGCCTCCCGTGAAGCCACCAAGTGAAGCAACGATAGGCCACCAGCCTGTACCACCTGTGAAAAAAAAAGATGCAAACTGTATTAAACTGACCAAACTTTCTTATCAATGTCGATTCAGGTAACACATGTCATTTTTCTTAGAAAAAAATTATATCTAGAAAATGCACTATATGGAACAAATTTACATGCGTTCGAATGATATGTAAATGTAATTTTATATGTGGGAGACGACCATGAAATAGTGGTGGCATCACTGACATCACAAACAGAGTATACTTACTCGTTACTCGGATTACGCGGACGAACAGTGCCGCGAAGTTCGTGCATAAGCACCATCATCATCCTCAACACGGTCCGTGAGAGGCAGGCTTCCCTGAACTCTGGCAGCTCGGTGATGCATTGCGGACTTTGCTCGCCTTCCTGCAGACTTTGCTCGCTTTCCGAAATGTAGGCCAAGCACCCGGAATTTTCACGGCAGCAGCAGTTCTCCTCCTCAGTTGGCATTAGCTCGCACCGATTGCACGTGCACCAGGTGGAGACGCCGTCCATGCGACATGGTCCAGGCTCTTCATCCGTTGACTGGTCCTCCCAACTGCCGTCCGAATCCCCATCGTTTTCGCGTGCTTGACTTTCCAGTAGTTCTTCCTCGGTGTACTCGGGCTCGTACATATACGGCATTATTGTGGCCATTGTGCGGTAAAGATAGTAAAATAATTTACAGAGATGGTACAGGTGTTCACACGGGCTACAAGCGGCGAAGGTAGCTGACCAGAGCACTGAAACGAGTCACAGAATACTCAAAGTAACACAGAGAGAGGAATGGAATCGAAAATCTGCTGCTGTGTGTTGTGAAACGGTCTGTTTATACTTATTGGGGAAAGAGGCGTCCTGCCATTTCCATGGCAACACGTCAATAGCTGAGGCGCAGCGATTGTTGACACGAGACGTGCTTGAAATGGGCAGTACGCGTCTGCTGATGTCAGGCTCAGGGGCGGGGGATTTGATTTAGTGCCGCAAAGGCAGGTGAGCCAGGTCGATGCGGCGGAATGATAGGATTATCACAAAATGGAGGCTGATTTCGAGTGCGATAATGGGCGAAAAGTCGGGTAAGGTCCATAGGAAAGTTTCCTACGATCTACCGATTTATGCTTACAAACACATGGCCGACCCGTAGGGACAATAAAAAAAAAGTCCCGGAACTATCCTTTAATATTGAATCTGAAGCCTCAATTCAATGGCAGACCCGGCTCTACGACCTGGCAAATAGCATCACATGCACACAATACATTGACTACTAAAATAAAACCAACAGACCTTAACTTTTCAGTGCCTGTGGCAATTGCCTTTGGGCGTTATTAAGTCATCAATATATGAAATAGGACTTCTTCACTATTCTCACCATGCCACTGTGCCAGCCAAGTTTGAGAAAAGAAAGGACCAGATGGGTCTGGCTTTCCTTAACTTACAAACGCTCCTGATTTCATAATATGACATACTCAAGGTGGGCCATTTAGAGTAATAACAACACGTGTATCTGTCCCCATCTTTCCACCTGTACTGTCGGTCCAGGTTTCTCAGTGTTATAATGTAGTCCTGTCTTATGTCACTGGCCTGGAGTGCTTGATGTTAGAATGTTGATGCATGAATGCAGCTCAGGAGAATGTTGGGTGCATCTGTAAGTGAATGTTCTGTGAGTGTCAGTTGGGGGCCTGAGCTAGAGTGTGAAGGAGGGCTGGTGGGTTTCTGCTCTACAGTCTTGTCTTGTATCCTGTCTTATGTAAATACCCTCAAGAGAAACTGGATGATGTACATTTGTAATTATGTAAATAAAGCTGCCTGGATCAAACACTATGACTCCACAGCAGGTCTGTGTTCCCAGTCTCAGCTTTATTACATCAAATACACTTTATAACAATGGCGGCGAAGTCTAGAGGAACCCAGAGATGCAAGTGAAGAGAAAAGAAAAGACAGGAATAGTGACTACAGCTACTGAAACAGACAGTAAGGAGAGCTGTGGGGGGTGTGGGGGCGTAACAGCCGCTTAATGAGAGACCCACTGTTCCCCCATGTATAAAATGAAACCATACAGTCCAGCAAGCATAATGGGTAAAGAAATAAGCTCATGTGATTCCCTGGGAGGGAGGCCCACACCCATAAAAAGCAATACCCAGGTATCGGCATCAAAACGAAACATGGAAGGTTGTAAACATGTCAAGTCTAGCTAAGGATAAATGAATGCGAGTGGGAAATGCAAATCGACATTTAATGACTGGATGGCGCACTGACTGCAAGAATCCAGCAGGTGGCGCCAGTGCTCCCTGTGCTGGTCAAGATAAATGAGAAAACGAAAATGTGATGAACGGCTCTTTCGATATCAATAAATAAGTACGGTGCATTGACGGTGATATAGTTACAAGGACTATGACTAAGACTAGCATATGTGCAGCAACGTACCTTTTCCATAAGAAGAATGGTGATTAAACCTGCCGGATATGTGTGCCACTATGCCAGCTTGAAGTTACGGTTGGTTGTTAAAGGGCCAGCGTGATCCTCCCTTCCCGATGCCTACAGTGTTATGATGCCATATGTGGAACTCCCGCAGGGTATGGGGACGGCTGTGTGAGATGGGAGGGGCAGATTGGAACCTGGCAGGAGCAATACCTTCAATTATCAACACTCAGGGTTCCATTCTCATTTCGTGGAATGCACCAGCTGTGCGCCTGGCACCGTAATCATGCTTTTTTGAATGGAAGTCACAGCAAGTTTTGGAAGTGGACAAATAAAAGAAGGATTCAGTAGAATATTGTGTTTTTCTTTTACAGAGACATGTTATAATGCATGTTTTGGGAATGTAATGGTGTGGCTCTGATCAAGCCAGCACAGAAAAAAAAAACATTTCTTTTGTGGAAACAAATTTCGGGTGAGATTGCAGCATTAGAGTAAATTAAAGGACTTTTTTTTAAAGTGGACTTTGGGATGAATGCACATTCGTTTTTTATGCAAAGACAATATGAGAGGTTTATTGAGCTAATATAGATTATTTTATTGTGAATGCAGCATTTTATTTACAGCATAAGAACTGAATTAAGTAATCATTTAATGCAATGAAATTAAGTAAGGTTTTATCAAATGTGAAACGTTTTGGTACATATGCAAGAATTTATTTAAAGTGTTTTGAATACAGCCATCATTTTATGTTAGGAGTATGGAGTTTAATGGAATATTCGTACAAGAGCACACAGGAGTGTAAGCTAAAAATGTATGTTTTCAAGTGGAAGTGTTTATGAGCTTGGGAACCAGTTTTTGGGTTTTAGTGATCATTTATGTATGTACTGTATTGCTAAATGGACAGTATAGATATCCTGTAATAGTGTTAGGCCATTGTCTTGTGATGTTTGTGTGGTGTAGCGGCCCTAAGTGTTAATTGTCTCATCCCGACCATGACCCATGTATTGATGTTCATGGTCGAAGTACGGGTACTTTATCGTGTCGCACATCTATGTGATGTGTTCAAGGTTGTAGGTATTTGGAATATGGGTAAGTAATTCCAAATTTACCGAGGTTGCCAGTATATGTGGTGGAATGTACACTCACTTATGAGGTACATGTGTGATGCGTACGCTCAAGCTTGAGGTACTGGGGTGGCCAAACGGGCAAGGGTTGCGCCAGACAGTAATAATAATATTTAAGTTGGGGTATTATTTGTCTAAGTTAATGGTCAACCATTTCAAGGTTGCTATGGTGCGAGTATAGTGGAATAATTTAGTGGAACTTTGCAAGTAAAGTGATATCAACCAAAGGGGGTTGAACTGGCCAGCGGGTGTAATTATAATGTAGATAGAGTGCACTCTAGATAATAGGTTTACTTTATCCTAATGTTAGCTATTGTTCCCTATAGGTCAAAGTTAAGTTGTTAAATGCATTAGTGCTACCAGGAGCACATTATTTGTTAGATGTTGTTTTTGTGTGCGTGATTCTGGTAGTGTGTGGTTTGGTTGACGCATGCATGAGTATACTGGTAAGGATGTACGTGGCACGGGTGAGATGAATGGCTTGCCTGTTGTTGAGAGGTTGCACCTGCATGTGTGTGCTTCGATCCACCGTCCCCGTATAAGTATGTCTGCACTGAGTGAATGAGGCAGTGTGCATGTGTCTGATGCTGGATTGGTTGGAAGTCGGTTTGCTTTCATTTGGTTGTGATCTGTGGGGTGTGTGGTGTGGCAATAAGTGGGAGCCGGTTGTAGCTGATTGAGTTTTGGTTGTGAGAGTGGAAGGAGAGTGATCAATGCATCCCTCCTGTAAACGTTGTCTGGGTGTGGCAACCCCCCTCTCCTGTATGTTAGTCTGTGGATTCTCTGCTCACTGTGTTGCATCCAGGTCCGTAGTGTGTCAACCCGTGGTCCCCCCTCCTGTTCCCCACCTGTATGTTTGGAATGTTCCCCATTGGTTGGTTGGTTGCGCCAGAGTGTGGTAGACTCTGTGTCCAGATGTGGCGGGTCTGGACGGAAGGATGTTGTTGTGTCGGAAGGTTTGTGTCGTGAGAAAGGGAGATGTTGCGGTTGAGTCTGGCATGAAAGGGAGAAGTTGTGATGGTTGTGTGAGTGCATGAAAGGGAGATGTTATAATGTAGTCCTGTCTTATGTCACTGGCATGAAGTGCTTGATGTTAGAATGTTGATGCATGAATGCAGCTCAGGAGAATGTTGGGTGTATCTGTGAGTGAATGTTCTGTGAGTGTCAGTTGGGGGGCCTGAGCTGGAGTGTGAAGGATGGCCGGTGGGTTTCTGCTCTACAGTCTTGTCTTGTCTCTTGTCTTCCGTAAATACCCTCAAGAGAAACTGGATGATGTACATTTGTAATTATGTAAATAAAGCTGCCTGGATCAAACACTATGACTCCACAGCAGGTCCGTGTTCCGAGTCTCAGCTTTATTACATCAAATACTCTTTATAAAACTCAGTTATCACATATGTACAGATAAGGCACTCTGTCTGGAAAAGGAAAATGCAACAGAGTTACATATAACTCATATTTCCGAGCCAAGGGGTGGGTAGTGTCTTTCTCAACCCATGTATATCTTTGCTGTGGTGCCTGTGCGACTCACCCCATTGCTGTGAAGGGATCCTCTACGGATTTGCAGCCGGTGTCTTTTAAGGTGCCAAACTTGCATCCTGAATGTGGGGTCGAGGTCACTGAATGTAACATGTTAAGGTATTCTTGAGCTGGACATGCTCAGTTCACTTGGTAACATTTGAGCTGGTTGGTGTCCTCCTGATGGCTGCTTTTTCTGTGCCCCTCGATCTTGCACGTACATCAGCAAAGCATCCCTGCACATATGAACAGTGTTTATTCCTGGTGATTCTTGCTCAAAGACCTCCTCCCCGAGACATGTGGTTTAAACGTGACCACTTTCACGTTAAAACAACAAATAGAAGCCAGCAGGCACTCAGTGTTGGCATTAAATACAACTGCATGTTGATCACCACACAAGAAAGAAAAAGGTCGCTTAGCAGCTGTGCTGCATTAGTATCACCTGCCATGGCACAGACCCTTGCCAGGTTTATCAGACTGAGCTCAAGAAGGCACACCAGAGGAAGAACCTTGTGCATTTAAGTTGTACTTACCCCGAAACGTCCCCTTATTTGAGCAAATGCGTAAAGTGGAAAACAGGGCATTTGAATGAGCGCATCTCAAATGCGCTCATTCAGATGCACTTTGTGAATTGGGCTAACACTTTTTTAGCGCGTGAGGAGATGTGCTTGCGCATCTCCTGACTCGTGCCAAAAAAGGTTTTGAGAACCTGACCCAAAATGGCCTACTATTAGAGCGTTCTATTTATAAGTGCCAATACATGATCTCTGTTCCCGAGAACATTTCGTCACAGACACGTGAAGACATGGGTGAAATTACAGTTCCTATGTGTTTTTGAATCCATTGGAATTATAGTCCCCCCATCTATTGTGGTTGATTTCTCAGTCAGATGACAAAGCACACAACTGATACATGGGCGATGGATGGTTACAGCCTAGAGTGGCTCTGTGGCTCTGTCTCTTCCTGGCATTCCTTAGGGTACAGGTGGAATAGTTTCTCATTAGTGAGCCATTAGAGTGACTTGGGCTGAAAGGTGTTGAACCTGATGCGCTTGAGGACAACATGGCTGACACTGATACGAAATGCGGTACCTTGAATGAGTAGGCATTCAAAAGCCATGTAGCCCTCTAGAAGCTGGAAAAACAGGAAGTTATGGAACATGGCGACTTCGAAAACATGCTCAGCGTAATGGGTAAAATATTCTGGGACTCTTTGCAGTTCCTGAGGTCTAGGATCAGACAATATTCGTCATGAGCTTAACTCAAGATTAATGTGAAACTCTGGACATCCAAAATATTACGACTGTTGAGCATTCGGTTCCCTAGGTTTGCCCAGGCCTAGTGGCTACGGTTACAGAAATGAGAAGATGGACCAACAGCAATGTGCTTTAAGAGGGGCTTGCTGTGCCTATACATTTCTTTTAAAGAAACCAGGGAGGGCAAGTGCGGGCAGTTACTTATTACGGCACTGTGGGTGTACGATATACAATGTGTCTGTGCGTGCAAGTAGTATTGTTTATGTGTCCTTACGATGTAAGCCACGCAAGAGTTTGGATTTGTATTAATAGAATACAACTATTTTTTAAGTAAATCTCCTTTAAAAAAGTGGAAACAGAAGGAATGTTCCAGGTATGATTTGCTCTGCTCGTTATGTGTTTGACCTTTCAGTTCTCCCAGTCCCAGTTCAGTTCAGCTCTCCCCTCTCATATTCTCTTTTTTGGCATGCATTCATGTTAGGGAGAATTCTCTTATAAGGCTAATTTCCCAAACCTAGTGAGTCCCCCAGCAGCTTTGCTGGATTTTTGGGGTTTGTTTTTTTCTCCTGCTAAGAGTGAGACTCTTTTACTCCCACTCTTAGGCATGATTTGAGGTATGTCTTTGACTTTCTGTGTGCTTATGGGCTATGGGGTCTTTTACTCCATAGGATATCATCTGTTTTTGTGTATGTGTTACACAGCACCCTCAGTGCAGTAACGCAGGGGTGTCATAGTGACCCCCAAGCATAGACTCCACACCCTGGGACTGACTACTGTCTCCCAGTGCATGTGAAGTCACCATTGACTTTACTAGTCTTAAATTGTGAACAAAACCAGTACAATCCATCATATTGTGGAAGTACTGGAAGGGGTTAATTATATTGCCTCTGGGTCTGTTTTCAGGGGGGCACTGTCCAGTCCCCCCTTATCCAGTTTCTGCCTGGTAGCAGTGGTTACCACGTGAAATATTCCACCGGAATATTCTCTATGGGTTTTTCCCATTGATTTTAAACACACCACTTTTTGGTGTAATGTTAAAGATACCGCCGGTTTATTTATTTAATATTAAATCACCGGTTGGGTCTTTTTGCCAGAACTCTTTTCTAAAATGGTGTTCGTGTCCGTCTCTGTAACTCTGACCAAGGTCGAGCCCTTTGTTCCACTTTTTGGCGGGCTTCTCCACAGAAGCCCTCCAAATGGTGCCACTCTGTCTGGGTTCCACAGGATGTGTGGGAAGGGAATTGGCACCCTGGACTGCATTGCCTTAGCAACTCAAGTCGCACTCTGTTCTGATTGGCCCGGTGGTGAGCCGCCCGGCTCACCAGTTAGCATGTTTGAGTGACAGGTAGGCTGTTGAATGGGGTTTTTTCTGCATAAAAGCAGGGCTTTTGGGACTGGAACTTCAGAAGTCACCACAGGACCTAAGAATCCGAAGAGGGAAGAAGCTGAGCCATCTGCAACGATGACACCACTGGTGGAACCCTGCTGCAACAACCTCAACACTTTCCCGACGACAAGAGGAGATCTTCTGCTGGAAGAGTCTTCTCTCTCTGAGCTGGTGGGATCAACCAGTTCGCCCCTTTCGCCTTCCAAAGATGTCTCTTGGTCGAATCACCCGTGCCAAGTACCCCGGCGGCCGGATAGCCAAGCTTCACAACTTTGACCGCGAATAAAAGGAACGCACCTTTTACCGACGAACTCCGCGGCTGGTTTCATCCCTGTGCAGTACATCGACTCCAAGTTTCCTCCTCAACGAGATCTCTCTCTCCCTGGTCGAAACAACAAACTGCAACCACTGCCAGGAATAACTGCCACCGCTGGAGCTTCCTCTCTCTTTAAGGTACTGTGTTCCACTTGGCCTCCCTTTCTTCAGATTGCTAAAGGTGACCCTTAAATCCTTGGCTTTCCAACTGGATTGGCTCCAGACCTTCTAACTTTACTTCTCAAATCACCCCAACCTCTTTTGAACTCTCTGCAAAGACTTTTAGTGCATTTTAAACTGTGTGATCCTGGGCACATTTCGCTTTGCCCCGTTTAAAGTGGGCTGGCCTATGAACTTTGGCTCTACAGTGTATACTGCCTTCACTGACTTGCTTTGACCTTAGAAAAGTGTTGGGAATTGTATTATTTTATGCCCTGCCTTTTTCTCTCCCTTTAACTTAACCATTGGAGTGCCATCTAGGTTACGCGCTCACATCTGTTCTAACAAATAGTGGTGTTTTAACTCTGACTTGTCTAATAGTTATCAAGGGAGGTGTTTATACTTTATCTGACTGTGTTTTAACTTGCTTTTGATTTCGAGTGAGGGCCAAACTAAGTCTGCTCATCTACGTGCAGAGTGTACCAGTCATTACGGATCTAAGCATCAAGTACAATAGCCAATTTTCGTAGATGTATATTACATTTACAATCAGCAATAATTTTCAGATATCAATTATATATAATTATGCCATTTTCTTCATAGTGCTTTCTATACAATTCTATAAGATTCTATAAGATTTCTAGGCACATCAAAATGTGTGTTAAAACGTTTTCACTGAATGGTATCCATAAGACATGGAGGGAGGCAGAAGGAAAACCTGATGAGATGAATTTAAAAGTCTGGGGAAGAAGTGGCGCAAGCCTAGTAAAAACCAAATAATAATAAATACAGTTTGAATGCTATGTGAGGATATTCTGTAATTTCTCAATGTCTGTATACATGCAAATCAGAGCAGAGAGTCAGCAAATACATTCAATCTAAAAGAAACCTTATCTGGAGATTTTGAAGCACATGAATGTTAATCCCCATTTGTTTTTTAAATTGGGTGTAACGTTATGGATAGGGAGTACAGATATAGCTCTGATGCACAATCAGTGTATTTTCGAAACAAGTTAACATACATTTGAACTTTTAATCTGGTGTCTATTTTTGATCTATATTTCTTTGCTCCTAATATTTCATGCAAAGCAAAAGATGTATTTTGCTCCTTGAGGTTCCTCTTCAGATTAGGTCATCACAATGGTAGCACCCGCTCAGTGCTCGCACCACTGATGGAACACAGCGGCCGAGCTAAGAGTCTGAAAGTTGGGGGACGGGATACTCGGTGTCCATTGCTTCCCTTTTTTTGTTAGGAGTGTTATGACTCCCCATTTCTTGTTGTTAGCTGTAGTGACCTGTTTTTGGGAGTAAAAAGGGTCCTATGCCACTTGTCTTTGGGGGGGCGCCTGGTGGTTTAAGGCTGATGGGTTGGTTAGGAAGAGATGTGAACATGTGCAAACTGCAGTTGGTAGGCATGTAATAATCTAGAGAAACGCAGGCTTTGAGGCTGCTGGAGACTAGAAAATAGGCACCTTTGAGTGGGTGGTAATGCTTCTACGGACGCTTGCATGAGTTGCATTGATACTGTTAGCATTTCATCAGTGGCAGGAAAGGCCATTAGGACTGTGGTGGCCCGGCAGGCAGTACCCAGTCAATCACCCTGCAGATGTTCCTTACATGCCTGCAGCACTGGGCATGGGCTGTCACATTGGCTGAGGTATAGCAAGGCCCATGTCAAGCATGGCTGATCCAGGCATTCATCTTCCTAATGTCACTCACATGAGAAGAATTGAGGTCGGCTATATTATAATAGAGTCGGGGGGGGGGGAGGGAGGAGGGATTGGTGACATGCATGTCATTCTAAACGGCTGCAGTGGCCAGCAGGAGCAGTCTCATTTCAAGCATTCAGTATGTGACAGTCATCCTTCTGTGGACTGTTACATTTGCACATTCGAGATTTATAATAATACCCAGGGATGGGCAGTTTACATGGGAACCACTGCAGTTGGTGAAATTACTAGAGGGAGGGTTCATAGCAGGTATGCACTTCATAATGTCTATAAGGGCTGGGGCAGGATCAGCCCGAGGCAACCTTGCATATTTCTAAGATGTCTTATATGTGTCCCATCAAGGTTTTTATCATAGGGAAAGCAATAGTGCATTGCAGGTATGTGTGCATGAGGATGTGTGTAGCACAGGCCTAGCGGGTAAACCTCAGAGTGTAATGCAAGAGGAGGGTACAGCAGAATGAAGAGACGAAGACACTTCCAGTGGGTGGGGCTAAGGGTGGTGCATGCTTAAGTGTCACAGACTCATCAGACTGCGGTCGATGGGAAGGTGGACGGCAATAGTGATACCTATAAAAGGTCTACAGATCTGGAACAGCAGCAGTCATGTGTGAGTCATGCACACTACAGCCATTCACCTTTAGAGGTTACTTACACAAGTACTAATGGGGATGGTGATACTGCAGTATTGATAGGTTGCAGCTGTCTAACTCTGAACACCTGAAGGACATGAGCTGTTTGGAATGTGGTTGAATGAGGTTACACATGACTAGTAGAGCCTGATGTTTGTGGGATAAAAAGAGGAACATTTCTGATTGTGCTTAGCAGGAAGATATGATATGCAATGTAGGTTCTAAAATGGAAGGTTGGAAGATAATGAATTCAGCACTCTGGGTTTACTCACGATTGATTTAATTATTTTTGTCATCCAGTGGTGTATGTATAGCTTACTTTCGAATATAATCTATTGTCACCCATTTACTTAAAACTTTTTTAAAATATGCTGGAGGGTAAGAGTGAAGAAGGAAGAAATCTGACCTATGACCTGGCCCTCAGAGTTCTCCCTCACAGAGGTTCTCTTATCACATGACTAACACTCAGTTTCTTTGCGTGCATGTAGAACTATTAAAGCAGTGTAATCACATACATGGAATACATGTGTTGCTTTCCGTGGAAGCACGTGTAGTTCTTCAATACAACAACCCATATCAATAAAAGATCCATTTAGAAAGGGCTCATCAACCGACAAATGGGGAAATTTGATATTGCCATCCATGTAAAATGTTGTTTCCATGTCAATAACCATTATTAGTTGCCCCCCAATTTTTAAGAGCGATAAGAAATTTTTCAGGGCCCTGCAGAAAGATCCTTTGCTCAAGGTAAGGAGCTCTATGCTGTGTGTCAGAAGCAGGCAGTCCACCGGGGCCAGGACGACTGGACAGACTGCGTTACTTTTGGTGATGTTGAATTTGAGTACTTGCTTCATCTTACTTCGCAGCAAAGTTTGCTTCTCTGGCCATCTTTCCCTTCAATAAGAGAATTGTTGCATCATTTTTATGAATTTGAATATCTTTAATAAGTCCAACTGTTTTCAAAGTGAAATGAACAATCATGGTCGCTAAGCAAATAGACAGGGTCATTTTAAAAATGTAAATCGCTTGCAGGAGACCAGCAACATTTGCACTTGCCTTGTATTGGGCCTGCTACCATTCTCTGCTGCAGCTCATTTTTGGGACTTTCAAAGGTGTAAAGAGGGTGGCAAAGTGGAGTTTGCGTCTCTGTTTTGCTTTCAGCCTCCGTCTTGGGAGAGCACTTCTTACTTTTACTCCTGCATGAGATTCTCATGCTGGCGTAAAACCAAAGGATTCCACTGAAATATGCTTTGGTTTATCACCTGCTAATATTCCATTGGAATCCATTAGAAAGCAGCCCCTGCAAAGCCTATTGTACAGGTAGCGTTTTATCTCTCACACAGCAGAAAGTCAAAGTGAAGCGTAAAGATGATTTCGCCGACATTTACTCTTCACAATTGCACTCCATTTTCGGAATGTTGAAAGTTGCACGCTTGAGACCAGCACCTCATTCGTGCAAGTGTTGGTGGTCGCTAGAATGCAATTAGCATTTTTTGAAAAATGACCCCCTCTCCCCGTTCGCTCGTTTCCGTTCCCTTCCTACATCTCATTATTGCTTGAAGATGGCCTGGAACATTAAATGGTTAAATGCACATTACTTGTACTCCCACCTTTAACCCATCACCCATTATATAACGAAAGCGAAAGTGTTATAAAAGATTTCATAATGGTGGCTCAAGTGCCTTGAATCTTCTCTTTTGTATTGCACATTTTAATGGAATAATCTCTCTTGTCTCATGAAGCCAATTCTAACCATACATCATGTCTTCGTGACACCCCCGCTGCCCCTGAGGCTGGTTTCGGTTTTGCTTTTTGTATTGGTTCTTTGCTACAGTATTACAAGAAATCTTGATGTCTCTGCATATACTGAAAAGCATGACTACTTATCAGTAATCTTCACCACACTGGGTCATACTCCTCCTCGTCCCAGTGCTTAATTCATTAAGGTGATTTACTGCTGGAGAAAGGCGCCTAGTTCACCTAAAGCCCACCGTCTTCTCCCATGGTCACATTTTAAAATAACTAAGGCACCGCCCTAAAATGATATCCTGAATAGTGTTGAACAATAAATCAAGCCTTGTAATCAGGGCATTACACGTCATATCTATTCCTAATGTACTCTCACTCTATTGCAACTCCGCTGCACACTTAAACAACGTGCTGGCTGCACTTCCTGTAAATATTGTAATCTATGTATAAATGCATTATGCTTCCACTATGTTTACTTTCTGTCTGTCTGTCCAGCGCCCAGAACCTACGGGTTAGGCGCGCTTTACAAATGCCAAATATATACATTTTAAAAAGTATGTCTCCTTAATCAGATGATAAGGATGTCATAATTCACCCCCTCTTCCCCATTCATAATGCTCGGAATGCAGTGGAAAATAAGACGCTATAACCTTGTGGGGCAACCCTGATGCTAGCGAGGGTGGCGGCTCAGTTACCAACAGGGTCAATCAGGGTTCTATCGCCATTTGGCATCTAGGAAAAAAAACATGTGGGTGCTAAGGGCTCACTCGAAAAAACAAAAACAAAGATCACCTCTTCAATCCCAGAAGTTATGGACTATTTCCTGTTCCAGTTGATGACCATGATATCAGAGTGGCTTCAGAGATTTCTCATTTAAGATTTGTTTATATGTGTATGTTTCAAAAGAGTCCTTGGCACACATGTGCTGTTTTTTTTTAGTCCTAAGGTGTGTAAAGCCATGTGCTTAGGGGCCACCAAAAGAAAGTATGTGATGGGTGCATGACCGACAACATTCAGGCTGCTCGGACAGTGGGCTTGTAATGTATATAAAGTCCCCATTCCAAACCTTCTGATTGGCATCCAATCCACAGCATGCCTGTGTCGTCATCATGCATTTATTACCAGAATCAGCTTATTGCATTCAAAGGAAATGATCAAAACCTGTGTAGTCATGTGACTAATTAACAACATGGAATTTTCTAGAACCATTACATAAATATTATTTATATAGATCTGATGAATCCAGAGCTTGTGCAAAACAATTAAATGTACCTGTATCACTAGGAAGGACTAGTGCAGTCCTACCAAGGTGATGCAGGTTATCAATGTCTGATGACACATGTATGATTTATTTTTCATTTTATTGTTCATTTATAATGTGCTTAATACCAGCAAGTGGTTTCTAAGCGAGGGATCGGTTTCGAACCTGTGTTGCACGGACTTGTCTTGTTTCCAAGACAAACATGTTACCCCTGAGCTATCCTTACTCTCTGGAATACACTGGGCAGTGGCCATCAATCTTGTTTTCAAAGTTACTTATTTGTCTGAAATTTAGAGCAGCGTATGTGGTCCTGTTGCCAAAAGTGGCCTCTCTTGCAAAAAGGGCCAAAGTACAAGATGTGCAGGTTCCTTGATTCAGTGATCAAGAAGATTGGAAGGACCTCCTGCGCAGATGCACAAAAAACATTTCTGTGCGTCTGCACAGGAGGTCCAAACATGTGTGATCTATCCCATGGATTTCCCTGTCCATGTGCTATGTTCTGTAATAGTAGATTGCTATTGATTGGTTTAATTCTCTATTTTCTTCTTGATTTCTGTAGACCCTGCACTGACGATGGACCTTGATCCGAAATGCATTGGCTCTGATACATATGAGTCTGTTTCCTCACCATGCCCCACATGTTCCATGATTAAATAACTGAATCATCAATATATTAGATGCTGTGTGTTTATACACAGAAAGATGAGATGTGTTATCATAAGGGATTGTGTCTAAATTAGATGCAAATGTGTTTTTGGTTTGAATGTCCAAGTGGTGAGCACACAGCACTCAGAGAGGATCTATGGGTTCATTGGTGTTCAATGAGATGAACAGTGTCAAGGTAATGATGTATTTTTATAATGGAAAATATTTTTGTCATTGCACATGCTTCATGTATATTTTAATCTTAAATTGTTCATATCTCAAAATTGTCCACGTCGATTTTCAAAGATTTGTGGTGAGATCTATGTTAAAAACGGTTAAACAAAATCAAAGTAATATTTAAAAAAAAATGTGAAGTCGACCATGAAAAATGTACACATTTGCTATGCAGAGGCTAACACCTCGAAATGGCATATTTGCATTAGAGACCTGCCAACATCAAATCATGAGTAGCGATCACACCAGATGGATGGCACCCAGGAACAAGAAAAGGATTCTTGGCTGGCAAGGCAGCTGGCATAGAAAGAACGAGAAGCGGGACCTGCTCCCAGCATATAGACTAAATGTCCCCGAGCTTCATGCAACACCACCCAGCATGCAGATATCACCTTCATTTCACTCGCAAAGACTTTAGAGGAACAAGACTAAATAGTTGGGCAGAAGGAAAAGGTTTTTTGTGGGTTTTATAATATGCAGAAACAGCGGATAACAGTGTCATTTTACTTTCAAGACCTGTATTGCAACACCATTTTATTTGTGTACTGGCCATTAAGTCATAAACACGCAAATATTAATATCATTCATGTGGTGCTAGAAAACATTGCGAAATAAAACTCAACAAATTGCAATATCAACAAACCAAAGCAGTAAGAATATCAGCAAAGCGGTAAACATGGACGATACGAGCTCAGTTTCGTTATTAAGTCGGATTTCTCTCCTAAACCTTAAAGTAAAAAACAATAAAATACAATCACGGGTGAAATCACAATAATTCATGAGACTCGCGCGAAACTAAATGGCTGTAAAAGTGCTGTTGTAATTTATACACTCTGAAAATACACGTTAAATCATTACAATTCAATATCAAAAACAAAGCTTCTAAACAGGCCCTACTATTGTTTAGCAAGAAGAATGGTCTTAACCATTGTTTAAATAACTCAATAAAACATTGACATACTCATAAAATATTTAATGAGATCTTTGTTTTTTCCCATTTCGCAGAAACATTTCTTGCTGCCCCGCCCATCTTCCTACGGCATTCAGCGGGAACACTTTTAAGCAAAGCATTAAAATCGACCTTATACAATTAGGAGACATTATTTCACAGATTCTCTCAACCCTGCACTAGATGCGCTCCCAAAAAAGCAAAAAATCCATCTATGGTAAACCATATACATTAGCCCATCCACCTTCCTCTCCCACTGGACGGCTCATCACTTAAGTTCTGTCTTGAGATGATTAAAAGAATCAAACTGAAGTGCAACCAAACCCTGGAAGAAGAAAAGAGGATAATACACAAACCGTGCCAAGGATTGTCGAAGAGCCACAAAGCGATCAATCCCAGATCATAGAGAGTGTAAGGGAGTTGCGAACAGACATAAAGAATCGGACAGGTAGAGATAGTGGTGGGAGGTGCATCGCAGTGTTTGAGAGGCCGTGCGGTAGATGGTTGAATATCTGAGCAGAAGGGAGTCAGATGCAGCAGCAGTAAACATTCCACAGTTTGTAGAAGGTATCTTTCTCGACAAGCTAAGCGTTCTGCCCCACAGAACTGAGCAAGCAGACTTGCCCAATATGACAATTTCACGCCCAACATTGCAATGGTAAAAAACCTCAACCTGTGGGTTTGCCTGCTTTCAATGGCTACATTGCATTTCCAAGTGTATCCTTTCAAAACTACCACCGAGAACCTATATATTAATTCAATATTATGCATGGTGTATATTGTCATGTATGTGTTTGGGAATATTTGAAATTGAGCAGCATAGTATCCTCCCTAAGACTGGTGCCTGACTGGTCTGCCGTGTTACTCATGGCTAGAGTTTGGCCCAGCTTGGTGGACACCTTGTTAACTCACTAAGGATGTGTCTATAGGCGCCCCTTAACAGAGGGCTGGGGAAAAGCCTCCCTTATCATCAGTGTCTCCTTTGATAAATAAACAAACACTGACTCCGGCATTGATGAGGGCATCAAGCTTATCTGCCCAACCTGCTTCTCGGCACTGTAGCAATTGATTAACAATGCCTCATCTTTTGGGGAATCTCACCTCCTCCAGTACTTGGAAATTCAATGGGTTTATATAATGTTGTGTTGCTTGTGGGGGTGGGGCGGCTGAAGATTTTAGGTTTGCTGTTCATACATTTGATTTATGTGCTTTCCAGCAAGTCTTGATTTGGCCCATTATTTGGTCTGAATAGTATATACCCCATTGGCACTGTATGCTATAGACTGCATTCACTGAGTCTGAGGTACCAATGAGAAAGTAAACTCTACTCTCCGAGCACCCGTTCTGGGAGAAGGTCCAGGTATCAGCAAAGGCCTGCAGAACATCTATTCATATAGGGCCAGTTGCAGGTGTGTTCACCGTCCTTCAGCTACAAAACAATTTCATGTCAAAATCACCAGAACTCGAAAGACTCTCCTTGGCACCTGAAGACTCTCCTTGACACCTGAAGACTCTTCTGACACCGGGAGACTCTCCTTAACACCTGAAGATTCTCCTTGACACCTGAAGACTCTCCTTGACACCAGAAGACGCTTCTGACATATGGAGACTCTCCCTGACACCTGAAGACTCTGCTGACACCTGAAGACTCTCATTGACACCTGAAAACTCTCATTGACACCTGAAAACTCTCCTTGACACCTGGAGACGCTCCTTGACACCCGAAGACTCTCCTGACACCTGAAGACTCTTCTTGACACCTGAAGACTCTCCTTGACACCTGAAGGCTCTACTTGACTACTGAAGACTCTCCTTGACAGCTTAAGACTCTCCTGACACCTGAAGACTCTTCTTGACACCTGAAGACTCTCCTTGACACCTGAAGACTCTACTTAACTACTGAAGACTCTCCTTGAAAGCTTAAGACTATCTTGACACCTGTAACTCCTCTTGACACCTGAAGACTCTCCTTGACACCTGAAGACTCTCCTTGACTACTGAAGACTCTCCTTGACACCTGAAGACTCTATTTGACGCCGGGAGACTCTCCTTGACACCTGAAGACTCTCCTTGACACCTGAAGACTCTCCTTGACACCTGAAAACTCTTCTGACACATGGAGACTCTCCCTGACACCTAAAGACTCTCCTTGACACCTGAAGCCTCTCCTGACACCTGAAGACTCTCATTGACACCTGAAAACTCTCACTGACACCTGAAAACTCTCCTTGACACCTGAAGACGCTCCTTGACACTTGAAGACTCTCCTGACACCTGAATACTCTTCTTGACACCTGAAGACTCTCCTTGACACCTGAAGACTCTACTTGACTACTGAAGACTCTCCTTGACAGCTTAAGACTCTCTTGACACCTGTAGACTCTTCTTGACACCTGAAGACTCTCCTTGACACCTGAAGACTTTCCTTGACTACTGAAGACTCTCCTTGATACCTGAAGACTCTATTTGACACCTGAAGACACTCCTTGACACCGGCAGAATCTCCTTGACACCTGAAGACTCTCTTTGACTTCTGAAGACTCACCTTGACACCTGAGACTGTCCTTGAAACCGGAAGACTCTACTTGACTACTGAAGACTCTTCTTGACACCTGAAGACTCTCCTTGACTACTGAAGACTCTCCTTGACACCTGAAGAGTTTTCTGACACCTGAAGACTCTTCTTGACACCCGAAGACTCTTCTTGACACCTGAAGACTCTCCTTCCCTGAAGACTCTCCTTGACACCAGAAGACTCTTCTGACACCTGGAGACTCTCCTTGACAACTAAAGACTCTCCTTGACACCTGAAGACTCTCCTGACTCCTGAAGACTCTCCTAGACTACTGAAGACTCTCCTGACACCTGAAGACTCTCCTTGCAACAAAAGACTCTCTTGACACCTGAAGACTTTTGGGGAATCTCACCTCCTCCAGTACTTGGAAATTCAATGGGTTTATATAATGTTGTGTTGCTTGTGTGGGTGGGGCGGCTGAAGATTTTAGGTTTGCTGTTCATACATTTGATTTATGTGCTTTCCAGCAAGTCTTGATTTGGCCCGTTATTTGGCCTGAATAGTATATACCCCATTGGCACTGTATGCTATAGACTGCATTCACTGAGTCTGAGGTACCATTGAGAAAGTAAACTCTACTCTCCGAGCACCCGTTCTGGGAGAAGGTCCAGGTATCAGCAAAGGCCTGCAGAACATCTATTCATATAGGGCCAGTTGCAGGTGTGTTCACCGTCCTTCAGCTACAAAACAATTTCATGTCAAAATCACCAGAACTCGAAAGACTCTCCTTGGCACCTGAAGACTCTCCTTGACACCTGAAGACTCTTCTGACACCGGGAGACTCTCCTTGACACCTGAAGACTCTCCTTGACACCTGAAGATGCTTCTGACATATGGAGACTCTCCCTGACACCTGAAGACTCTGCTGACACCTGAAGACTCTCATTGACACCTGAAAACTCTCATTGACACCTGAAAACTCTCCTTGACACCTGAAGACGCTCCTTGACACCTGAAGACTCTCCTGACACCTGAAGACTCTTCTTGACACCTGAAGACTCTCCTTGACACCTGAAGACTCTACTTGACTACTGAAGACTCTCCTTGACAGCTTAAGACTCTCCTGACACCTGAAGACTCTTCTTGACACCTGAAGACTCTCCTTGACACCTGAAGACTCTACTTGACTACTGAAGACTCTCCTTGACAGCTTAAGACTCTCTTGACACCTGTAACTCCTCTTGACACCTGAAGACTCTCCTTGACACCTGAAGACTCTCTTTGACTACTGAAGACTCTCCTTGACACCTGAAGACTCTATTTGACGCCGGGAGACTCTCCTTAACACCTGAAGACTCTCCTTGACACCTGAAGACTCTCCTTGACACGAGAAGACTCTTCTGACACATGGAGACTCTCCCTGACACCTAAAGACTCTCCTTGACACCTGAAGCCTCTCCTGACACCTGAAGACTCTCATTGACACCTGAAAACTCTCACTGACACCTGAAAACTCTCCTTGACACCTGAAGACGCTCCGTGACACCTGAAGACTCTCCTGACACCTGAATACTCTTCTTCACACCTGAAGACTCTCCTTGACACCTGAAGACTCTACTTGACTACTGAAGACTCTCCTTGACAGCTTAAGACTCTCTTGACACCTGTAGACTCTTCTTGACACCTGAAGACTCTCCTTGACACCTGAAGACTTTCCTTGACTACTGAAGACTCTCCTTGACACCTGAAGACTCTATTTGACACCTGAAAACACTCCTTGACACCGGCAGAATCTCCTTGACACCTGAAGACTCTCCTTGACTTCTGAAGACTCACCTTGACACCTGAGACTGTCCTTGACACCGGAAGACTCTACTTGACTACTGAAGACTCTTCTTGACACCTGAAGACTCTCCTTGACTACTGAAGACTCTCCTTGACACCTGAAGAGTTTTCTGACACCTGAAGACTCTTCTTGACACCCGAAGACTCTTCTTGACACCTGAAGACTCTCCTTCCCTGAAGACTCTCCTTGACACCAGAAGACTCTTCTGACACCTGGAGACTCTCCTTGACACCTAAAGACTCTCCTTGACACCTGAAGACTCTCCTGACACCTGAAGACTCTTCTTGACTCCTGAAGACTCTCCTAGACTACTGAAGACTCTCCTGACACCTGAAGGCTCTCCTTGCAACAAAAGACTCTCTTGACACCTGAAGACTCTCTTTGACTACTTAAGACTCTCTTTGACAACTGAAGACTCTCCTTGACACCGGAAGACTCTCCTGACACCTGAAGACTCTTCTGACACCTGGAGACTCTCATTGACACCTGAAGACTCTGCTTGACACCTGAAGACTCCCCTTGACACCGGAAGAGTCTTCTGACACCTGAAGACTCTCCTGACACCTGAAGACTCTCCTTGACACCTGAAGACTCTCCTTGACTACTGAAGACTCTCCTTAACACCTGAAGACTCTCCTTGACACCTAAAGACTCTCCTGACACCTGAAGACTCTCCTTGACACCTGAAGACTCTCCTTGACTACTAAAGACTCTCCTTAACACCTGAAGGCTCACCTTGACACCTGCAGACTGTCCTTGACACCTGAAGACTCTACTTGACTACTGAAGACTCTCCTTGACACCTGAAGACTCTCCTTGACTACTGAAGACTCTCCTTGACACCTGAAGACTCTTCTGACACCTGAAGACTCTTCTTGACACCTGAAGACTCTCCTGACACCTGAAGACTCTCCTTGACACCTGAAGACTCTACTTGACTACTGTAGACTCTCCCTGACAGCTTAAGACTCTCTTGACACCTGTAGACTCTTCTTGACACCTGAAGACTCTCCTTGACACCTGAAGACTCTCCCTGACTACTGAAGACTCGCCTTGACACCTGCAGACTGTCCTTGACACCTGGAGACTCTACTTGACTACTGAAGGCTCTCCTTGACACCTGAAGACTCTCCTGACACCTGAAGACTCTTCTGACACCTGGAGACTCTCATTGACACCTGAAGACTCTGCTTGACACCTGAAGACTCTCCTTGACACCGGAAGAGTCTTCTGACACCTGAAGACTCTCCTGACACCTGAAGACTCTCCTTGACACCTGAAGACTCTCCTTGACTACTGAAGACTCTCCTTAACACCTGAAGACTCTCCTTGACACCTAAAGACTCTCCTGACACCTGAAGACTCTCCTTGACACCTGAAGACTCTCCTTGACTACTAAAGACTCTCCTTAACACCTGAAGACTCACCTTGACACCTGCAGACTGTCCTTGACACCTGAAGACTCTACTTGACTACTGAAGACTCTCCTTGACACCTGAAGACTCTCCTTGACTACTGAAGACTCTCCTTGACACCTGAAGACTCTTCTGACACCTGAAGACTCTTCTTGACACCTGAAGACTCTCCTGACACCTGAAGACTCTCCTTGACACCTGAAGACTCTACTTGACTACTGTAGACTCTCCCTGACAGCTTAAGACTCTCTTGACACCTGTAGACTCTTCTTGACACCTGAAGACTCTCCTTGACACCTGAAGACTCTCCCTGACTACTGAAGACTCGCCTTGACACCTGCAGACTGTCCTTGACACCTGGAGACTCTACTTGACTACTGAAGGCTCTCCTTGACACCTGAAGACTCTCCTTGACTACTGAAGACTCTTCTTGACACCTGAAGACTCTTCTGTCACCTGAAGACTCTTCTTGACACCTGAAGACTCTCCTTCCCTGAAGACTCTCCTTGACACCAGAAGACTCTTCTGACACCTGGAGACTCCCCTTGACTCCTAAAGACTCTCCTTGACACCTGATGACTCTCCTGACACCTGAAGACTCTTCTTGAAACCTGAAGACTCTCCGAGACTACTGAAGACTCTCCTGACACCTGAAGACTCTCCTTGCAACAAAAGACTCTCTTGACACCTGAAGACTCTCTTTGACTACTGAAGACTCTCCTTGACACCTGAAGACTCTCCTTGACACCTGCAGACTCTCCTGACACCTGAAGACTCTTCTGACAACTGGAGACTCTCATCGACACCTGAAGACTCTGCTTGACACCTGAAGACTCTCCTTGACACCGGAAGACTCTTCTAACACCTGAAGACTCTCCTGACACCTGAAGACTCTCCTTGAACCTGAAGACTCTCCTTGACTACTGAAGACTCTCCTTAACACCTGAAGACTCTCCTTGACACCTGAAGACTCTCCTTGACTACTGAAGACTCTCCTTAACACCTGAAGACTCACCTTGACACCTGCAGACTGTCCTTGACACCTGAAGACTCTACTTGACTACTGAAGACTCTCCTTGACACCTGAAGACTCTCCTTCACTACTGAAGGCTCTCCTTGACACCTGAAGACTCTTCTGACACCTGAAGACTCTTCTTGACACCTGAAGACTCTTCTTGACACCTGAAGACTCTCCTTCCCTGAAGACTCTCCTTGACACCAGAAGACTCTTCTGACACCTGGAAAATCTCCTTGACACCTAAAGACTCTCCTTGACACCTGAAGACTCTCCTGACACCTGAAGACTCTTCTTGACACCTGAAGACTCTCCAAGACTACTGAAGACTCTCCTGACACCTGAAGACTCTCCTTGCAACAAAAGACTCTCTTGACACCTGAAGACTCTCTTTGACTACTGAAGACTCTCCTTGACACCTGAAGACTCTCCTTGACACCTGAAGACTCTCCTGACACCTGAAGATTCTTCTGACACCTGGAGACTCTCCTTGACACCTGAAGACTCTGCTTGACACCTGAAGACTCTCCTTGACACCGGAAGACTCTTCTGATACCTGAAGACTCCCCTGACACCTGAAGACTCTCCTTGACACCTGAAGACTCTCCTTGACTACTGAAGACTCTCCTTAACACCTGAAGACTCTCCTTGACACCTAAAGACTCTCCTGACACCTGAAGACTCTCCTTGACACCTGAAGACTCTCCTTGACTACTGAAGACTCTCCTTAACACCTGAAGACTCACCTTGACACCTGCAGACTGTCGTTGACACCTGAAGACTCTCCTTGACTACTGAAGACTCTCCTTGACACCTGAAGACTCTTCTGACACCTGAAGACTCTTCTTGACACATGAAGACTCTTCTTGACACCTGAAGACTCTCCTTCCCTGAAGACTCTCCTTGACACCAGAAGACTCTTCTGACACCTGGAGAATCTCCTTGACACCTAAAGACTCTCCTTGACACCTGAAGACTCTCCTGACACCTGAAGACTCTTCTTGACACCTGAAGACTCTCCAAGACTACTGAAGACTCTCCTGACACCTGAAGACTCTCCTTGCAACAAAAGACTCTCTTGACACCTGAAGACTCTCTTTGGCTACTGAAGACTCTCCTTGACACCTGAAGACTCTCCTTGACACCTGAAGACTCTCCTGACACCTGAAGACGCTTCTGACACCTGGAGACTCTCCTTGACACCTGAAGACTCTGCTTGACACCTGAAGACTCTCCTTGACACCGGAAGACTCTTCTGACACCTGAAGACTCTCCTGACACCTGAAGACTCTCCTTGACACCTGAAGACTCTCCTTGACTACTGAAGACTCTCCTTAACACCTGAAGACTCTCTTTGACACCTAAAGACTCTCCTGACACCTGAAGACACTTCTGACACCTGGAGACTCTCCTTGACACCTGAGGACTCTCCGTGACACCCGAAGACTCTCCTTGACACCTGAAGACACTTCTGACACTTCTGACACCTGGAGACTCTCCTTGACACCTGATGACTCTCCTTGACACCTGAAGACACTGGAAGACTCTCCTTGACACCCGAAGGCTCTCCTGAAACCTGAAGACTCTCTTTGACACCTGAAGACTCTTCTTGACACCTGAAGACTCTCCTTGACACCTTCAGACTCTCCTTGACACCTGAAGACTCTCCTTGACACCTGAAGACTCTCCTCACTAGTCCAATAGAATACCGAGAAGACCTGTATGTTCTGTCTTCAAAGGTCCAGCCTGGGTTTCCCTGTTGATTCTCGAGTAAAGCTTTATGAGGAAAAATACATTAAGGCTCAATGGAACTCATAATCTTAGCAGTAATGCTGATACTAGGAAGTATTTCAAATACCGCCTGATTTAACAGAACCACCTGATCGTTAGCCTGGAGATGTATACGTGATTATGTTGTATGAGTTCAGGTTATATTATGCATTGTTTTCTTATCTTGTTTCACATTAGTGTCATGTTGCCCTTTACAAGGCTGGCAAGTGCTTTGACGTACCCAGAAGGTGGCAGTGAGCACTCACTAAACCACCAAATAAATAAATAGTACCAGTGAGAGCACTTGCTTAATGGAAAGGTCTGCAATGCTCAAACTAGACCCGCGCATACCCTTATTGGAACACACCCCGTGCTGTCCTCTTTGAACAGGGCAAAGTAACTACAAACCATGTGAAGAAGGATAGGCAAGGCTGGATTGGGCAGCATAGCTCCCAGAAGAGCCTAAATCAAACCTAGGAGGAATATTGCCTCCACACCACTATCCCTTGTTTGATCCACTACCAATGATTGCACATGCACCTCTACCACAACGAGCAGACACGCTCCCCTTTCCTCGTACCTCTGTCTGTCTACTCCTATCTTACCCCTGCCTCCTTCATCATCTCACACTTTTCCACATTTCCTTTCCACCACTCACGACGGTACGGGTCACCTTGGGTGGGGGCCCAATATGTCGTCATCCAGGCAAGCTTTGGCCCCATAAGACCACTATGGAGGTGATAGGTCCAGCATAGAAGCCTTCACACGCCATTTCCAGTGTAATGCGTAGCAGTGTCATTACTGAAGCTACATTTTAGTACATGGTACAGTAGCAGCATGCACTGCTATTGAATGCAATCCATTTACTTCCCCCAACAGGGATACAAATGAATTTGTTTGGGCTGCCAAAGTGTGCATTATGTATGCATAGGATTCATAAAGTGCAAACCAATCTTCAAAGATGTGAGAGTTGAACATAGGGGACACAGTCAGATTAGAACACTTCTTAATGAGACTTGCACAAATTGCTCAGGTGTTTGTGTAGTGTGCCTTTTTTCTCCTCTGCCTCTTTTTTCCCTATCTGGGGGATACCACTGGAACCTACCTCATTCCCCCGACTGCGCCCACTTTTCCCCTCCATTATCGTCCAAGGCCATAATGCTGTCCTTCCCCTACTTGCTCTCTCATACTATGTTTGCACAATTTGCTTTTTTCTCTCTCGGTCCTGGGGTTGTGCTTGATGTCCCTGCACTGCCCTCTCTCTTCCTAACCAGCGACCCCCAAAGCCCTCCTCAGTCCCCTTCCAACCATGCTCCTTCCACCCATTCACCAGCCTTGCCCCTGCACTTTGATGCAAGTTCCCCAATCGTTTCTTCTTGAAACCCCACTTTCTCTTCACCTGTCACCTCACCCACCCATTTCCTGCTTCCACTCCACCTTAGCATCCAGCATGCACACTCGCCACACTCACCTCTGTGGACTGTCCATATCCCGCTCAGTCTTTTCCCTCTGCCTGTATCTCTGAAACCAAACCCTCGTGCATTCACTTCCTGTGCAACCCCCTTCATTACTGTTTCCACATTGCACTTAATGTCATGCTCACTTTTCGCAATGATAATATGTACCAGTGATTCACGCAGGTGCTTAGAGGTAGAGTGCAGCACTAGCAGAGAAGCTTGGATGGTTGTTGAGCAGTGGAGAGAGTACGCTCGGGGTGAAGCAAGGTGGATTGCAGAATATAGAGATTTGCATGAAATTCTTGGACTAATAGTATGTTTAGGTTCTTTCTTATGAGTAAGATGCAAGGGGGCAGTCTCATCTGAACTGGTAATTTATTCCCGGGACAGGGTGCACAGAAGGAAAAGGCCTGTTTCCTAGGGTTTAACCTCTGGCAGTGCATTGTTTCCAGACGCAGGAAGTTGTGGCTTCTGGTGGTGCTCTGGGCCTAGAGAGATGGTGACTCCTTTGTAGGCGATGCAGGATTTTGATGCCTGCTTGGCGGGGCAGCCAGTGCACCTTCCTGAGGATTGGTGTGATGCGCCCGACGTGAAGTGCAGGTGGTCATGAATACTGCATGCAGTATTTGTGAAAGTCTGCATCTGTTATGGAGTCGCTAAGATTTCCCCATGTGTTTATGATAATTACTGCATGTGGTTATCTAAGCAAAAACTCTATTAATCTCGTAATCAGTCAAGTCAGTCATCTCTGATGAAGTCCCATGCCTGTCCCTAGGGGTAGTTATGAGGGCTGGGTGCCACCACCTGCAGCTTGGAGTTGGGTCCAGGGGAGTTGCATTGGAGATCTCCTGCTCCACCCCACTTTCCAGGGTCTAAGTCAGGGGACTGTCACTGGGACCCAGACAGGTTAGTGATGGCCCCTTTATGAAAAAGACCTGCAAGTGCTACTAGGCTGAACCCTGCTGACGCTCTGCCCTTTACTCCTGCTTTGAACAATTCCTCGAAATGGAAGGGAAAACTCACTATGGCTGATCACCACAACAGGTCTCAGGGACTCAGGAAGACTCACCACTGTGGCTCATTGCAAGTGTGTTCTGCAGGCCAGCATCCCAGACGTGCCTGTAGAATCAAGTATGGCAGCCTGGCCTGGTACAGGCTCGATCCACGTCACTCACTGCATAGTGGAGGGAATCTCCCTGGCACACCAGGGATTTAAGGCACTTGGAATGGCCCCTTTAATCATACAGCACCCACAACCTGAAGTCTCAGGTGCAGCCATGCTCTCATGAAGCAGTCCAAGGAGAGACTAAGTTACAATTAAAACTATATGCAATATTGCCAGAGTGTGTTGGTTGGAAGTTGTCAAGATCAACACAGATATTGTTAGAGATAGAGAGAGATGATGGTAGAAGGGGAATAGAAGGAGGAGAGGAAAGGAAAGGCATTGCCGAGCTGGTAGGAGGTACCATTACGATAGGGTTGGGAGAAAAGGAAGTGAAAATGTGTAAAGAGTCGAGAGAGAAGTGGTTGCAGGATGAGACATCAAGTGATAGTTGAAAGAAAGTGTTGGGGACAAGGTGGGAAAAAGCATGAAGGAGGGAGGTGGAAAAAAGGATTAAAGGCAAGGTTGGAAGAGCCACCAGAGGAGAGCTTGGAGGTTACTGTCAAGTGATAGGAGGAGGTGGTGGTAGGACAGAGATAAGTAAGTTCGAGGTTCAAAAAAGGGGAATCTAAGGAGAATCTAAAAGAATCTAAGAAGGAGAAAAGAAAGGAAGGAGCTGGCACACTAAAGCCTGAGAAGAATGCAATTGGCAGGGCTGGAGGTAGAGGCATCTGGTTGTGCACAGAGGAAGTACAGGAGGAGGAGCGACAGAGTGGAGGAGAGATGACAGCAGGTGCAGGAGTGATCCCTTACGAATGAGACTGTTGTGACACATTGAGAAGTAAAGTGAGGACAGGGCACTGCAGAACAGTGCTAGGTCCCCGAGGCAGGGAGGTAGAGAGAGAGAGTATTACATCCCAGCCAGTAGAGGAACTAAGGTTACCTGCCTCTTGGTGGATGCTCTGGGGGGTTTGTTCAACACTAGAAATCTGCAGCTGAAAAGCAGGTGACCCCAATCCACAAACCCAAGCGACAAGAAAGAAGTCTGGGCGCAACTTGAAAACCCCAACACTGTGAGTTACTGAGAATTAAAGATGCTTCTCAGGAAGGGAACACAGTGTTAGACTTGATACACACAGAGAATTAATTAGAAGCCGTCCTTTTGTTGTTTATACTTTTTCATAGCACAAGAATCATTTGGCTCAAACCTGAAAATGCCCCTAATACAACTCAAAAAATGTATCTCTCTGTGTTTGCTCAAAATTGCTTCTACTTGGCTTCATGAGAGCCTGCAGACCTTAAGTCAGCTCTAACCAGGAGGAATTGGGTGCCACATCTCATGTCACTGGCACACTCTGCTATCAGTGTCTTCAGAGGCTCGCGCTCCAGTCATTGACTGCCCGGTTAGCACATTTCCCATTTTATTGCAGTCCAAAAGCCCCTATGGGCCTAACAGTTTTAGCTGTTGTAGTAATTTATCGGTGGGATGCTGCTCCACTCAAGTGAGATGGCCTATACATCATTTGGCAAGGAGGTGGCTCCTTTAATGTCAGGTGAATGGAAATACCTCTAAAGCCATTTTTCTTTCTGGTAGCCTGGATGCATCGGCAGCCATACTTGTTAAGGGCAAGTACCAATATGCTCTTCTGCTTTTGTGAGGTTCTAAATTTTGGCGCAACATCTCTTGTTTGTGGATCTTATTTCATAGCTGTGTTTTTGTTCTCACTTCCCATCGCCAACAGGGTCCTTAATTTCAATATTTAATATAGGTTCTTCTCCTTTCTTCTTGTGGCAGGAGAGTTTTACTGGCATTAAGGGGAATGCCAACAAGAGAATGTGTGTACATGGGGATGCTGGCATATGCTTGCAAAGCCAGCATTAACATGCATTCCTATGGTGACATTACTGTGCATAAATATCACTGGCCACGCTCTGGCGGATACATTTTGGTGTCAGGACTCAGGATCCAGAAGCAACCCCCTTGTTTCTATACCAGTTGAACATGACATGTAACATGATTGCAAGGTGTAAAAGCCTTGAGAAAGACGCTAATGCCTTGCCATCATGCCACAGCTCATTTTCAATTATCTGTATGGCAGAGAGGAGGGGCGGAACACACCGCATTCAAACCCTACTGCGATATATTGTAGATGCTTCCTGTCATGTGAACATGGCGGGGAGCATCTATGATATGATATATGATATGGCATTTATAATACGCCTATACACAAGTGTTTCAAGGTGCAACGAGGCAAGGGATGGGGAACAGAGGGACGACAGAGACAACGATCTTACTAAGCCAGGTGACATTGAGATTGAGCAAGTGCGGGGGGGGGGGGGGTCAGTACATGGGATCATCAGTAAAAAATAAATAGAATAAATTAAAGCAATAAGTAAAAAGTGGGGCCAGCTGGTGGCAAGTGCAAGGGTAAGTGCAGACATCAGGTGTCAAGTGCAGGTAGGGGTTGTAGGGATACAGAAAACAGGCCCCAAGTGTGAGGATAACTAAGGTGCAGTGCAGGTGTGCAACTGGCAGGGGAGGGTACCTGGGCCTGAGATCCGAGGGTGGCCAGGGGGCCGGTGCAGTTTCAGTTTCAGCCAGGAGTTCAGCAGGTGAGAGGAGGAGAGAAAGCAGAAGGAAAGAGGAAGGTTTTGAGGTGCTTCCAGAACCCAAGATGGTTCTCCTCAAGTTTCAGAGAGGCTGTTCCAGAGGGAGGCCCCGCCGAAGAAAGAGATCTACCACCAACTCATTGCTTGGAGAAGCGAAGCACCCTGAGGGAGTTGGAGGCGGATGAGCGAAGAGCTCGAGAAGGGAGATATTTTGGAAGAGAGAGTTGAAGGTATTGAGGCCCCGGGCCCCAGAAGGCCTTGTGTACAATACAGAGGGTTTTGAACTTAATCACCGCAGCCACTGGAAGCCAGTGCAGAGATTTCAGTCCTGGAGAGATACGATCCCTGGGCTTGAGGCCAAGGACAAGTCTCGCAGTACTGTTCTGGATGAGTTGAAGAGGGCGGAGAGTAGAAGCAGGCAGCTTTAGAAAGAGGCTGTTGCAATAGTCCAGCCTAGAGAGAACCAGAGCTCTGGAGACAGTGAGCTTCTGGGGGAAAGAGAGGAAAGGAAGATTACCTTTGAGGAGGAGCTGCTGGTAGTGTGACTTCCTAGAGACGTCGGAGATGTGAGGAGAGAAGGAGATTGTGGAATCAAAGATGACCCCGAGGTTTTTAGCCTCACATGTGGGAGCAGGAAGATTTTTTTTTAGGGATCGAAAGGATAGAGAACCTTGCATTTGTATTCCTCAGAGCGATCACCGTTCCGTGGGAATAGGAGACCTTCATGGTTAGGGGAAAACAGTATTGTATATGATGTTGTGGCCACTATCCCATGTATGAGCACTTGTACACCAAAGACCGACACAGACCGGCTTGACTCTGTCACGCCGGTGATGGGGCACCTGGCGTGAAAGAAATACCTGGACAAACTACAATTCCCTTGTGAGCATGACATTAAGTGCAATGTGGAAACAGTAATGAAGGGGGTTGCACAGGAAGTGAATGCACGGGGGTTTGGCTTCAGAGATACAAGCAGAGGGAAAAGACTAAGGGGGACATGGACAGTCCACAGAGGTGACTGTGGCGAGTGTGCATGCTGGATGCAAAGGTGGAGTGGAAGCAGGAAATGGGTGGGTGAGGTGACAGGTGAAGAGAAAGTGGGGTTTCAAGAAGAAATGATTGGGGAATTCGCATTGCAAGGAGCATGGTTGGAAGGGGACTGAGGAGGGCTTTGGGGGTCGCTGGTTAGGAAGAGAGAGGGCAGTGCAGGGACATCAAGCACAACCCCAGGACCGAGAGAGAAAAAGCAAATTGTGCAAACATAGTATGAGAGAGCAGGTAGGGGAAGGCCAGCATTATGGCCTTGCTTATAATGGAGGGGAAAAGTGGGCGCAGTCGGGGGAATGAGGTAGGTTCCAGTGGTATCCCCCAGATAGGGAAAAAAGAGTCAGAGGAGAAAAAAGGCACACTACACAAACACCTGAGCAATTTGTGCAAGTCTCATTAAGAAGTGTCCTAATCTGACTGTGTCCCCTATGTTCAACTCTCACATCTTTGAAGATTGGTTTGCACTTTATGAAACCTATGCATACATAATGCACACTTTGGCAGCCCAAACAAATTCATTCGTATCCCTGTTGGGGGAAGTAAATGGATTGCATTCAATAGCAGTGCATGCTGCTACTGTACCATGTACTAAAATGTAGCTTCAGTAATGACACTGCTACGCATTACACTGGAAATGGCGTGTGAAGGCTTCTATGCTGGACCTATCACCTCCATAGTGGTCTTATGGGGCCAAAGCTTGCCTGGATGACGGCATATTGGGCCCCCACCCAAGGTGACCCGTACCGTCGTGAGTGGTGGAAAGGAAATGTGGAAAAGTGTGAGATGATGAAGGAGGCAGGGGTAAGATAGGAGTAGACAGACAGAGGTACGAGGAAAGGGGAGCGTGTCTGCTCGTTGTGGTAGAGGTGCATGTGCAATCATTGGTAGTGGATCAAAAAAGGGATAGTGGTGTGGAGACAATATTCCTCCTAGGTTTGATTTAGGCTCTTCTGGGAGCTATGCTGCCCAATCCAGCCTTGCCTATCCTTCTTCACATGGTTTGTAGTTACTTTGCCCTGTTCAAAGAGGACAGCACTGGGTGTGTTCCAATAAGGGTATGAACGGGTCTAGTTTGAGCATTGCAGACCTTTCCATTAACCATGTGCTCTCAATGGTACTATTTATTTATTTGGTGGTTTAGTGAGTGCTCACTGCCACCTTCTGGGTACGTCAAAGCACTTGCCAGCCTTGTAAAGGGCAACATGACACTTATGTGAAAAAGATAAGAAAACAATGCATAACATAATCTGAACTCATACAACATAATCACGTATACATCACCAGGCTAATGATCAGGTGGTTCTGTTAAATCAGGCGGTATTTGAAATACTTCCTAGTATCAGCATTACTGCTAAGATTATGAGTTCCATTGAGCCTTAATGTATTTTTCCTCATAAAGCTTTAATCGAGAATCAACAAGGAAACCCAGACTGGACGTTTGAAGACAGAACACACAGGTCTTCTCGGTATTCTAGTGGACTAGTGAGGAGAGTCTTCAGGTGTCAAGTAGAGTCTTCAGGTGTCAAGGAGAGTCTGCAGGTGTCAAGGAGAGTCTTTAGTAGTCAAGGAGAGTCTTCCGGTGTCAAGGAGAGGCTTCAGGTGTCAAGAGAGTCTTCAGGTGTCAAGGAGAGTCTTCAGGTGTCAAGGAGAGTCTTCAGGTGTAGGAGAGTCTTCAGGTGTCAAGGAGAGTCTTCAGGTGTCAGGAGAGTCTTCAGTAGTCTAGGAGAGTCTTCAGTAGTCTAGGAGAGTCTTCAGGTGTCAAAGAGAGTCTTCAGGTGTCAGGAGAGCCTTCGGGTGTCAAGGAGAGTCTTCCGGTGTCTTCAGGTTTCAAGGAGAGTCTTCAGATGTCAAGGAAAAGTCTTCTGGTGTTAAGGAGAGTATTCAGGTGTCAAGGAGAGTCTTCAGGGGTCAGGAGAGTCTTTAAGTGTCAAGGAGAGTCTTCAGGTGTTAAGGAAAGTCTTCAGTAGTCAAGGAGAGTCTTAAGGTGTCAAGGAGAGTATTCAGGGGTCAGGAGAGTCTTCAGGTGTCAGAAGAGTCTTCCGGTGTCAAGGATAGTCTTCAGGTGTCAAGGAGAGTCTCCAGGTGTCAGAAGAGTCGTCAGGTGTCAGGAGAGTCTTCAGGTGTCAAGGAGAGTCTTCAGGTGTCAAGGAGAGTCTTTAGTAGTCAAAGAGAGTCTTCAGGTGTCAAGAGAGTCTTTTGTTGCAAGGAGAGTCTTCAGGTGTCAGGAGAGTCTTCAGTAATCTAGGAGAGTCTTCAGGTGTCAAGAATATTGTTCAGGTGTCAGGAGAGTCTTCAGGTGTTAAGGAGAGTCTTTAGGTGTCAAGGAGAGTCTCCAGGTGTCAGAAGAGTCTTCTGGTGTCAAGGAGAGTCTTCAGGGAAGGAGAGTCTTCAGGTGTCAAGAAGAGTCTTCAGGTGTCAAGAAGAGTCTTCAGGTGTCAGGAGAGTCTTTAGGTGTAAAGGAGAGTCTTCAGGTATTAAGGAGAGTCTTCAGTAGTCAATGAGAGTCTTCAGGTGTCAAGGAGAGTCTTCAGGTGTCAGGAGAGTCTTCAGGTATCAGAAGAGTCTTCCGGTGTCAAGGAGAGTCTTTAGGTGTCAAGCAGAGTCTTCAGGTGTCAAGCAGAGTCTTCAGGTGTCAATGAGAGTCTCCAGGTGTCAGAGGAGTCTTCAGGTGTCAAGGAGAGTCTTCAGTAGTCAAACAGAGTCTTCAGGTGTCAAGAGAGTCTTTTGTTGCAAGGACAGTCATCAGGTGTCAGGAGAGTCTTCAGTAGTCTAGGAGAGTCTTCAGGTGTCAAGGAGAGTCTTCAGGTGTCAAGGAGAGTCTTTAGGTGTCAAGGAGAGTCTCCAGGTGTCAGAAGAGTCTTCTGGTGTCAAGGAGAGTCTTCAGGTGTCAAGAAGAGTCTTCAGGTGTCAAGGAGAGTCTTCAGTAGTCAAGGAGAGTCTTTGGCCAGTACATACATAAAATGGTGTTGCAATACAGGTCTTGAAAGTAAAATGACACTGTTATCCGCTATTTCTGCATATTTTAAAACCCACAAAAAACCTTTTCCTTCTGCCCAACTATTTAGTCTTATTCCTCTAAAGTCTTTGCGAGTGAAATGAAGGTGATATCTGCATGCTGGGTGGTGTTGCATGAAGCTCGGGGACATTTAGTCTATATGCTGGGAGCAGGTCCCGCTTCTCGTTCTTTCTATGCCAGCTGCCTTGCCAGCCAAGAATCCTTTTCTTGTTCCTGGGTGCCATCCATCTGGTGTGATCGCTACTCATGATTTGATGTTGGCAGGTCTATAATGCAAATATGCCATTTCGAGGTGTTAGCCTCTGCATAGCAAATGTGTACAATTTTCATGGTCGACTTCACATTTTTTTTTAAATATTACTTTGATTTTGTTTAACCGTTTTTAACATAGATCTCACCACAAATCTTTGAAAATCGACCTGGACAATTTTGAGATATGAACAATTTAAGATTGAAATATATATGAAGCATGTGCAATGACAAACATATTTTCCATTATAAACATACATCATTACCTTGACACTGTTCATCTCATTGAACACCAATGAACCCATAGATCCTCTCTGAGTGCTGTGTGCTCACCACTTGGACATTCAAACCAAAACACATTTGCATCTAATTTAGACACAATCCCTTATGATAATACATCTCATCTTTCTGTGTATAAACACACAGCATCTAATATATTGATGATTCAGTTATTTAATCATGGAACATGTAGGGCATGGTGAGGAAACAGACTCATATGTATCAGAGCCAATGCATTTCAGATCAAGGTCCATCATCAGTGCAGGGTCTATAGAAATCAAGAAGAAAATAGAGAATGTAACACTCACCTGGCTCCCACTGAGGCGCTGGTCTGGTCTGGATTGCTGTGGCCTCTTCAAACATGATGCGCATAATTCGGACCACCGATTGAACAGGACCCCCAAATCTTGCTTGTCTGGCCCATAGGAATATCCTTCTGCAGATGAGAAAGGGGATTAACTGTCTGCTGAATAGTGTGCTTGCTCCCCCCTTTCCCCCTTCGTTCTTCTCTGATTCCTCCAAAACCCCCGGTTTAAGCTCACCTTATGGTTTGGAAGGATGAACTCTCCATCCTGCTTCTGGTGCAGGGGCGCGCGTTCGTCCAGTTACTTCACTGGTTTTCAGAATGGCGCTGGCACATCCACTTGACTTTTCTGAGCGATACGCCGTAAGTATGAAGATGAAAAAGTTCAAGTGTGAGCCTCCTTTTATGTTGTCTTTTCTGTCCTTTATTTCAGGTGCAGAACAAAGGCTATGCGTTGAGGGGTTAAATTGCCGGTGGTAAAATCAGGTGAGTTAGTGATGAGGGCGACCCCTCTAAATGTCTATAATTCCCCAGTAATGTCTTTTGTCCTTTCCCCATAGGGGCTGGGGTGCGGTACCGTCCAAAGATGCGGGGCCGACCCAAGATGTGGAATGGTTCACCAAGAAAAGCCGGTAAGTAATATGGCTGAAAATTCGGCTTTCCTCTTGTGTTCCCTTGCTCACCTTTTGTCTCTTCTTCTCTCCCCTAGGTGCAGAGATGTGGCGACCGGTGCAGAGAGCTGCGATGGAGCCGGGCGGCGTCTCGGGAACAGGTGAGTGAAGCACAGCGCTGCAGCGAGCAACGCGGTGCTTTTAAATGGAAGTCTTCCTTCAGGAATGCTGGCGTGAAGATTCCGGATGCAGGTAAGAAGGTTGAATAAGTTCTTGGTTTTCACCTTTCTCTTCTCTTATTCCCTTACAGGTGTTTCAGGTTCGAGGCGGGCGTGGCTGGAGTCCAGGTGCAGGAGCAGACACGGTGAGCGTTCAGCTGCTGGATGCAGAACAACGCGAAGCACGTGTGGCTGGCCGGGCGTGGCTTAAATAGCTTTGGAAGAAGTTCCAGGTGAGTATTCTTCCACAGCCCCACCCAAGTAACAAAATAGTTCCTTCAGAAAAATAGTCCCTCCTAAGCCTCATTTGGCTTGGTTCTTCATGGAGCATGGTCTGCATCAGGTGAGTGTGCAGCATGGTCTGCTTCAGGTAAGTGCACCAAACACTTCCCCTTATGAGCCTGGCGCCTATGGCGCCAGGACTGATGCCCAACATGAGCCTGGCGCCAACGGCGCCAGGACAGAGTCCAAAGAGCCCCTATAAAGGGCTGCTGGGCTTTTACCCGGGGGCGTGATGCCTGCTCCCAGGGGTGCTGGGCCTTGCCTGGTGCTCCGGGGGTAGGCATCATGACAGCACTCCCCCACAAGGCCCCTCCCAAGGTCGTTTCCCCAGGAGGTTTCGGTTTGTTCGGGAAATTCCGATGGAACCTTTTTACTAGCCGAGGTGCATGTACGTGGTCGCTGGGTTCCTAAGATCTTTCCTGAGGCCCGTACCCCTTCCAATCAATTAGATAGAAAAGTTTTGATTTTGAGATCTTAGAGTCCAAAATGTTCTTCACCTCGAATTCAGGCTCCCCATCTGTCTGGATTGGTTCTGGTGGCTTTTTTAATCTGGTTCCTGGTTGCACTGGTTTCAAAAGCGACACATGAAAAACGGGGTGAATCCGCATGTTAGCTGGTAGATCTAGCTTGACTGCCACTGGGTTAATTATAGCTTTGATCGAGTAAGGTCCTAAATACCTTGGAATAAAAGTCTGAGGTCCCTGGAGCGATAAGTGTTTGGTAGCCAACCATACTTGATCCCCTATTTGGTATGGAGGCGCCTCCTTTCGATGCAGATCCGCATTCTTTTTGTATTTCCCTTTCGCATGTTGTAAGTATGCAGTAGCATCCTTGAAGGCTTGAGTAATCGTAGAATGCAAATGGTCCACTGCGGGCATTTCGAGGCTCAAAGGTGATTCCAAGTCTGAAGTACGAGGGTGATGTCCATATAGGGTATAAAAGGGGCTTTGACCAGTTCCAGAGTGTATCGAGTTATTGTATGCATATTCAGCCACTCATAAAATATCCTTCCAATTACCCTCCGATTGGTGCAACATACATCGTAGATATTGTTCAAGGGTCTGGTTCGTTCTCTCCGTCTGACCATCGGTCTGTGGGTGGTGGCTGGTTGAGAGTCTTACGTCGATTTGTGCCAGTTGACAACACTTTTTCCAAAAATGAGAAATAAACTGGCTTCCCCGATCGGAGATTAGTATGGACGGGAATCCATGCAGACGGATGATATTTTCGAGGAATTCCTTGGCAAGAACAAAAGCTGAAGGTAATCCTTTCAACGGAATAAAATGGGCCATCTTGGAAAATAATCCAATATCCACCACAACCAGAATAGTATTGTATCCATTACAAGAGGGCAGGTCCGTGATAAAATCTAGTGACAAGGTGTGCCAAGGTGCTGGTGGAATGTCTAAGGGTTGAAGAAGACCGGCGGGTTTTGTTTTTTGACCTTTGTTTTGGGCGCAAACTCCACAGGACATCACGAAAGATTTAATATCCTTTTGCCAGGACGGCCACCAGAATTGTCGTTTAATTTTTTCCTTTGTTTTGGCAATGCCAGGATGTCCTTCCATCAGAGTATCGTGATGACGGGAAATAACCAGTTCTTGCAATTTCTTTTCTGGCAAAAATAAACGTCCTTGGAAGTAAGGTAAGCCATCGTTGATTGAAAAGGCAGACCCCCTTTTGATCCAATCCTGCAAGGCTGAAGAGTCCAGGAATAGTTTTACCCGTGCTTGAATGTCTTCAAGGGTTTGTAAAGTGGTTATCCCCAAGATTCTTTGTTCGGGAATTATCGGCACAGGTTCTGAGTTTGTGTCCATTTCTCCCATTCCAATTCGAGATAGCGCGTCTGCTTTGCCATTCTTACAGCCGGGACGGTAGGTGATTACAAAATCGAACTCAGCAAAGAATAAAGCCCATCGGAGCTGTCGTGAAGACTGAGCCTTGGCAGTTTTTAAATATTGTAAATTTCGGTGATCAGTGATCACGGTGATGGTATGCCTGGCGCCAAGAAGATAATGCCGCCTAGCCTTAAAGGCGAACTTAATGGCTAATAATTCCTTATCGGTGATTGCATAATTTATCTCCAGCGGCGAGAACTTTCTGGACCAAAATGCTACGGGCTGCAGTTGGTTGGCTTCGGGGTCTCTCGGTGACAGGACAGCTCCCATGGCTAAGATGGATGCGTCGGTTTCGACTATATATGGGAGATCAGGACGCGGGTGTTTCAAAATAGGTGCGGACGTAAATTTAGCTTTCAATTCCTGAAAGGCCTGTTCAGCTTCCTCGGTCCATTCAAAACGTTTATTCTACCGCAAGAGTGCAGTGATGGGTTGCACCACCCGTGAAAATTCCGGGATAAACCTGCGATAAAAATTGGCAAAACCAAGCATGCTTTGGACACCTTTCACCGAACTAGGTGATGGCCATTTGAGGATGGCATCCACTTTCCGTGAGTCCATTCGGACCCCTTTAGGTGTCAGGATGAATCCAAGAAACTCAACCTCGGTGGTATGGAAAACGCATTTTTCCAGCTTTGCAAACAGTTTGTGCTGGCGCAATTTCTCAAAGACGGCTCTGACATGTTTTCTGTGATCAGATTCCGAAGAGGAGTATACCAGAATGCATCGATATAGACGACAACACAGACATCGATGAGTTCCCGAAGGACATCGTTCATGAAGAATTGGAATGCAGCAGGCGCGTTGCACAACCCGAAAGGCATCACCTGGTATTCGAATAGTCCATATTTTGTACGGAAGGCCGTTTTCCATTCGTCACCTTCTTTTACTCGTACCAGATGATAAGCCCCCCGGAGATCTAACTTGGTGTATATGCAAGCGTCCTTCACCTGGTCAAGGAGTTCAGGGATCAAAGGCAGAGGGTAACGATTTTGAACAGTTATCTGGTTCAATGCGCGGTAATCGATACAAGTTCTAAGGTCGCCTTCTTTTTTTGGCAAGAAGAACAAAGCCGAGGATGCCGGAGACTTTGATGGGCGAATTAAACCATTGGCTAGGTATTGATTTAAATATTGTCTCAAATGCAGATTCTCCGGCTCAGTAAGGGCATAAATCCTGCTACAAGGGGGTTGTGCACCGGGCACCAGATCGATTTGGCAATCGTACGATCTGTGAGGAGGTAACGTGTTTGCCTGTTCCTTTTGGAAGACGTCCTGAAAGTCTTGGTATTCCGGAGGTAGTTACATGGAGACAGAGGTTACTGATGCTAGACTGATCTTCAGATTTTCTGGGTAGCAGGTTCGTGCACACTCCGGAAAGATTATTCTCTTCGCTCGCCAATCAATTCGAGGATTATGTATCTCTAACCAAGGGATTCCGAGAATAACCTGAAACTGTGGAGCCTTGATTACATCAAACACAACTGCCTCCTGATGGCCGTCCGGACCTACAAGTGTCACCTCAGCTCTGGAATGTGTTACCGGTCACGAGGCAATTTTGGTTCCATCAACTGTGGTGATGACATCTTTGCTGGTTTTAGGACGCAGCGGAAGGTTAATCCTGGAGACCAATTCACGATCCACGTAGTTTCCTATAGCCCCACTGTTGATGTATGCCTTTATTGCATGCAACCGCTTAGGCTGTTCCGGATCTACGAAGACCATTGGAACAGAGAAATGCGAGGATCTGAGAGTTCGTTTTCAAGCTCGGCAAGCGGACCCCTACGCTGTCGGGCGGGGTCGTTTCCCGAAACAGAGGTTTCATGGATTTTATCAGCGGCTCCTACCACCTTCCTGGGCGGCCTTGCCGGGCAATCTCGTAGAAAGTGTCCAGAGGATCCACAATAAAGACATAAGTGCATCTGCCGTCTTCTTTCACGTTCCTTTTGTGTTAAAGGTCCTTTAACTCCTCCGATTTGCATTGGCTCAGAGGCTTCAGCCCCCTTGAGGTTAGCGTGGGTCTTGACTAACACCCGGGTCTCAAACTTGGACCGATCTGCTTTTCTGTTTTGCACTCTGTGATCCAATTGGACCACTAAGTCTATATATTCTGAGCATTCTTGGGGCGGATTTACAACTTGGGCCAGGACATCTTTAAGTTCTCCGCGTAGACCTCGATAAAATAACGTGATTCTTTTATCCTCTGGCCACCCCGTTTCCACAATTAGTCTATTAAAGGTTGCAATGTAGGAAAGGAGGTCTTGATTGCCCTGTCGCAGAGATAGAAGTTCGTCATCTAGAGCCTGCCCCTGGGAGTGACGAGCAAATAACCTTTCCATGCTTGCTTGAAATCCTTGAAAATCACGAAGAATCGGGCCATCTTGAGTTACCAGTGGAACTGACCAATCGGCAGCACTGCCGCTGAGATATGACAATACAAAGGTTACCCCTTGGTCTGGTCATTAGGGAAGGCCCCAGGTCTGCACAGGAAATGCAAACGACACTGATTCATGAATACGGCGAATCGTTTGGGGTCCCCAGCAAAGCGTTCGGGTGGGGCCAGCGGCATGTTTCCAGGTAGATTAATCTGCACTGGGTTACTGGAAAGCACAGGAGCGGGGTTCCCTCCGGAACCGGGTAAAGGAGTTTGTCCAGCTTGACCTTGCAAAAGCTGTCTAGCCAGGTCATCAGCTCTTTCCTTTGTTACAATCACTTCCCTCCTGAGAGCATTAGTCTCTTGACGACCCTGGGCTTGAGGCCAAGGACAAGTCTTGCAGTTCTGTTCTGGATGAGTTGCAGAGGGCGGAGAGTGGAAGTAGGCAGATTAAGATAGAGGCTGTTACAGTAGTCCAGCTTCGAGAGAACCAGGGCTCGGGAGACAGTGAGCTTCTGGGGGAAGGAGAGGAAGGGAAGAATACCTCTGAGGAGGTGCAGCTGGTAATGTGACTTCTTAGAGACAACAGATATATGAGGAGAGAAGGAGAGTGTGGAGTCGAAGATGACCCCGAGGTTTTTTGCCTTGAATGTAGGAGCAGGAAGAGGGCCAAGAGAGGCTGGCCAGAGAGCTGCAGGGAAGGCGGGAGTGGGTATGCCGATGAGTAGAATCTCAGTCTTACTGGCATTAAGGCAGAGGTCATTGGCGGCACACCATTCCTGGATAGCAGACAGACAGTCAGAGGTGAGAGAAGGAGAGGAGGAGGCCCAGGGTAGCCTGAAAATGAGCTGGGTATCGTCCGCATAGCACTGAAAGTTGGGGCAGAGAGCGGCGATGCGGTGGGCAAGGAGTGCCAGATACTGGTTAAACAGCCAGGGAGCGAGATTAGATCCCTGGGGGACACCACAGGTGGAGAAAAAGATGTAAGAGAGGAAGGACCCCAGTTGGACCTGGGAGGGTCGGTTGGAAAGGAAAGAGGTCAGCCACGCCAGAGCCTGACCAGTGATACCCAGGTTATCACGGAGACGGTTGAGCAGGATGGCATGGTTGACAGTGTCAAAGGCAGAAGAGAGATCGAGCAGAATGAGAACACACGGAGTGTTGGAGTCGAGGTTCAAGAGCAGGTCCTCACGGATGTTCAGGAGAGCAGTTTCCGTGCTTCTGGCAGCTCTGAAGCCAGATTGATGGTCGTGAAGACTACCAACAGATTCAGCATAGAGATTAAGCTGGGAGATGGCCAGTTTCTCCAGGAGCTTGCCCAGGAAGGGAGTGATGGAGATTGGGCGATAGTTAGCCGGGCAGGAGGGGTCGGAAGAGGGTTTCTTAAGAAGAGGGTGCACAAGGGAGTGCTTGAGGGGGGATGGGAAGACTCCAGAGGCGAAGGAGTGGTTGCAAAAGTCAGCTAGGGCAGGAGCCAGGGAGTCGATGAGGTCCTTGATAGTTTTGGAGGAACAGGGGTGAACCTGTTTAGACGAGACTTTCATAGATCGGACTTGTCTGGAAACCTCATCAGCAGAAAAAAGGGGAAAGGCAGAGAAGGAGGGAGGAGGGGTGGCTGCAGAAGGGCCAGAGGAAGAGTCGGGAAGAGAGGGAGGGAGGTGATAGGAGGCGAGTAAGGACAGGATGTCTTGAGTTTTAGAGATGAAGTGAGAGGCCAGTGCAGTGCAGAGGGCCTGGGAGGGGACAGAAGAGGTAGAGACTGCAGCAGGGTTGGCAAGCTCCTTGCAGATTTTAAAGAGTTCAGCCGAGTTGTTAGATGCCGCAGAGATGCGGGCTTGGATAAGGGCTCTCTTCTTGGTGAGAACGGAGAGACGGTATTGCCTTTGGAGCAGGCGGCAGGCCAGTTTGTCAGAGGATGAACACGAAGCACGCCATTTCCTCTCAGCCACCCTGCACTTGCGTTTTAGGGTGACGAGATCTGAGTCATACCAGGAGTTACATTTGGCTTTGGGCTTCAGGCGGATTCTCATGACGGGGGCAAGGACATCAAGAGTGTCAGATATAGCAGAGTGGAGCATGGAGATGGCTGTGTCAGGGTGGGAGTCAGCTGACGGGGGATGGGGGGCGAGAAGGTGGCAGCGAAAGTCTCAACTGACACGCGCTTCATGGGTCGGATGACCGAGAAGGTGGGTGGCAGTGATGAGGGTGGCTCTCCCTGTGGGGTAGGGAGGGTGAGGTGGGAGGATAGGAGAAAGTGATCACTCCAGGAGAGAGGAGTGGAGAGAGGGACGGAGAGGGGAAGGTCAGAAGAGATCAGAGCATCAAGAGTGTGCCCTGCGGAATGAGTAGGCCCAGAAGGGAGAATAGAGAGTGAGAGAGAGTCGCATAGGTCACGAAAGAGTCCAGTGGGGGGACAGGAGGCAACCAGGTGGATGTTGAAGTCACCAAGAAAGAGGAGTCGAGTGGTTGAGGACAGGAGTGAGGAGGAGAGGTCAGCCCACTCAGAGAGGAAGGAGGAAATTTGACCAGGTGGCCGATAGATAGTAGCCACGGTAAGGGAATGGCTAGGAGAGAGAGAGAGTCGGCAGACAAGACATTCAAAAGAGGAGTAGGTCTGCGTAGGAGTGACAGTGGCAGGAATCCACTCAGGGAAGATAAGGTCAACGCCCCCCCTGCATGGTTAGGCCTGGGAATGGAGAGAATCTTGTAACCGTCAGGTAGGAGTGTGTCAAAGGTGGTGACAGAGCTGGCCGTGAACCATGTCTCAGTGAGACCGAGGACGTCAAGGTCCAGTTCCTCAAGAAGGCGACAGATATCAGAGGAATGCTTGATGGCAGAGCGAGAGTTTAGAGTGGCAAAGTGGAGAAGGTTGCCATCCTTGAAGGACTTCCGGGGAGGGGTACAGATCAGAGGTACACCCTGCGGAGGTGTAGAAGAAGGGGGTGAAGAAGGAGCACGAGAGGGGGCAGGGAGGGAGGGTAGAGGCAAGGTAGCCGAGGACAGAGGAGGGGGGACAGCAGGAGAGGAAAGGAAGTTGATGAGGCGTGGGAAGCGTCTATCAAAGAGGTGAAGGTTGGCCTGAGGGCGTTGGACCAAGACGGTCCCATTAGCATAGACATTAATGATGCCTTTAGAGGAGTGGAATGAGGCCAAGAGGACATCTCAACGGGTGCCACCATTAATGGGAGAAAAGGCGAAAGGAGAGAGCACAGAGACCATATGAAGGGTCCATAGGTCAGGCGAAGGCACGAAAAAGAGGATGTCAGTGAGAGTTTCCTTGGCGCAGGCACTAGTGTAGGTGTCAGCGATAGGGAGGCCTGGGTTGGAGACCAGGATGTCCTTTTTAAACTTTTTCCTACCAGATTTAGTGAGGAGAGCAGGATAGTCGATATAGAAGCAGTTTGAGAAGATAGGCGAGATAGAGAGCACCATGGAGTAGAAGGGAGTGAGGGGGGGAAGAAAGACGATACGAGAGCACGCAGACAGGAAGTGAGCGGCAAGCCCAAGTTTACCACATTTCAGAAAAACAACAGTAAATGCGTGTTAGGTACACAGTGGAGAGGCCACCTAAGTTTGAGAATCCTGCGAGGGGAGAAAAAACCCTAGTTTACCACATTTCAGAAAAACAACAGTAAATGCGTGTTAGGTACACGGTGGAGAGGCCACCTAAGTTTGAGAATCCTGCGAGGGGAGAAAAAACCCTAGTTTACCACATTTCATAAAAACAACAGTAAATGCATGTTAGGTACACAGTGGAGAGGCCATCTAAGTTTGAGAATCCTGCGAGGGGAGAAAAAACCCTAGTTTACCACATTTCAGAAAAACAACAGTAAATGCGTGTTAGGTACACAGTGGAGAGGCCAACTAAGTTTGAGAATCCTGCGAGGGGAGAAAAAACCCTAGTTACCACATTTCAGAAAAACAACAGTAAATGCGTGTTAGGTACACAGTGGAGAAGCCACCTAAGTTTGAGAATCCTGCGAGGGGAGGATAAACCCTAGTTTACCACATTTCAGAAAAACAACAGTAAATGCGTATTAGGTACACAGTGGAGAGGCCACCTAAGTTTGAGAATCCTGCGAGGGGAGAAAAAAACCCTAGTTTACCACAACTGTGGAACACAGTGAGGTGAAGACACCATGCGAAAGAAGTGACCAGGTGTAGGTGGGGTGGGCTGGGAGAAGGTGGAGAAAGCAAGTGAAACTGGCGCCAAGCACCCCCTGCGGACACCTACAGACACAGTGGGAGCAGTAGCTGTAGGAGCAGCCCTTTGCCTGAGGGGCCCTTAGCCGTGGGGGCTGCCGGGCAGTGGGGCTGCTGAGGAGGTATGGAAGATAAGGGGGGGGTGGGCGGGCAGGGCGGGCAGGGAGGCGGGCTGGAGGAGGGGACCAGGAAGAGGCTGCAAGGGGAGGGGGGAGGGAGAACACACGAACCACACGCTCGGAGAGCAACAAGTAACAAAAAAACAAAAAGAAACAAGATTTCCTCACTTTTGGGCCCAGATGGACCGGCAGGAATTCAATCCTGCAGCTGGGCGTGTAGAATGTGTCAGTCATTACGGATCTAAGCATCATGTACAAGAGGCAATTTTCGTAGATGTTTATTACATTTACAATCAGCAATAATTTTCAGATATCAATTATATATAATTATGCCATTTTCTTCATAGAGCTTTCTATATGATTCTATAAGATTCTATAAGATTTCTAGGCACATCAAAATGTGTGTTAAAACGTTTTCACTGAATGGTATCCATAAGACATGGAGGGAGGCAGAAGGAAAACCTGATGAGATGAATTTAAAAGTCTGGGGAAGAAGTGGCGCAAGCCTAGTAAAAATAAAATAATAATAAATACAGTTTGAATGCTATGTGAGGATATTCTGTAATTTCTCAATGTCTCTATACATGCAAATCAGAGCAGAGAGTCAGCAAATACATTCAATCTAAAAGAAACCTTATCTGGAGATTTTGAAGCACATGAATGTTGATCCCTATTTGTTTTTTAAATTGGGTGTAACGTTATGGATAGGGAGTACAGATATAGCTCTGATGCACAATCAGTGTATTTTCGAAACAAGTTAACATACATTTGAACTTTTAATCTGGTGTCTATTTTTAATCTATATTTCTTTGCTCCTAATATTTCATGCAAAGCAAAAGATGTATTTTGTTCCTTGAGGTTCCTCTTCAGATTAGGTCATCACAATGGTAGCACCCGCTCAGTGCTGACACCACTGATGAAACACAGCGGCCGAGCTGAGAGTCTGAAAGTTGGGGGACGGGATACTCGGTGTCCATTGCTTCCCTTTTTTTGTTAGGAGTGTTATGACTCCCTATTTCTTGTTAGCTGTAGTGACCTGTTTTTGGGAGTAAAAAGGGTCCTATGCCACTTGTCTTTGGGGGGCGCCTGGTGGTTTAAAGCTGATGGGTTGGTTAGGAAGAGATGTGAACATGTGCAAAGTGCAGTTGGTAGGCATGTAATAATCTAGAGAAAGGCAGGCTTTGAGGCTGCTGGAGACTAAGAAATAGGCACCTTTGAGTGGGTTATAATGCTTCTACGGACGCTTGCATGAGTTGCTTTGATATTGTTAGCATTTCATGAGTGGCAGGAAAGGCCATTAGGACTGGGGTGGCCAGGCAGGCAGTATCCAGCCAATCACCCTGCAGATGTTCCTTACATGCCTGCAGCACTGGGCATGGGCTGTCACATGCCAAGCTTAGTGACAGTTAATGACGTGTATATATCCCTAAACGTGGCTGAGGTATAGTAAGGCCCAGGTCAAGCATGGCTGATCCGGGTATTCATCTTCCTTATGTCACTCACATGAGTAGAATTGAGGTCGGCTATATTATAATAGAGTCGGGGGGGGGGGGGGATTGGTGACATACATGTCATTCTAGACGGCTGCAGTGGCCAGCAGGAGCAGTCTCATTTCAAGCATTCAGTATGTGCCAGTCATCCTTCTGTGGACTGTTACATTTGCACATTCGAGATTTATAATAATACCCAGGGATGGGCAGTTTACATGGGAACCACTGCAGTTGGTGAAATTACTAGAGGGAGGGTTCATAACGTCTATAAGGGCTGGGGCAGGATCAGCCCGAGGCAACCTTGCATATTTCTGAGATGTCTTATATGTGTCCCATCAAGGTTTTTATCATAGGGAAAGCAATAGTGCATTGCAGGTATGTGTGCATGAGGATTTGTGTAGCACAGGCCTAGCGGGTAAACCTCAGAGTGTAATGCAAGAGGAGGGTACAGCAGAATGAAGAGACGAAGAAACTTCCAGTGGGTGGGGCTAAGGGTCGTGCATGCTTAAGTGTCACAGACTCATCAGACTGCGGTCGATGGGAAGTTGGAAGGCAATAGTGATACCTATAAAAGGTCTACAGATCTGGAACAGCAGCAGTCATGTGTGAGTCATGCACACTACAGCCATTCATCTTTAGAGGTTACTTACACAAGTACTAATGGGGATGGTGATACTGCAGTATTGATAGTTTGCAGCTGTCTAACTCTGAACACCTGAAGGACATGAGCTGTTTGGAATGTGGTTGAATGAGGTTACACATGACTAGAAGAGCCTGTTGTTTGTGGGATAAAAAGAGGAACATTTCTGATTGTGCTTAGCAGGAAGATATGATATGGAATGTAGGTTCTAAGATAGAAGGTTGGAAGATAATTAATTCAGCACTCTGGGCTTACTCACGATTGATTTAATTATTTTTGTCATCCAGTGGTGTATGCATAGCTTACTTTAGAATATAATCTATTGTTGAAACATTTTTTAAATATGCTGAAGGGTAAGAGTGAAGAAGGAAGAAATCTGACCTATGACCTGGGACTCAGAGTTCTCCCTCACAGAGGTTCTCTTTTCACATGACTAACACTCAGTTTCTTTGCGTGCATGTATAACTATTAAAGCAGTGTAATCACATACATCGAATACATGTGTTGCTTTCCGTGGAAGCACGTGTAGTTCTTTAATACAACAACCCATATCAATAAGAGATCCATTTAGAAAGGGCTCATCAACCGACAAATGGGGAAATTTGATATTGCCATCCATGTAAAATGTTGTTTCCATGTCAACAACCATTATTAGTTGCCCCCCAATTTTTAAGAGCGATAAGAAATTTTTCAGGGCCCTGCAGAAAGATCCTTTGCTCAAGGTAAGGAGCTCTATGCTGTGTGTCAGAAGCAGGCAGTCCACCGGGGCCAGGACGACTGGACAGACTGCGTTACTTTTGGTGATGTTGAATTTGAGTACTTGCTTCATCTTACTTCGCAGCAAAGTTTGCTTCTCTGGCCATCTTTCCCTTCAATAAGAGAATTGTTGCATCATTTTTATGAATTTGAATATCTTTAATAAGTCCAACTGTTTTCAAAGTGAAATGAACAATCATGGTCGCTAAGCAAATAGACAGGGTCATTTTAAAAATGTAAATCGCTTGCAGGAGACCAGCAACATTTGCACTTGCCTTGTATTGGGCCTGCTACCATTCTCTGCTGCAGCTCATTTTTGGGACTTTCAAAGGTGTAAAGAGGGTGGCAAAGTGGAGTTTGCGTCTCTGTTTTGCTTTCAGCCTCCGTCTTGGGAGAGCACTTCTTACTTTTACTCCTGCATGAGATTCTCATGCTGGCGTAAAACCAAAGGATTCCACTGAAATATGCTTTGGTTTATCACCTGCTAATATTCCATTGGAATCCATTAGAAAGCAGCCCCTGCAAAGCCTATTGTACAGGTAGCGTTTTATCTCTCACACAGCAGAAAGTCAAAGTGAAGCGTAAAGATGATTTCGCCGACATTTACTCTTCACAATTGCACTCCATTTTCGGAATGTTGAAAGTTGCACGCTTGAGACCAGCACCTCATTCGTGCAAGTGTTGGTGGTCGCTGGAATGCAATTAGCATTTTTTGAAAAATGACCCCCTCTCCCCGTTCGCTCGTTTCAGTTCCCTTCCTACATCTCATTGTTGCTTGAAGATGGCCTGGAACATTAAATGGTTAAATGCACATTACTCGTACTCCCACCTTTAACCCATCACCCATTATATAACGAAAGCGAAAGTGTTATAAAAGATTTCATAATGGTGGCTCAAGTGCCTTGAATCTTCTCTTTTGTATTGCATATTTTAATGGAATAATCTCTCTTGTCTCATGAAGCCAATTCTAACCATACATCATGTCTTCGTGACACCCCCGCTGCCCCTGAGGCTGGTTTCGGTTTTGCTTTTTGTATTGGTTCTTTGCTACAGTATTACAAGGAATCTTGATGTCTCTGCATATACTGAAAAGCATGACTACTTATCAGTAATCTTCATCACACTGGGTCATACTCCTCCTCGTCCCAGTGCTTAATTCATTAAGGTGATTTACTGCTGGAGAAAGGCGCCTAGTTCACCTAAAGCCCACCGTCTTCTCCCATGGTCACATTTTAAAATAACTAAGGCACCGCCCTAAAATGATATCCTGAAGAGTGTTGAACAATAAATCAAGCCTTGTAATCAGGGCATTACACGTCATATCTATTCCTAATGTACTCTCACTCTCTTGCAACTCCGCTGCACACTTAAACAACGTGCTGGCTGCACTTCCTGTAAATATTGTAATCTATGTATAAATGCATTATGCTTCCACTATGTTTACTTTCTGTCTGTCTGTCCAGCGCCCAGAACCTATGGGTTAGGCGCGCTTTACAAATGCCAAATATATGCATTTTAAAAAGTATGTCTCCTTAATCAGATGATAAGGATGTCATAATTCACCCCCTCTTCCCCATTCATAATGCTCGGAATGCAGTGGAAAATAAGACACTATAACCTTGTGGGGCAACCCTGATGCTAGCGAGGGTGGCGGCTCAGTTACCAACAGGGTCAATCAGGGTTCTATCGCCATTTGGCATCTAGGAAAAACAACATGTGGGTGCTAAGGGCTCACTCGAAAAAACAAAAACAAAGATCACCTCTTCAATCCCAGAAGTTATGGACTATTTCCTGTTCCAGCTGATGACCATGATATCAGAGTGGCTTCAGAGATTTCTCATTTAAGATTTGTTTATATGTGTATGTTTCAAAAGAGTCCTTGGCACACATGTGCTGGTTTTTTTTGCGTCCTAAGGTGTGTAAAGCCATGTGCTTAGGGGCCACCAAAAGAAAGTATGTGATGGGTGCATGACCGACAACATTCAGGCTGCTCCGACAGTGGGCTTGTAATGTATATAAAGTCCCCATTCCAAACCTTCTGATTGGCATCCAATCCACAGCATACCTGTGTCGTCATCATGCATTTATTACCAGAATCAGCTTATTGCATTCAAAGGAAATGATCAAAACCTGTCTAGACATGTGACTAATTAACAACATGGAATATTCTAGAACCATTACATAAATATTATTTATATAGATCTGATGAATCCAGAGCTTGTGCAAAACAATTAAATGTACCTGTATCACTAGGAAGGACTAGTGCAGTCCTACCAAGGTGATGCAGGTTATCAATGTCTGATGACACATGTATGATTTATTTTTCATTTTATTGTTCATTTATAATGTGCTTAATACCAGCAAGTGGTTTCTAAGCGAGGGATCGGTTTCGAACCTGTGTTGCACGGACATGTCTTGTTTCCAAGACAAACACGTTACCCCTGAGCTATCCTTACTCTCTGGAAAACACTGGGCAGTGGCCACCAATCTTGTTTTCAAGGTTACTTATTTGTCTGAAATTTAGAGTAGCGTATGTGGTCCTGTTGCCAAAAGTGGCCTCTCTTGCAAAAAGGGACAAAGTACAAGATGTGCAGGTTCCTTGATTTAGTGATCAAGAAGATTGGAAGGACCTCCTGCGCAGATGCACAAAAAACATTTGTGTGCTTCTGCACAGGAGGTCCAAACATGTGTGATCTATCCCATGGATTTCCCTGTCCATGTGCTATGTTCTGTAATAGTAGATTGCTATTGATTGGTTTAATTCTCTATTTTCTTCTTGATTTCTGTAGACCCTGCACTGACGATGGACCTTGATCCGAAATGCATTGGCTCTGATACATATGAGTCTGTTTCCTCACCATGCCCTACATGTTCCATGATTAAATAACTGAATCATCAATATATTAGATGCTGTGTGTTTATACACAGAAAGATGAGATGTGTTATCATAAGGGATTGTGTCTAAATTAGATGCAAATGTGTTTTTGGTTTGAATGTCCAAGTGGCGAGCACACAGCACTCAGAGAGGATCTATGGGTTCATTGGTGTTCAATGAGATGAACAGTGTCACGGTAATGATGTATTTTCATAATGGAAAATATGTTTGTCATTGCACATGCTTCATATATATTTCAATCTTAAATTGTTAATATCTCAAAATTGTCCAGGTCGATTTTCAAAGATTTGTGGTGAGATCCATGTTAAAAACTGTTAAACAAAATCAAAGTAACATTTAAAAAAAATGTGAAGTCGACCATGAAAAATGTACACATTTGCCATGCAGAGGCTAACACCTCGAAATGGCATATTTGCATTAGAGACCTGCCAACATCAAATCATGAGTAGCGATCACACCAGATGGATGGCACCCAGGAACAAGAAAAGGATTCTTGGCTGGCAAGGCAGCTGGCATAGAAAGAACGAGAAGCGGGACCTGCTCCCAGCATATAGACTAAATGTCCCCGAGCTTCATGCAACACCACCCAGCATGCAGATATCACCTTCATTTCACTCGCAAAGACTTTAGAGGAACAAGACTAAATAGTTGGGCAGAAGGAAAAGGTTTTTTGTGGGTTTTATAATATGCAGAAACAGCGGATAACAGTGTCATTTTACTTTCAAGACCTGTATTGCAACACCATTTTATTTGTGTACTGGCCATTAAGTCATAAACACGCAAATATTAATATCATTCATGTGGTGCTAGAAAACATTGCGAAATAAAACTCAACACATTGCAATATCAACAAACCAAAGCAGTAAGAATATCAGCAAAGCGGTAAACATGGACGATACGAGCTCAGTTTCGTTATTAAGTCGGATTTCTCTCCTAAACCTTAAAGTAAAAAACAATAAAATACAATCACGGGTGAAATCACAATAATTCATGAGACTCGCGCGAAACTAAATGGCTGTAAAAGTGCTGTTGTAATTTATACACTCTGTAAATACACGTAAAATCATTACAATTCAATATCAAAAACAAAGCTTCTAAACAGGCCCTACTATTGTTTAGCAAGAAGAATGGTCTTAACCATTGTTTAAATAACTCAATAAAACATTGACATACTCATAAAATATTTAATGAGATCTTTGTTTTTTCCCATTTCGCAGAAACATTTCTTGCTGCCCCGCCCATCTTCCTACGGCATTCAGCGGGAACACTTTTAAGCAAAGCATTAAAATCGACCTTATACAATTAGGAGACATTATTTCACAGATTCTCTCAACCCTGCACTAGATGCGCTCCCAAAACAGCAAAAAATCCATCTATGGTAAACCATATACATTAGCCCATCCACCGTCCTCTCCCACTGGACGGCTCATCACTTAAGTTCTGCCTTGAGATGATTAAAAGAATCAAACTGAAGTGCAACCAAACCCTGGAAGAAGAAAAGAGGATAATACACAAACCGTGCCAAGGATTGTCGAAGAGCCACAAAGCGATCAATCCCAGATCATAGAGAGTGTAAGGGAGTTGCGAACAGACATAAAGAATCGGACAGGTAGAGATAGTGGTGGGAGGTGCATCGCAGTGTTTGAGAGGCCGTGCGGTAGATGGTTGAATATCTGAGCAGAAGGGAGTCAGATGCAGCAGCAGTAAACATTCCACAGTTTGTAGAAGGTATCTTTCTCGACAAGCTAAGCGTTCTGCCCCACAGAACTGAGCAAGCAGACTTGCCCAATATGACAATTTCACGCCCAACATTGCAATGGTAAAAAACCTCAACCTGTGGGTTTGCCTGCTTTCAATGGCTACATTGCATTTCCAAGTGTATCCTTTCAAAACTACCACAGAGAACCTATATATTAATTCAATATTATGCATGGTGTATATTGTCATGTATGTGTTTGGGAATATTTGAAATTGAGCAGCATAGTATCCTCCCTAAAACTGGTGCCTGACTGGTCTGCCGTGTTACTCATGGCTAGAGTTTGGCCCAGCTTGGTGGACACCTTGTTAACTCACTAAGGATGTGTCTATAGGCGCCCCTTAACAGAGGGCTGGGGAAAAGCCTCCCTTATCATCAGTGTCTCCTTTGATAAATAAACAAACACTGACTCCGGCATTGATGAGGGCATCAAGCTTATCTGCCCAACCTGCTTCTCGGCACTGTAGCAATTGATTAACAATGCCTCATCTTTTGGGGAATCTCACCTCCTCCAGTACTTGGAAATTCAATGGGTTTATATAATGTTGTGTTGCTTGTGTGGGTGGGGCGGCTGAAGATTTTAGGTTTGCTGTTCATACATTTGATTTATGTGCTTTCCAGCAAGTCTTGATTTGGCCCATTATTTGGTCTGAATAGTATATACCCCATTGGCACTGTATGCTATAGACTGCATTCACTGAGTCTGAGGTACCAATGAGAAAGTAAACTCTACTCTCCGAGCACCCGTTCTGGGAGAAGGTCCAGGTATCAGCAAAGGCCTGCAGAACATCTATTCATATAGGGCCAGTTGCAGGTGTGTTCACCGTCCTTCAGCTACAAAACAATTTCATGTCAAAATCACCAGAACTCGAAAGACTCTCCTTGGCACCTGAAGACTCTCCTTGACACCTGAAGACTCTTCTGACACCGGGAGACTCTCCTTAACACCTGAAGATTCTCCTTGACACCTGAAGACTCTCCTTGACACCAGAAGACGCTTCTGACATATGGAGACTCTCCCTGACACCTGAAGACTCTGCTGACACCTGAAGACTCTCATTGACACCTGAAAACTCTCATTGACACCTAAAAACTCTCCTTGACACCTGGAGACGCTCCTTGACACCCGAAGTCTCTCCTGACACCTGAAGACTCTTCTTGACACCTGAAGACTCTCCTAGACTACTGAAGACTCTCCTGACACCTGAAGACTCTCCTTGCAACAAAAGACTCTCTTGACACCTGAAGACTTTTGGGGAATCTCACCTCCTCCAGTACTTGGAAATTCAATGGGTTTATATAATGTTGTGTTGCTTGTGTGGGTGGGGCGGCTGAAGATTTTAGGTTTGCTGTTCATACATTTGATTTATGTGCTTTCCAGCAAGTCTTGATTTGGCCCATTATTTGGCCTGAATAGTATATACCCCATTGGCACTGTATGCTATAGACTGCATTCACTGAGGGCCAGTTGCAGGTGTGTTCACCGTCCTTCAGCTACAAAACAATTTCATGTCAAAATCACCAGAACTCGAAAGACTCTCCTTGGCACCTGAAGACTCTCCTTGACACCTGAAGACTCTTCTGACACCGGGAGACTCTCCTTGACACCTGAAGATTCTCCTTGACACGTGAAGACTCTCCTTGACACCAGAAGACGCTTCTGACATATGGAGACTCTCCCTGACACCTGAAGACTCTGCTGACACTGAAGACTCTCATTGACACCTGAAAACTCTCATTGACACCTGAAAACTCTCCTTGACACCTGAAGACGCTCCTTGACACCCGAAGACTCTCCTGACACCTGAAGACTCTCCTTGCAACAAAAGACTCTCTTGACACCTGAAGACTCTCTTTGACTACTGAAGACTCTCCTTGACACCTGAAGACTCTCCTTGACACCTGAAGACTCTCCTGACACCTGAAGACTCTTCTGACACCTGAAGACTCTCCTTGACACCTGAAGACTCTACTTGACTACTGAAGACTCTCCTTGACAGCTTAAGACTCTCCTGACACCTGAAGACTCTTCTTGACACCTGAAGACTCTCCTTGACACCTGAAGACTCTACTTAACTACTGAAGACTCTCCTTGACAGCTTAAGACTCTCTTGACACCTGTAACTCCTCATGACACCTGAAGACTCTCCTTGACACCTGAAGACTCTCCTTGACTACTGAAGACTCTCCTTGACACCTGAAGACTCTATTTGATGCCGGGAGACTCTCCTTGACACCTGAAGACTCTCCTTGACACCTGAAGACTCTCCTTGACACCAGAAGACTCTTCTGACACATGGAGACTCTCCCTGACACCTAAAGACTCTCCTTGACACCTGAAGCCTCTCCTGACACCTGAAGATTCTCATTGACACCTGAAAACTCTCACTGACACCTGAAAACTCTCCTTGACACCTGAAGACGCTCCTTGACACCTGAAGACTCTCCTGACACCTGAATACTCTTCTTGACACCTGAAGACTCTCCTTGACACCTGAAGTCTCTACTTGACTACTGAAGACTCTCCTTGACAGCTTAAGACTCTCTTGACACCTGTAGACTCTTCTTGACACCTGAAGACTCTCCTTGACACCTGAAGACTTTCCTTGACTACTGAAGACTCTCCTTGACACCTGAAGACTCTATTTGACACCTGAAGACACTCCTTGACACCGGCAGAATCTCCTTGACACCTGAAGACTCTCCTTGACTTCTGAAGACTCACCTTGACACCTGAGACTGTCCTTGAAACCGGAAGACTCTACTTGACTACTGAAGACTCTTCTTGACACCTGAAGACTCTCCTTGACTACTGAAGACTCTCCTTGACACCTGAAGAGTTTTCTGACACCTGAAGACTCTTCTTGACACCCGAAGACTCTTCTTGACACCTGAAGACTCTCCTTCCCTGAAGACTCTCCTTGACACCAGAAGACTCTTCTGACACCTGGAGACTCTCCTTGACACCTAAAGACTCTCCTTGACACCTGAAGACTCTCCTGACACCTGAAGACTCTTCTTGACTCCTGAAGACTCTCCAAGACTACTGAAGACTCTCCTGACACCTGAAGACTCTCCTTGCAACAAAAGACTCTCTTGACACCTGAAGACTTTTGGGGAATCTCAGCTCCTCCAGTACTTGGAAATTCAATGGGTTTATATAATGTTGTGTTGCTTGTGTGGGTGGGGCGGCTGAAGATTTTAGGTTTGCTGTTCATACATTTGAGTTATGTGCTTTCCAGCAAGTCTTGATTTGGCCCATTATTTTGCCTGCATAGTATATACCCCATTGGCACTGTATGCTATAGACTGCATTCACTGAGTCTGAGGTACCATTGAGAAAGTAAACTCTACTCTCCGAGCACCCGTTCTGGGAGAAGGTCCAGGTATCAGCAAAGGCCTGCAGAACATCTATTCATATAGGGCCAGTTGCAGGTGTGTTCACCGTCCTTCAGCTACAAAACAATTTCATGTCAAAATCACCAGAACTCGAAAGACTCTCCTTGGCACCTGAAGACTCTCCTTGACACCTGAAGACTCTTCTGACACCGGGAGACTCTCCTTGACACCTGAAGACTCTCCTTGACACCTGAAGACGCTTCTGACATATGGAGACTCTCCCTGACACCTGAAGACTCTGCTGACACCTGAAGACTCTCATTGACACCTGAAAACTCTCATTGACACCTGAAAACTCTCCTTGACACCTGAAGACGCTCCTTGACACCCGAAGACTCTCCTGACACCTGAAGACTCTTCTTGACACCTGAAGACTCTCCTAGACACCTGAAGACTCTACTTGACTACTGAAGACTCTCCTTGACAGCTTAAGACTCTCCTGACACCCGAAGACTCTTCTTGACACCTGAAGACTCTCCTTGACACCTGAAGACTCTACTTGACTACTGAAGACTCTCCTTGACAGCTTAAGACTCTCTTGACACCTGTAACTCCTCTTGACACCTGAAGACTCTCCTTGACACCTGAAGACTCTCCTTGACTACTGAAGACTCTCCTTGACACCTGAAGACTCTATTTGACGCCGGGAGACTCTCCTTAACACCTGAAGACTCTCCTTGACACCTGAAGACTCTCCTTGACACCAGAAGACTCTTCTGACACATGGAGACTCTCCCTGACACCTAAAGACTCTCCTTGACACCTGAAGCCTCTCCTGACACCTGAAGACTCTCATTGACACCTGAAAACTCTCACTGACACCTGAAAACTCTCCTTGATACCTGAAGACGCTCCTTGACACCTGAAGACTCTCCTGACACCTGAATACTCTTCTTGACACCTGAAGACTCTCCTTGACACCTGAAGACTCTACTTGACTACTGAAGACTCTTCTTGACAGCTTAAGACTCTCTTGACACCTGTAGACTCTTCTTGACACCTGAAGACTCTCCTTGACACCTGAAGACTTTCCTTGACTACTGAAGACTCTCCTTGACACCTGAAGACTCTATTTGACACCTGAAGACACTCCTTGACACCGGCAGAATCTCCTTGACACCTGAAGACTCTCATTGACTTCTGAAGACTCACCTTGACACCTGAGACTGTCCTTGACACCGGAAGAGTCTACTTGACTACTGAAGACTCTTCTTGACACCTGAAGACTCTCCTTGACTACTGAAGACTCTCCTTGACACCTGAAGAGTTTTCTGACACCTGAAGACTCTTCTTGACACCCGAAGACTCTTCTTGACACCTGAAGACTCTCCTTCCCTGAAGACTCTCCTTGACACCAGAAGACTCTTCTGACACCTGGAGACTCTCCTTGACACCTTAAGACTCTCCTTGACACCTGAAGACTCTCCTGACACCTGAAGACTCTTCTTGACTCCTGAAGACTCTCCTAGACTACTGAAGACTCTCCTGAAACCTGAAGGCTCTCCTTGCAACAAAAGACTCTCTTGACACCTGAAGACTCTCTTTGACTACTTAAGACTCTCTTTGACAACTGAAGACTCTCCTTGACACCGGAAGACTCTCCTGACACCTGAAGACTCTTCTGACACCTGGAGACTCTCATTGACACCTGAAGACTCTGCTTGACACCTGAAGACTCTCCTTGACACCGGAAGACTCTTCTGACACCTGAAGACTCTCCTGACACCTGAAGACTCTCCTTGACACCTGAAGACTCTCCTTGACTACTGAAGACTCTCCTTAACACCTGAAGACTCTCCTTGACACCTAAAGACTCTCCTGACACCTGAAGACTCTCCTTGACACCTGAAGACTCTCCTTGACTACTGAAGACTCTCCTTAACACCTGAAGACTCACCTTGACACCTGCAGACTGTCCTTGACACCTGAAGACTCTACTTGACTACTGAAGACTCTCCTTGACACCTGAAGACTCTCCTTGACTACTGAAGACTCTCCTTGACTCCTGAAGACTCTTCTGACACCTGAAGACTTCTTGACACCTGAAGACTCTCCTGACACCAGAAGACTCTTCTTGACACCTGAAGACTCTACTTGACTACTGAAGACTCTCCTTGACAGCTTAAGACTTTCTTGACACCTGTAAACTCTTCTTGACACCTGAAGACTCTCCTTGACACCTGAAGACTCTCCCTGACTACTGAAGACTCTCCTTGACACCTGCAGACTGTCCTTGACACCTGGAGACTCTACTTGACTACCGAAGACTCTCCTTGACACCTGAAGACTCTCCTTGACTACTGAAGACTCTTTTTGTCACCTGAAGACTCTTCTGTCACCTGAAGACTCTTCTTGACACCTGAAGACTCTCCTTCCCTGAAGACTCTCCTTGACACCAGAAGACTCTTCTGACACCTGGAGACTCCCCTTGACTCCTAAAGACTCTCCTTGACACCTGATGACTCTCCTGACACCTGAAGACTCTTCTTGAAACCTGAAGACTCTCCGAGACTACTGAAGACTCTCCTGACACCTGAAGACTCTCCTTGCAACAAAAGACTCTCTTGACACCTGAAGACTCTCTTTGACTACTGAAGACTCTCCTTGACACCTGAAGACTCTCCTTGACACCTGAAGACTCTCCAGACACCTGAAGACTCTTCTGACACCTGGAGACTCTCATCGACACCTGGAGACTCTGTTTGACACCTGAAGACTCTCCTTGACTACTGAAGACTCTCCTTAACACCTGAAGACTCTCCTTGACACCTGAAGACTCTCCTTGACACCTGAAGAATCTCCTTGACTACTGAAGACTCTCCTTAACACCTGAAGACTCACCTTGACACCTGAAGACTGTCCTTGACACCAGAAGACTCTACTTGACTACTGAAGACTCTCCTTGACACCTGAAGACTCTCCTTGACTACTGAAGACTCTCCTTGACACCTGAAGACTCTTCTGACACCTGAAGACTCTTCTTGACACCTGAAGACTCTTCTTGACACCTGAAGACTCTCCTTCCCTGAAGACTCTCCTTGACACCAGAAGACTCTTCTGACACCTGGAGAATCTCCTTGACACCTAAAGACTCTCCTTGACACCTGAAGACTCTCCTGACACCTGAAGACTCTTCTTGACACCTGAAGACTCTCCAAGACTACTGAAGACTCTCCTGACACCTGAAGACTCTCCTTGCAACAAAAGACTCTCTTGACACCTGAAGACTCTCTTTGACTACTGAAGACTCTCCTTGACACCTGAAGACTCTCCTTGACACCTGAAGACTCTCCTGACACCTGAAGACTCTTCTGACACCTGGAGACTCTCCTTGACACCTGAAGACTCTGCTTGACACCTGAAGACTCTTCTGACACCTGAAGACTCTCCTGACACCTGAAGACTCTCCTTGACACCTGAAGACTCTCCTTGACTACTGAAGACTCTCCTTAACACCTGAAGACTCTTCTGACACCTGAAGACTCTCCCGACACCTGAAGACTCTCCTTGACACCTGAAGACTCTCCTTGACTACTGAAGACTCTCCTTAACACCTGAAGACTCTCCTTGACACCTAAAGACTCTCCTGACACCTGAAGACTCTCCTTGACACCTGAAGAGTTTTCTGACACCTGAAGACTCTTCTTGACACCCGAAGACTCTTCTTGACACCTGAAGACTCTCCTTCCCTGAAGACTCTCCTTGACACCAGAAGACTCTTCTGACACCTGGAGACTCTCCTTGACACCTAAAGACTCTCCTTGACACCTGAAGACTCTCCTGACACCTGAAGACTCTTCTTGACTCCTGAAGACTCTCCTAGACTACTGAAGACTCTCCTGAAACCTGAAGGCTCTCCTTGCAACAAAAGACTCTCTTGACACCTGAAGACTCTCTTTGACTACTTAAGACTCTCTTTGACAACTGAAGACTCTCCTTGACACCGGAAGACTCTCCTGACACCTGAAGACTCTTCTGACACCTGGAGACTCTCATTGACACCTGAAGACTCTGCTTGACACCTGAAGACTCTCCTTGACACCGGAAGACTCTTCTGACACCTGAAGACTCTCCTGACACCTGAAGACTCTCCTTGACACCTGAAGACTCTCCTTGACTACTGAAGACTCTCCTTAACACCTGAAGACTCTCCTTGACACCTAAAGACTCTCCTGACACCTGAAGACTCTCCTTGACACCTGAAGACTCTCCTTGACTACTGAAGACTCTTTTTGTCACCTGAAGACTCTTCTGTCACCTGAAGACTCTTCTTGACTCCTGAAGACTCTCCTAGACTACTGAAGACTCTCCTGAAACCTGAAGGCTCTCCTTGCAACAAAAGACTCTCTTGACACCTGAAGACTCTCTTTGACTACTTAAGACTCTCTTTGACAACTGAAGACTCTCCTTGACACCGGAAGACTCTCCTGACACCTGAAGACTCTTTTGACACCTGGAGACTCTCATTGACACCTGAAGACTCTGCTTGACACCTGAAGACTCTCCTTGACACCGGAAGACTCTTCTGACACCTGAAGACTCTCCTGACACCTGAAGACTCTCCTTGACACCTGAAGACTCTCCTTGACTACTGAAGACTCTCCTTAACACCTGAAGATTCTCCTTGACACCTAAAGACTCTCCTGACACCTGAAGCCTCTCCTTGACACCTGAAGACTCTCCTTGACTACTGAAGACTCTCCTTAACACCTGAAGACTCACCTTGACACCTGCAGACTGTCCTTGACACCTGAAGACTCTACTTGACTACTGAAGACTCTCCTTGACACCTGAAGACTCTCCTTGACTACTGAAGACTCTCCTTGACTCCTGAAGACTCTTCTGACACCTGAAGACTCTTCTTGACACCTGAAGACTCTCCTGACACCAGAAGACTCTCCTTGACACCTGAAGACTCTACTTGACTACTGAAGACTCTCCTTGACAGCTTAAGACTTTCTTGACACCTGTAAACTCTTCTTGACACCTGAAGACTCTCCTTGACACCTGAAGACTCTCCCTGACTACTGAAGACTCTCCTTGACACCTGCAGACTGTCCTTGACACCTGGAGACTCTACTTGACTACCGAAGACTCTCCTTAACACCTGAAGACTCTCCTTGACTACTGAAGACTCTTTTTGTCACCTGAAGACTCTTCTGTCACCTGAAGACTCTTCTTGACACCTGAAGACTCTCCTTCCCTGAAGACTCTCCTTGACACCAGAAGACTCCTCTGACACCTGGAGACTCCCCTTGACTCCTAAAGACTCTCCTTGACACCTGATGACTCTCCTGACACCTGAAGACTCTTCTTGAAACCTGAAGACTCTCCGAGACTACTGAAGACTCTCCTGACACCTGAAGACTCTCCTTGCAACAAAAGACTCTCTTGACACCTGAAGACTCTCTTTGACTACTGAAGACTCTCCTTGACACCTGAAGACTCTCCTTGACACCTGAAGACTCTCCAGACACCTGAAGACTCTTCTGACACCTGGAGACTCTCATCGACACCTGAAGACTCTGTTTGACACCTGAAGACTCTCCTTGACACCGGAAGACTCTTCTAACACCTGAAGACTCTCCTGACACCTGAAGACTCTCCTTGACACCTGAAGACTCTCCTTGACTACTGAAGACTCTCCTTAACACCTGAAGACTCTCCTTGACACCTGAAGACTCTCCTTGACACCTGAAGACTCTCCTTGACTACTGAAGACTCTCCTTAACACCTGAAGACTCAACTTGACACCTGCAGACTGTCCTTGGCACCTGAAGACTCTACTTGACTACTGAAGACTCTCCTTGACACCTGAAGACTCTCCTTGACTACTGAAGACTCTCCTTGACACCTGAAGACTCTTCTGACACCTGAAGACTCTTCTTGACACCTGAAGACTCTTCTTGACACCTGAAGACTCTCCTTCCCTGAAGACTCTCCTTGACACCAGAAGACTCTTCTGACACCTGGAGAATCTCCTTGACACCTAAAGACTCTCCTTGACACCTGAAGACTCTCCTGACACCTGAAGACTCTTCTTGACACCTGAAGACTCTCCAAGACTACTGAAGACTCTCCTGACACCTGAAGACTCTCCTTGCAACAAAAGACTCTCTTGACACCTGAAGACTCTCTTTGACTACTGAAGACTCTCCTTGACACCTGAAGACTCTCCTTGACACCTGAAGACTCTCCTGACACCTGAAGACTCTTCTGACACCTGGAGACTCTCCTTGACACCTAAAGACTCTGCTTGACACCTGAAGACTCTCCTTGACACCGGAAGACTCTTCTGACACCTGAAGACTCTCCTGACACCTGAAGACTCTCCTTGACACCTGAAGACTCTCCTTGACTACTGAAGACTCTCCTTAACACCTGAAGACTCTTCTGACACCTGAAGACTCTCCCGACACCTGAAGACTCTCCTTGACACCTGAAGACTCTCCTTGACTACTGAAGACTCTCCTTAACACCTGAAGACTCTCCTTGACACCTAAAGACTCTCCTGACACCTGAAGACTCTCCTTGACACCTGAAGAGTTTTCTGACACCTGAAGACTCTTCTTTACACCCGAAGACTCTTCTTGACACCTGAAGACTCTCCTTCCCTGAAGACTCTCCTTGACACCAGAAGACTCTTCTGACACCTGGAGACTCTCCTTGACACCTAAAGACCCTCCTTGACACCGGAAGACTCTCCTGACACCTGAAGACTCTTCTTGACTCCTGAAGACTCTCCTAGACTACTGAAGACTCTCCTGAAACCTGAAGGCTCTCCTTGCAACAAAAGACTCTCTTGACACCTGAAGACTCTCTTTGACTACTTAAGACTCTCTTTGACAACTGAAGACTCTCCTTGACACCGGAAGACTCTCCTGACACCTGAAGACTCTTCTGACACCTGGAGACTCTCATTGACACCTGAAGACTCTGCTTGACACCTGAAGACTCTCCTTGACACCGGAAGACTCTTCTGACACCTGAAGACTCTCCTGACACCTGAAGACTCTCCTTGACACCTGAAGACTCTCCTTGACTACTGAAGACTCTCCTTAACACCTGAAGACTCTCCTTGACACCTAAAGACTCTCCTGACACCTGAAGACTCTCCTTGACACCTGAAGACTCTCCTTGACTACTGAAGACTCTCCTTAACACCTGAAGACTCACCTTGACACCTGCAGACTGTCCTTGACACCTGAAGACTCTACTTGACTACTGAAGACTCTCCTTGACTCCTGAAGACTCTTCTGACACCTGAAGACTCTTCTTGACACCTGAAGACTCTCCTGACACCAGAAGACTCTCCTTGACACCTGAAGACTCTACTTGACTACTGAAGACTCTCCTTGACAGCTTAAGACTTTCTTGACACCTGTAAACTCTTCTTGACACCTGAAGACTCTCCTTGACACCTGAAGACTCTCCCTGACTACTGAAGACTCTCCTTGACACCTGCAGACTGTCCTTGACACCTGGAGACTCTACTTGACTACCGAAGACTCTCCTTAACACCTGAAGACTCTCCTTGACTACTGAAGACTCTTTTTGTCACCTGAAGACTCTTCTGTCACCTGAAGACTCTTCTTGACACCTGAAGACTCTCCTTCCCTGAAGACTCTCCTTGACACCAGAAGACTCCTCTGACACCTGGAGACTCCCCTTGACTCCTAAAGACTCTCCTTGACACCTGATGACTCTCCTGACACCTGAAGACTCTTCTTGAAACCTGAAGACTCTCCGAGACTACTGAAGACTCTCCTGACACCTGAAGACTCTCCTTGCAACAAAAGACTCTCTTGACACCTGAAGACTCTCTTTGACTACTGAAGACTCTCCTTGACACCTGAAGACTCTCCTTGACACCTGAAGACTCTCCAGACACCTGAAGACTCTTCTGACACCTGGAGACTCTCATCGACACCTGAAGACTCTGTTTGACACCTGAAGACTCTCCTTGACACCGGAAGACTCTTCTAACACCTGAAGACTCTCCTGACACCTGAAGACTCTCCTTGACACCTGAAGACTCTCCTTGACTACTGAAGACTCTCCTTAACACCTGAAGACTCTCCTTGACACCTGAAGACTCTCCTTGACACCTGAAGACTCTCCTTGACTACTGAAGACTCTCCTTAACACCTGAAGACTCACCTTGACACCTGCAGACTGTCCTTGGCACCTGAAGACTCTACTTGACTACTGAAGACTCTCCTTGACACCTGAAGACTCTCCTTGACTACTGAAGACTCTCCTTGACACCTGAAGACTCTTCTGACACCTGAAGACTCTTCTTGACACCTGAAGACTCTTCTTGACACCTGAAGACTCTCCTTCCCTGAAGACTCTCCTTGACACCAGAAGACTCTTCTGACACCTGGAGAATCTCCTTGACACCTAAAGACTCTCCTTGACACCTGAAGACTCTCCTGACACCTGAAGACTCTTCTTGACACCTGAAGACTCTCCAAGACTACTGAAGACTCTCCTGACACCTGAAGACTCTCCTTGCAACAAAAGACTCTCTTGACACCTGAAGACTCTCTTTGACTACTGAAGACTCTCCTTGACACCTGAAGACTCTCCTTGACACCTGAAGACTCTCCTGACACCTGAAGACTCTTCTGACACCTGGAGACTCTCCTTGACACCTAAAGACTCTGCTTGACACCTGAAGACTCTCCTTGACACCGGAAGACTCTTCTGACACCTGAAGACTCTCCTGACACCTGAAGACTCTCCTTGACACCTGAAGACTCTCCTTGACTACTGAAGACTCTCCTTAACACCTGAAGACTCTTCTGACACCTGAAGACTCTCCCGACACCTGAAGACTCTCCTTGACACCTGAAGACTCTCCTTGACTACTGAAGACTCTCCTTAACACCTGAAGACTCTCCTTGACACCTAAAGACTCTCCTGACACCTGAAGACTCTCCTTGACACCTGAAGAGTTTTCTGACACCTGAAGACTCTTCTTTACACCCGAAGACTCTTCTTGACACCTGAAGACTCTCCTTCCCTGAAGACTCTCCTTGACACCAGAAGACTCTTCTGACACCTGGAGACTCTCCTTGACACCTAAAGACCCTCCTTGACACCGGAAGACTCTCCTGACACCTGAAGACTCTTCTTGACTCCTGAAGACTCTCCTAGACTACTGAAGACTCTCCTGAAACCTGAAGGCTCTCCTTGCAACAAAAGACTCTCTTGACACCTGAAGACTCTCTTTGACTACTTAAGACTCTCTTTGACAACTGAAGACTCTCCTTGACACCGGAAGACTCTCCTGACACCTGAAGACTCTTCTGACACCTGGAGACTCTCATTGACACCTGAAGACTCTGCTTGACACCTGAAGACTCTCCTTGACACCGGAAGACTCTTCTGACACCTGAAGACTCTCCTGACACCTGAAGACTCTCCTTGACACCTGAAGACTCTCCTTGACTACTGAAGACTCTCCTTAACACCTGAAGACTCTCCTTGACACCTAAAGACTCTCCTGACACCTGAAGACTCTCCTTGACACCTGAAGACTCTCCTTGACTACTGAAGACTCTCCTTAACACCTGAAGACTCACCTTGACACCTGCAGACTGTCCTTGACACCTGAAGACTCTACTTGACTACTGAAGACTCTCCTTGACACCTGAAGACTCTCCTTGACTACTGAAGACTCTCCTTGACTCCTGAAGACTCTTCTGACACCTGAAGACTCTTCTTGACACCTGAAGACTCTCCTGACACCTGAAGACTCTCCTTGACACCTGAAGACTCTACTTGACTACTGAAGACTCTCCTTGACAGCTTAAGACTTTCTTGACACCTGTAGACTCTTCTTGACACCTGAAGACTCTCCTTGACACCTGAAGACTCTCCCTGACTACTGAAGACTCTCCTTGACACCTGCAGACTGTCCTTGACACCTGGAGACTCTACTTGACTACCGAAGACTCTCCTTGACACCTGAAGACTCTCCTTGACTACTGAAGACTCTTTTTGTCACCTGAAGACTCTTCTGTCACCTGAAGACTCTTCTTGACACCTGAAGACTCTCCTTCCCTGAAGACTCTCCTTGACACCAGAAGACTCTTCTGACACCTGGAGACTCCCCTTGACTCCTAAAGACTCTCCTGACACCTGAAGACTCTTCTTGAAACCTGAAGACTCTCCGAGACTACTGAAGACTCTCCTGACACCTGAAGACTCTCCTTGCAACAAAAGACTCTCTTGACACCTGAAGACTCTCTTTGACTACTGAAGACTCTCCTTGACACCTGAAGACTCTCCTTGACACCTGAAGACTCTCCTGACACCTGAAGACTCTTCTGACACCTGGAGAATCTCCTTGACACCTGAAGACTCTGCTTGACACCTGAAGACTCTCCTTGACACCGGATGACTCTTCTGACACCTGAAGACTCTCCTGACACCTGAAGACTCTCCTTGACACCTGTAGACTCTCCTTGACTACTGAAGACTCTCCTTAACACCTGAAGACTCTTCTGACACCTGAAGACTCTCCCGACACCTGAAGACTCTCCTTGACACCTGAAGACTCTCCTTGACTACTGAAGACTCTCCTTAACACCTGAAGACTCTCCTTGACACCTAAAGACTCTCCTGACACCTGAAGACTCTCCTTGACACCTGAAGAGTTTTCTGACACCTGAAGACTCTTCTTTACACCCGAAGACTCTTCTTGACACCTGAAGACTCTCCTTCCCTGAAGACTCTCCTTGACACCAGAAGACTCTTCTGACACCTGGAGACTCTCCTTGACACCTAAAGACTCTCCTTGACACCGGAAGACTCTCCTGACACCTGAAGACTCTTCTTGACTCCTGAAGACTCTCCTAGACTACTGAAGACTCTCCTGAAACCTGAAGGCTCTCCTTGCAACAAAAGACTCTCTTGACACCTGAAGACTCTCTTTGACTACTTAAGACTCTCTTTGACAACTGAAGACTCTCCTTGACACCGGAAGACTCTCCTGACACCTGAAGACTCTTCTGACACCTGGAGACTCTCATTGACACCTGAAGACTCTGCTTGACACCTGAAGACTCTCCTTGACACCGGAAGACTCTTCTGACACCTGAAGACTCTCCTGACACCTGAAGACTCTCCTTGACACCTGAAGACTCTCCTTGACTACTGAAGACTCTCCTTAACACCTGAAGACTCTCCTTGACACCTAAAGACTCTCCTGACACCTGAAGACTCTCCTTGACACCTGAAGACTCTCCTTGACTACTGAAGACTCTCCTTAACACCTGAAGACTCACCTTGACACCTGCAGACTGTCCTTGACACCTGAAGACTCTACTTGACTACTGAAGACTCTCCTTGACACCTGAAGACTCTCCTTGACTACTGAAGACTCTCCTTGACTCCTGAAGACTCTTCTGACACCTGAAGACTCTTCTTGACACCTGAAGACTCTCCTGACACCTGAAGACTCTCCTTGACACCTGAAGACTCTACTTGACTACTGAAGACTCTCCTTGACAGCTTAAGACTTTCTTGACACCTGTAGACTCTTCTTGACACCTGAAGACTCTCCTTGACACCTGAAGACTCTCCCTGACTACTGAAGACTCTCCTTGACACCTGCAGACTGTCCTTGACACCTGGAGACTCTACTTGACTACCGAAGACTCTCCTTGACACCTGAAGACTCTCCTTGACTACTGAAGACTCTTTTTGTCACCTGAAGACTCTTCTGTCACCTGAAGACTCTTCTTGACACCTGAAGACTCTCCTTCCCTGAAGACTCTCCTTGACACCAGAAGACTCTTCTGACACCTGGAGACTCCCCTTGACTCCTAAAGACTCTTCTGACACCTGAAGACTCTTCTTGAAACCTGAAGACTCTCCGAGACTACTGAAGACTCTCCTGACACCTGAAGACTCTCCTTGCAACAAAAGACTCTCTTGACACCTGAAGACTCTCTTTGACTACTGAAGACTCTCCTTGACACCTGAAGACTCTCCTTGACACCTGAAGACTCTCCTGACACCTGAAGACTCTTCTGACACCTGGAGACTCTCATCGACACCTGAAGACTCTGTTTGACACCTGAAGACTCTCCTTGACACCGGAAGACTCTTCTAACACCTGAAGACTCTGCTTGACACCTGAAGACTCTCCTTGACACCGGAAGACTCTTCTGACACCTGAAGACTCTCCTGACACCTGAAGACTCTCCTTGACACCTGAAGACTCTCCTTGACTACTGAAGACTCTCCTTAACACCTGAAGACTCTTCTGACACCTGAAGACTCTCCCGACACCTGAAGACTCTCCTTGACACCTGAAGACTCTCCTTGACTACTGAAGACTCTCCTTAACACCTGAAGACTCTCCTTGACACCTAAAGACTCTCCTGACACCTGAAGACTCTCCTTGACACCTGAAGAGTTTTCTGACACCTGAAGACTCTTCTTTACACCCGAAGACTCTTCTTGACACCTGAAGACTCTCCTTCCCTGAAGACTCTCCTTGACACCAGAAGACTCTTCTGACACCTGGAGACTCTCCTTGACACCTAAAGACTCTCCTTGACACCGGAAGACTCTCCTGACACCTGAAGACTCTTCTTGACTCCTGAAGACTCTCCTAGACTACTGAAGACTCTCCTGAAACCTGAAGGCTCTCCTTGCAACAAAAGACTCTCTTGACACCTGAAGACTCTCTTTGACTACTTAAGACTCTCTTTGACAACTGAAGACTCTCCTTGACACCGGAAGACTCTCCTGACACCTGAAGACTCTTCTGACACCTGGAGACTCTCATTGACACCTGAAGACTCTGCTTGACACCTGAAGACTCTCCTTGACACCGGAAGACTCTTCTGACACCTGAAGACTCTCCTGACACCTGAAGACTCTCCTTGACACCTGAAGACTCTCCTTGACTACTGAAGACTCTCCTTAACACCTGAAGACTCTCCTTGACACCTAAAGACTCTCCTGACACCTGAAGACTCTCCTTGACACCTGAAGACTCTCCTTGACTACTGAAGACTCTCCTTAACACCTGAAGACTCACCTTGACACCTGCAGACTGTCCTTGACACCTGAAGACTCTACTTGACTACTGAAGACTCTCCTTGACACCTGAAGACTCTCCTTGACTACTGAAGACTCTCCTTGACTCCTGAAGACTCTTCTGACACCTGAAGACTCTTCTTGACACCTGAAGACTCTCCTGACACCTGAAGACTCTCCTTGACACCTGAAGACTCTACTTGACTACTGAAGACTCTCCTTGACAGCTTAAGACTTTCTTGACACCTGTAGACTCTTCTTGACACCTGAAGACTCTCCTTGACACCTGAAGACTCTCCCTGACTACTGAAGACTCTCCTTGACACCTGCAGACTGTCCTTGACACCTGGAGACTCTACTTGACTACCGAAGACTCTCCTTGACACCTGAAGACTCTCCTTGACTACTGAAGACTCTTTTTGTCACCTGAAGACTCTTCTGTCACCTGAAGACTCTTCTTGACACCTGAAGACTCTCCTTCCCTGAAGACTCTCCTTGACACCAGAAGACTCTTCTGACACCTGGAGACTCCCCTTGACTCCTAAAGACTCTCCTGACACCTGAAGACTCTTCTTGAAACCTGAAGACTCTCCGAGACTACTGAAGACTCTCCTGACACCTGAAGACTCTCCTTGCAACAAAAGACTCTCTTGACACCTGAAGACTCTCTTTGACTACTGAAGACTCTCCTTGACACCTGAAGACTCTCCTTGACACCTGAAGACTCTCCTGACACCTGAAGACTCTTCTGACACCTGGAGAATCTCCTTGACACCTGAAGACTCTGCTTGACACCTGAAGACTCTCCTTGACACCGGATGACTCTTCTGACACCTGAAGACTCTCCTGACACCTGAAGACTCTCCTTGACACCTGTAGACTCTCCTTGACTACTGAAGACTCTCCTTAACACCTGAAGACTCTTCTGACACCTGAAGACTCTCCCGACACCTGAAGACTCTCCTTGACACCTGAAGACTCTCCTTGACTACTGAAGACTCTCCTTAACACCTGAAGACTCTCCTTGACACCTAAAGACTCTCCTGACACCTGAAGACTCTCCTTGACACCTGAAGAGTTTTCTGACACCTGAAGACTCTTCTTTACACCCGAAGACTCTTCTTGACACCTGAAGACTCTCCTTCCCTGAAGACTCTCCTTGACACCAGAAGACTCTTCTGACACCTGGAGACTCTCCTTGACACCTAAAGACTCTCCTTGACACCGGAAGACTCTCCTGACACCTGAAGACTCTTCTTGACTCCTGAAGACTCTCCTAGACTACTGAAGACTCTCCTGAAACCTGAAGGCTCTCCTTGCAACAAAAGACTCTCTTGACACCTGAAGACTCTCTTTGACTACTTAAGACTCTCTTTGACAACTGAAGACTCTCCTTGACACCGGAAGACTCTCCTGACACCTGAAGACTCTTCTGACACCTGGAGACTCTCATTGACACCTGAAGACTCTGCTTGACACCTGAAGACTCTCCTTGACACCGGAAGACTCTTCTGACACCTGAAGACTCTCCTGACACCTGAAGACTCTCCTTGACACCTGAAGACTCTCCTTGACTACTGAAGACTCTCCTTAACACCTGAAGACTCTCCTTGACACCTAAAGACTCTCCTGACACCTGAAGACTCTCCTTGACACCTGAAGACTCTCCTTGACTACTGAAGACTCTCCTTAACACCTGAAGACTCACCTTGACACCTGCAGACTGTCCTTGACACCTGAAGACTCTACTTGACTACTGAAGACTCTCCTTGACACCTGAAGACTCTCCTTGACTACTGAAGACTCTCCTTGACTCCTGAAGACTCTTCTGACACCTGAAGACTCTTCTTGACACCTGAAGACTCTCCTGACACCTGAAGACTCTCCTTGACACCTGAAGACTCTACTTGACTACTGAAGACTCTCCTTGACAGCTTAAGACTTTCTTGACACCTGTAGACTCTTCTTGACACCTGAAGACTCTCCTTGACACCTGAAGACTCTCCCTGACTACTGAAGACTCTCCTTGACACCTGCAGACTGTCCTTGACACCTGGAGACTCTACTTGACTACCGAAGACTCTCCTTGACACCTGAAGACTCTCCTTGACTACTGAAGACTCTTTTTGTCACCTGAAGACTCTTCTGTCACCTGAAGACTCTTCTTGACACCTGAAGACTCTCCTTCCCTGAAGACTCTCCTTGACACCAGAAGACTCTTCTGACACCTGGAGACTCCCCTTGACTCCTAAAGACTCTTCTGACACCTGAAGACTCTTCTTGAAACCTGAAGACTCTCCGAGACTACTGAAGACTCTCCTGACACCTGAAGACTCTCCTTGCAACAAAAGACTCTCTTGACACCTGAAGACTCTCTTTGACTACTGAAGACTCTCCTTGACACCTGAAGACTCTCCTTGACACCTGAAGACTCTCCTGACACCTGAAGACTCTTCTGACACCTGGAGACTCTCATCGACACCTGAAGACTCTGTTTGACACCTGAAGACTCTCCTTGACACCGGAAGACTCTTCTAACACCTGAAGACTCTCCTGACACCTGAAGACTCTCCTTGACACCTGAAGACTCTCCTTGACTACTGAAGACTCTCCTTAACACCTGAAGACTCTCCTTGACACCTGAAGACTCTCCTTGACTACTGAAGACTCTCCTTAACACCTGAAGACTCACCTTGACACCTGCAGACTGTCCTTGACACCTGAAGACTCTACTTGACTACTGAAGACTCTCCTTGACACCTGAAGACTCTCCTTGACTACTGAAGACTCTCCTTGACACCTGAAGACTCTTCTGACACCTGAAGACTCTTCTTGACACCTGAAGACTCTTCTTGACACCTGAAGACTCTCCTTCCCTGAAGACTCTCCTTGACACCAGAAGACTCTTCTGACACCTGGAGAATCTCCTTGACACCTAAAGACTCTCCTTGACACCTGAAGACTCTCCTGACACCTGAAGACTCTTCTTGACACCTGAAGACTCTCCAAGACTACTGAAGACTCTCCTGACACCTGAAGACTCTCCTTGCAACAAAAGACTCTCTTGACACCTGAAGACTCTCTTTGACTACTGAAGACTCTCCTTGACACCTGAAGACTCTCCTTGACACCTGAAGACTCTCCTGACACCTGAAGACTCTTCTGACACCTGGAGAATCTCCTTGACACCTGAAGACTCTGCTTGACACCTGAAGACTCTCCTTGACACCGGATGACTCTTCTGACACCTGAAGACTCTCCTGACACCTGAAGACTCTCCTTGACACCTGAAGACTCTCCTTGACTACTGAAGACTCTCCTTAACACCTGAAGACTCTCCTTGACACCTAAAGACTCTCCTGACACCTGAAGACTCTCCTTGACACCTGAAGACTCTCCTTGACTACTGAAGACTCTCCTTAACACCTGAAGACTCACCTTGACACCTGCAGACTGTCGTTGACACCTGAAGACTCTACTTGACTACTGAAGACTCTCCCTGACACCTGAAGACTCTCCTTGACTACTGAAGACTCTCCTTGACACCTGAAGACTCTTCTGACACCTGAAGACTCTTCTTGACACATGAAGACTCTTCTTGACACCTGAAGACTCTCCTTCCCTGAAGACTCTCCTTGACACCAGAAGACTCTTCTGACACCTGGAGAATCTCCTTGACACCCAAAGACTCTCCTTGACACCTGAAAACTCTCCTGACATCTGAAGACTCTTCTTGACACCTGAAGACTCTCCAAGACTACTGAAGACTCTCCTGACACCTGAAGACTCTCCTTGCAACAAAAGACTCTCTTGACACCTGAAGACTCTCTTTGACTACTGAAGACTCTCCTTGACACCTGAAGACTCTCCTTGACACCTGAAGACTTTCCTGACACCTGAAGACGCTTCTGACACCTGGAGACTCTCCTTGACACCTGAAGACTCTGCTTGACACCTGAAGACTCTCCTTGACACCGGAAGACTCTTCTGACACCTGAAGACTCTCCTGACACCTGAAGACTCTCCTTGACACCTGAAGACTTTCCTTGACTACTGAAGAGTCTCCTTAACACCTGAAGACTCTCTTTGACACCGAAAGACTCTCCTGACACCTGAAGACACTTCTGACACCTGGAGACTCTCCTTGACACCTGAGGACTCTCCGTGACACCCGAAGACTCTCCTTGACACCTGAAGACACTTCTGACACTTCTGACACCTGGAGACTCTCCTTGACACCTGAAGACACTGGAAGACTCTCCTTGACACCCGAAGGCTCTCCTGACACCTGAAGACTCTCTTTGACACCTGAAGACTCTTCTTGACACCTGAAGACTCTCCTTGACACCTTCAGACTCTCCTTGACACCTGAAGACTCTCCTTGACACCTGAAGACTCTCCTCACTAGTCCAATAGAATACCGAGAAGACCTGTATGTTCTGTCTTCAAAGGTCCAGCCTGGGTTTCCCTGTTGATTCTCGATTAAAGCTTTATGAGGAAAAATACATTAAGGCTCAATGGAACTCATAATCTTAGCAGTAATGCTGATACTAGGAAGTATTTCAAATACCGCCTGATTTAACAGAACCACCTGATCATTAGCCTGGAGATGTATACGTGATTATGTTGTATGAGTTCAGGTTATGTTATGCATTGTTTTCTTACCTTGTTTCACATTAGTGTCATGTTGCCCTTTACAAGGCTGGCAAGTGCTTTGAAGTACCCAGAAGGTGGCAGTGAGCACTCACTAAACCACCAAATAAATAAATAGTACCAGTGAGAGCACTTGGTTAATGGAAAGGTCTGCAATGCTCAAACTAGACCCGCGCATACCCTTATTGGAACACACCCCGTGCTGTCCTCTTTGAACAGGGCAAAGTAACTACAAACCATGTGAAGAAGGATAGGCAAGGCTGGATTGGGCAGCATAGCTCCCAGAAGAGCCTATATCAAACCTAGGAGGAATATTGCCTCCACACCACTATCCCTTGTTTGATCCACTACCAATGATTGCACATGCACCTCTACCACAACGAGCAGACACGCTCCCCTTTCCTCGTACCTCTGTCTGTCTACTCCTATCTTACTCCTGCCTCCTTCATCATCTCACACTTTTCCACATTTCCTTTCCACCACTCACGACGGTACGGGTCACCTTGGGTGGGGGCCCAATATGCCGTCACCCAGGCAAGCTTTGGCACCATAAGACCACTATGGAGGTGATAGGTCCAGCATAGAAGCCTTCACACGCCATTTCCAGTGTAATGCGTAGCAGTGTCATTACTGAAGCTACATTTTAGTACATGGTACAGTAGCAGCATGCACTGCTATTGAATGCAATCCATTTACTTCCCCCAACAGGGATACGAATGAATTTGTTTGGGCTGCCAAAGTGTGCATTATGTATGCATAGGTTTCATAAAGTGCAAACCAATCTTCAAAGATGTGAGAGTTGAACATAGGGGACACAGTCAGATTAGGACACTTCTTAATGAGACTTGCACAAATTGCTCAGGTGTTTGTGTAGTGTGCCTTTTTTCTCCTCTGCCTCTTTTTTCCTTATCTGGGGGATACCACTGGAACCGACCTCATTCCCCCGACTGCGCCCACTTTTCCCCTCCATTATAATTTGCTTTTTTCTCTCTTGGTCCTGGGGTTGTGCTTGATGTCCCTGCACTGCCCTCTCTCTTCCTAACCAGCGACCCTCAAAGCCCTCCTCAGTCCCCTTCCAACCATACTCCTTCCACCCATTCACCAGCCTTGCCCCTGCACTTTGATGCAAATTCCCCAATCGTTTCTTCTTGAAACCCCACTTTCTCTTCACCTGTCACCTCACCCACCCATTTTCTGCTTCCACTCCACCTTAGCATCCAGCATGCACCCTTGCCACACTCACCTCTGTGGACTGTCCATGTCCCGCTCAGTCTTTTCCCTCTGCCTGTATCTCTGAAACCAAACCCCCGTGCATTCACTTCCTGTGCAACCCCCTTCATTACTGTTTCCACATTGCACTTAATGTCATGCTCACTTTTCGCAATGATCATATGTACCAGTGATTCACGCAGGTGCTTAGAGGTAGAGTGCAGCGCTAGCAGAGAAGCTTGGATGGTTGTTGAGCAGTGGAGAGAGTACGCTGGGGGTGAAGCAAGGTGGATTGCAGAATATAGAGATTTGCATGAAATTCTTGGACTAATAGTATGTTTAGGTTCTTTCTTATGAGTAAGATGCAAGGGGGCAGTCTCATCTGAACTGGTAATTTATTCCAGGGACAGGGTGCACAGAAGGAAAAGGCCTGTTTCCTAGGGTTTAACCTCTTGCAGTGCATTGTTTCCAGACGCAGGAAGTTGTGGCTTCTGGTGGTGCTCTGGGCCCAGAGAGATGGTGACTCCTTTGTAGGCGATGCAGGATTTTGATGCCTGCTTGTCGGGGCAGCCAGTGCACCTTCCTGAGGATTGGTGTGATGTGCCCGACGTGAAGTGCAGGTGGTCATGAATACTGCAGGCAGTATTTGTGAAAGTCTGCATCTGTTATGGAGTCGCTAAGATTTCCCCATGTGTTTATGATAATTACTGCATGTGGTTATCTAAGCAAAAACTCTATTAATCTCATAATCAGTCAAGTCAGTCATCTCTGATGAAGTCCCATGCCTGTCGCGAGGGATAGTTATGAGGGCTGGGTGCCACCACCTGCAGCTTGGAGTTGGGTCCAGGGGAGTTGCATTGGAGATCTCCTGCTCCACCCCACTTTCCAGGGTCTAAGTCAGGGGACTGTCACTGGGACCCAGACAGGTTAGTGATGGCCCCTTTATGAAAAAGACCTGCAAGTGCTACTAGGCTGAACCCTGCTGACGCTCTGCCCTTTACTCCTGCTTTGAACAATTCCTCGAAATGGAAGGGAAAACTCACTATGGCTGATCACCACAACAGGTCTCAGCGACTCGGGAAGACTCACCACTGCGGCTCATTGCAAGTGTGTTCTGCAGGCCAGCATCCCAGACGTGCATGTAGAATCAAGTATGGCAGCCTGGCCTGGTACAGGCTCGATCCACGTCACTCACTGCATAGTGAAGGGAATCTCCCTGGCACACCAGGGATTTAAGGTACTTGGAATGGCCCCTTTAATCATACAGCACCCACAACCTGAAGTCTCAGGTGCAGCCATGCTCTCATGAAGCAGTCCAAGGAGAGACTAAGTTACAATTAAAACTATATGCAATATTGCCAGAGTGTGTTGGTTGGAAGTTGTCAAGATCAACACAGATATTGTTAGAGATAGAGAGAGATGATGGTAGAAGGGGAATAGAAGGAGGAGAGGAAAGGAAAGGCATTGCCGAGCTGGTAGGAGGTACCATTACGATAGGGTTGGGAGAATGTAGAAAGCGTCGAGAGAGAAGTGCTTGGAGGATGAGACATCAAGTGATAGTTGAAAGAAAGTGTTGGGGACAAGGTGGGAAAAAGCATGAAGGAGGGAGGTGGAAAAAAGGATTAAAGACAAGGTTGGAAGAGCCACCAGAGGAGAGCTTGGAGGTTACTGTCAAGTGATGGGAGGAGGTGGTGGTAGGACAGAGATAAGTAAGTTCGAGGTTCAAAAAAGGTTCAAAAAGGGGGAATCTAAGGAGAATCTAAAAGAATCTAAGAAGGAGAAAAGAAAGGAAGGAGCTTGCACACTTAAGCCTGAGAAGAATGCAATTGGCAGGGCTGGAGGTAGAGGCATCTGGTTGTGCACAGAGGAAGTACAGGAGGAGGAGCGACAGAGTGGAGAAGAGATGACTGCATGTGCAGGAGCGGTCCCTTACGAATGAGACTGTTGTGACACATTGAGAAGTAAAGTGAGGACAGGGCACTGCAGAACAGTGCTGGGTCCCCGAGGCAGGGAGGTAGAGAGAGAGAGTATTACATCACAGCCAGTAGAGGAACTAAGGTTACCTGCCTCTTGGTGGATGCTCTGGGGGGTTTGTTCAACACTAGAAATCTGCAGCTGAAAAGCAGGTGACCCCAATCCACAAACCCAAGCGACAAGAAAGAAGTCTGGGGGCAACTTAAAAACCCCAACACTGTGAGTTACTGAGAATTAAAGATGCTTCTCAGGAAGGGAACACAGTGTTAGACTTGATACACACAGAGAATTAATTAGAAGCCGTCCTTTTGTTGTTTATACTTTTTCATAGCACAAGAATCATTTGGCTCAAACCTGAAAATGCCCCTAATACAACTCAAAAAATGTATCTCTCTGTGTTTGCTTAAAATTGCTTCTACTTGGCTTCATGAGAGCCTGCAGACCTTAAATCAGCTCTAACCAGGAGGAATTGGGTGCCACATCTCATGTCACTGGCACACTCTGCTATCAGTGTCTTCAGAGGCTCGCGCTCCAGTCATTGACTGCCCGGTTAGCACATTTCCCATTTTATTGCAGTCCAAAAGCCCCTATGGGCCTAACAGTTTTAGCTGTTGTAGTAATTTATCGGTGGGATGCTGCTCCACTCAAGTGAGATGGCCTATACATCATTTGGCAAGGAGGTGGCTCCTTTAATGTCAGGTGAATGGAAATACCTCTAAAGCCATTTTTCTTTCTGGTAGCCTGGATGCATCGGCAGCCATACTTGTTAAGGGCAAGTACCAATATGCTCTTCTGCTTTTGTGAGGTTCTAAATTTTGGCGCAACATCTCTTGTTTGTGGATCTTATTTCATAGCTGTGTTTTTGTTCTCACTTCCCATCGCCAACAGGGTCCTTAATTTCAATATTTAATATAGGTTGCTTCTCCTTTCTTCTTGTGGCAGGAGAGTTTTACTGGCATTAAGGGGAATGCCAACAAGAGAATGTGTGTACATGGGGATGGTGGCATATGCTTGCAAAGCCAGCATTAACATGCATTCCTATGGTGACATTACTGTGCATAATATCACTGGCCACGCTCTGGCGGATACATTTTGGTGTCAGGACTCAGGATCCGGAAGTAACCCCCTTGTTTCTATACCAGTTGAACATGACATGTAACATGATTGCAAGGTGTAAAAGCCTTGAGAAAGACGCTAATGCCTTGCCATCATGCCACAGCTCATTTTCAATTATCTGTATGGCAGAGAGGAGGGGCGGAACACACCACATTCAAACCCTACTGCGATATATTGTAGATGCTTCCTGTCATGTGAACATGGCAGGGAGCATCTATGATATGATCTATGATATATGATATGGCATTTATAATACGCCTATACACAAGTGTTTCAAGGTGCAACGAGGCAAGGGATGGGGAACAGAGGGACGACAGAGACAACGATCTTACTAGGCCAGGTGACATTGAGATTGAGCAAGTGCGGGGGAGGGGGGAAGGAAGGGTCAGTACATGGGATCATCAGTAAAAAATAAATAGAATAAATGAAAGCAATAAGTAAAAAGTGGGGCCAGCTGGTGGCAAGTGCAAGGGTAAGTGCAGACATCAGGTGTCAAGTGCAGGTAGGGGGTTGTAGGGATACAGAAAACAGGCCCCAAGTGTGAGGATAACTAAGGAGGCAGTGCAGGTGTGCAACTGGCAGAGGAGGGTACCTGAGCCGGAGATCCGAGGGTGGCCAGGGGGCCGGTGCAGTTTCAGTTTCAGCCAGGAGTTCAGCAGGGGAGAGGAGGAGAGAAAGCAGAAGGAAAGAGGAAGGTTTTGAGGTGCTTCCAGAACCCAAGATGGTTCTCCTCAAGTTTCAGGGAGGCTGTTCCAGAGGGAGGCCCCGCCGAAGAAAGAGATCTACCACTAACTAATTGCTTGGAGAAGCGAAGGACCCTGAGGGAGTTGGAGGCGGATGAGCGAAGAGCTTGAGAAGGGAGATATTTTGGAAGAGAGAGTTGAAGGTATTGAGGCCCCGGGCCCCAGAAGGCCTTGTGGACAATGCAGAGGGTTTTGAACTTAATCACTGCAGCCACTGGAAGCCAGTGCAGAGATTTCAGTCCTGGAGAGATACGATCCCTGGGCTTGAGGCCAAGGACAAGTCTCGCAGTACTGTTCTGGATGAGTTGAAGAGGGCGGAGAGTAGAAGCAGGCAGCTTTAGAAAGAGGCTGTTGCAATAGTCCAGCCTAGAGAGAACCAGAGCTCTGGAGACAGTGAGCTTCTGGGGGAAAGAGAGGAAAGGAAGATTACCTTTGAGGAGGAGCTGCTGGTAGTTTGACTTCCTAGAGACGTCGGAGATGTGAGGAGAGAAGGAGATTGTGGAATCAAAGATGACCCCGAGGTTTTTAGCCTCACAGGTGGGAGCAGGAAGATTTTTTTTTAGGGATCGAAAGGATAGAGAAACTTGCATTTGTATTCCTCAGAGCAATCACCATTTCGTGGCAATAGGAGACCTTCATGGTTAGTGGCAAACAGTAGTGTATATGTTGTTGTAGCCACTATCCCATGTATGAGCACTCGTACACCAAAGACCGACACAGACCAGCTTGACTCTGTCACGCCGGTGATGGGGCACCTGGCGTGAAAGAAATACCTGGACAAACTACAATTCCCTTGGGAGTTGTAGTTCCTTCATAAGGGTATCCCTACATATTATCCCCACCAAAAATATCGCCGTACATATGTTAATTTGTCTATTTTTGGGGGAATCATTTGTGGGAGCGAGGGTTGCGGGGTATCCCCCGAACATTTAAAAAGAATGCAGGGGTTACAGGGGTGTCCCCTGCAGGGCCCATGGCTCATTACTGCCGCAGAAATATGCCGATATTTTTATATCGCAATATTTTTGCGAGGATATTAACACATGGAAGCTTCACAAGGTGGTTTTTGAATCGAGCTCAACAATGTTTCCTCACAATGTGTATAGCATGCGGTAGTCTAACCAAGCATAATATTTAAATCGAAGTAGGTTGGATAAGTTGTACAAATAGGCAAAAGTAAATCTAGAAATTATTTAAAATTCTTCAATTCTATAAAATGTAGCTGAGGGTTTAAAAACAGTATCACATATCTAGTTAAAAAGAAGGAGCAAGCAATCTCGTCGAACAAGGCTTTGGCATATAATAAAATGCAATGCCCAGCATAAAGCATAGTGCGTTCGGATAATAGAGGTGATTATCAGGTGATCCTAACTGCAGGAATCTTATGCATTATGATGCACAAAATATGAACATACACACCCTAAGCACTTAAGGGGTCACTAATGTATGATATTGTGATTATCACTACTAACATCACACTGTATAAAAAATTTAGAGTACTTTTTTAAATGACCTGCCAATGTGATTGTTTAGATGTGCAATAAATGTTATATTGTCTGGCATTTAAGTGTGGTACATCACTACATAATAGATGAGCATGTGGGCTTGTTTATAAAGATTTGGGAATACATGAAACTGAGAGAGAAGGAGGGTGAAATGAGCATGAGTGGGCATTTGACGCCACAAAAATTGGCTTGCAGTCAAAATGGAAGACATTTGGTCCATCTTTGGCCATTTTACTCATTACATAAATACAGATAGGTGCATCACTGCTGATTTCATACCTGTCGCCTTCACATTCACAAATAAACTCTGCTAAATGGCTCATGTCAAAGGCACCGGGTTTGTTCTTCCTCCACATCTCTACCTCTTGGACACAGTTGTCAGTCGAGGTTCCGACGATGATTTCTTCAAAATATGCACAGGCTGGAAAATTGAAATGAATGTGGGGGGGTACGGTCAAGTGAATCAAAGTGTGTCCTTTCACACAACCTAATTAGATAAAAAAGAAATTAAAAGGCATTAAAAACTTGAAGTATAAAGCAAATATTGTCTATGCCAATCGAAGTGACCAAATGTTAATGTCCGGGTCTCCCATGTTTATCAATTCTATTTTACTTGGTTAATCCGCCAATGAATTGCACAACTCTTCATGCCATAAAAGTGGAACAATGGAAATCTATTTCTAGAATACACATTTCACAGGGCGAGGAAATAACACAATATAGCATGATATAAATAAGAATGAACACAATTGAAAAAGTCATTTTTTCTTTTGTGTCTTTAGTTTATTACACCTAGACTGGGATTCAATAAATTCCCAACGGAGAGTCATAAATATTTGACTATATTAGATATTGCCTCAACTGCATTCTTAAGAAAAGGACCTTTGTCGGTAATTTATCTGTTCAGATATAAAAATTGCAAGCTAAAAAGAAGAAATCATTAACTAAATAACACTTATGATACATACTGCAAAATGCCAAATCTAAGGCAATCTTAAAATAGTTGTTTGAGAGATTTTAGTGTTCTGTTATCTGCACCATTAAACGCCTAATCATTCCCTTGTTGGACGCGAGACCCTCGCTCCCCCTTCTCCACAACCCTGAGCATCTTAAAGGGGGGTCCTCCTCATAAACGCATTCCTTGGTGCCAGTTTCCTTCCACCGCAATGGGCATCCTTACCCCCTGCTCAATGGAAATCACAGAAGGCCTTTAATAGTAAGCTTAATGGTGAAAGAGGATCTGTCACATACAGTTGAAACATCCTTCAAGCAATATCAGTGCATGCTGGGATGAAAGAGCTCTAAAATGTAGCAGCCACATTTGATAAGGTTATTTCCAACATCGTTAAGATCCTCTGTATGGCAAAGATGGCTATGCTGGCAGTCGTGTGACCAACATGCATCCCTTAGGCTCTAACACATTTCTCAGATTCTCTAAATGTATAGGACCTATTCCATGCACTGATAGTAGGTCTATGGAACCCGCTTGAGTTAAAAATATAAAGGCTCCCAAAAAAAATAAGTGTAGAAATAAAACATGTAGGTACTACGCCTTTGATAAAGTCATTTCACTCTAACATCAGCAGGACCCGCTCTGTACCATGTAAAGAGTCTACCCCATTCCAATGGGAGATCAATATACAGCATATTTCATAAAGTCGTGTATCCCTGATATAAAGGTTTGGACCAACGGTTTGTGATCCACAGTATATAATATTGTCACTTGTGTCTTTTAGCCATTATCAAATGGGCAGCAGAAGTAGATACCTTCTGTATGGGCCCCTGACTTCCTGAGGGTTGGGGTAAGATACAACATGGCGTCAGGTGGTCATTTTGGAGGTGAAGGTCAGTTTGGAGGTGAAGGTCAGAGCTCATATGAGCGAAATGCCTAGCAAGACCAGGTCAGCCTGAGGAAAGATGAAGAGGTGGGAGGAGGAAGGAGACTCAGGCAGGAAAGTTAGAGCCGTGGAGACTCAAGACATCAGTGGGATCTCAGGGATGTCTGGCGAAGGTTATAAGGCTTCTAGCTCAACCTCTCCAATATCCTGAAGTTCCAGTACTATCTACACCTGATGGTACTGAGCCTGAGTATCTTCTCGAAGGGTTGGAGAGTCTATCCATCTTGAACATGGAAGACAAGCCCCATTTTATAGCCAAGTGTACCTGACACAGAGGACTGAACACCCTGAATCAAAGGGGTCAAGAGCTGGACTTTCTAAACAGGCCAAACACTAAGTTGTGCTGTCTTTCGTCCGAGAGGACCCCGTTGTGGCTTCATTAAAACTTCCTAGCCTGGTCGTTTGTATCTCCACCTGGCCTTCAGTACAGCAGGCAATTAGCTGTATTATCCACTCCTCAATTCCAGAATTCCTCAATTCCACAAATTATGAACAATTATAATTGACATGCAATGTACTTGTTTTCCATGTGTACATGTATAAAGGCATTTAACCATCTGTAAGTAGATATGGCAATCTATGGTTACACAGACTGTTCCATTCCATGTACAGAACCCATACTAGGTCCCCTCAGAAGCTAATCCAGGGAGGCAGCTTCACATCTAGGAAACAGAATCGCCCCCAAATTCCAATACAGATGAAGCAGCTCAAGGACTAGAATGGGGCTAAAACTCCAGCACTGGATACATGCAGCCTCATGAATGATTCCTAGTGTGTAACTCCCCCATGGTTTACACTGGCGGAGTGATGGACAAGTGTGCACTGTGCCTAAATACAAACCAATGGCTAGGAATTGCAGCCAGAACTCCCCCCCACACCCCGCAATGGTAAATGAAGGAACGAACATGAAGAGGACAGGAGATAGACTTCAACACTGCAGAACTGGGGACACTTGTGTATTTTTGAGGCAGCAGCACCTTAATGAAAGTATTGCGAAGGCCCGCTAAAAACTCTAGTGGCGGATTTGCTGACAAAACAAATGCATGCATTCCTTTTGCAGATTCCTGGAGGAGTATTTCAATGTTCTCTTATTCTTTTTATTCAAACACACGTTTCCCCCCACATGGGATATGTCTATTCTTCCACCCAAGTACAACAATAGCAGGAATGGTCAAGTGGCAGCTTTCTCAGCCTACAAGCATAACCCCCCTCCCCCTCATCTTGCCCACTAATGGTATGAGAGGGAGGTTAATGGCAACCACTATATGACTATCCAGAGGAGCAACCAAATCAGATTCTGCCTTTCAGGTACCACTCTAACCTCTTTGTACTCTTAGGTGGAACACATTTTATAACAAAGTATTATGCATTTATGGTCCACCGGAACACACACAACATGACCTAAAAAGGCAACACACCCTACCCTTAGCCCAGTCATGCAAGCCTTTTTAAGAAACAGAACTAGCTACTACAAGCAGCTACAGTCTACTGGCAAGCCAAACATCTATCGGCAATGCTCCCAGTTGTGACTTTAGTGTAGGCATAGGATCGGCATTTACCTGGCACATTCATAACAGTACTACCTGGCAATAGAATGGTAACAGCTGGTAAATGGTGTGAGTACCTGTGCATATGCTGTCAGTACCTGGAAAATGCCTATCTAATAACTACACACAAGACAAAACAGTTTCTACCAGGGTTCCAGTGCAAGGGACAGATGTGGGAACACACATACTGCTAATAACTCGAGCGGCTGAAGTCACAACAAATAGTTAAGCCATGTTTATTACAGCGGTTTCTCCTTTAAAACTATAATTAAGTCAATAACTGCCAGGAAATTGTTTGGAAATAACAATGACCGGCCCTATACAGCACACTATTTGATGTTTAGAGCTAACCCAAAGAGATCCCAGGAAGGTGTGTTTGAGGCAAAAGGGGGCAGGTAGTTGGTGGGAAGGGCTTTAGGGATAAGCATGGACATGGCCAGTCAATGGTGTGTAAAAACCCCAGCAACACCCACAAGCTGTGTGTCTCTCCTCACATCCCATTTCTCTCCCATGCCTGTAATTCAATGCACTAGTTTCAGCTTATATATGTAACTAACCTAATATCCAAAACTATAACAATACAATAACATGGGGCTACAAAATTAAAAGAGAATGCATACATGTTTGTCAGAATACTTTATGAAATGAGCCTAGTCCCTACTCCCTCCTCTGCTTACTCTTTTGATCAATGAAGCCTCCTGTAAAGTGTTCATATGAGTTGGCAGTCGGCAAAGAGAGGTTCCCATGAGAGCTTCATTCTGCTCTTTCTTCATCTCAAAGTGAGTGCTTTGGGGCACTCGTTTCACACTTTTTCTCACCAAACAATATCACATAAAGAAAGAGTAAGCACATTGACCATGCTGCAAGGTCCCACATCATCATGCTTTGTAGGTTCTTTATTTACTTAATAGCGCGTGAGTTGCGGGTTTCCTAAAGACGATCCTGATAACACGGGGCTCTTGCCAACTGTTAACAGATGATGGATAACTATGCTTCTACTATACTTACTAATGAACTTTTAACAAGTAAATCAATAAGTACACTACAAGAATATTTTATTTTAGCTCCATGCACAGCAGGCCCTGGTTAATTAATTTTGGGAAAAGTTAAATTACTTGAATTACTGGATGATCCAAGGTTTACGGGATCACTGAAAATGTTGTTGATTAGACCCTAAAAAGTTCATCTAGACCCTTCCAATCCTAGACAGAAGAAAGACCATGTCTAGTGCAAGCCAAGAAGGGCTTTAGAAAGTGTCATAGCCAATGAGCCCTTGCACATAACACAGTGGGGCATCACTACTCTTTCTTTTTTTTTACCACTCCCTTTCCTGGCTAGAAATATTTGTTGGCAGGCTCCGGAACACAACCATGGTTCTATGTTGGAAACTCTGAGCCCCAAGTGACCCACACATATTCATGGGTTGCCAGAATTTCAGGGGTCTGAAGGGTGACTTTGGAATTCTAACATCTCCCTTCTCCAGAAGTTCGCCTGGACTAATTCATAGTTTCTTGAACTTTTGTTGAAAAAAACCTAGCTGGAATTACCCTATTATTAGGCCGTAGGTAATAGAAATGTACAGCAATGACATCAACATGAAGATTGGGTGACAGCATTCATCATTAGCATATATAATGACATAGCGATGACAACATTCATGACTTTCAGACCTGTTAAAATAAGCATTTTGCAAACTTTGACACCACTTCCCCCGCTTTCTCTTCTCTTAATGCCACCGGATTGCACTGGCAGGGTTTTCTGTGCACTGGCACAGGTTTTAGGAGCCATTTACTGAGAAATGTCTGGTGGCCACACATGATTGGAAGTTGCTCCCCATCTAGCATGGAGCCTACTAACACTGTAGCAAAAGGTTCATATTTTTAAGCCAGATCTAGAAATGACAGCCTACAGCATGCATGACTCAAGGGAAATGCCAATCATACGCATCAGAAGAGAAGATTTTGATCAAACAAGAAAACAGCTGGCCTATCGTGTCATCATGAAATTCAGATTCCTGTCCAAGGTATGTCTCCCATATGTTCCTTCCATCGAAACATTTGTCGTGGAATTCTTGCAGGCTCAAGTCTGAGGTCTTTTGCTCTTGTGTGGTGTTCTCCATCTCTAGCTCCATAATGTGTGCACTTGCCCAGCAGATATCTATACGTATACCTAATGTGCCAAATCTACATTGCAATTAACATTTTAAAGACGTTTGCTTATTCGTGAGCTTTTGGCCTTGTTCTGAATTTCTTTACTCAGCCAGAGATGATGTTTGCTTGCTGGCACTCCTTACCTGGTTCTACCTTTTGATCTTTTACTTTCTGTGTACTTATTGTTTTGCCAAATAAGCATCTGTCAATGATAACCCAAGGCTGTTTCTAACAGAAAAAATGTGTAAATCACTCTTTTATTTTCCACATTAGGTTGGTGTCACAGGATTGCCACAATGGGGACACACAGAACGAGGTGAAACTTTGGCAAAACAACACATTTATTCCATTCTCACAGTGGAAATTGCCTGGCTTGCCACTCTCGTCCAAACACTTCTCTCATGCTCCGACTCAAACACCCAACACTTAGGGGCCGATTCATGGAACAAACGTGTGCCGAAAATCCCAGTGCAAGCAGGCGCAAGGTGGCGCAAGCGTGAGAAAGCAAGCGCAGGCGCACGCGTGCAATTGAAGAAAGGCGCTGCGCTTGTTTCCCACTGGTTGTGCGCCAAATCGGTGCATATTGCACGCGGGCACAACCGTCATCAAACGGCGTGCGCTACGCGCACAGCAAAAGTGCACATAGCGCAGCACACACAACAAAAGTAGGCGGAACAGTGGGCGTAGGGGAATAACGTGTGAAAAAGAAGGCGTACCTGGGGAAGTACTGCAGGGAACTACATGGAACGCCCACACGCACGCGAACAACCCGTGTTCATGGATACAACCCGTGTTCATGGATACGAATATGGGAAACCCGCGCACGGCAAAAGACGCACACAGGCGTGAATTTGTCGGCCACACGAAGGCAGGCGGAAGCGTCCCCGCGCACAGTATAAAAGTGCACGCAAACAACAAACACGTATATACAGCTACGATGAATGCCCCATTTGTCGCAGCACTGATCGTGGGACACCGCAGGAGGAGGAGAATAGCCAGGGCATGCATTTTTTCACCACGGACAAGCCTTTTTGGGATGCCTGACGACCAGGTCTACGGCAGGTATAGGTTTCCACCCCATATCATCCTAGACCTGGTCAGAGAGTGGGAAGATGACCTTACATCCCCCACCCTTTGCTCCCAAGCATGGAGCCCCTTGGAGAAGGTGCACAATGTCCTCATTTTTTTGCCACTGGGTCATTTCAGCGGACTACTGCCATAGTGGGGGGGTCTCACAACCACGCAGTCATGCTGCCTACACCAGGTGTTGGCAATCATGACAGCGCGCCCCTCAGTCCGCAGGCACATATACATGCCCAGAACACCCGCAGAAAGGCAGGCCGTTGTCCAGGAATTTTACAGGGTGGCACACTTCCCCAAAGTGCTCGGTGCCATAGATTGCACCCATGTGGCCCTACATCCACCTAGGGCCACTGAGCACATCTACAGAAACCGCAAGCACTGGCATTCCATCAATGTACAGGTGGTATGCGATGCAAAGGGAATGATCACCTCTGACTGCCAACTCTGCAAACTACCCTGGCTCCACCCTTGACAGTTTCATATACAGAATGTCTGCTCTGAGCCAGGCCCTGGAAGCTGGGCAGCATGGCGACACATGGCTCCTAGGTGAGTTCAAATGCCCTTGCACATGCATGCATGTCACACACACACACACACAAATACACAAACCCCAATAATCGCAACCATTATCACCTCTCCAGTGGACAGTGCCTACCCTCTGAGCAATCACATGATGATGCCAATCCAGAACCCCACCACACCAACCCAGGTAAGATGCAACGTGGCCCATATTGCAACCAGGGCCATAGTGGAGCGCACATTCGGAGTGCTCAAGTCACCCTTCCGCTCCCTTGACCGCTCTGGTGGGCAGCTACTCTATGCACCCCCAGTAGTGTGCAGGATCATTGTGGCAGCATGTGTCCTGCACAATGTTGCAACACGGCAGGGCGTACCGGTGGACATGGTGGTGCCCCCACATCCCCAATCACAGGCACAGGCGCTGCCCGTGGGTGGGGATAGGGCACGTGGCGAGGATGCCCGGACCCAGTTTGTGGACACATTTTTCACCTAAACTCCCACCGCTGCGGAGTGCACACAGGCCTGGTACATACCAGGTGACAATCGATGATGACAAAGAGACAGTCAACTGTCACAACCTTACCACCCTGAGATTGTTGCCATGGAAGTGCCACATTGTGTGCATCCCTAGCTACTTAAACACAAACAATCCTGTGTGACCAAAAGACACACATGCAAGGTGTGAATCACACACACCTGCAAAACAGGCCATGACTATCACTGGTATGTCACTCAAACCCTCCCAAAGCACAACATGACATGGCAAGCAATAGCCATACACCAACACAGTACCAATAAGGTACGCATTGCCATGTGAAAAATGTAAATTGGCATCAGACAATGATGCCTAACATGGAATCAGATGAAATGACTGACCAACAAACTCCCACCCAAAAGAAGTCATACCCAAATGCATTCCAAAAGTCGAAGTTGTAACATAACAATGAATGCCTGTCAACATGCACATTGTGCATTGAAAAATCAACACTGCAGCTTCTCTGTGCCGTGTCCACCTCCTGCAACACACTGCTCAGTGCACAGCACAGTTAACAGCCATTGCGTGTGATGCACACCCTGAGCACCACATCTAAGCGACAAACCACATAAAAAGCAAATTAGGCATGTACAGGATCCCCAATTGGTCATAGGACATGTGCTGCAGGGACACAGTGGGCACCAGAAGGAAAACAGAGTGTACAAGTGGACATGGAAGGGTGCTTGTACATGTAGTGCATTATAGTGCGAGTGTGTGGGTCAGTAGGGACATGCACTCAACATATGCATGTGCAATCAAGTGACCATCAGTGTCCTCTACACACAACACATGAACATTCACCATGTGTACACCCCAGCATGTCAAACCACAACTATCCCCTCACACCTGAAAGGTAAACACAACACATGAACAGGCATTGATCAGCGGAACACATCATGTAAATAGGATACCACAATTACAATGTCAGGGTGCCCATCATACTGCAGGGCAAGGCAACTATCACCAACCAAGCACCATCCCTCCCTCACAAATCACCATGACCCACTGAACAACTGCACCGGGGTTATGGAGCCTACATCCTTGAATTTCACCTGGCCACAGGATCACCCTTCCCCTTTGTCACCATCTCCCACCTTGTGTGTAAAAAGTTGCCTGCACCTTCAGAGTCCACCTTGATTTGCAAAAACACTACATCCAAGAGAACTGAAAGCAGGCCAACACAGAAGCCAAGCGAAAAGCTTGCAGGCAGAAAACTAACCAGAACAGCCTCCAGTAGATGACTTGAAGTAGCAGTACCTCACAAAGGCCAAGTACTACCACAATGACGTAACAACCAAGGTAGCACAGTAAAACAATGTCACAACAGGATGTGTACCATGTGTGGTACATAACATGAATGAGGCACCACAAACGGATGTGTATTGTCACTGCTCCAGTGTACAGGTGCAGGAGTGGCACGAACCAACCACCCCCACCGTGGTCTGGGTGGCTGCAAGGTCAAACTCACACAGGCCTCTGAGACCCTGTTGGGGAAGGAGGGTCAGGTATATGGAATTGGGACAGGCGTTGGCATACTGGATAACCGGAATGAGGGGCAGGAGAGGGGAGTAGGATTGACACAGGAAAGTAGGGAATGGCCAAGAATGTAGTACTCACATTAACACATACAGAATCATGCCAAACTTGTTCATCATAAACATAGCAGCAATTCACTAAAATGGAAGTCAAAGAGAAACTTATCTCTGGGGTGAGTGCTGGCCTCCTGCCTGCGCACTCTCAAGTCCGGTAACAGGAGCACCTCAATGCTGCAAAGAGAGCCACAGTTAAAAATCTGTGCGTGCCCATAACACACAAACACACCACCAAATATGCCCCAAAGTAACAAACTACTCTACAAACAGACAATCTGGTGTGGATGCTTCGTACCCATACTTAACATGACCCCTGTGATGGTTCATACACAGTCAATGCAGTAAGTCAGGCACCGGTAGGTGCGTGGCAAATGGAACACCAATGTGTCACGAATCACACAACATGCAATGTTCCCTGGGTAAGCAGACAGACGCATATAGCAAGGTATGACTTCCAAACAAGTCGTGTTCCACCATGACCCAAATAAAGTAGGCAGTGCATGTTTCAAATTCTACATGGAAATGAAATGCACTGCACCCGAGTCTGTCCCTTGCTGTCTGTCCCTGTCAGTGCTTCTTTCCATGTCTCGGAACGCTACTTGGGTGCTACAAGTGCCTCAATGGACCATTGTGGACCGGAGGGAATGTGCCATTGCCCCTGCAGGTGCCCCAGACAACCTTACAATCAACTAGCCATGAGTCCACCAACACATCTGAGCTGTGTTGTGCTTTTCAACACCAATATTCGTCCAAGCTCACCCTCAGTGCTACTACTAAGCATGTATGTGCAACTGGCCTGGTGGAAGGTTTGCTGTGTTGTGGCCCCCCTGTGCTGCTCATCTTGCCTGGAGTCCCTTGAAACACGTCAGCAGTTTTCGGATGTATGATTGCAATCCCTGTGCCTCTACATGCGCACACATGTGCATGTGGGCACCACCAAACGTGTCCAGATTCCAGACGTCCAGTGGCCCATGTCTGCTGGCAAAGGTGGTCTGGAGGCTCATCCCCCTGCAGAAAGGGCATGAAACACATGATTAATGCATTAGATTCATCTGTGTGTGTCTCTTCAGGCATCACATCACTGGACCATGTCAGAGTTGTACATCCGAAATCACCCCACAGTCCGTCTTTCACAGCCAAAGTGTGGAACACACTATCTACGGCATGAATTGCAACAAGCACATGTACAGTAAAGATAAGAAACACACTACACAATGCATGGCAATGAATGTACACATGAATCATGAAACACCCCATCTAGCAAAAGCAGAACAGTGGTCAATAACACCCCAATCATCCCCACTAGGGGTGTTAACACAAGTTCCACAGCATCAGACATGCCACAGATATGACAGTCCAAAGCCCTTAGGCTGTTACACCGAACCATCCTTGCGAGCCCATGGATAAAGGAAGCAGGAGTGGCATATGTGAGTCAAGGACCCCAAGCAGCAAACACATATACAAGACAAGCCTGAAGGCCCCACTGGAACAGACAGTGGATGCTTTCAAAAGCCACAAAGCACCACATTGTCACATGAAAGCACAATAGACAAGCAATTTTAAACTATATTAACTAATTACACTAACTACGAAAAACCTACTTTACCTAATTAAACTAACTATCAAACAGAAGCTTAACTAACTAAACTAAAAGAAAAATCAAAAATGGTCACATACGACCCGGGAGGGGGGGCACCCAGGAGGGGGGAGGTACAGGGTGCTGCTCAACACCCACATGCGATGATGCTGAGCCAAAAAAAAAACCTCCATGGGCTCAACGCCTGCAACGCCCGACCTATGTGGGAGATAGATGGTCGTCCGAGTCTGGCTCATCCTGGAAAGGAGGACGTGGCACAGTAGCCTGGCCACGCCTAGCCGCAGCTTGCCCCTCGTCGGCAGCAAGTCTGCCGGACGGGTGAGCCTGGTTCTGTGTGGCGATGACACGTAGGTCTGCATGCAGGACCTCCCATGATACACATGCTTCCTCTTACAAGGTAGCACGTGTAACACAGAGTTCCTCCTGCAAGGCCTGGCTTGACAACCGCTGCACCTCCCGGCAAGCCTGTAGCTCAGCCGAGATGGTACGCTCAAGCTGTGCAAACCTCTCCTCTGACCGCTGTGCAAGGTCAACTTCAGGCATCACGTGCAATGTGCATTCAATGGGTAGCATATCTACAAGCAAAGCACACCTCCACCCAAGTGCAAAAGCAGGGATGCCTAGCATGGTATAAAAAGGCTGACCATAGACCTGTGCATTGACAGACAGTGTTGACTAGCATCAACAGCTTCATGTGAGTCAAGTGACAACACTGCAAATGATGATGGGACAGTAAGCAGGACACATGATGAAACGTCTGGAGGCCACCCACGTGTGAAGAGGACACTATACCAGTTGGACAGAGTCATTGGCCATTAAACAGGCTGAGGCCTGTGACCCACCCAGATTGTCAGACCCTAAACATGTGTGCAACGCAGTACTGAGCCACAGTAGACATGGGAAGGCTGATGAAATGCCATGCAATGCATTTCACCCAGGACTTGTATTATAGTGATCATCCAGTCAAGGACACATAGGGGCATGCGTGCAATGCACATGGAGCATGAATGGGCACTCATGTCCCTGCGGGGCCTCTGACCTCTGCACAGTACAACTGAGATACCCTGCATCAAGAACTAAGGCTGTACCACACAGCATATGTCTGGCAGATTGGTTGCGGGAAGTTAGCATGTACACAGGAAGCATTAACAGGGAAGTACCCAATGGCAATATTGAAGCAGATTAGTGCAAAGGTGGAATTGGGGTGCAGAGCGGGGGGTGGAGGGGCAAGGAAGCATGCCTACATGGAGTACCCGCATGCAGGCAGAGGACACATGCACATCAGTCATGCTATGACATCGTGCCTGGGCTGAGAGGAAGGTCACCCCACGCTACATGCAGAACGGCCAGTGAGCTGGGACATGGACGGGAGAGGCATCCTGGTAACCAGCATGTGAGTAGGATGCAATAGTGTTGATGCCGACAGTCCCTGTCTGCTCCACATGTCCAAGATCCAGCAGAGCAGACATGCATCACGGAAGCATTGCATTACTTGCACATCCGAACCATGTACACCTCACATGTAGTGGCAATCATGCACAACACATCCCACAAGTAAAACACACACGTCCTCAACAAACACGCATCAACACTCACTGGACTGGACATCAAAGTCCGGCATCTCTCCCACTCCTTCGACCGATTCAGATGGTATGAACTCCGCAACAAGTGACTCATGCGGAGTGAGGACTTCCTCCTCTGGTGCAGGCCCACCGCCAGTCACCAGAGTCAAGTTGGAATTAGAGGCACGCTTAGCCTAAGCGCTGCGTTTGATGTCATTCCAACGCTTTTTGCACTCTTGCGCCGTGCGCACCTCATGGCCGAATGCACTGACATTTTCCGCAATATGCTTCCAGTGGGTATCACGTTGGGCAGCCGTAGTCTGACTATTGGCACCCACTAGCATGTCACGGCTGTGGCCCCGCACGTAGCCCATGAGGAAGTCCAGTTCCTGGTTGCAGAAAGGCTTCTTCCTCGATGTGCAGGAGGTCGTGGCTGTGTGTGAGGTCCCAGCCTGTGCTGCAGGCGCAGCCTTCCTCCTCTTGGAATGTGGCTCAGACCCTGGCAGGCTAATGCCGCCCTGACCAGTATGGCCAGTGGGTTCGGTGGATTGAGCCAAGGGAGTGGCAGGTGGAGGGACGACCAAAGGCCTGACTTCTGTCAGTGGCAGCTGGGTGCCCTCTAATGGACCCTGCGCAGCAACTCCCGCTGTGGCAGGGTCATTGACCGCAACTGTCCTGGTTGGCAGACTCACAACCGGGGTGTTGTTGGGTGCATCTGCCCCTGCACTTGCCAACACCCGGTTGTTTGGGGCAGCAGATGACATAACTGCCCCAGGGACACGTGTCTTGGTCAGGGCAGCCCTGCGTGCCCCTACGGTTTCCCTCCTGGCCTGTTGGAAATCTTCCAAGGGCACCTCCAGTGCCAACGCAGGCTGCGCTGGCATACCCTGAGCCTGGGTGGCGGTGTCCACAGCTGCACCTGCAGCTACCACTACCCTTGGGCCCGTGGCAGTCGATGGAACGGACTGCCGGGTCACATGGGCGCCAGTGCCAGATGCAGAAGCTGCACCTCCCGGAACCACAGGGGGTGGTGGCATGACTGCACCGACACATGGCACGACATCGTGCTCAAGTGGTGCACCCCTGCCTCTTCCCCCTATGCGGCTGCCCTGGACACCCTGGAGACCCCTACTCCCTGGTCACTCCGGCCACGTCCCTGACCATGCCCGCCGCGAGGAGTACGCCCAGCTGAGGAGCCCCTCAACTTTGGTGGCCTCCCAACCATGGCACACATGTAGTAGTGCCGGCACAGATGGAGTTGTGCCAATGGGAGGTGTACACCACAATTGACCCCGGCAATTGGGGTGAAGGGGGTGGGAAGCACGATGTTAACAGCCCCCCTGCACCTGCAAGGCTGTATGTGACCCCGGTGATGTAGTGACGGGTCACACAACGCTCAGGCACCCCAAAACTGCTGGAAAACCGTGCACGCAACCCTGCAGCCTACGTGCATGGAATCAACCTCCCGCAGTACGCGGTGGCACCCAGTAACACGAAAATCACGTACGGGTGGGGCACGCAGGCTACTATGACATCAAAAATGGTGCGACACACAGGGGCACCCGCCGTGGGAAAAATAGAGTGCGCGATTCATCATCTGACTGGCGCGATGCAGAAAAACACACGTAGCCAATCCCCCCACCAAAAGAAGAGATACGTCCTTGATAGCTGTGAAGTTGTGATGGCGCGCGAATCAACATGAAGCAGCAACACACGTCGGTCTCCACGACAGGCACGTACAGCAAACTGCTGGCCACGCTCACCTTTAATCCATGCTGAGGGAAACGCCCGTGCGTATCACGTCACTTACGCGCGTAGGCCCTTTCCTCGGATTACACGCATTCACACGGGGACGTGCATTTTTTCACGAGCGCGCTAATCCACTATGCCCACGTCACGGGGGAAATGCCCGCGCACGCCCCCGCGCCTCACGTCACAGAAGCGCTTACACGCAAAGGGCCTTTGGTCCAATGAAATCGCTGACATGCTCACGCGCTAAGGGTCTTTCCTCGAATTACATGCTGACGTGCAAGATTTTCACGTGCCAAATCACTCCGTATCAAGCTGGCCACGCGTACACTGCCCCCCAGAGCCCCGAGCACGCTCCCACCTGCCATCTTCTGCTGCCTGCTGCCCACGTGCCCTGCCATTTGCTGCCTGTACATCAGCCAGGGGTGCTGTTGCTGTGACCACCCCTGCTGGAACCGAAGACACCCGACCGGGATTCCATCGCTCCACAGCCCAGCCCCAGGACCCAGTTGCCCACCCACTCCTGCCTCTGGGGTTGCCATGCCCAGCACTACACCATCTGGAGGCACTGGCAACCCCCAGCCAGAGAGGCAGAGGGCCACCAGCTTCACTGCCACTGAAGTTGGTGTCCTGGTGGAGCAAGTCCTGAAGCAGTATGATGCCCTCTTCGGAAGGTTGCGCGCCGACAAGGAAGGACGGACCAGGATCTGGACGGACATCGTGACTGCCATCAACGCGGAGGGGGTGGCAGTCCGCGAATTCCATCATGTCAAGAAGCGCTGGGAGGACTTCAGGTCCAGGACCCTCAACAAGGCCCGGAGCCTCTTGAAGGCAGCAGATGCTAAGGGGCGCCGGGGCCACCTGTCGGAAGACCAAATGAGGGTCCTGGAATGCGTATGCCCAGCGCTCCACGTCCAGGTCCTTGAGAGGCAGACCCATCTGGAGTCGAGCGGTAAGTGTACATGCATACTGATTGGAAGCTGTGCGTGTGGTGGTGTGCCAGTAGTGTACAGGTTGCACATGTGGTTTTGTAAGGCCATGTATGGATGTGTATGTACAGGGCCGTGAGGCTGACACATGCAAGTCCTTTCATGTGTGAGACACACGGATGGTGTATTTGTGGGTAAGCATGCAGGACAAATGCAGATGTGTGAGCACACATGTTTGAATGACTGTGTATGTCAGTTGTCAAGGTTGTGGTGTCACACATGGATGTTGGTTCCAGCTGCATGTATCTGCACTGTGTACATGTGCATGTATGTGTATCTGACAAGTGTGAAACTGTCATGCAACATGGATGCATGTGAGACTGATATGTAGAAGACTGATTGCCAGATGTGACATGGATGCCGATCTCATCACTGCAACACTTGGTGGAGGTGTACACATGCATGTAAGTGTGGTGGCGTGTGTGCATGTCTAGTGCATTCCCTGTGTCTCATGTGATGTCTGGCTCACCTTTGCCTGCTCATGCTGTTGTATGTGTATGGATGGTGCTGGCAGTTGCGATATGGCTGTGGAATGGCTCATGTGTGTGATTTGAAATGGCATGTGTGTTGGGGATTGTGATGCCATGTCTGAAGTTTGACAATGACACTCGTGTGAAACTTTCATTCGTGCATGAGTCCATTGTACAGCGCCCTGATGCCTGTGTCCTATCTCTCCCTGTCTGCAGCGTCGACTGATGAAGAGGGCGGAGAGGGTGCTGTGGAGCACAGCGGCAGGGATCGCACCGCTAGCCGGAGACGCAAGGCCCAGCTCCCCTCCCAGGTTGTCATCTCGTCGGGGAGTGAGGAGTCCGGTGCCGCGTCCCAGGCGCAGCTGCCGAGGGAAGGACCAAGAGGCGGAGGTTGGAGTCGGACTCCTCGTCAGCCAAAGGGGCAGCTGAGACACCACAGGGCCCGATTGAGGAAGATGGCACGGAGTCATCCAGGTTGGTGGGGGGTTTGGTGGAGGAGGAGGCCGTGCAAGGGACAGAAACGGGGTCTGGAGGTGGGGATTCCACTGGTGCTAGTGGTGCAGTGCAGGGGCAGGGAAAGGAGGCAGCACAGGCCGCCGCGGAGGTGCCTGTGTGTAATCCTGTCCCCGATCCTGTGACTGCATCATCTTGCACCAGCAGGGATACCTTCATCCAGACCCGTTCTCAGGGAGGGGATCGGCTTACACCAACTGGCCTTCCTCTCCCTGCGGATGTGGCTATCCGGCACCGGGTTGAGCCTGTCCTGGGTGGGGTGGCATTTCGTCAACGTGCCATGCGAGCTGACCTGCAGTCTTTTCATGAGGAGACTGCACATCTTCTCGCATGGCTTGTTGACCGCGTTGACCCACTGGGACAGCTCACCAGGGCCGGATTCCTCAGTTTTCTGGACCTTGTTCCGACCCCCTCCTCAACTGAACCCCCTATGCGCCAGTCGTCCTGTGTCATCTTCCCACCCATGTGTCACCTGGGTGCCCTGTGGAGCTGCCTCTGACCCTGTGGCCAGGCTGGTGGAGAACACATCCCTGCCACAGTCGGGAGTCGGACGTCCAGCAGGGGTGGCCACATCAACAACTGCACCCCAGCCGGAGGAGGATATGCAGGCAGCAGGAGCCAGGGCACAGGCAGAGGCACAGTAGCAGCAGCAACAAGGTGGTAGCCATGATGGCTCGGGGCCTACAACATCGGAGGGGCAGGCATCGGCCAGAGGGCAGGAGGACCCAGGACGGGAAGTGTCTTCCGTGTGGCAGCGGTTGGGCCATGCTATAGATGCAGAGCGGCAGTGGGCGGAAGAGGCACGGCTCACGATGGTCAGGTCCAGATGTCATCGTCCCTACGAACCCTCGGGGCCATGGAAGAGGAACGCCTCCTGGACATCGAGCAGGAGTTCGATGATGTCCTGGCCCGGGAAATCAGAAAGTGAGCCATTGGACTAGCCCACTGCCATTGTAAATAGTTACATAGTGTTAGGTTTCCTTTTGTTTTTCTTTTCATTTCGGGGGCTTGGACAATGCCCCACCTTTTTGTATATAGTTGTTCATTTTGTAAGGTTTTTGTGCGTTTCCTTTCAATGGTTGGGCTCATGGACCCTGGATTTGTACTTTGTATATAGTTCCACAATGGATTTCACTTCATTTGCCATTTTATTTAACCATGGATCAATGGATTTTTCTTTTTCTTCACTTTGGATTTGATTTGACGGACGGACTCTTTGGACCCATTTGCTTTTGGATTGATTTTTATTCTGGTTTTACACATCTTCTTTTTCATGTTTTGGACATGCAGCTTTTTATTTATTATTTACATTATTGTGTGATTTCATTTAATTCCCTTGCTTTTGTGTCTAATACATTTTTAGTTGATACTTCATTGTGTGGTATGCTTTCCTTGGTTTCCTGCATGTCACAATGCATGTTTTCTCATTCACTTGCACCCATTTTGTGTGTGTGTGATGGACATGTATTGATGTGCATACTTGCCATTTGGGATGTTTCATGTGATGGGGATTTAAATGTGGGGTGTATGTAATACTTGGTTGTGTGTTTCGACTGGGGTGGCGTGGGTTGGGATTTGGGTGGCCATTAGGCCCATGATTGTGGATCATGATGACATCTTGTGGGGGACATGAGTGGGGGCCTGCTGGCAGGTGCCCTGCACTGCTAGGAGGTGGGGGTGCAAGGGGACATGAGTGGGACATGAGTGGGGGCCTGCTGGCAGGTGCACTGCACAGCTGGGGGGGGGTGCGAGGGGACATGAGTGGGACATGAGTGGGGGCATGCTGACAGGTGCCCCGCACTGTTTGGGGGGTAGGGGTGCAAGGGGACATGAGTGTGGGCCTGCTGGCAGGTGCCCTGCACTGCTAGGGGGTGGGGGTCCAAGGGGACATGAATGGGACATGAGTGGGGGCCTGCTGGCAGGTGCCCGCTCTGCTGGGGGGTGGGGGTGCAAGGGGACATGAGTGGGACATGAGTGGGGGCATGCTGGCAGGTGCCCCTGACTGCTGGGGGTGGGGGTGCTGGGGGACATGAGTGGGACATGAGTGGGGGCCTGCTGGCAGGTGCCCCTGACTGCTGGGGGGTGGGGGTACTGGGGGACATGAGTGGGAGCCTGCTGGCAGGTGCCCCTCAGTGCTGGGGGGTGGGGGTGCTGGGGGACATGAGTGGGACATGAGTGGGAGCCTGCTGGCAGGTGCCCCTGACTGCTCAGGGGTGGGGGTGCTGGGGGACATGAGTGGGGGCCTGCTGGCAGGTGCCCTGCACTGCTTGGGGGTAAGGGTGCAATGGGACATGAGTGGGACATGAGTGGGGGCCTGCTGGCAGGTGCCCTGCACTGCTGGGGGGTGGGGGTGCAAGGGGACATGAGTGGGACATGAGTGGGGGCCTGCTGGCAGGAGCCCTGCACTGCTGGGGGGTGGGGGTACAAGGCAACATGAGTGGGGGCCTGCTGGCAGGTGCCCCTCAGTGCTGGGGGCTGGGGGTGCAAGGGGACATGAGTGGGACATGTGTGGGGGCCTGCTGGCAGGTGCCCCTGACTGCTGGGGGGTGGGAGTGCTGGGGGACATGAGTCAGAGCCTGCTGGCAGATGCCCTGCACTGCTTGGGTGGTGGGTGTGCAAGGGGACATGAGTGGGACATGAGTGGGGGCCTGCTGGCAGGTGCCCTGCACTGCTGGGGGGTAGGGGTGCAAGGGGGTAATGCGTTGGTGATCACTAGTGCAAGGTGACATGTGGCTTGGCTGGGGGGGCATGCCCATGGTGGATGGGCTGCCTGCGGGACATCACCAGGGGTGCAGGGTAGTCCCCTGTGGTGTGGGCTGCTTGCAGGGGCTGTGGAGGGTGTAGAGGGAACACCTGGGAGGACCCACACTGGCAATTCATGTGTAGGACTTCCCTGCACCCCCGAAATACCCGTACCCCACTCGCACAGGGCCTATCGCGTGTGAAACTTCACACACACCCCAGTAATACACGTACCCTGCTGAAATCGCATGTGGCACTTCCCGCGCACCCCAGAAATACACGTACCCTGCTGAAATCGCGTGTTAAACTTCCCCGCTCCGCAGAAATACATGTACCCTGCTGAAATCGCCTGTGGAACTTCCCGCGCACCCCAGAAATACACGCACCCTGCTGAAATCGCGTGTTAAACTTCCCCGCACCCCAGAAATACACGTACCCTGCTGAAATCGCATGTGGAACTTCCCGCGCACCCCAGGAATACACGTACCCTGCTGAAATTGCATGTTAAACTTCCCGCACACCCCAGTAATACACATACCCTGCTGAAATCATGTGTTCAACTTCCCCGCACCCCAGAAATACACGTACCCTGCTGAAATCGCATGTGGAACTTCCCGCGCACCCCAGTAATACAAGTACCCTGCTGAAATCGCGTGTTAAACTTCCCCACACCACAGAAATATACGTACCCTGCTGAAATCGCGTGTTAAACATCCCAGCACCCCAGAAATACACGTACCCTGCTGAAATCGCGTGTGGAACTTCCAGCGCACCCCAGTAATACACGTACCCTGCTGAAATCGCGTGTTAAACTTCCCCGCACCCCAGAAATACACGTACCCTACTGAAATCGCGTGTGGAACTTCCAGCGCACCCCAGTAATACACGTACCCTCCTGAAATCGCGTGTTAAACTTCCCTGCACCCCAGAAATACACGTACCCTGCTGAAATCGCGTGTGGAACCTCCCGCGCACCCCAGTAATATACGTACCCTGCTGAAATTGCGTGTTAAACTTCCCCGCACCCCAGAAATACACGTACCCTACTGAAATTGCGTGTGGAACTTCCCGCGCACCCCAGTAATATACGTACCCTGCTGAAATTGCGTGTTAAACTTCCCCGCACCCCAGAAATCCACGTACCCTGCTCAAATCGCGTGTGGAACTTCCTGCGCACCCCAGTAATACACGTACCCTGCTGAAATTGCGTGTTAAACTTCTCCGCACCCCACAAATACACGTACCCTGCTGAAATCGCGTGTGGAACTTCCCGCGCACCCCAGTAATACACGTTCCCCGCTTGGCGTTTGCTGTTTGGCAGCCCTTTTATACTGGTCTAGGGTTAGCGCAGCCCTTTGCGCTGAATTGGGAATTTTGATGGCTTTTCCTTGTGCGAGGGCGTTCTTGGGGGCGTGAATGGCGCTGCTGCAGGGTCGCTGCGCCACTCTGCACCACGGCTGGTTTTGGAGGCTAAAATCCATAAATACGCTGTGCCCAGAAATCGATTTTAGCGCACGCGGCTGGCGCAGACATTCGCACGCGCACACTGTGCGTTAGCCGCGTGCGCCACTTTTGTGCGAAATTCTATGAATTACCCTCATAGAGTCTGTAGGCCTGCTCTTATGGCTTGTTGCCCCTTCCCCTGGGGTGGAGTCTAGGGAATACATTCTCGCCAGGAGTGCTTCAGCTGGTCTGCCTTTGGATTTGCCCTTGTGCCTGGAGCTTGTGGTCTATGAGCGTCTGGACTTGATGTTACAAGAACGCCAGTGATTCATTTTGGATTTCATACTTTGGTGGGCTCGTTGAGGGTTGATTTCTTCTCCTCGATGGTGAGGTGAAGTTTCTTGCTTCTCTCCCACCTCCCCTCTAAGTGTCCCACGCATATGGACTGCGCCAGAAACTTCCCCGGGAAGCCTTCCTGCCCTTGGGGGCTTTTATGGTGGGCGAATTGATACTTTGTATCTCCTGAGCCATTCAATTGATTGGTAAAAACATGTCGGTAATTACACATAACCGCTCAAGTCAAAAGGACCGCGCCTGGAACCTTATTCGCGCGTATCATGCGACTCTGATGTTGTGTTTTTTCTGTTCACATGCTTTCTCTGCTGGTGCTACAGAAGAGACACAAGTAACAGAAACTGCGTTGTGATGTATCCAGCACTGCTGCTGCAAAAAAACGGTATATCTAGTCTACTGTCCGTAGTCTGTCTTCAATTTGGCACATAACCGGGAAGCAACATTAAAGTATTACAGCCTCTATTTACTCCTGAGCCTGGAAGATTGGAACCATTAAAGGGACCAACACGATTTTGCACTTCAGGTGGCAAGCTCTGTTTAACAAATGGTGTTAATCTCCAGGACCTGACCTGCAGGGCTCTTCACCATAGCCATCAATGGAGTCACAAGCAAAAAACATGCCCTGTCAAAACCCAGTAGTATATAGTAGTATATAGTGAACTGCATCACATCTCACATCGGTTCCAATGGAAGAGAGACATCTCTTCTTTGCCTTGATCTTTGAGAAGTTGGCCTACAATGTCCAAATATTTTTTTTTTGATTCACAGTTTGCATATTATACTATTTCTTTAAAGTTATGTTGATATTTAGTGGTGTTTATACCGCTCACTGGTGCCATTTTCATTGTCTCTTGGACCTATGGGATCTGCAAGAAAGGTGTGCAGCATCTGGTTAGTAGGGACTGAGGGAAAATGCAAGAAATCTTTGCAGTTATTGTGATGCATACAGGTGGGAAGCACCGGGGTTTAGAGAAATTGCATGATTTTTAGAGGATTTGTGTCTCCCGTGCCTTTGGGGTGTGTATATCCAGAAGGGAACGTTGTGTGCCTATAGTGCTAGTACGCACTGGCCAGGACTGTGGTGTATAAGTTGGCAGGGAAAGTTGTGCATAGTTTAATGTGCATAGTGCAAGGCTTGATTGCTATATTTGGTGCCCTTAGTCGATATGCGTTGTATAAGGTAGGAATTATATTTTGAGTGGGCTAATGAGGGGAAAAGGCAGTCAAAATCCCAATGGGAAGTTGAAAAATCCTATCCCGTATAGACATATAGATGGCCAATTGGCAGGTACCTAGTAGAACAGGGCAGTGAGAAACACCCAGGAGAACACCACAATATGGCTCTTTATAGGCATTTGCAAGAGATATAACACATGGCAGCAATCACCATCATTTGCACAATTATTCTCTTCATGTGACATATATTGATATCACATATCAGCCACTTCCATAAAAATACAAGGTATTCACACCAATGCCAGGTTTTGACACATGACCAGGTACTCATACTGTTACCCGGGATTACTCACAAATGCACAGGTGCTCCTATAATTGATAATAGAAATGCCTTCTTTTCACAAGCTAAAATATTACAAACCAGAGATCAATTGCCATTCGTGTGCATTATGCCTGTTTTACGGCATGACTGAGGAGGGGATACACACTACTGTTGCTTGCCTCTTGTCATCCCGTCCTACGCCACCCCTCTGACACCCATGCATGACAATATGCCCACAAGCTCTCTTTTTCTCTGCCCCTGGCTGCTCTTACAGCAAACTGATGGATTCAAACCTGATTGATTTTAATCCACCCCTTTGATAATGTAAAGGTAAAGAAATTGCCATTGCCAATGGGTTCAATCAACTTGCCAATGGTCATTTGGTGGCTATTCTCAGCCAGCAGCTTTGGTCATGGATGCTGTAGGGTAAGAGCTAGAGTTGGGGGTTGGAGCAGCCAAGAGTACACCCATTAAAGCTTGCACGATTAGAGTACAGCAGCATTTCAATTGTGCGGCTGCAGTACTTTATATGCACACTTAGAATATAACATTACACAACGAGGCAACATGAGGAATGTTGCTCCCAGTGCGGGGTTTATCCCCACTGCACAGCGGAATATGCTGCTGCTCAATGTTATCCAGCAGGGAACCTTTACTGATACATTACCAAAGGCAGTCTATGAACTCCCTGTCTTCCACCTTTTGATCTCTCCTATACACAGAGATTCCATTACTCGCTGCCCTGTGTGCATTTTTTGCATATTCTACATTTCTTCCCTTTTTCCTATTTAGTCAATGAAGAAATGGAGTCAAAAAGAAGGTCTCTATGACATAGGACTGAACTATTCATTTAAAAGTGGGCAGCAAGTTACTAATGTGTCACACTGGCAGACCCACTAAACAACCTATTAAAGGATGCAAAGACCAACAAAATAATCTGGACCAATTACAAAAGAGGCATTCAGGTAAGTATCACATGTAGACATACAAAGGACGCTGGAACATAGAGAGGCATACTGGATTGGCTGGCTAGATTATGTCGCTACAGTTGGATTGAACGAGGAGTGTAATTTATTTTGTTATTTGTGTAAACTACCTTATTGTTATCCTGCCCATAGCCTACGTTGTGTTACAATTTTGAGAAGCTGTTATCATTAGGATTCCTATTGACGTCCTAATACATTAGACATGCTGTTCAGAACAAGCTCTTATCTAACTTCTTGAACAATTAGTTTGCTTGAAATTAACACTGGATACATCACCAGAATCTCCTCTTTCAAATTAGTTACGTATTTGTTATAGAACTTTCTTCTGTTGTACATTGGAATTGTATGATGTGAATTGTAACACTTAATTTCCTACCATACATTGAGATATTGGGATTATTATTATTGCTTACTCAACATTGGGGAAAATATACAAGTGAATCAATGACATGAAAGGGTGATTTGTGATTCTTACTCTGCAAAATGTTTCATTTATGTAAGTGTGACTTGTCCTACATTTGAGATATTCATTGCTAAGTATAAGATACCTCCTATTTTTGACATTGATAAATATTGAGAATCAAATTTACATTATGGACATATTATATTTAGGGCAGTTTATGTCATGGATACATTTTGAAAATGATGTCTACCTTAATGACATCTTTGTATCCCATTGTCTTCGATTATTTACTGTTTGGACCATCTTTGTGGATAAGTGGTTTGAGGCATTTGAATTTGTGTCAGAAATTCATAACGCTCAATCAACTTTGCAGTTTTTCAAATGTTCATGATTGTGTGTCATCATTATTATTATTTTTTCCTTTTCCACTTTTTTATTTTTTTTGTCTTTACATTTATCTTTCTTTTGTTTTTTGATGTTTTCATAATGCTTTTATTTAATTTGCACTGAATGCATTTGTTATACTGAGATAATATTCTAGATTTGCTGTGTCGTTGCTGTATGCACAATGATATTGTTCTAAAGTTGCACAATGACATCAGTACGTACAAAGTACACACTAATGCTGCCTGGAGGGAGTCCTTCAATGTACGTTACACCGCACAAAGGTTTACAGCCTTCTATGAAAAGTTGACACCCCTTATAGATCTCCAATTACTTTTAGGTCACATTGAGGTTTTAGATAGGTATTACATGGTATATTTAAAGCAGCACATGTTATATTTCTAAGGATTTTCCCTTCTCTTTTTCAGTACATGTTGAGCAGAACACCATTGACTGTTATGTTACATGGTTTTGGTACTTTTCCTTATTCTTTGAAGATGTAGTACTGATGGATAGGGATTTAGATATTTGGTTTACTCATTGGTTATATTTAAATCATGGTCGAGTTTAATATCAAATTGATATTGAACACAAGTATGTATTTTGATTTATTTGTTTTGTCACAATAATGACGGTTTCACAAGTACTTGTTTTTATACTATTCACTGATTTCACACTAATGATAGACCATCTGGTCTGAAAATGCATTGGCTTTGTTTTGTCTGCCTCCACTAATGTCCAGGTGAATGTACTGACATAGTAAAGAAGGGCTTTTCAGAAGAAAGGTTTCTGGACGCTGTGTGATTTATGTTTCCTTAAACAAATATAGTAATTTTACTGCCTGGGAGTACCAAGGAGGGTTACCTTGGCATTTTCTTCAGTTGTGTGTTTACTCCACATGATGGTTATGGGGTTAACTGATGTGCATCAAATATTGTGTTTAAATCACACATGTAATAGGTTTAAACATATGAGAGGATCCTGATAGTTCCCATCCTTCATTTTCATTTCATAACATGTTTCCTGTCCATGGTAACTCCTTTAAACTGGATGGCCAGGACAAAAGACAACAACCCTAAGATTATGAGATGGTTTCTATTTGTTTTTTTTTCTTTATGTATTAATTTCCCAAATTGTTCTGATAGGAAACTTGGTAGATGTGTCAGAATACTGCAAGTCTCCTTTCCACCATGAAAGAGCCCACCATCATGTGTTTCATTAACAGTGTCAAAATCAGAGCAACTTACTAAGAATGTATATTTGCTTATTCGTATGTAGTTATTTGTATTTGTGTACAGGGAAGAACAACGTTCAAAAGAAGGTAGAACAGATATTTTTTTAAATTATCACAAAGCATTTGAAATGCATATGTACTATAAGCATATAACATATGTACATTATAGTGTTTTTGTATGTATTCTTCAAAGAAATGTGCCAAGCCTTTGAAGAGTACATACATAAACATTTTCTTTATCAGAGTTGGATTTTCCTCCGTTTTACTCTAAAGACGTGACATGGAAGTCACATCCGGGCTCTTCAGACTGGTACAAGAAAAAACACACCACACTAAGTATATAAATTATAGTGTGGCAGTGGCCGCACTATAGTTAAGTTCCATGGTGATCAACGTAGGAAATCTGAAAAAGTATTTGCTAATAACTTTTAACTCGTACAACAGTTCTGATTGACATTTAGCAGACAAAATTGCAAGCACAGCCCCCACAGAGTGGACATTTTGGGAAAGATCGGTTCAAAAATAAAAAAGGTGTCAAGATAACAAAAAAACAGAGTTTCAGCCTAGTTCACATCAGTGGCGTTGCTAGGGGGGGGACGAGGGGGTTATAGCCCCGGGTCTTTTGGTTGTAGCCCTGGATAGAATCTCAGGTGCTACAACCAAAATGCTACCTAGCCCCGAGTCCCGCCAGTCCCATCATGGGCTTAGCCCTTGATCTTTTCCAGACCTAGCAACACCCCTGGTTCCCATTCAGTTTCCTGTAGACACAAAGACCAATATTTGCTCTAGCAAACAGTGAAAACTGCAGGCCAAAATTAGACCAGGTAAAAAACAACTTGGGTACGAACCGTGACTCGAGATCCGGGGGCGAGAGGTATTGCATTCAGTACTTTTTAAAATATTCGAAGGAGAAGTGGGTGCCCCTTCTCGCAAAATTATAGGTATATCACCCATGGTGCATTGCAGCAGAGAGGCTTTTCAGGATTGAAAAGCCAGCATTTTTTTTTGTTTGATGCAACAGATAACCGTGGGTATACCTGTGACCACCCAAAAACAAAAAGGCAGAAAAATGTCATTCGGGGGAGGAAAAACAAATAAAGGGCATCAGGATAAAGGTGTGTGGGGTGGACATTAGGTGAAATTGGAGAGTTATAGGAGGGTTAGGGATGAAGTCTTGCAGTTTTCTAACATATACAGGGGCGGTGTCGAGTGGCCTTGTAGTGTTTTAAACTATACAGTGGGCACAGCAGCAAGCAATAACTAGTGGTCTGGTAGTGTTGGAAAATATAAAGTGGGCACGGCTGATGGCCATGCTCACTGGCCACTAGCCGAAAGCCTTGGCTAGTGGGCCTGATCCACATGTATAGTAGACGTGACCAAAGGCCGTGGCTAGTGGCCTGGTAGCGTTCTAAAATATACAGCGGGCGGTGTCGAAGGCTGATCTCAGGCTAGTGGCCTGGTAGTCTTGTAAAATACACAGTGGCAAAGGCCCTGGCTAGTGGGCCTGATTCACATGTATAGGGGCCATTGCGGATGGCCATTGCTATTGGCCTGATAGTGTTGTAAAACATACAGTGGCCAAAGCCCAAGAGCACATACATATTATAAGAGAAGGGATTCACAATAGCATACAAAATGGCATTATGGGGGACACAGCAATTATAGGGAACATCAATGGGAGTGCCCCGAGTTAAGCCGGTCATGACTTCTCAAATGTGCTGAATTTCAGGGCTGCGTTGCAATATAAGTGGTCAACTTTACCAGTTTTGTAGTAATTACGCAGTAAATCCCCAAAGCTCATTTACCTTTACCGCCACTCGGTCCCATGGATTTACAACAGGGTTACAAGTGGCAACCCAGTAGAGTTAGCCTTCATTTTTGGAGTCCATAGGATTCCATGGGGTTTTTGGCAGAAAGACCATGATCAGTAATTGCCCTAGGGTGATTCCCCTGCTTTTGCACCTTAATGTGGAGGATTTACCTACACCAAGATGCCAGAGGTATGACATAATGCACAGTTCCCCAGTAGGAACATGTGAAGTTAGAGTTCAAATGGCTTCATCTTCATCTACTTGAATAGAAAAGCCTTTCTTGACCAAGAACCCCATGTCTAAAGAATAGAGGATCCCGGTGAAAAAAACACATTTTATGACATGTTGCCTAGGCATCTTGCCATTAGCAAATTTTACGAGTTATTGGAAACCAGCATCTGATGGCAAATGCAAGTTCTTTCCATCTCAGCAGGAGAACATATGTAATTTTCCCAGGCCAAACTACTAACTTCAAGTACCTCTGTAGTAAGGTTCAACTTCAAATGTTTAAACACTGTCTTCTACTTCACACAATTAGAATTTAGAATATCTTCAAGGGTAACAAGATTCACAAGGGTGCTATTCTCTACACCTATGTGTTTGCTACAAGCAAGACAGGCAATGATTTACTCCTTCTCGACCTCTTTTGTCAGAAGGGCCGCCCTACTGCCAATCTTGTTCCACCTCTGTATTATTGACCAAGTGCTGATAATAACTGTTTCTCGCCTTCACACTTCTGTGGCTTTGGCAATGTAGGTTTAAGCCATCTCTTAATATTACTTCCTTGACATATGGGAAATATTTTTCACAAACACTGAAATGCTCATTAACCTTCTTTTGGCTCGGGTAACATTGACTGTTTCTCATTTGCCTTAGTATGAGTCTCCATTGGCTTTGGCAATAGTGGTTTGCACTCATCTTTCGAAATATTGCCCCTTCATGTGTTTGGCTTCTATTTGACCCAATCTACAACAGTCACAGCCTTGAGACTGGATGTTTAAGTTCTTATCTTGACACTGATTAGGTTCCGATCAGCTTGGTAAGTGTCACAATCATTAATTGGTTTTACATTAGTTTGGTATTCAAAATTAGATCTGGACTCAGTCAATAGGCAGTTACAGACCGCTGTGGGGTCAAAATGCAACATTGAACTCACCGGGACTGGCATGCGTGCCTATTTGCCTTAATGCATCCAGCTCTTCTGCCTTGGTTTTCGGACACAGCCCGGCAGTCTCTTCTGTGTGGCTTCCCTCAGCTTGCGTCCTTCACTTCCAGAGCCCTTGAGGCTCGCCTAGTGGCCCGGTGCTCGCCTGCCACCGGTGACCGATTGACAACGGGGAAAGTCACAAAAAGTTGTGCTTTCCACTGCGTGACCTCTACAGATGAAATCTCAAGCACATATGACCCTCTCAGGACCAGCATCAAATTCACTTTTTTTGCCTCTTAGCCATACTCAGGTTAGGGTCATTAACCTTGATAAACTGCATTCTGCAAACTTGTTCCTCTGCATCCCTCGTCTTCATCCCAGTACCCAGGGAATTCTGAGACTTGAAGTCCCTAACATCAAAATCATTTTTCTCAATGGAATTTGTATCCCCAAGTTATTTTCTCTCCTTGAGAATATTCCTTAAAGGAGATTCAGAAGGATTAAACATTATGTTTGGTTCTACAGAGTAATGAGGTTTGTCAGGATTTAAATTGATAGCCTTTAAAGACTTATCCACATTATTTCCCTAGGGTTTCCTATTTCTAAGAGTGTTAGATGTTTTATAAAAGTTGTTCTCACTCTTAATACATGACTGGTTAGGATTGCCTTTACTTATACTCTGAAACTGGACTTTAGAGAATAATAGTTCAGTATTAAGGTTATTCTCATCCTTGATGCAGACAGATGATGGGTCTCATCCCACAAAGTCCTCCTGTTACCCTGGGTCCCTTCTCCTCCGAGGTGATCCTGTGGAACTGCAACAAATCTACCTTTGGCCTTGCCCCACATGGGCGACCACTTGCTAGTTTCTAAAACTATCTCAGGGGGGTGTGCCACTTTGGCACCCTCTGCTAATATATCTCAGGGCGATTGTCCACTGTGGTACTGCCAAATTGCTATGCTATGGACACACAAACATACCCTCTAATGCTAAGAATAGACACAAGATACAACATGCACGACAAACCAAACCTCACACTAAGAAATGACACAAGAAATAAGATAACAATGGACACAAATGAAAACACAAAAGACAGTCCCAAGGCATGGGAGCAAGGCATGATAAGCACTCTAGCAAAACATACTTTTGCTTGGGTGTAAACTGCAATGAATGTAAGCCTTACAGGCTTCTAATACAAGAAATATAATTATCTTGATCTATAATGCTGATTCAGCCTAATAACAACAAATGCAGCCTAATAACAATTCGCAAGCATCAGCATTCAGTGTTCCTCTCCAATCCACCCCACACATCACACTCTCTATGTGTGTGCCTATCTCCCCTTCTACCAATATGTCAACAACCCATCTAATGTGTGTGCAAATGTCAACAACACAGCATCCCACTCAACAGGCCTTTACTCCCCTGTATGTGTGGACAATCTTCCCAGGCAGCCTCACTGCCCCCCCCCCGCGAATGTGTCATCCTATCTCTGTCAGGCAGGTCTACTCCCATCACAATTTGAGCCTCTCTCTCTCCTCTCCAGCTCCCTTTGCCAGATCTGCTCACTCAAACCCCATCACTCAAGCATCTGCAAACCTCATCGATCTCTCCCAAGCTGGTCTGCCAAGGCTGCATGCCAAAACGCCTCCCAAAAGCTTCCACACCTCTGCTTCCCAAACACCTCTCTCTCTCATACTCCTCTAACCTTATGTCAATTTCAGGCTTCCAGTTACAGTGTCAATTCACATCACTCTTTCTCCATGGTTACATTAAGCATTCACTTGTTTCTGTCAAACCAGCAATTCTAAATCCGGACACCGCCTGGAGGTCTGTGTATGCATGTCTTGTTCTGTTCTATTCCAGTGTGTTCTGTTATCGTGACATTGCACATCATATCTTGTACATACTATCTGTGTTATGAAACCATACCATCCTCCCCTTTCTCTTCATTCACTCCATTCACTGAAATCCCTCTCTCCGTCTCTATCTGTGCAAAGCACTCACTCCCTGCATATCCCCCACCTTTCTGCCTGCGAGCTACCCAGGGCCTGATAATGAAAGCTTCCCTTCTCCTTCTCTACTCGGGCAAGAGTCACTTTCTTATCTCTGTCTGCCAAGAACCTGTTTACACATTCCAATCTTTCACATTGTAAATCAAAACATTCTTCGTAGACCGTGGCGCTGCTCTTCTGTGTGTCTTCAGAATGGCTTAGGAGTCAGAGGCCTCATGCATTCTAGCATTTCCTCATTCTCTCGCAAGCCAAGCACTATACCATGGCTCAATGCACATTCTAAGTGCACACTCATGCGTGTCTCCAATTGCATACATAATGCATAATAACATATGTCTTTCTAAACATGTCTCTACAAGGCACTTAATATAACAGGCCTCATTCTCTAGCAAATGCAAATGGCTGAATAATATGGATAACTAATGTCACTACTCAGACTGAATGAATTACTAATGAATCACTAAATGAGTAATGGATTTCTAATGATACCATACCAGGTCTCTTCATAAAATATCTGGTTTTACAATCCTTCCGGCTAATACCGCTCCTCAGAGTCCTCAGAGTCAGGATCATGAAGCGTCGGCCTTTCCCTGGCCACCTGAGAGGAGACTTTAAGTAGGGGTTTTCGTTTTTCATCACAGCATCCTCTCATTCCTGATTGCCTGTCAGCTATTCAGGCTTGATTTTTTACTAGTGATCCTTGTCTTAATGCCAGTAAGACTGAAATCCTTGTCATTGGAAGCCCTGCTCCCTGTTTTCCTCCCACTCTTTGGCTGCCCTCCTTAGGGTCCCTCTCATCACCCACTTGTGAGGCAAAAACCCTAGGGGTCCTCTTCGACTCATCTCTCTCCTTCTCCCCTCTCATCACAAACCTTGACAAGAAGCCCAACTTTCTGCTCTGCCTCCTCAGAGGAATTCTCTCTTTCCTCACCTTTCCCCAGAAGCTCAATGTCTCCAGAGCCCTGGTTCTCTCAAGGCATGACTACTGTAACAGCCTCTTTCTCAATCTTCTTCTTTCCTCCCTTCGCCCTCTTGAACTAATCCTGAATACGTCTGCAAGACTTATCCTTGTCCTCAAGCCCAGGGACTACATCTCTCCTGCCCTTAAATCTCTCCACTGGCTTCAGGTTGCTGCTATGATCAAATTCAAGACTCTGCATCATCCATAAGGCTTACTTGGGGGCTCAGACCCTGCTACATTCAAAGGTCTCTTCCTAAATACCTCCCTGCTACAGTTCTTGGTCCTCTCGCTCCAACTCTCTGCTGATCAGATGCTTCTCCAAGCAGAGAGTGGGGGCTAGATCACTTTTCTCGGCAGGAACCTCCCTCTGGAACGGCCTCCCTGCCCCTCTCAGACTTGAGCCGGATTGCCTTAAGTTCCAGAAACTTCTCAAGATTTTCCTTTTTACCTCCACCTTCCCTCTCCCCATGCTCTGCTAATCCTTCCACCCCCTGCTGCTGTGAGTGGTGCCTGGACCCTTATGTGCCCTTACTAGGGTCAGGCCCTCCACACCCAGTCTTCCACAGTACCCCAACCAACACTTAGCATCATGCCCCATTCCCCGTCCAGCCGGTATTTGATCTGCCATTCCTATCTTCCACCTGGCACTTACCCTCCTGGGCCACCTTCAGCACTTGCCCAGCCCCGGGCCCCCCTCTTCTTACACTTCTCCTCCCCCTTTTACCCAATTTACCTTCCTCCCTGACCTGCCCCTTTCCAACTGCACGTATTTCTCACTGAACTTGCATGATCCCAATGTCACAAGGCGTAGTAGGAACATCGCTCATTGTTTATTTGTTCTCCTCTATTCCCTCCCCCGTTGTCTTGTGGTGCATTGAAACACTTGTGTATAGGTGCCATACAAAAGTCCAATAAATAAAATGAGAGCATGCCCCGGGTGAGAGAGTTCTAACATATAGAAGTCACATTTTACAAGATTATTTGCAACAGTGTAAGAGGCCCTCTGCATGACAAAGAGGGCTAAGCTGGTTCTCGGGTGACTTACATGCATCTCTTAGGCTTTAACAAATTAGAATATGTAAATGTATAGGGCCAATTGCAGGCATTAACTTCAGATCAATAGAGTCACTTTGAACTCAATATATAAAGACTCCTCAAAAGCCAGTTTAGATCAAAAAGCATGCGCAGTATGCCTTTAAAAAAAATCATCTCACACTGTCATAAGTTGGAACCCCTTCTGTACCATTTAAAGATGTTCTCCCCCATTTAAAATAACAGATCAATATAATGCATGTTCCGTAAAGTCACGTCACATTGATATAAAGGTGTGGACCAATGGTCTGTGATTTAGAATAGATAATATTGTCACTTGTGTCTTTTAATCAAGATCCTATGAGTGGAAGAAGCAGCATTACCTATTCTCTGGACCCCACCAGGGCCAGTGCAAGGAATTGTGCCACCCAAGGCAAAGTGTCAGATTGGCACGCTCCCCCTCCCCCACTCCGAGTCCTAACCCTTCGCAACTAACTGTCACTGTTTTGTTACTGATTGGTGTAACCCATTACCTCCACCAAACACATTGGTCACGTCTTCTCCTGTGGATCGATTCCATTGAACTTTCCTCAGGTCCACTTCCACTCACAGTGTTATGTTTCAGAAGTTAAATTAAAGCCTCTGTGTTTTCTAATAAGTACACTGGCAAAGTATAAAAGGTGCCCATCTTTTAATCCTAACATCCTATAGTGAAATATTAAAACAAAATCCCAATACAAGTCGTGTTTTGATGGCACTTTATGTGGTTTTGCGGGTAAGTGTCTGCACTTGGAACATGACAATCTGGGTCAAATCCTTGTAGCCTAACACTTGAGCAAATAAGCCTGCCTCAAAATCACCGGAGCGGTTAGCCTTCACCCTCTGAAAAAAGTGTGCCCACTCACAAGTATCCCCTGTTTGTGTCCTGAAAAGCAACACATGGCCACAATGAAGGAAAGCAACCTCTCCAGGATAGCAACCTCTTACCACAACCAGGGCATATATTTATTTCTTTCTTTTCACACTTGTAAACCCAGGGGCAGCAGGGCGCTGTTGTGCAACCAGTTACTCGCAGAGACATAGGCAAGGCAGTAAGAAATTTGCCTCGCATAGAAGAGTTAGTTAACATTAATAATAATAATCCTATTTTATTAGATGAGTAGCTAAGTCTATAAAGCCTTACAGAAAGGCCAGTTGGATTATTCTGCCCTTAGGGCAGGGGGGAGCGAGTTCCAGTAATGCGCTTCCATTACCGGGAAACTAGAGCCTCCTCCTTTGATTTTCTTGAATGATGGTGGCACAAGGCGGTGAGAGTGGAGTGCTTTGACAGGTCGTGTGAAACTGGATCGCACACATTTCTGAGACTGGTATTCCGGGGTCACGTTTACCAAACATTTGTGTGTAATGGATAGAGTTTTGAAGATGATTCTCTCTCTGATTGGGAGCCAGTGTATCACTTTTGTTGCTGCTGATATGCGCTCTTTTTTAGATAGGTTCAGTGGTGTGCAAATGGCATTGTTTTTTGATTACTTGAAGTTTGTTAATGTTTTGTTTTGAAGTCCCTGCACAGAGAGCATTACATTAATCGAGTCTCACTCCTATGACGGCTCTGGTGATGGTGCGAGGAATTGTCTGGCTGTGTTGATGAGTTTTGTTGTATATTCTGTGGAGGATGCAATCGCATTCATTTGTCTGGAGAGGGTGAGGGAGCTATCCAGGTAGACACCCAACGATTTAGCAAGGCTGAGACCGGAATTCGGGTGCCATCTATCATGAAAACTGCAAATTGAGTGTGGAGTTTTTGTTAGCATGGCTGGAGAGCCAGCTAACAGAATCTCATTCTTATCATTGAGGCAAAAGTGATTTGTGGCCATCCAGGCTTGGATAGTTGAATATATTCTGTTGATCATGAGGGAGTCAGTGTCGTAGAAGCCAGTAAGGAGGAGGATTTGGATGTCGTCAGCATAGTTTATGTATGCTATGCCTGCCGATGGAGTCCAGAAGGTGGAAGAGGGGTTTGGTGAATATGTTGTAGAGGGAGTGGGAGACGCAGGATCCTTGATGCACTCCACATGGAATGGGGATGGGGGGCACAAGCCATCTGTGAGAAGACTCTCATTGTTCTCCCCTGTCAGAAGAAGGCTAACCAGGTTGTGGCTTCCCTGGAGAAGCTGGCGGATTCAATAAGGTGGTTGCAAAGAGTTTTGCGATTTGCTATGTCAAAGGTGGCGAGAGATCCAGGAGAAGTAAGTGGGCTGATTTCCCTTCATCTTTGAAGGAATCCAGTTTGTTTTTCAGGCCTAGTAAAGCTGATTCTGTTTCGGGACCTGGTCTGAAACCTGACTGGCGCAACCACAGGATGTGGTTAGTTTCTAAGAATAAATGGATTCGGCCATTAGCTGCTCTGTCATTTATTATTAGTAAGAATGGTACTGTTTGTTTATTTATTTATATTGTGCTTCAAACCCGGAGGAATCTAGGCACGTTACCAGTAATTTTCGGTTTACACCTTGCATCTAGGATCAGGTACAAATTAAAGTGGTTACAGGCCAATGTTACAATATTTACAATATTTACACAAAGAGAAAGACAATGTTATACATAGGGTGTATAAAAAAGGCAATTTACATAGATACAGGCAGTATATTCATCTGAAAAGTCCTAAACGAGGCATACTAAGGACGGTCATGAATCCTTTGCAAGGAGCCAGCTTTTGGTATTTTTCCTAAAACTAAAGAAGGATTGGTCAGGTCTTAAGGTAGTGGGTAGGGGTTTCCAAAGCTGGGCAGCCATAACAGGAAAGCTGCTGCCCCTACTTCTTTCAGTTTAAATCTGGGGACCTTTAGGCAGAAAGAGTTCATAGTCCTCGTGGGGCGTGTCGATGTATTTCTGACAATTTTCTCCATTAAGTATTCAGGGGCTCAATTGGTTAGGCATTTATGAGGGAGGGAGACCGTTTTAAAATGTATCCTATCCTTGATTGAGAACCAATTATTCTTCCGTCTGGCCTCCGAGATGTGTTGTCTTCTTGGAATACTTAGCGCAGTTCTAAGTGCATTATTCTGTAGTATTTGGAGTTTGTTGACAATAAATTTGCTTGCACCTAAGTAAAGTGTGTTACAATAGTCAAATTCCGTGAGAATTAAAGCTCTTGCTAGGGTAATGCAGCTGTAGATAAGAAAGGTTTGCATGCATGGATTAGCTTACAAGTGTATGCTGTTGCTGTGGCGTGAACTTGCTTGCACTAGTTCAAAGCTAAGTCTACGTAGAAACCCAAGGTTTTTACCTCTTTTGCCACTTTAATGTCAATACTGTCAATGTTAATTGATAGATAGTGATTGCTGAGTTTGTCAAGACGGGCAGATGCTCCTAGGAGCAGTAAATCAGTCTTATCATCATTCAGACACAGGCCATGTAAGGCCATCCAGGCCTGAATGATAAGATAGATTTTATTAACTAGGGTCAGTTCTCTATCATAGTCACCGGTCAGCGGTATGAGGATCTGTGTGTCATCTGCATAATTAGTGTAGGTGACACCCAGATGGTCTAGGTCATCAAACAGTGGCTTAGTGAAGAAATTGTACATAGTGGGCAATACACAAGATCCTTAAGGCTGGTAGGGACCGAGCACGTTTGAAATGAAGAGTTAATTAGACAGGTGATGAAAGTGGCCAAGACTCTGGCAGCTTCTTTGATTATAGAGGCCAGGCTGGTATCTCCCTGGCATCTAGAGGGTTTAAGCAAGGATATGATGTTTTACACTTCTTGGGTAGAAACTTGGCCAAATTTAAATCGCTGAGGGGGTTTTGAGGGGCTAGATTGGGTTCTCTGAGAGGTATCTGGATTCGGAAGGTTGAGTTTTCTTGAAGCTATTTTATTTTGGGGAGAGAGATTTATTAGACAAAGCATTTTTGAATGTTGGTACACCGAGTTTTATCCTTATTACAGGTGTCCGTTGGGGGAAAGAGGATTCCATTTCTCTTAGGATGACAAAGAGTTCTCTAGTGCTAGCGCTGGCTCTGTTGATCCTATCATTGTAAGTAACACGTTTAGTTTGTAGGATTTCCAATTTGTATTTGGCTGTAATTTTCAGTAGGTTGTCTTTGCTTGCCACTGTTGGGAGATTATTCCAGAAGGCTTCAACTTTCCCTTTTTCTGCCCGAATTGCTTTAGGTTTCGGGGTAAACCATGAATTCAGGTGGGAGCTGGGTTTTCCTTTACACATTTTGAGAGGTGCAATATTATCTATAGCTTGTGTAATAATGGAGTTGTATAAATCTACTAGCATTTCTGGGTCTGAGGTAGCAGGCAGAGTGTTTAAGATAAGAAGGAGATGGGGCCTTAGCTTGTCCACTGTCATGTTATGTTTATTCTTGGTGAGAAGTGGAGGGGCTAGCAGGTTAGTCCTGATAGGTAGTGGGCTATCTTGGATAGTGGACAGTAAGTGATTGCTGTCCAAGCGTAAGGTTCAATAGACGTTATTACTGTCTCACAAGTAAGGTTGGCTACCCAGTCAAGGGTTCTACCTTTTGCGTGAGTAGGCTGATTGACCCTTTGCGTAATGCCTAATTCCGTAAGAGAGTTAGTCAGTGCCTGGGCATGTTGATCATTAGGGTCGTTGAGACCAAGAATGAAATCTCCTAGGACTAGAATTTGCGAGGTAGGTTTATTAGTAACATAGAATGTAGTGTTAATGTCTTCCTCAAATGAGTAAATAGGGCCGGGATGTCTATATATCAAGTGCCTAGTTAAGGTACGATAGTTAATGAGAGGTATTTTCACTGTCAGCAGTTTGCAAGATGTGACCGGAGGATGTGTGGATACTCTAAGTCCCAGACTAGACTTGGCAATGTAGGCAATGCCGCCGCTTCTGGAAGATTCTCTATCTAATCTCAGGATTCAAGATTTAACTGGGGAAAGAATTTGGTTGGTCTGATGGTTGTAGACTAAGTCATCATCTTAAGGAGTGGCAGAAATTTGATTGGCTTAATCCAATGGGGTAGGGTGTTAGAGGTGGTCATGGTACGCTGCAAGGTCTTAATTAGAGCCCACGGCGTGAAGGATGAGATCTGAATCTCTTGATGAAGGCTATCTGCAGCTAGAGTATAGGTGCTACCATCTTGAAAAGCTAACATAAGTCTTACAAGTAGGAGGGTGACGACATACATGGTTATGATATAGGAAGACCAGCTAGGGATGGTAGTAACACAGTCAGCAAATAATGGGCATAATTAAAGTCAAGAAGGATGCAGTCTAAATCAGAATACTCAAAGACATACACGTTAGTCTAGTGTCTAATCGTGCATGTTATAAGCAAGCAGATGTTACTGCACAGACATAACTGGCAGTTTGTCCATGTTATCAATTGAACAATAAACAATATGAGGCAGTGCATCAGTACACAACGAAAAGAGCTAGCATGTACACTAGGAGGAATTTTGACGTTAGATTGCTAATAAGGCCTCACAGTATATGAGCACATGGTAACAACATAAGTGTCACCTGCTAGTATAGAAAAGGTGAAGGTTAAAGAGCACGATATGGGTTCACTTCCTGCAGGAAGGGGATGAGACCTGTTACCTACGTAGGTAGAAGTCGTGCCAATGAGGCGTGCTACGGTGGACCAAGATTGAGTTGTAAAAGGACAGATCGGACAAGGGGCAAACACCAGGCTGGGCTGATTGCACAAGATAAAACATGCATCAATCCGATAGTAGGCGTATCTGTAACAAGCGCAGGAGGAGTAGCACGAACGTTTTGAATTATACATTGTTTGTACGATTCCTTATAAGATTAGCTAATGGGCATATACAAAGCTAACCAACACTGCAGAGTACAAGTGTTACAAATTAATAAATTGTTTGTGGATAAACATCGGTATCTCGGTTAGAACAGTGTAGCAAAGACTCAAGGGGGAAAGTGTGAGTAGCATAGTATGCAGTATCAATTAATGCATTGAATGCAGGTAAGTACATACAAGGTCCGCCACTCAAAGGTGTATGGGTATATGCAGCTTACCCTCAGCGGTGGTGGAGCAGTTCAAAGCAGGCAGGGCCGGCAGATGCAGACTAGGATACGTTATGGCTGCACGGTCATTGCGCGGACAGAGCGCAGACAATGCCTTTTCTTGGGCCTTCTTCGATGGGCCGGCTTATGCCTGCTGGCGTGGTTGATTGGTCTAAATAAGGCCACGTTGCTAGGCAACAGATGCAAAGCCTTGGTTTGTGTCAAAAATGGTGCCGGCAATTTCAGGATCAGGCTACTTCTAAGATGAATGAAAAAGGGAAGCGTGCAGGATGCACTCGGTTTCCGCAGATTTAATAGAAACAAATGTTGCTGTGGAAACTCTCAATGAGGTATGGGCTTGCTGTTTCAGAATGAAGTTGTTCAGCTCTCTTTCACGATCAGGCACACGGTGGTCAGCAGATGGGTAAGCAGGATGCTCCTGCATCAATGAGGGGAGGGAGAAGGGGCTCCTGCCCTCTCCACTGCACGGCAAGGTTGTGTCTGCCACAGAGCGCAGAAAAGCGCATTTTTCTTGGGCCTTCCTTCATGGGCCGGCTTCCGCCTGCCGGTGGGGTTGATTGCTGTAATGGGGCGGTAGTTGCTAGGAACTGCCGGGTCAATCACAGGTTTCTTTAGGATATTGACTGTTTCTCCTTCAGACACTTCTTTGAAGTAAAACATGGGGGTGCCTTGCGGAAGTCTGGACAGGTGTGGAATGGGCATGGTAATCAGGCCTTGTTTTTCAGCAATTCAAAGTTGTAGAGAGGTGATTTTGGCGTGCATAGCATTCTGAATATTAATATACCATGCTTCGTCTTTAAAGATTGGAGTGGGCGGAGTGGGCAGGGTTTCTAACTCTCTGAGGATTTTAAAGGTCTCCTGAGAGTTTGACCTGGCATTCGTTATTATAGAATTGATGGCGATCGCTTTGGCTGTGACAATTGCCCATTTATATTCTTTGGCAATGAAGTTGAAGTAGACTCATAAATGGGCATTGCGGGCCTTTCTCCAGGCGACTTCTGCTTGTTTTTTTTAATGCGCAGAACTTGCACTTTGGGGGTAAACTGCTCATTGATATGTCTGGTTAGCTCGTCTCTCCTAGGCACTAGAGGGGCCACCAGGTTTACGGCAGAGGTCATGGTGCTGGAGTACAAATCTGCTAGCGTAGTTGGGTCTGTTGAGACGATTTTCTCTGGTAGGAGAGAGGTAAGATGATGCAAGATGGATTCTTTCAACATTTTACGAGAGCCTCGATAGAGGGTAGCAGGCATGGCTGTGAGGGCATGGAGCTGCTGTCTTAGCAAAGCAAAGGGAGGGTCAAGGTGACAGTATGGTGGTCGGTCAATGGGCATGGTATCATGGATGTAATGGAGATCTGGTGATTTAGGTCCACTTCCCAGTCCAGGAATCTCCCATTGTTGTGGATAAAACCTCGGTCAGTGAGGACTTTTGCAAACACTGAGGCCACAATGTCAGTGGGGTCATTCAGGCCTAGTTTGAAGTCACCGAGTATAAGGGTTCTAGTAGTCGGTTTGAGTTATTTTCCTAACATGTGAACAAGGTTTTCTTCAAAGGTGGTGATTTGGCCTGGCGGTCGGTATAGGATGTGTATAGTGATGGAGTCTGCCGGGGCAGTGGTGAGTTTAACTGTGGGGAGTTCACAGTTATCTTCCATTGTGAGGTTAGTCTCTCAAATGTTGAGGGAGTGTTTGTATATCAGTGCAAGACCTCCTCCTCTGGATTTTTCTCTGTCCTTTCTGAGGATGGTAAAGCCGTTGGGGAGGGCTAGTGATAGCAACAGACCTGAAGCTTGATGTAGCCAGGTCTCAGTTATAGCAAGTATATCAAAGTTTTGTGCCATGATCAGGTCATGGATGTATAGGGCGTGGACTGGGAGCAACCTGGCATTGATTAGTGCACTTTTGAGGAGGGCAGGTGGTGGTCTTGGGTCTATGGAGATTGTATTTTGATGGGAGTTGAATAGTGAGGGTTCTCTAGCAGAGCGCTTGAGTGTAGTTTTAGTGGGTGCAATGTGTGTGCTCTTTGGCTATTTTTATTCTTAGGGCCACTCGCGTTGTTGGAGATACTGATCTAATCGGGTCAGTATGGTATGTGTTTTTAACCAGTGGTTGTCGTTCGCTGTGGGCTTTCAGTGTTAGGCTGTCTGGGTTATTCTGGAGCTTGAATCAGTGTTGGATAGGCTTGGGTACCGGTGTGGGCTGGAGTGCGACACTGTTTAGTTCGCTTTCAGGCTGAGGTTCTCTGGGGTCGTTATTTGTGTTGGTCGGGAGGGATATAGTGACCCTACCTGTGGTGTGATAGATTATATGTGAGACAGGCAGAGCAGAATTCGAGGGGGTGGGTGTGGAAGCCTTTGCTGGTGCAGAGTATTGGGTCTCTGTGTCCCGGTGGGATCCCAGTAGTAATAGTGGGCGGCAGCATGAACTGGGCCAGGTTGGGTTTCAGCGATGCAGTTCGGGTTTGGAAAGGGCGGTCCTGCATTGGGCAGGGCCGTGCGGGAGGCAGAAAGGGGGTCAAACATGGGATAACAGTCATGATGCGGCTATACAATTTCACAGTACGCAGGGGAGCAAGTGTAGTGGGGCCATATACATGCTTGTTTGCAAAAGGCTTAACTTTGCCTTGGTTTTGAATCAGAGGAGCAACATGGCAGCGGCAAGCAGCAGAGAGTAGAAGAGAGCTGCTGCAACCTTAGGATACTGCTTTTGGATGCAATGGCTCCACCATCCGGAGGCCTGGGGACACAGCTACAGGAGGGTATGCTGACGAATCCGGTCGATCAATACTCATGTGTACCACCCCATTGAGGCTGATCCTCGCGGCAATGGTCATCGTCACAGGTGTTTCATAGTGTTTAGGCCAATGCAGGATATGCAGTTGGAGTCCCACAGTGGACTCAGGGCACAGCGCAGAAGAAGATTATGGCAGCCGTACATACCGCTGGATGGTCCATTAGTATCCTTTTGATGTTGAGAACTCTGGTCTTACTCTTTTTGAGTAGGAGGCTGAAGAACCAGATGTTCACTTGCCTTTACATTCCTGCTACATTAATCAAATGGGGGTGTTGCCATGACCCAGGGGTAGGAACCAGTTTGCCTTCCCAAAGTCATGACAAACCTAGAAGAGTTCCTTTCTCCAATACAAGGTTCTATGCAAGACAGTATTGGGCACCATACAGCAATCTTTCTGGAGACACTAACTATGGACCGGTCTGCTGAAGAGAACTAATGTTATGATCGGCTTCACCTCATAAAGATACATGTTTTTGTTCCTATAACAACCAGTGATGATCATCCTTAGTCATCTGCCAGAGGGTGGTTCTATCATGCCTTGGTCGTCCTCAGGACATGCATTTCTCATAATTGGTAAAGTGGCAGAATGAATCCCTAAATGTTGCATCTTTTCAAGGCTGGGTCTGCAGTCTTTGTCCTCAAAGCACTTTTTGTGTCTCTTAAATGGCATGCACTGTTCAAAACCCTGTCCCGACACTAGTGTAGATAAGAGGCCTGGAGGAAGGATTCCGGATAAGCGGATGGAGTCTCTTCAGAGGATAAGCACTGAAGGGCACAGGGCTGGGGTTTGTGTGCAGTCCACCAGCCTGCTCCACAGGCTTATACATGACTCGCTTGCCCTCTCATCATTTCCCCTCCCCATGTTCAGCTTTGAACAGTACTTTATTTTATAAAGATTCCTTAAAAAGTACACAAACCATAGTACCGTATTCACAAACATATATAGATCCTTATAGAAACATGTTAGCAAAAGGTGTACAGTTGTGGCATTATTCTCCCCATTTTGAATGGGAGACTAAAAATACCAGAATGCAATTCAGCAGAAGGCAAAAATAGCCTTTGAGTTTTGAATATTTATTTTCAAGACTTAGACTCATAACAAAAAGTTATGTGTGAACTGGTTACCGGTGTGTGCTTCAATGTTTCACAAATATAGCCTTTTTGCGTGGTGTAATGAAAATATTACATTCTATCAAAAATAAACGTTTTTGGAGTGTTAAATATGAACATCTGAAAATAATGTAGTTAGTTTAAGACTGCTTTGTATGTTATATTTAAAGTCGCCTGGAGGAGGGTGTAGCTTTAGGTTGATAACTGGTGGTTTGTGTATGGTTTTAGAATAAAAATGACCCTTTGCATTTCTTAACATGGAAACTAACATCTTGTTCAAAACAATGGTCTCTTAAATGGGCCACCACTTCACTTATAAATCCCTCACATTTTAAAAGCTCTACTAGATGAAAGAAAGTGATAAGCCATAATTGTGGGTCCTGCAGCTTTTGATTGCTGGGCTGCTGGGTGGGGGGTATAATTGTCTCAAGAGCAACACAGGGGCTTGGGAGGGGACACCATAGCCTCACTCGGACAAACGTCCAAGGATGCAGCACAACCCCTCTCTAAAAGATTGTTCTGACTTGTTATAGTAGGGGCAGGCACTGGTGTCTGCACCCCCCACCCTTGATAGCGAAGCCCTTTGCCACCGCACACACGGCCCATGCATCAGAAGTTGGGCCAGCTCTGTGTAGGTCCATGTGAGGCTGACTTGACTTTAAGTCAGAGTTAAATAAAGCCGGAGTGCTTGAAAGCACCTCCCCAGGTTGTGGAGAACTATTTTCTGAGGAACTTGGTAAGTGAGAGCAATCCCTTCAAAAAGTCTACACCCCCCCCTCCCCGTAGACCTGGCCATAACAGAATGCACAGAAGAGTGCGTGCCATGCGCCTTCTTGCCCTGCTGTGTCACACACCCTCTGAAAAGCACTAACATTGATGTTGCAGTTTATTAAGACGTGGCTCTTCATTTGACCTGCGGCCACGGGTGCAATGCCAAGAAGCCAACTTTCCATTACAGAATTGCCATAGACTTAGTACTTGTAGGCGCCCTCCCCGTCTTTAGACGTGCAAACGAATAAATGAGACACTCCCCGGACAAGGAATAAGGCTGAGAGGACAGGTTGCGTGAGTTCAAAAATAGTTTATATATTTGGCATCCAAAGAACTCTGCTGCCCGAGAGCGCTCTCCCAATATCACAGTTACATCACATTATAAAGGTACATCTCGTCATACATGACGCAATTAGTGTAGGGTGTTGAAGTGGTACAGGATTGGTTAGTCAGTATTGGCACATTTGGCATTGACAATACGGTTCCATCTGGATTGGTTGCTCCTTTGCCGTGAGGATGAACTTCACGTGATCGGTCGCCAGTGTCCAGGAGGGGTGAAGGTCAGGTTGCTGTGAGGTGGGGCGATCACTCAACTAAGCTATCATAATACATCTTTGTGGAGCATGTAATAGATCATTACTTTGCAATGCATTTGAACAAATTACTGTAAACCTATAAATGTCTTTTATGTATTTACATCGTCAATAACAGAGGTTTATATCGAACATCAGGTTAAAGAGCTTTGACCATCATGATAGCGTTGATTGAAGCTGGGGTCTGGACTCTTAAAGACTTGAAGGCACGTAGGCATTTGTTAGTATTAGGAGTCGATTTATTGTGACAGGGATCTAAGGTTAGTCGGGGTCTGCTTGGCAGGCATCATGGTGGGGTCACATATTTGGTACATCAAGTGAATACCTTGCATGGACACAGGGTTACACTGGCAGTAATTTTCCAATGGCGAGGGTGAGGGGGCATGGACAGATTTGTGGAGATGGATGCTTGGTTTAAGCCGGTTCACACGCAGGGCAGTGATCTCAGAGGAAGAGTGGGTTGTTACATTTGTTCTTTGTTGCAATTACCACCGGTTTCAGCATGAGAATGGGACCGCAGAGTTTTCCAGGCACAGTGAGAGAAAAGATGGGGGCCATGTGTGCGGTGTGCGCGGCGCTGAAAGAGGGAGAGAAGCCTTTTCGTATTATCGCAGTGAGGCCTAGTTACCAAGATGGCGTGAAGGGGGCACAAAGATGGATGCCTTGTGTCCTGCACAATGGTCCCATCTACGCAAATGCCAACCAGTGCTGACATTGCATAAGGGCAACGTGGGCACCCCCCACCATTGGAGGCACATGGCCCAAGTTTGTACTATGGAAAGGACGGACGGGGGGCCTACTGGCCCCTTACTCCCATACATACTGCAGTGCCATGTTGATTGATTACTTGGCATTTGCCGATTATTAGTGTTAAATACTGCCTGTGGGCCGTGATATTGTATCTACCCATATAATCCTTCTCATACTACTCAAACCCACATGGCATTTCATAAAACGTATAAAATGTGTGTCGTTCAAATTGCCTGGGCAGCGTAGACAAACCATGAAATAAACGTAACCCGTCCCATCTTCTGGAAATCTCACAACATTCCCAATCCCATCACTGCAACCTTTTCCAATCTTCCCAGTACTCTGTGAACAGGATACATTTCAACTGGAATTTTGTAATACTCAGAATATCAGATACCCTTGAATCCTCCTGTCGTGAATCACAAGGCTCCAGCTAGTGTGCAGCAGGACCGGCCACAACGGATGGTCCAGTCACCAGAAGACCATCCACTCGTTGGAGAAGAAAGAGCATTCACACGAGCGAGCCTCAGTCACAAGGGCGGTGGGCATGTGCATGGCACAGCATGCCAAGCCCACACCCAAGTCTGACCCGAACAGTGCATCTAAGAGTTCCGCCCTCCTCACGAGAGTGAATACATTATAATACAAATTATAAAAAACATAATCTATTTGCCAGTCTAACATTTTCACATAATACACAAGCGTATAACCTTGCCTAGTGGTTGCACCGGCCCTGGACCCCACACCTTGCCAATTATCCTCCCTTCTGAAAGCAGATTGACTAGTTGTTGATTAGTATGTTTTACAGATGGTCAATTCTCTATAATTGAGTGCACCCCCTGTATGCAGTATTTGGAAAAGCTCACCTCTACTGACCTTGCAAATATTCTCATATCTTGAATTTGTGCCAGAATCCCATTTGATAATGTTCAAATCCCTAAGTGGTTCAATGCCAGGAAAACTGCTTGACTCTGTGTAGGGGGCCACTGGGCATGAGTGGCCTGAAGGCTTTCCTATGCTCTAGGGTCAGGGCCCATGAGTACATTAAAGGCTTTCCTATGCTCTAGGGTCATTGCCCATGAGTGTCCCTGGAGGTGTTGCTCTACTCGAGGGTAATTGCCCATGAGTGCCCCTGGTGGGGTTCGTATCCTCTAGGGCCACTGCCCATGACTGCCCCTAGAGACATTCCTAAACTCAGGGTAATTGCCCATGAGTGCCCATGCAAGTGTTCCTGTCCTCTTGGGTCACTACCCTTGATTGTCCCTTGAGGCAGGCCTATGCTTTAGGGTCATTGCCCATGCGTGCCCCTGGAGGCGGTCCTATCCTCTAGGGTCACTGCTTACTAGTGTCTCTGGGGGTGTTCCTATCCTCAAGAGTCATTACCCCTGAGAGCCCCTGAAGGTGTTTCTATCCTGTGGGGTCACTGCCCATGAGTGCCCCTCGAGACGTTCCTGTCTTGCAGGGTCAATACCTTTGATTTCCCTGGAGGTATTCCTATCCTCGGGGGTCATTGCTCACAAGTGCCTCTCTAGTCGTTCCTGTCCTGTAGGGTCACTGCCGTGATTGCCCTTTAAGGCATACCTTTGCTTTAGAGTCACTGCCCATGAGTACCCCTGGAGGAGTTCCTGTCCTCTATAGTCATTGCCTATGAGTGTCCCTGGAGATGTTCCTATGCTCTCCTTAATTCCTTGGTCCACACTATTCTGAAGACTTCTCAGCTCCAGGTCTCCTACAGTGATACCTATTGTCACATTTGAATCTGAATGACTTCTCCATTCATAGAGCAGGTGCTTGCCTCTGTTTCAGTCATTGACATGGGCTCATATTCGTTAAGGGTGCTCACAACCTTTGTGTGTCATTACACTCAGTTCAATTGAGTGTATCAAGTCTGTACAACCCCAAACCAAGTAACAATTGACCCTTGAAATAAAAAACCTGTTATGTTTGAAATGTTTGAAATCAGTTGCCCCTGTAATTGAACCAAAATAATTCAATAAAAATGCTGATGCTATTAAAGCCCAAATCACCAATCAGCTAACACATCAATATGAGCTTCTTTTTTTTTTTTGTTTAAAAAAAAATAAAATAAATATGAGCTTATGGACTACACTGATAAACCCCTGACAGTCTCTTACCCAAAGAAAATATAATGGAAAAGGCCTCTCATAGCCAACACAAAGTATGATGTATACAAATAAATTAAGAAGCTTTAGGCTGTTTGACAAAGTATGCTGCCTGGCTCTGCACAGAGGTGGAAGAGTGGGATCGGAGCGTGAGCAGCTGCTAAAGCCAGTGGATTTTGGGCCTGATGGCAGAATGGGGAGGAACCGTGAGGCATTCTCCCACTGCATGGGTTGCTTGGCAGGAAACAGTCACACTAGGTTCACTGAAACCTCTCCACTCAGTGTAGAAGATGTTAGGAAACCCCTCCCATTCCTCAGCATGACACAGCCACATGCCCAACCACCTAAACATCCCCCATATAACCACAAGTGTCTTTGATGCTTGTGGCACCCACAAGGATACGTATCCAGCTGCAGCACTTGGGAACCACGCACATTCACCAACAAGTGCAGCGTCCCCGATCTTGCACAGGAACGAGAAACTACCTGTGACTACCACATGTCCGCCCACACAGCCCTCGGACATGTGAATGCAGGAGGGAGATATGGAAACCCCAGAGAATTGAAGAAAACACTGAGAGGCAAATCAGTTATTTACAGCAAATACTCATGCATTCATCTTACACATTGTCCTCACACATCCTGAGGACCAGAGAGAACTCCATATTAGATATAACTATAGTTGAAACTGTGAGCCCCAAGTTACCTACACATATTCACGGATTTGCCAACTCTTCTAGGAGCGGCACAGTGACTTTTGAACCCCAACCTTTCCCTTATCCAGAGGTTCACCCTAGACTAATGCACAGTTATGTAAATGCTCGCTGGGAATAGCACCCAACTTGATTTTCCCTGTAACTTGTCCTGTGATTGAATAATTTCACAGCAATGGCATCAGCATGGGCATTGGGCTGACATCATTCATCATGAGTTTAAATACTAACATCATAATGACAACATCATTTTCAGGGCTGTTAAACTACATTTAAAGCAAACTTTCACCTCTTTCCCCCTTTCTCTTTGCTTCAAGCCACCAGATTGCACTGGCAGGGTGGTCTATAGACTGACACAGGTTTTAGATGCAGTTTACCAAGAAATGTCTGGTGCTCACATATGTTTGGGCGTTCCTCCCCATCTAGCAGGGGGCCACTGTCACTGCTGTGGGAGGCTCTGGATTGGTTAAACCAGACCTTGAAATGACAGCATACATCATGTATGAGTCAAGAGAAATGTCAATAATATGTACCCGAAGAGAAGATTTTGATCGAACAAGTAAATATCTGGTCTATTGTATCATCAAAGAATGGAGATCCTTTCCAAAAGTATGTTTCCCACATCATCTGTCCATCACGGCATTTGTCATGGAATTCATGTAGGCTCAGACCAGAGGTCTTGTGCTCTATTAAGTTCTGCCACATCTTGAGATCTGTAATGCCTGCACTTGCCTGGAACATATATATATATATATATATATATATATATATATATATATATATATATATATATATATATATATATATATATATATATATATATATATATAGCAAGAAACTTACCTTTGACATGACATCTTAAAGAAGTCTTTCAAAGGTCTGTGTCAATGTTTGTCTACTGTCACGGGTAGTTTTTTATTTATTTCCATTTATGTGCTTTTTTGATTGCTGAGTACACATTTGTCACTGGCTTGTCAAAGATGACACCAAGCCATAAATAATACTGTTAATCTCTGTTTAGTTTTCAACATGAGGTTGATGTCACGGGAGAGAGACACAAGATGAGGCTGAGACTCGAAAGGTCTTAGAAAAACAAAAGATTTATTCTATTGTCCCAGGGAAATTGCAGTCTCTCAATCTTTTCAGTGGTTGCAAAACAACACTCTTACAGTTGTCTCGGCAAGGCTCTCGCTCGAGCCTGGTTGAGAATCCACTGAAGGACCCTGATTCTTGCCTTTGTGTTTCAGATTTCCAGGGATTACCGAAACCACTTCCAGTTCCTTGGGGTTCCAAACACTGCTTCAGTGGGCCTGGATACTCTGGGGTCTTAATTGATGGCTTGACAGTCACAGAGGAAGGGTTACCAGAACCTTCCTCTTCTGTATGTGGGAATTATTCTCAGCAGTCTCCCTCATATGGAAGGCTATAAATTCCTTGCCCTTCGATGGTGTTGCACCGTTTTCATCCTCCACCCCCCACTAAACCAAGGCGCTTTAGATTGGGGTGAGTTCTATGATGGGCCAGGGGGTAGGAGGCGATGACGAGAGGACCACCTCCCAATATAAAGAACTCCACTTTAATATAATCAATTATAATCAAACCACATAGTGTAGCGCAGGGCATGAGTAGCATTGCTATTTTGCGCAGATATTAGTAACCATAGGTAGAAGGGAAGGCCTGCGCAGCAAATGCGCCTTTGTATGCACTAGGCCCAAATTGCGAGACGAGGGAAATCTCTAGCCATGTCTGAGCTCCCATGAGGACAGCCCACCCAACTGTCACAACGTCTATTCATTGTTCTAACAGTGAACAAAGATATGTTTTTTGCTCGAGAGGAATGTGCCCTACAAGGCAGCGATCACAGACCGGTGCCTGGAGCGCATGTTATCTCACACTGGCCAAAGCATGACTTAGCCCATCCTCAGATGACCACAAGTTATACCTCATATAAATGACTAGACCTTAAGATCCCTGAATTCCATGGCACCCGGTGCCTTTGACCACCAACTCCAAAGTAACAAGTCCTGAAATTTTCAAAGAGGACGGACAGGGCACATCGTTGAGCGACAAGCATGTGAATAGTATTAGGAGGTGCTGGGAGTGATACATTATAGTACAAAACAAGGGTGGAGACCATGGAGCCGAATGGCGTGGAATGGAGTGTGTGAAATGTGTGCGTGAAGGTTATAGTGCCCCAGAACCTACTTAGTGCCCATCTTAAGGCCTGCCAGGTGCACAGTATAGTGATAAAGTAGCTGTATGTTACGAGTATAATTAATTTGTTCTTTGACCTTCCATGTGAGAAGAAGATGATCACTACAGCACCCACACGATGGAAGATGGACTGACTGGGCTGGAACCAATGGCCTGCCATCTCTTATGAAGCAGGTGGATTATGCATATGCACACACCAGACAGCCGCACAGGTTTTTACTATATGTATTGTGTCATCTGTGACAATGTTTTCCTTTAAAAGATTCTTCTTGCACTACTCTTCAGCACAACCTTCTTAGCAGAATATTTTTTTGCTGTTGCTCTCATCTGCATGTGAGATTAACACTTGTTATCTTTACGTGATTGACTTGGGCCTTTCTTCCCTAGCAGGTTGTATTTTCTCTGGTGTGAGCCTCCGATTGGTGACACCGACATGATCCTAGCAACCCTGCCCCTATTTGCACAGGCTTCCAGGTGGCTTCTCCACAAGCAGCCACTCCCATGTACAGAAATACAGGTTCTGTTTGGTTTAGCAGGAGCCATTTTAAGAGATGTCCTCTCTGCTCTATGAAGCGGGGTGGGACTCTGAGGAGAGTGCAGGCTGTTGTTGTAACCCCGTGAAAGAGGAGTTTGGGTGAGCACGCACATGTGAATAGACTGTTGTAAGCGATAACGATTAGGGGACAGATACATGGGGAAGTATGAAAGGTGTGAGCACGTGGAGAGCAAGGTCGCTGACGTGACTTGGGTGAGGTTTGTGTTATTTTTTGTAAGTGTTTGTTTTATGAAGAGATTATTTCAGTAAGGCATTATAAGGTAAGGCAAAGTTAAAGCAGGGAGCCCCTCATCGGAAGGGGGTGGAAGTGGCACCACAATAAAGCATATTATTTGAAGGAGGAATATAGAAATAAAAGTAGTGGTCTCATAATAGGCCTAGAATAAGTAGTGGCTGTTATTTTAGCTTGTTATTTTAGTGTATTGTATTAGTGTTCCTTTGGATAAAGAAAAGGCCCTAAGAGGAGCGGTAATTGTGTGTGTCGCAGTGTGGTGTGGCATTGAATGGTTTCATGGAGTGGTGTATGTGTGCAAGGAAGGGGGACAGAAAAGGGTGGTGGGTTGATTTTCTTTCTTTTTGGTTATAAGCAAGCGGCAGCGTGCGCGATGCATTAGTGGGTCTTTGCGGTATTAGTAAGACAATAGGCCGCACTAACATGGGAGGAGGAACACCAATAGAGTGTATGTATAAGGCCCTGCCACTGTATCGTGACAGTGTGGAGAAATACCATAGGCAGTGGATCATGGAGACAGGATGGGGGGAATGCCCTGCCGTGGCCAGAGCAGGGCTCCCACAATAAGAGCATCCTGGAACATATGTTCAATTTCAAGTAGCTAATTATAAGGTGAGACAGCTACAGAAGAGAAAATGCATTTTGGACCTCTGCTGCATGTTCGAGGACACAGAGGATCAAACAGACAGAGTAGGAGCACAAAGACAGAGAAATAGAACGTGCAGGAAGGAAGAAGGAGAGGACGGGGCACCAGCAGAGTGTGAGATATTATATCCCTTGACAACGTGTCCTGCAGAGAGGTACACTAATCCAATCTATGTACCCATCGTGACATGGACCCTTTCTGCTGTGGTAGGGACCCCTTCAGTACCAGTAACATCACAGATTAATGCTCCACCACCCACACAGGCAAACCAGCCTGAAGTATCGGCATCCGCGGGCTTCAGGTCAAGAGAGTTCGAAGACAGGTTGTAAGAGTTGTTAACAGAATTGAACAGGATACAAGCATCCTCAAGAGAGGTGAGGGATGTAGGGGCACCTGAGGATGGATCGGGAGAATGGAGATCAAGAGATTTGGTGGTTAGAATGAATCAGGGAGGAATACAAAATGTATGTATCAAGAAAGAAGGAGGCAGAGGTAAGTGGACATATTTCGGATCAGATACGGTGATGGGAGATGTCGAGAAGGAGGATGATATTGACTCGTTCACTGAGGAACAGGGTAAAGAAGAAGAAAAGGTTGAAGAGGTGGCTGAGAGTACCCTACAAGCAGTAGGCATATGGGGGAGGGCGGGTTGAAGAGTAGGACTAGCCGGATGGCGAAAGTAAGAAAAAAGGGAAGTGTAAAGAAGGGTATGGGAAGTGCGGTAAAGATGCAGATGCCCCTGATATATAAGGGGACGGGGAGAGCACAGTATGTGCCCTGCCCCCAGTTGGATAAGACTAATTTAATTAAGGCCATCCCACTGCTAACAGCAGGGGTGAGCAAGTGCATATACAAATTTGAAAAGCAAACAGCATGGGTGCCCCTGGTGATAGGTGATATCAACAGCATTATGGTTGCTATAATCGGTCCAAGGCTGGGGACGGGCAGGTTAAAGTTGGGTATCCAGCAATAACCCTGGGGGACGATGAGCATGATAGAGCATTGTTTGACGGATTTAGAGCACAGGTGTGGGATGTGTTATAGAGGGCTTTCCCGGAAACTCTTGATTTACAGCACCTGATGGGCGTACAATGGGGGGTGATGAGGATCCAGATAAATGTATTCTTAAATTACAAGAGATGTGGACAGCTAAAATGGGAGGACCGTGGGATCGTTCAATATTGTTTTTCTGTATTATTGTAAAGAGAGGATTGCCAAAGGAAGTGCAGAAGGCTTTAGATAAGATTTTGGGTATTGAGGCAAAGGGGTGGCCGGAGATAGAGAGTATAATAGTGCATCATTGCAAAAGGATTTAGAAACAGGAGAGGAAAACAGCTCAAAGACGTCAGGCAGAGGAAGCAAAATTGGTAGAAAAGAAATTGGCAAAGGTCGTTCAGGTGCCTGTGTCGACGCCTGTACAGGTGGAAGGGACAAAGAGTACCCAACAAGTTGTGAGTGGCCCTATTATTGCTGCGCTCTGGGCTGAAGGAGGCCAAGGACAGTGGGGCGGGGGACAACAATTTTCCAGACCATTATGGAAACAAGGAGGACTGCAGTTAGGAAGAAGGAGATTTTGAGGATCATGAGGTGGAGGTTTTGGACACAGAGGGGGTGGGTTTGGACTATCCCAAAGTTGGAATTGTTTCAGGTGGGGCATTTAGCAAGGGAATGCAAGAGATGGTCTGCAATGGGGTATAATTACGGGTCACAGCAGCAGGACCAAGGTCCCCAATGGCCCCCAGGACTAGAGTATCTGCAACCAGGTCAAGGATATCAGAACTAAGGGTATCCACAGGGGCAACACCAAACATATAATCAGAAGCCTCAAGCAGCTGACATGCAAGTGAGGCATCTGCCACAGCAACAGCAGAGCAGTGCTGCCCTGTTGAGCATGATACAGAGTGGAGCTACAGCAGTAATGGGGGGCAACCCCTTCTCCTTCCCTGGAACAAACACATATCCTGATTAGGACAGCCAACAGAGAGCACTCTTGTGTCCAGTCTTGTCAAAGAACATCCACCCTGAAGAGGAACCTTTGGTGGGGGTGGACGGGGGAACAAACAGTTCATATTTATGGTGGTCTCAAGTGCAACTAAATCATTTATCATGGAGGGAAGCTTTCCCTTAACAGGAAAATATCTTGATGTGCAAGGATTCCCTGGGGCTGTTTCCAAGGATCCATACACTGAGGGGCTGGAGGTAAAGGTGGGAGGGAAAATAGTGCAGGCACCCTTCCTATATTCTGAAAGTTCCCCTGTTAATTTACTTTTCAGGGACCTGCTCAGCAAATTAAATGTGACAATATCATTTACAGATTGTGAATAGTTTGCTCCATGCCTGGGATGTGCGCTATAAGATCGATGTTGATAATACACACAATGACAAGGGAGGTGGTGGGTCCACGGCACTCCCGTGGACCCGGACATGTTCATTTATGGTAGTACTGTGCTTGTGGAGGTGATGTCTGCGATTGTGAAACAGTGTTGGTGAGTGCCCACAGATTTCATCTTTCGTCTAGTAGTGTTACCTGAGGTGGTGGCGGGAACAATATTGTCGTTGAATTTGCTTTGATTGTTGTTCTCTGACAAGAGGGTTGTCGTGTTAGGAGTTGACAGGGATGGATGTGAGTGGTGCAGAGTGCTCTGTATAGATCCAACGGTATAGCTAAAGGAATGACAGATAACAAGTTGTTTGAGAATAATGACAAAAATGGGGAGATAATATTAGAGATTTGTATATCCTGTGACATAATGATACAGTACCGAAGGGTGCAGTGCCACTGATACCATTATTAACCCCACCCCTATTTTTTTTACTAAGATTTACAACATTTGCTTTCAAAGTTGTGGGCTACAAATCCACATTATGTAGGATTACTGAAAGACATAACCCCTGTGCACATAACACTGAAGCCAGGTGCAGTGCTGCTCAGGGAAAGTCAATACCCATTATCAAGGGAAGCAGATTCCAGGAGATCATTGTGCCATCAACGTTTCTCTGCACCAAGGCAAAATATCCTGTCAAGAAATCAACAGGGGGCAATTGGAAAATGATCCAGGACTTGCGCCCCTTAATAATGTGGTACTGAAAGAATTTCCATTTGTCCCGAATCCTGTGAAAATGTTATGCAGCATCCCCAAAGAAGCCACTTACTTCACTGTAGTGGACTTAAAAAATGTATTTTTCCCAATTCCACTCCATCCTGAATCGAGGTACCTCACTGCATTTACACAGAGCCAAATGCGGTTCAAACATACTAGATTACCTCAGGGGTACTGCAATTGCCCAAGCATATTCTACAGAATACTGCACGCTGATTTAAGGAATATTCAGGTGCATAGCATGATTATCCAGTCTGATCTGCTAGCGTGCAGTAATAGTGAGCAGGACTGCTGAAAGGGATTCCATTACACTCCTACAATGATTGGCCCATAAGGGGTACAAGGTTGACAAGTCTAAGTTGCAATGCTGCCAACAGGAGGTGCTCTATTTGGGGCAGTTCATATCAGCGAATGGTAAAAGAATACTACCAGATAGGGCAGAGTCAGTATGCGCCAATGTCAGACCCGCCTCAGTTAAAGAAATGCAGAGGTTTCTGGGCCTGTGAAACTTCTGTATGACATGGATCTTAGATTACATGTCATACACAAGGCCACTTTTGCAGGCCATCAGGGAAGCACAAAGAACAAAGAACCACAAGTTACAGTGGACGGCAGACATGATCAGACAGTTTCATGATTTAAAAGAAGTCCTTCATTTGACACCCGTACCGGCCACCCAGACTACACGCACAAATTTTACTTATTCTCACATTCGGATGTCCAGCTTATGACAGCAGTACTGACACAGAAGAGCACTATCTGCCATAAGCCATTGGCCTATTACAGCGGCACTCTGGATGCAGTGATGAAAGGGCAGTTTGCGTGCGAACAAGCTTTAGCAGCTGCTACTTTTGCAATAGAGAAACGTTTTACAATTGTAATGGGGTGCTCAGTTATGTTGTAGGTGGAACATTCTTTGTTTGCCATTCTAGAAAGTTCCAAATCTACTCTGACTAAACAGAGATCTTCAGCATATGAGATTATCATTTCTAAACCCCATATTCATGTGGTTAGATGCAAAACAGTGAACCCTGCCACCTTCCTAACAGACATACCTACTACAGAGGACTTAACGCTGCACACATACGAGGGGGATGAGGACAACATTCCCAAAGCAAGGGACTGCACATTGTCAGTGGGTGAGATACTTTTCGTTGACAGGTCTTCCACAATTGACCAGGAGGGTGGGCAAAGACGTACAGGGGTAGCAGTGGTACAACTTGAGGAAGGAGAGTACAAGACAGTGGTCATGAAAAGGTTGCCTATTATTTTGCCCTGGCGGCAGAACTCACTATCGCTTATTGAAGCTTTGAGAACATTTCATGGTTGCCATGTCACAATATTTTCGGACTCAGCTTACGTCACAACAATTGTGCACGCTGGTCTATCCCGATAGAAGACAAGGGCATTTCTGAGGGTGAATTGATCCCGAGTGCAGACTGCAGGACTGTTTGAAATATTGATAGAAGCATTATCCCAGCCATCTGTTGTGGTGGTTGTCGTGTGCAACGCCTTCACTAACGGGACAGATGAAATATCGATGGGGAACGCAGTCATTGACTCAGCAGCCAAAATGGCAGCGTATCTGCCAAATGAAATACTCGCTGAATACGTTGTGACTGTCCCAACCGCAAGCGAACATCTAGCATTTTACACAGCATTGAGCTTCAGATGCACATCGGGCAGCAGCAGTGCTAGGCGATTAATTTAAAGATTATTTGACCACAGTACCCAGGGCAATTAAATGTGTCTCCTGACAGATTTAACCTGCCAAGATTGAGACGACTGAGACACCGGACATAGCAATTACTACAGCGACAGATACCGAGCGCATGACCACACAACCGCTGCTGCCTGGTGGCTTCATATACGTTCGTAATTTTGTGCGCAGGTCGAACAACCCTCGGTTGCACTGGCCCTATGAGGTGGTGTTTTGCATTCACCTCACAGTGAAAGTTAAGGGGTTGCACTATTGGGTCCACCTCCCCGATGTTCGTAGGGCACCTCCAGAGAGTACATTGGTACACCAGTTTTCTGTAACAAGAGGGGTAGCAGTACCTGTACACCATCTACTTCACCAGCCTCTCCAGGCATGATATGTGTGCGGTGGCACACTCCAGTGGTCGGCCGAAGCTCAGATGCTTGCTCCATATCTTTCTTTTTTCAATAGCTCTTTCTTCCTTTCTTTCTCTTGTTCTTTTCTTCTCTCTCTCTTTTTCTTTCTCTTGATCTCTTTTCTCTTTCACTTTCTCTTTCCATCTCTTTCTCTCTCTTTTTCCCTTTCTCTGTTTTCTAAATATGTCTTCTATGTCTCTCCTTTTCGTTGTCCTGTGTATCTGTGTTTTCATTTAAGGAAAAAAGAAGATCGACTTGACTAATATAAATCATTTGTTAAGTAGGGACCCGAGGTGTAGATGCACGAGTGAGAGAATATGGACCTATGTCAAGGGTGCAGATGTTTAGCGCCTGGAGGAAGAGGAGGGAGAGGAAGCAGTTCCCTGCAGCGGTACTTTGGGCACGCCCCTGCCCTCATCTGGTGTTCCTGGGCCCACCAGGATCAAGCCCGCAGTCAAGGGTGCAGATGTTTGACGCCTGGAGGAAGAGGAGGAAGAGGAAGCAGCTCCATGCAACGGCACTTAGGCCATGCCCCCCAGCCCTCATCCAGTGTTCCCGGGCATGCCAGGGTGAAGCCTGCAGTCAAGGGCGCAGGTGTTTGGCACCTGCAAGGTGTTCGGTGACTGCGAGATAATCAGCGGTAAGTGATTGCCATGTTTCCCCTAGTGGATTGCTGAATGGAGAATCTTCTAGCCGAGTAATACAGTTACTTGTAACAACCCACAGGAGAGCGGGCAAGGTGGGTATGGGCTTCCTTAGTTCCAAGCAGAAATCTACCACCGCTGACTCACCCAGAGAGGGTAACAACACACTTTTTAAACATCTTAAAGCTATCAAGGACGTGAGCTTATTGATTACTGAGATCCAGGGTTTTCTCGAATTGAATGTATGGATAAATTGTTATTGTCCTTACCACCACCCCAGCACCCACCCACGCCCATGGCTACAATCACACCCTTGGGAAAGGGGGGACCTGCTACGTGGGGTCCATCCAACTGCATAGCTAACTCCTCCCAGAGGCACTTGAGGTTGCAGAATTGCCCGAAACACAACCAACAAAAGAGATGATGGGCGTTAAACAGAGTGGCAGGCGGACACCAGACTTGGTGGAGACCTACTGGGTGGTAGAACTGGAAGTCCATGCTAGTAGATGTGAGCAGAACAGTGTTAAGGTGGAACCAGCAGGGAGCAACTACATTATACCTGTTACAAACCCGGAAGGCTGCCCTGTTGGGTCTGGGAGAGGGGTGATTGTGTGCCACCAGCAACCAAGGGATCTGGGCCAGGTCAGTAACACGGCTACCGAAGCAGTAACAAAGGAGAGCCAACCCAGAGGCCCAGGTTAAAGGGGAAAAGATCCAGTGCTAAGACTAAGGCTTATGCTATCCTGAAGAAATTAACGCAACCTGCATCTCAGGGACCCAATGGCCCGGTAACAGGAAATAACCCGGAGGAGTGGTCAACAAAGAGAGTGGTGGTGGCCCCAGGAATTGTGCTAAAAAACATTATGAGGTACAGGAAGAAAGTCCCTGCACAATGGTAGGGACCCAGGGGAAGAACCAAAGTTTGCAAAGCAACAACAACCAAACACCAGCAGGACGAAGCTCTCCACGCAAAAAACAACAGACAACATAACCTGCCCTAACATAGCATGTGTCTGTGGTGCTTTGCCCATAAGGGTCTTCTGTTTGGAGTTGGAGGGCCTCAGGACAGCGATTAAACAGCTTAAGAGAGGGGTCTCCCAATTGTTGACTGTAACAAACACACTTAAATCCTTGCCCTAGCAAGGCACGGCTCACCAAAACTCTGTGACGGGTAACTCTTGGGGACTGGAACCCATGTATGGAGGCCGGGCTAATATCCATGCATGGGCAACCCATGAACAATAAAACAATGCCATGGCCTAGGAGGTAAGCTGGTATAAGGAAACCCTCAAATCGACCAGAGACTGGCAGTGGCTATGGGCCGCACGCTTCCGGCAAGCAGGCATAATGGAAGGAGGTCAAGTACTCTTTCACACCCAAAGCGATCAACCAAGAAGCAGGAATATATTGTCCAGCAATGGGACCCCCAATGCCCTAACTGAAATAATCAATAGATTCTCCTGCATCCATCCATCAGGGAGGCCATTGAGGAAAGGTCAGGCTCTGTGGGGCAGGTGCCAGCCAGGATGCCATCCTTGGGCCAGCCCCAAACAGAGGATATGGGGAGGGGCAAGTGTAGGGACAGGAAAGGCCCCTTGCACTGTATCTATATGGTGAATGTACCCCGTTTGCGGCCATGAACCATTGAAAGTAAGGAAGCCCTTGTGAGGACTGCCCCTAGAGGCCCAGATGACTACATTCAGGTGTCTGTAACAAATGGGCAACTAGTGGATGGTCTCCTATCAGTCGAGCTACACACCTACCCTGCAGTTGGTTCTGGGATCTCTCTGAGAGAATGCCCCCTAGCCAATACCTCTGTAACAACCTTGGATCAAGTTTTGGACCTGCTACTAACATAATGGAAGTGCCATTCTCCCCCAGAAGCGAGGCCGGCCTGGACGACATTGATTGACCCAAGTGGCAAGCACTTCTGTTGAGTGTCCAATCTCGCCAGCAGGGATGATGGAGAGGCTTGAGACCCAAAAAATCTTGTCATTGAATGTGTGGGGCTTCGTAGGCACCTGGAGGACCTGGTATGGTTGAACTTTATTCATGGGTTTGGTGTAATTTGAGACCTGGGGAATTTCCTCCACTTCATTCCAAGGTTCTTTGTCAGATGCAAGGCCGGCATCAAAGGTAAAAAGAGGGACACCCAAAGGCGTCACTTGACCTCCAGTGCCTTGAAGCAACCTGGGGAGGAGGAAGGCAGATGATCCAATTTAACGTTTCCAACCGACCGTATGGCTGTACCCCACTGGAAAGTTTAAAAATGATGTGTCAAACTATCTCTGAATACGAACTATGTAAAGGCTGTTGCCAAATGGCATTGGCTATGAGGAATCTGAACTCACAAATAGAGCCAATTGACGAATTAGAAGGGCTTTGGGTTGAGTTTGATGTGGCACTGGGTATCCCCTCTGTGCTTTGCGGGAAAACTATGAGAACACACCCATTGGCCATTGAGGCGGCACGTTTAATCTGTGGTGTACATTTGCAGGCCTGCAATGGCCGGTTTAGTGCAGACCAATCTGCTAACCTCACTTCTGAAGGTCCAATGGGGAGTTTTAGGATTGACTATATTCTTGTCAGTGCTTGGGACTGGGAGAGGATTGCCAGTGTGTGTGTGCAATAGCGGGGGGAGAGCGACCATAGCCCAGGTGTTGTGAAACCAAGGGTGTGTGCTGAGGAAAGTAAGTGTATAACGTTATTGTCTACTATTATCCTGCGACTGTTCTGTGCATGTATATATCTGCATTGTTAATTTATCTTTTGTGTAACTTTTGTGTAACTAAACTGAGAACTTACCTTCACACCCTGATACCCTCGGGTCTGGAGCGCTTTACAAATGAATAAACAAACAAACAAACAAACAAGTGGGGCAGGTTGGAATGGAGAGCTCTAGTGTTGCAGTTGAAGGCCACGCAAATATTAGGATTAAGTGGGCTACCCTTGATCTTGAGGTGACCAAACCGAGTTTGTATGCAGCTATTACATCGTATTTGAGCGAACCTGTGCTGATGCAAGCACCCCAAAGCCTACGAAAACATGGTCTGTTCCATCTACCCCTTGTAACTAAGCCAGCCAAGATGGTGTGACAGGAGACCCAGAGGTCTGCAAGGTGGTTTGATCAGGCCTGCATGACTGCTAGGGTCCCCTAGACTGATGCACTGTCTGAAGGTGGCCGACTCAATTGACAAGCAATTCCTGCATACATTGAGGGCAAACTACAAAGCTGTGACCCAAAGGAAGAAAACTAAGTTTCACTCAGATCTTTAGGACAACTTACAGTCGTCATTCCAAGAGGGAGATCTTATTGGGTTTTGGCAGTTGCTCAATGGGAGGGGTTTAAATCTGGCTGTGCCTTTTAGGTGCCAGATCACTCCCGACATATGGCACAATCACCTCAGGGTCCTGCACTAATGAGGCCTGACAACTACTGGGGCTACTCTTACAGCCAGGAGTCCTGAAATACAAAGAATGGAGGAAGAGACCTTTTCGTCATAGGAAGTGGAAGTGGCCATTATGGCACTGGGGGCAGAGAAAGCCCTGGGGCGAGAAAAGATGCTGATTGACCTGTTCGGGATGAAGTAGGGGTCTTGGCTCCAACTTTGTGCCAGTGTTTAATTCTGTGATCGATTCTGCCATTGTCCCGCCCTCAGGGACCTTGTGGCAGTTAGTCTTGAGACCTGTAGGTTTGGCCAGGTAAAGTTTCCAGTGTTATTCTTCACCAACGACACATTTATACTGTCAACCACACCTATGGGTTTTAGGAAAAATGTCGCCAACTTTATGGGGAATTGTAGTCTTCTTGTTCGCGATCAACAGGGATAAGACAAAGGCAATGGACTTTAGGCATAGGCTGTCCAAAAGGGTTATGCTAAGCACTGAGTGCGAGGGCAAGATTTTGTAACATGTCACCTATGACTATTTGGGTATTCGGTTTTTAGAAAGCTGTAATGGTCGAACCAGCATTGTAAGGCTGCTGTGATGCTGTACAAATACTGAGGGGGACTGTGTAAATTCTTTAGCAGCCATGGTAGTGGGGCAACATATAGCCAGTTCTGGAATTATATAGAGCACAAACTCTCTGGGCAGCCTTGTATGTGGTTGATTTGTGGGGCCACTTAAAGGTACCATCCCTCAGTGGTTCAGTGAATTAATTCCTCAGGGAAATCTTGATGAATACGCGGAGAGCACCTATGGCTAGCTTTTGGATGGAGTGCAATTGGGCTGCTACTGCGGGGGTTCTGGCCAGTAGACCAGTGTTGTATTGGGCCAGGATCTGGTCAAATGAACACCTTGGACAGTACCGAATGGCCCTGTCTAATTTCTTATCACTGGGGGGGCTCAATCATTGCCTTGGTTTGGGTTTATTCCTGCAGAGCTTACAAAACTCAATTTGCTTGAGCTATGGGAGAGGCCCGAGAGCATTAACTCAGGAACTAGATTGGCAGAGAAGCGTGCATATCACAATCTAGTGGCTAATCAGATAAAGCTGGACTGCTTGGCCCTGAGCACAGGGTGAATGTACTTGGCTCACAAGCAGGTACACAGCTTTGAGGAATACCTCCACAATGTTAGTCCAGGATATGCCCGCTCCCTGCATATACAATTATGTAGCAATGTTGTGAAAGTAGCCTCCTTCACATCAAAATGGGATGCAACGAATAGTCCAGAATGTATAGCTAACGAATCGATTATGCATTTTATATTCTTCTGTAGTAAATTTGGTGATCTGAGACATCGCTATCTGGTACCCCTTTTTAAATTTAGGAATGTGAATGCCAGTGACCCGGTTGCAGTATTTGCTGTCTCTAAATGTATACACCAAGATTGGTTATTAAGACTCAAGTAGTTGGACGCTATGACTCCGGTCTGTTACTTGGTCCCGGGTTGAATCTTAAGATCCCTGTATAGCTCCTTTTATTCTTCTCAATTGCCATAGGAAAGCTGTATTATATTTAAAGTGTTTGACTATGGGATTTTTAATATTGTCGTGTATATACTCTGGATGCCTGATGAAATGTGATAAGTTGCACTGCGTCTAGGAACTGTAAAGTATGTTTAATGAAATGTATTGTTTTATGCTCTTATGGTACCAACAGCCGAATAACGTTGTGTTTAATCATCATTATTGTGGGTTGACAATTATTGCAGGTCCCTGTGTGACATTCATGGTACTATTGGGACTGTATTGGGGGGGATGTTATAGGGGGAGGTCCTATAAAGGGGGGAATGGGATTGAATATTATTCAAATGGGACAGTACATACACAAGTTAATAATATAAGCAGAACTACATATATTAGTAATAATGTGAATACTAATAATAATAATGGAAATGAATATAACAGGCACAACAAGACAGTGGGGGAAAAGTGATATGGTTGTTCTCAGCAAGTAGGAGATTATCTACCAATTCGAAACACTATAATGTTATTTTTGATAGCACTGTTAAAGCTGCCATCCCTGAAAGCATGTATAGAATAATGAAAAGAGAACTACGAAAAACGTATGATAGGTATCATGGACTGGGTTTGGATGTGATTGAAAATATCTGTCATCCCGAGTTTACCAACTCATCGTATTCCAGCATGAGTGGTGTGGGAAGAAACACAGTGAATGGAAGCTGTTATGTGTGTTCACTCATTCCACACGCGTCAGGGGATCCCAAGGTGTTAGTACTGCAAGCAGTCCCAATTATAGAGGCACAATGCCTATTTCATCCTGCGCTATGCAGAATAAAAGGAACATTCTAGGCACATAGTGTGCAAGTACATATGGTTGGTCCAGATCTTGTACAGTGCAGCAGTGACCCAAAAGACATCAAGTGTGTGGATCTACCATATCTGATGGTGAAAGGACATAAACATGTCAATAATAACTGGAAGGACACAACAATACCTTGCTTGGCAGAATGACTGGTAACATACAGCAAGGAAAGGAAAGCAGAGGTGGACACATTCTGTGCACAAAAATGGACAGAGCATATCACAAAGCTGACATGTATTGCAACAATGGAAAAGTCGTTGCGAGTGCACAAGGAAGAAGAATATAGACTCTGTTTCCGCAGCAAGGGTACAGTCTTTGTCAGCTCGAATGAACATTTCAGACAGACTCTCCTGATCACAGACATGAAGAAAGGAACAGAATTGATGATGGATTACTACTGGGTCTGTGGCCAACAAGCTTACTTGCACCTCCCACCATCATGGAGAGGCTGTTGTCCGCTAGCCAAATTGCACTAAACGCTATTAGTAATTCCAGAAGAACACCTGAAGGGGGTAGCACTGCGTGCCGAGGGGCCAACTAGTCTCCCCAAATTTGAAAATGAAGATAAGAGTTTGTTGCCAGCACAAGAGCTCCAAATCATGCCAAGAAAAGGACAGTTCCAAATGTTAAAGCGGATGAAAAGATTGAATTGCATATCCAAAGACTCTTCTGCATTGCTTGTTGAAATACCAGAAAAATACAGGCTCTTCCACTCAGCAGAATCCTTTTTTGCATCTTTACTCTTGGCAAGAGTGGAGGCTGCAGCAAATGCCAAATGGTTGCAGATAATGAGATGGGAGCTGGTCTAGCTCCCAAATGATACAGAGAGTGGGTTCAATGTGATCAAGGTGAGTTGCGTGCATTGAGATGATGCAAAACTGATACATTTTGGACTTGTTAACAGTAATGGAAGGAGGGGTTTGCAAAATGTTTGGTGATTCCTGCTGCACATTCAAGCCTCCAGAGGATGCGGAGAATGCATCATAATCCAACATTATCACAGCTGTCCATGGCCTGGATGTTCACATGAAGAAGGAAGGAGTATAGGACAGTGATTGGTTTACCTTGGCATTCTTGGGCCCCCTCGTGGCTCGGAGCACTCAAGAAGATGTTTATGCCCATCATCATGTTCATTCCTGTTATTTTCTGCACCTGTCAACTGGGCCTTCAATGTTGTGCTAATGTGGCACCTAATAGTGCAAGATTCATGGTATCAATTGGGGATATAAAAGTACCTCGTGAGACAAAAGATATTGAAGTACAGACTACAATCCCACAAAGTGGCCCTAAGTATGAAATACACCGCATACCGTATGGAGAAGAAGTTGATCATCTATATCACACTATCATTTCTCCATCCCTTGATCTAGAAAATTACACAGAAGTTTGGGCAGACCTGGTGTGGGAGGGGAGATGCATCTTTATGACTTGCTCACCTGAAGAGTATGCGCACATAGGGAGAGTTTGCCATCAGTGTTTAGGGCCTGGGTGCCAATAGAGGGAACTCAGCCATATGTGGAAGCAGAGAGGAGAACACAAAAGCGCAGAAGTATCCCAGAGTTTGGTATTGTAGAAGTAACGAAAGGGGGGATTGCTGGGAAGCGGGCATCCCCGTCCCACCCCCTAAGCATTTTAGAGTGAGGTGAGATGCATTCAAAGCACAATGATGGGCCAGGGGGGATGGGTGAACAACAGGACCACCTCCCAATATAAGGGACCCCACTTTAATATAATCAAATATAATCAACCCACATAGTGTAGCCCAGGGCACGAGAAGCATTGCTATTTTGTGTAGATATTAGTAACCATAGGTAGAAGAGAAGCCCTGCTTGGCGAATGCGGCTTTGTTTGCTTTAGGCCCCAATTGCGAGAGAAGGGACATATCCAGCCATGTCTGAGTTCCCATGAGCACAGCCCACACCCCCACCTATCTCAATGTCTATTCATTGTTCTAACAGTGTTGCAACAATGTGTTTTTTGCTTGAGAGGAATGTGCCCTACAAGGCTGCGGTCTCAGACTGGCGCGTGGTGTGCATGTCATCTCACACTGGCCAAACCATGAGCTGGCCCATCCCCAGATGACCACGAGTTATAGCCCATATAACTGACCAGACTTTAAGATCCCTGAATTCCATGGCACCAGGTGCCCTTTGACCACCAACCCCAAAGTTACAAGTCCTGAAATGTTCAAATAGGATGGACAGGGCAGATCATTGAGCAACAATCATGTAATTTGTATAACGAGGTGCTTGGTGGGATACATTATAGTTCAAAACGAAGTTGGAGACCTTGGATCCGGATGGCGCGGAAGGGAGTGAGTGACATGTGCGTGTGAAGGTTAGAGTGCCCCAGAAACTCCTTAGTGCCCATCTTAAGGCATACCAATGTCATGGTCATCGGGCCGAGAATGCAAACATTAAAGGGCCACATTCACAGGGGGCCAGGATGGACACAGTTTTGGCGCCTTTGCGCCATGCTCATGAATAACAGTAAGCAAGAACATTTATTTGGGATAAGAGTACTTCATTATGGACATAGCACCTCATTTTGGGAGCAAAATGCATTTAACATGGGAACTTCCATTCACTAAAGCACCCCCATGTGTACTCTTGGGTATGGCTGCTGCTATTGGGTTGCTTTGAACATGCTAACTCTTTAGGAGTGGCAGGGTGTGGCAGGCAAGCCAGGTCTAATGGGCATGCCCATGATAGCGGCTATATAAGCTGCTCCGATCCCTGAGGCAGACGCTTCACGTTATTCTGCACTTCCATGCAGTGTAACGTTCACCGCCACCTGGGATCAGAATTACCTTTGAAAATCCTGCTTCCTGCCATCATACTTACCACCTGCGGAAATCTGCTCTCACCTGTGCATGTCTTTGTTGATCCTGGCATTCATCTTCAAATCTTCTGGAACGCTGAAATCTTCATCTTGGCACCATCTGCGACAGCAGCGCCTGCAAGGAAAAACGAAATACAAGGTTAGACACTTAAAAGACATTCAGTTTAAGGTTGCACTACCACCGAACCATGCGCTTTTCCTTAAACCATCACTTACCTGTTGTGGGACATTGCGGATTCATCCATCTTCCACTTGCCACGTCCCGCACCCCCTAGCTGTTTTTGGGGCGCATTTCCACCGATTGGGAAGAAAACAGAAGAGAAAAATTATTCAGGAATTGACAACAATATTAGGAGCAATAATACAAAGACATTAAAATGAGAAGAGACAAAGAGAAAAGAGGAAGGGAAAGAGATAAGAGACATTGGGCCTCAATCCGAGTATGGCGGTAAGGGATAGCGGCCACCGGTAACGAGACCGGTGGCGGTAATCCCTTACCGCCATACTCCGAGGTTCCCTTTGCGCCCTTGCCCTTAACGCCTGCTTTGAGCAGGTGTTAAAGTCGAGGGCGCAAAGGGGCCTCTAAGCCAATAACGGTGACCGTAATGAACGGTCACCGTTATTTGCATCTTCCCCATTCCCATTGAGCCCTATGGGGGCTCATTTGGGAATGGGGAAGAGCCTTGGTGAATGGGGAATTACCGCCCCGCCAACCTTGGAATGGGGCGGTAATTCCGCCATCCACCAAGGCGCTGCCGGACCGGGTACGGCGTCAACCAAGGCGGTAATAGCGCCATTGGTTAGCGCCGTACTCGGAATGAGGCCCATTGGGCCTCATTCCGAGTATGGCGGTAAGGGATAGCGGCCACCGGTAACGAGACCGGTGGCGGTAATCCCTTACCGCCATACTCCGAGGTTCCCTTTGCGCCCTCGCCCTTAACGCCTGCTTTGAGCAGGTGTTAAAGTCGAGGGCGCAAAGGGGCCTCCAAGCCAATAACGGTGACCCTAATGAACGGTCACCGTTATTTGCATCTTCCCCATTCCCATTGAGCCCTATGGGGGCTCATTTGGGAATGGAGAAGAGCCTTGGTGAATGGGGAATTACCGCCCCGCCAACCTTGGAATGGGGCAGTAATTCCGCCATCCACCAAGGCGCTGCCGGACCGGGTACGGCGTCAACCAAGGCGTTAATAGCGCCATTGCTTAGCGCCGTACTCGGAATGAGGCCCATTGAGAGACACTCATTACCAACCAAGAGAAGCATAGTCGCAGCTGGACTGGGCTATTACTTACCGGGGATCAGTGAAGGAACTAGGTCCCATTGACAAGCGCCCCTGCCAGAAGTAGCAGGGTGGAGAGCTTATCATCAATAATTAACAGGTGGGCCTTATAGGCCAGTACATGCTCGCAGACAGCACACCTTGGGGAGAAGAGTTTGAGAGGTACAATAGTCACAGATCAGCGCACTCATCTTCTCTCATATCGACGCAGAAGCAGTGTCACCAATTGCCGCCGCTCACAGCTTATCTGCAGAGGGAGAGGCCTGACGGGGGTGATCCAATTCCTGGGAGGACTGCAACCATGCCCCAATGCCTCCGCAGAGACCAGGTGAGCATAACAGAACGCGAAGCCTCTACGACTCTCTGCCTGGTTGTTATGGAAACTTCAGAAACAGACCAATTAGCCCAATTACTGGGGGAATTACGGGCTGAAGTACACGCTTCAAGACACGAAACCAGTGCATTAAGGAGGGATCTTATTGTAATTCGAGAAAGAACTGACAACTTGGCAAGACAGATGCTACAGGCACAAGCAGGACAGGTTCTCTTGCGGGGATGGCCCATTTTTCCACACCATAACAATCAACACTGGTTCAGGTGGCTCTTCCATGGGAGGTACCCCCAGCCCCACCCAAATGCTTCATCAGGGATCCAAACAAGTTCACCATATTCATGAACCAATGTCACCTTCATTTCTTATGCAGACCTGGAGCCTTTTCTAACGATCAAGCCAAAGTCGCATTCGTACTCTCATATCTAGGAGGCAATGCAACGGACTGGTCAATATCATTGGTAACTCCAGACGAGCCTTTGCTTCGGAACTTTGGGGATTTTCAGCATGAGATGGAGAAATAGTTTGCACGACATACTCAAGGACAAGCTCTGGACAACGAATTGTTGTCACTCAGACAGGGGAATCAAGATCTATTAACTTACATTGCAAACTTCAATCGTCTCATAGCCCAGACCAACTGGCCATAAGAAAAGTTGTGAACCCACCTGAGGGGTGTGCGGACTACATAGGCCTGACAGTGCAACTCGATCATAGGTTGCATAATAGGATAATGGATCGAGCCAGAACAGAGGGATGGTCAGTTTATGTGCGACCCTGTGAGAACCAGACCAAACCACATGAATAGTCAGAACCAATGCAAATTGGTTGATTACGGAGTCCCCTTATCAAAGCGGAAAGAGAGAAAAGGAGACAGCAACAGCTCTGCTTATATTGTGGTAAAGCAGGTCACTTCCTCCGTGAATGCCTAGTAAAACCACCCAAGAAAATAGCTGGAGCAACGGACAAAAGCGATGACAAAGAAGAAGTACAGGACCAGAAAACTCCAATTCCCGGCAAGCGTAGATGTCCATTTGTCGAGCGAGGAAAAGGAATCCGTGCAGACCTCACATCTAGTCTTTCCAGTACTTTTGCTGAATCACAAGCAACAATCAAAGATACATGCCTTCGAGGCATGCATTGACAGTGGAGCTGTGGGAAACTACATTGACCAAGATCTGACTATCCGAATAGGCCTTCCTCTCCAACAAAAGCAGAAATCGGAAAACGTCACTGCAGTGGATGGTTCTCAGCAACAATCCACCCGGTGACACAATACACAGAGAAAGTCAAGCTTCTGTGTCAGGACGGGCATCAAAAGGACATTACCTTCAATCTCATCGGTGCTCCTCAGTTCCAGATAATACTGTGAATGCCTTTGTTGGAGACCCATAATCCCAGGATCGACTGGCGAACACGAGTTCTGACCTTTCCTCAAGACTGTGCCGACACCTGTTACAACAAAGACGTCGTCACCCTGAAACCCAAGAAAGGAATCGTGCTGGTCCTCACTGGCTCTTTACCACTTGAATACCTGGATTACCAGGATGTCTTCCAAAAGGAGCAAGGCAACGTTTTGCCCCTGCACAGACCCTACGATTGCCAAATATATCTCGTGCCAAGAGCCCAAATCCCCTGCAGCCAAATTTATGCTCTAACAGAGCAGGAAATCCAACATCTTAGAATTTACCTGGATCAGTACCTGGCAAACGGTTTCATCCATCCATCCAAGGCCACTGCTTCCTCGCCCCTCTTCTTTGTGCCTAAGAAGGAGGGAGACCTAAGAACTTGAATCAACTACAGAGCAATCAATCAGATCAAAGTAAAAAAAAACAGTATCCCTTACCACTTATACCAGAGCTCCTGTATCAGTTGAAATGCGCTCAGATTTACACCAAGTTGGATTTACGAGGGGCCTACCATCTGTGAGAGTCAAAAAAGGAGACTAGTGGAAGATGGCCTTCCGCACGAAGTATGGCCTCTTCGAATACCAGGCCATGCCCTTCGGGTAATGTAACGCCCCCATGGCGTTCCAATTCTTTATGAATGAGATGCTCTGTGAACTGTTGGACGTTTGCGCACTTGTCTACATAGATGACATTCTCATCTACTTAAATTCCAAGGAGTAACATGTCTGTCATGTCCGGGCAGTCTTAGAGAAGCTTCAACAACACCAGTTGTATGCCAAGCTGGAAAAATGTTTCTTCCATGTGACCGAGGTCGAATTTCTCAGTTTCATGCTCACACCACAAGGCGTACATATGGACACACGAAAGGTGGACGCAATCCTCCAATGGCCCACACCAACATCCATGAAAGGGGTACAAAGTGTGCTTGGATTTGCCAATTTCTATCATCGTTTTATACCTGGGTTCTCACAAATCGTACACCTCATTACCTCCCTGCTGAGAAAGAACAAGAAATTTCATTTGTCTACAGAAGCTGAAGAAGCCTTTCAGAAGCTGAAACTAGCATTTACCACAGCACAAGTTCTTCGACATCCTCGACCAGACCTGCCATACATGGTTGAAACAGATGCTTCAAACATGGCAATTGCGGCGGTATTGTCCCAACGGAACCCTGAAACAGGACAGTTACATCCCGTTGCATTCTGGTCCTGCACATTTCTTTGCCTGAATTGAACTTTGCGATTACGGATAAGGAATTACTGGCGATTAAAGCAGCATTCAATGCATGGAGACATTAACTTCTTGGGGCAAGACACATGGTCACCATCATCACGGACCACCGTAACTTACAATACTTGAAGACCGCCAAAGCACAACCCTCGTGTCAACTTCGTTGGGCTCTCTTTTTCACAGAATACGACTTTATTATCACCTTTAGACTTGGAGTATGGAATGGAAAGGCAGACGCACTATAACGCATGAGTGAAGAAAAAGAGGCTTTTACAACATCCGATCCCATGGCCATCATTCCCGAAGAACGAATCCAAACCAAGATCGCTGCCACCACGTGTGTAGATGACTTAAAAACCAGTTTGCTATCTGAAGCTATTTCCCGACCGTCTTATTAGAGACACCTTCATGAGGCTGCGTCTCAATGTACTCCCAACACAGCAAATCCTTGCGATACGAGCACAGAAAACCCTCCGACATCAATATGCAGGTATTGCAAGGAAGATGACATTATCGAAAGTCTGCATCATTTACTAATGCAATGCCCAGCCTTAGCAGACAAACGCCTTGCAGTTGCTACGCTCTATACGAAATCCAACAAACCTATGGACCCTAAAGAACGATGGGCACACATTTTATCTGGCAATATTATTTCTATGACGACTGCGGTTATCCGCTTCTGGCAAACAATCCAGACACAAGTAATACCTGATCATGGACAATCGCCTTGCCTTGGATAAATGCAGATCAACTTTTTAAACTTTTGTGAGACCTAATGTAATGAGATTTTCTTTGATAAATGTAAGGTTTAAAGTTATAAACCATATGCATTTTAATAATAAAAAAAAAAAAAAAAAAAAAACAGTTTGCAATTCCAGATGAATCAATCAACACAACAAGAATGGCTTTTAAAGGGAGACCGGTACACCATCGAAAACAACCTACCATATTTTCAAGGACGCTTATATTTTCAGGACAAGAAAGTGCAAAATCAAATCATCATGAACTACCATGATTCATTAGTGGAAGGACAAAACTCAGGCTACGATAAAGCAAAACTAGGTGGTCAACTTTGAGAAAAGATATCGCCCAGTTTATTGCAACCTGTGTTGTCTGCGCACAACACAAGTCTCAGAAGCACGAGCCTGCTGGCTTACTACACCCCTTAATGGTACCACCAGCACCATGGCATACTCTGTCAGTGGATTTTATCACAGATCTTCCTCCCTGAAATGGATACAACACCATCTTAGTGATTGTGGATTTATTCTCCAAAATGTCCCATTTCATCCCTCTGAAGGGACTCCCTACTGTGTCGACTCTCGCTATTGTGTTTCTAGAACAAATTATTCAGTTGCATGGATTCCCATCAATAATATTATCACTTCGTGGAACTTAATTTATTTCTGAGAAATGAACGAGTGGGCACCTCTGGTAATCTCAGTTTTCATCAAATGTGTTCTGATTTAGGGATACGTGTATTTGGTCCTGTCACCAGATACTGCCCCGTTTGCAAGGGGTAGTTAGAATCAATGTTGCACAATTGACTGGATTAGATCTACCAGTCTCCTGGAAGGACCTAAGTGGGAATACCCACTATTAATTTCTTTGATTTGGTTAATAACTTTGAAGTGTTCAATGAAAAATCTTGATTAAATTTGATTGATTCAAGTATCTATATTTTTTGTTGAATTATTCTTCATAGTCGGCCTCTTGCATTCATATACATTTTCCAATGCATTTCGGTCCATATAGGCCCTTCATCGGGACTGTAGTGTTGAAAAGAAATAAAAATGGCTAGCGATTCATCCAAAACTGTCCATACAATAGTTGAAAATAACAAGTTTCTGTTATGTACTCTATTTAAAGCAATAAGGTACAAAAATATTCCTTAAAAATAAATGTTACCTGTATACAACGTATTTTGCTCTTGGGCCTTAACAGTCTATTCTTTCTTATGGATGCGATCTCCAAATAAATATCCACTCAAGGCTTTGCAGTAGTGTGCTCTGGTAAGTATTTCCTCCATATACCAATTCTTAATAGCAAATCTAGATGGTAAAAGTGTACATTTCTATAAGCTGGTATTATTCAATGCAGAGTTTACCTATATTACCAAAGATTCTGCTCCTCAAGTGGGGATTCTTACCTGTTTCAGGATCTACTAAAGACAGCAAGGCACCTAGCTCGCGTAGATACGCATTGCTGGTCGCTCGCATTGTTAATGTACTTTTAAAATGGCACCGACATGTTGCGTAATGATGTCATCAACGTGATGATGTCATTACGTGCCGAAGGCCATCTTGTAAGGCTTTACAATGTTTAGATGTCAATACAAGTACTGTCAATGTTGTAAACATGTGCAGTGTGCAGACCTTATTGTTAGTTAGTAATACCTTGTTGATAATGTACATTAATATCATTGTTAATCATCAATGCATATGTTGATCATTTAAATATTCGAATTACAACACATATAAACGTTTTTAACATTGAGTTGACGTCAACATGTAACTCTTCTGCATATATAGCACAACCTTTTTGCTAGTCATGATGGTCCTTTGTTATGTAATTAGGAGGCAAAAGAATGTGTTATTCTAAGCCCAGATATCACTTTGCACAATTAGTACTCAAAGTAATACATAAGTGGTAATGGTCTGTTAATGCTAATTGCTTCATGGAATATTAATATGCTCACTTGTTTGAGGTATCTCATTTTTGCCGAAAACAGCTCATTCGAACAAACATAAACTGATTGTGAAGTTAGATAAAATAAATTACATTAAGGAAATTAAAGAAAGCGTGCATAATTACACTCCTCGTTGAGACCCCCTCAGTGTAAAGAGTTCAATTTCTCTATCCAAAATGTTTCCTTTTGGCTCAAAAGTCGATTATTGTCCACCTTTGCTCCTTGTCTTAGTTCTAGTACATCAAGAATTTGAAATCTGATTTGTGATATTTGGTGATTAGCTTCTTTGAAATGTCTCGATACGGGAGATCTGGTGTTTCCTGTGCATATGTTTGACGGGTGTTCGTTCCACCTTATTTTGGCTTTCCGTGTTGTTTGGCCCACATAGTATTTTCCACACGTGCACTTAATGCTGTATATCACGTTCATAATGTCACATGTTGCAAATTTCTTTAAAAAGATTTTTTTACCTGAATGCGGATGAAATACAGTGTCCCCTTTCTGAACCCTATTGCAATTTGAGCAATTTAAACAGCTATACTTACCTTTTCTTTTTGTTCTTTGTATTGGTCTGGGAACATCGCTTCGTACCAACATGTCTCTGATGTTTCTGCTTCTAGTATACGCGAACATTGGTGGGGTTGTATATAGATTTCCCAAAGATCTGTCTCCTGCCAGAAAATGCCAGTGTTTCAAAATTATTATTTTAACTTTGGTACTTTCTGTGGAGTATTTCGTCATGCAAATTAATGGTGTTTCTCTGGTATTGGGAACCTTTTCCAATATCTTTTTTCTGTCTATTGTTTCGACCTTTTGGAGAAGGTGTTGTACAATTGCCAAAATCGACCTCCGGTTGTCCACAAGCCATCACCCTCAGACTGATGGGCAAAAAGGAACAAACTAATCAGACATTAGAGCAGTATTTAAGGAGTATGTTACAGCGATCCGAGGACTCCTGGAAAAACATACTCTGGGTAGCCGAGTATGCATACAACATGAGTACTGGACAAACTCCATTCTATACTGTGCACGAAAGGCATCCGCAGACATCAGTGTTTGATCCACTCAAAACTTTGGAAATGCCAGCAATAAAAACCTTGCATAAAACCATCACTCAGGTTCTTGAGGAAGCAACAGAACATCTGACTAAGGCCAAAGAAAGACAAAAACTGTTTGCTGATCGGCACCGAAAAGAAGCTCCTAATTACCAGATTGGAGCTAAAGTTTGGTTAGCATCGTGATACATACAGTTGAAAGAGCCAAGGGCCTTCTGCCCCAGATACTTGGGCCCCTATGCTATCAAGACAATAATCAATTCTGCCGCCTTGAAATTGGAGTTACCATCTAACATGAAGATTCACCCAGTATTTCATGTCTCTCTCCTCAAACAAATGACACCTAATACACGGATTAGCCCTCCACCAGATCCCGAATTACTAGATGGGGAACCGGAGTACAAAGTCAAATCCATTCTGGACTCCAAGGTGGTTCGGTCCAAATTGTATTACCTTATAGACTGGAAAGGTTACAGACCTCAAGACCGAAGATGGAAACCCAGTGAACACGTCCATTTTCCACATTTAATCAGGCAGTTCCATTGCAATAATCCCACCAAACCAGGACAGAGAGGAGGACCACCCTTGAGAGGGGCCTTGAGGGGGGAGTGCTGTCATTGTCATCGGGCCGAGAACGCAAACATTAAAGGGCCACATTCACAGGCCTGGATGGACAGGCTCATGAATAACAGTAAGAAACAACATTTATCTGGGATAAGAGTACTTTATTATGGACATAGCACTTAATTTTGGGTGTAAAGTGCATTTAACTTGGAAACTTCCATTCACTAAAGCAGCCCCACGTGTACTCTCGGGTGTGGCTGCTGCTATTGGGTTGCCTTGCATGTGCTGACACTCTATGAGTGGCAGGGTGTGGCAGGCAAGCTTGGCCTAGTGGGCGTGCCCACGATCGCGTCAATATAATCTGCTCTGATCCCTGAGGCAGACACTTCACGTTATTCTGCACTTCCATGCAGCATAACGCTCACCACAGCCTGGGATCAGACTTACCTTTGGAAATCCTGCTTCCAGCCATCATACTTACCACCTGGGGAAATCTGCTCTCACCTGTGCGTGTCTTTGTTGATCCTGGCATTCATCTTCAAATCTTCCGGAATGCTGGCATCTTCATCTTGGCACCGCAGCACGACACACTCCGTCTGCGACAGCAGCACCTGCAAGGAAAAATGAAAGACAAGGTTAGATACTTAAAAGACATTCAGTTTAAGGTTGCGCTACCACCACAAGCACCTGCCCAGGGCCAACCAGGCCTACTTGAACCTTTGTGGTCTATCATTACTCTCCTTCTGATGGTCTTCAATCTCTTTCTCCATTTGGTCCAGCACCTTATCCTGATATTCTTCTAACTCCTCAGTTTCTTTAACCATCTTCTGGTAATATTGTTAGATGGACTCCTATTGCCCTTCTGGAGTCTGGGCTGCTTCTTTTCAGCCTCTTCTCAAAATTCCTCTCACTATCTCTTTCTGTTTCAGGGATGCTAGTCGTAGGTTCTTACCCCCCATTCTTCCTGGTTTCCAGTCCTGTCCCTCCTTGCTCCCACCTAGTCCCCTTGTTCCTCTTTCATTCAGTGCCCCTACTTAACCTTTTATTGGACGTTCTCCTGATCCATCTCCTCCAATCCTGATCCACCTTCATCAATTATCCGTGCACTCTCTCTATATTGTCTCCTGACATGATCATTCTGCTGCTGTGCTTGTCCTGAGCCTCGCCACTAAAGAGTCACAAGTTACCTCGCATTTGGAGCGTTTTTACCATGGAGTTGTTCTCCTGTTTTTAAGAGTACCTCGGTAACACACACTACCCTCTATTTCATCCAGGATCTGGGGGGTGTACCCTGGGATGTCCGCTTGCCTCTGGTGAACCTTTAAACACCTGGAATTAGGTGAGCCGCATTGCTAATGCTTGCATGTGAATTCCTTAATTTCACCACATTCCTCTTAAAGCAATCCAACCTCCTTCTTAAAGTCACCAACCTCCTTAAGTACACCAAGCTCCTCATTTACTTTACTAAACATCTCCTTTGGATCTTCACCAAACTCCTTCCTAAACTCAAAACTCATCACCCTCTTTCTTAAACTCCACAAACTGTTCCTTCTGATCTTCACCAACTTCATCCTTACTAGCATCAAGCTCTTCCTTTAGACCTCCAAGCTCCTCCCTGCTATTACCATTCTTCTCCTGCAGTTTTACAACCTACTCCTTAGTGACATCAGCCATGTCTTCAAACAACTCTTGCTTTCAAGCTCTAAAGCTCTTCTCTGCCTTATAAATCTTTGTTCAATTTGGGCTCCTCATGATGTGGCCTCAACCAATCCCCTAGGTCTCTCCTCTAGCCTCTTCAGTCTTTATCCACCTGTAGTTCTCCAATGCATGTCTGTTAGGATCGGAACAGATGCTCACAGTGCCAGTCCGCAGTCCCTTTCTTACATGCTCCTGCGATGGGTTCCCGTCACTGCGGTCAGGCTCTGCGTGCCTTCTTAAGCAGATACCGCCTACCGTAGTGGCTGCGATACGCCAGATGGCGTGTCTGAAAACTACATTGCCACATAGGCAGTGATGATGTAGGTCATGTGACATATACAAACTACAGGGTCAGTCCTTTCCTCTAATGTCACATTCAAACACAGCACTATAATAAACAAGGACATTTTTAGTAGCGCTGTTCTCGCAACAGTCGCATATCTTATGGACCTGAACCCATGCATCCAGTCATTCTATATTTCAGGTATTTATATTTAGGCAATTAGTTTAGAGCCTGGATTATTCATTGGTGTTCCCTGGTTAGGAGCCACTCACCCATAGGTAAGGAGATTACTATCTTGCTTTGTACAAACTTAGTGTTTCTCTCTTGCCATACTTTTTATATGCCTTTCAACATATGTATCCTTTAGCCTCTGTAGCTCCTGATCCCATCAGTTCTTGATACCTGAGGTTGTGTGTCACGTAGCACTCCTGCCCTGGGTTATAGGTCACCCAGGAAGAGAAACGTCAGGTAGAGATGGCTACCTCTCTCCAGGAGAATGCTGCACTTGTTCAGCTTCTGACTGCTTTACAGAATTCTGTGGATCAGACGGGCAAGAAATAATTGCCTGTTAGCTCCCTGTGGGGTGCCATAGGGGGTGCAGCATCATCCGGTTCAGATGGTAAATACATTATTGCCCCAGCCACTATACCGGCTACTGCTCATTACATCCCATCGTCACCCATACCCACCCATGCCCAATAAATAAGGATGGGATCCCAGGGAATTTTGGTCCTTTATGCCCCTATGTCGCATCCACGATCTCAACAGACGACACCAATATGTATCAGACCAGGCTAAGGTATCATTTATTTTGCTTGGTTTGGAAAAAACTTGTGCTAGCCTGGGCCACACCTTAGATGAAAATAGTCCTCTTTCAGGTGATTATGACCATTTTCTCGAAACTTTCCATAGCATGTTTGGCCGTCAGTATAGGGTTCAAGCTATTAAAACAGAGTTATTAGATATCAGGCAAGCAAACCAGGATGTTGTCTCTTATATATGCTTCTTAAAATGTCTGGTTACTCAGACGAGATGGCCAAAAAATGCCCAAGTGGCTCTCTTTTTTAGAGGCCTAAAGGAAGAACCTAAAGATGCCTTTAAAGTATTAGAAATCCGGGTCAATCTTGCTGACTTTCTTTCCCTGGTGATCCGGATAGATCAGAGAGCATCAGAAACAATGGGAGAGCAGAGAAGGATGGACTACAGACAAATCCCTCGTAGATGGGAGAAGAATACACCTCTCTCAGAGCCAGAACCCATACAGTTATGGAGCACTAGAGTTCCAGTATCACCAGATGGAAGAGAGAGATGTAGATGTCTTAACCTTTGTTTATGTTGCACAGACCCACAGCACTCGGTGAAAGACTGCCCCAAAAGAACAATGTCTCTGCAGGAAAACTCCTGAGCTTGTCCTCAATAGGGAATCTATGGATGAGTTCTATAAAAAATTATTCCCCCTATGAATTTTGTCAGACAATGACAACCCAATCCACTCATCTGTTTATTCTGGTGGACCTTAGTAGGGGAAACTAGACTACAGCGTCTCCGTCTCGCACAACTGCACCCAATCACCGGCGCACCACCAGACACCAGAGGAAATCTCTTACCCCCATTGCCACTCCCCAAAGGTCTGCACCTCCTGCTCTCTTATCCATTACCTTGTTAGTCCCTCTAGCCAACCGCCCATGCCCCACCATTGCCAAAGCTGAGCTCCTTGCCTGATCCCTCATCAATGCTCGCTTCGTCTGTCCCTATGCCCCTGACATTCATGATCTCATTTTGGAACATGACATTGATAGCTTTGCCATCACGGAAACCTGTTTACACGACGCCACTGGCCCACCATTGTCTCTCGCCATACCCAATCGTTATTTTTCTTTTATTACTTGATTTAATCGGGTTAGCGATTTTTACAAGAAAAAAGAAGTACAAACAAAAATATAGATGTGAGAGTTGCACGTTAAAACAATTTCTATAAAGGAAACAAAATTCAGTTTGTGCCTTTTGGTTTCTTCCGCCTAGAATCTGTCTCTTTAGCTGCGTGATTACTATTACCCAAGTTGTTTTTTTCCCCACTGATTAGTCTCTCCCACCACACAGAATCTTCTTGGATATAGGCGGAAGTTAGATGTGGCTTCAAGTGTTTGGACTTATAATTTTGGTTCCAGGGCATGTGAGAAGCAAGTGCCGTAATGTTTCAGTCTGATCGTCTTTTTTACAGTAGCAGCAATATTCGAATTTGCCAAGCCTCTCACTGGAAGAATCTCGTTGGTTTCCAAAAGATTGAGATGAGCTCTCAGGAAGATGTTCCTTAAAGACTTATTTGGGAACTTTTTAAAGTAGTTATGGAGTCACAGTTTAGTTTCCTTGACTGTGCCTTCTAGATGGGAAGTCGACTTGAAATGAGTCCATGGTGTTAATCCAGTCAAGTTCTTCCATTTTTCTTTTCATTTTCATAGGATTTTGAATCAGCTCTATCTCGTCAGTTTGTATTTCGTGCAACTTTCCTTTGCAGTCTTATTCCCATGTTTTCAGCATGTTGCACCTGTTTCCAGTGGTTTCTGTTCTGAGCATACTTAGTATGGTTATTCTATCGTCAGAACGGAGGGGTTAGATAACCTAGTCGGAGGAGTTGCAATTATCACCAAAAACTACACTGCAATTAGAACAACCCTGCTCCACTCCCCAGGCTACAAAACGTACACTTGCTAAAATTGAGCCCAGCACTCAAACCACCGTAAACATTGTCCTCCTCTATCATCAACCTAGCAACACTAGCACGCCAGATTCGGACATCCCCTACGTCATCATTCCAATTTTCTAACCTAACACGAAGCTAGGTGGCTTCAACTTAGGCGTTAATGACCCTGCTCATCATAAAGCCACAGCGCTTAGCTTCTCCCTCCTAGAAATTAGGTTGAATCATGCTGTCACTGCCCCCACCCATGCGAAGGGCTGGACACTTCACTGGATACTTAACATTAACCTACCCACCACATTATTATCTATCGACTCTGTGCCCTGGTCGGATCATTCTCTGATCTGTTTCATCTGAGCCACCAACACCATCAAAGCCCACAAATCTAACATCCAACCTTCCATCACAGCAAGACATACTCGCAAACTTACTTTAGAGATGATGGAACCCACCATCTGCGCCTCTCTGGTGCTGCTACCTGTCAGTACCGATCCTGAAACCATCATCGCTGCCTACAATTCCACTCCCCTTAATGCACTCAATCTGCATGCCCCCCATAAAACCACAACAGCAAAAAAACTAACAACCACAATTGGTTCATAGAGGAATTAACCACCCTTTCAAAACTGAAACAAGCCCAAGAACACCTATGGAGAAAAAACCCTTCCACGCTTAACAAAGATGCCTTTCTCAAAATTGACAGATCCTACAAAAATGCAATCATGACTACCAAAGCTAATATCTATAATACTAGAATCGACAAGGCTAGCTTGAATACAAAAGAGCTCTTCAAAATTTGCAAGGAGCCCGAATACCCAGCCCTGACTATTTCTAGCATCCCAAAATACTAAGCGTGGTGCTTTCTGGTCCAGTTCGCACTGGCCAATAAAACCCACAATCACCAAGGGAAAACCATCTCAAAATATCATTGCTGCTTACCAATACTGCACTCACCGCAACTGCTATTGTCCCTGTGGAGCTCACTGCCCCCCCCTTCACTTCTCCCTCGTCTTGCCAGCCAAAGTGCTCACCAACATCAGTCACCTTAAAACCTCCAACTACAAAGGAGACACCTGTCCTTCACATCTCATTGCAATGTGTGCAGCCCCCTTTGCACCATTCATCACCCAATTTATCAATAGCTCCTTTGCCTCCACCAAAGGTCCAAACTCTATTAAAGAAGCCTGGGTCACCCATCCTCAAAAAACCCTTGCTTGATCCTAGCTTCCCCACCAATTACTGTTCCATCACAATAGTACCTTACCTCCTGAGAATTCTCTACCGTACCGCCTACACACAGATCCAAACCCATCTGGAAACCCACAACATCCTTGGCATGCATCAATCAGGTTTCAGACCCAGACATAGCAGAGAGTCAGCCCTCCCGGACCTTAAGATTCAGTTGGACAGTGTCTGCATCCTCATTTTACTTGACCTATTCCGCGCATTTAATCTTCTATCTCATAATATCCTATGTCACCACCTCACCTCCACCTGTAACCTCTCTACCGACGCTGCCAATTGAATCAATTAATTCCTGAACGAGTGAACCTCAAGGATCTTTGCAGGGTCAGAAGCAGCCATGTATATCCCCATCTCCTATGGGGTCCCTCAAGGGTCAAGCTTCTCTCTCACCCTATATAATATGTACACCAAACCACTCTTTGACCACCTTGAAATCCCCTACATGAACTTTGCCGATGACACACAAGTATTTCTCAAACTCACTGGTCACCATGACCTTGACTCCGCCAATATCTACCGAGTTTACAGCATCTTTCAAGTATGAATGGCCACCCACCACCTATGCCTAAATGATGATAAAAAAGAACTCCTCATCATATGCTCGCCGCATCGCCTTAAACTCCTTGACCCGGCCTTCAACTCCTTCTCTATCGACAGAAACATCACACCTGTTTCTAGTTTTGTCAAAACTCTAGGAGTCCACCTTGACTCTGAACTCTCCATGCACAAACAGGTCAAAGGGGTTTCCGCCTCTGCGGCCTATTCGACTAAACTCATTAATCTCTCCAGAAAATTCCTTTCCCTTGAAAGCTGCCTCCCCCTTGCCAAAGCCATCATAGGGAGTAAACTGGGCTACTACAATGTAATCCCTGAAGGAACTTAAAAAAACTAAACTATAAGTGATCCAAAACAATGCCTTTTGGGCAGTTTGGGACCTAAGTAACTACGACCATATCTGTTGAGACGTGAAGCTCACTGGATGCCTGCCAAGGCACGTATTGACTTTAAAATCATCTTTATGGCCCATCGATGCATTCACAACACTGCTCCTACTTACCTTGCTAAGCGCCTATCCAAAAAACACCACCCATGCTGCCTGCTGTCCTCCACATTCTCCTCCCTTGTGACACCTAGATTCATCAGACAAAAAGCCAGAGGTGGTAGTTTCACTGTCTTAGCTCCTACCTCATGGAACACACTCCCCACGTCCTTACAGGATGAGCCCTCTTACTTGATCTTCTGTAAAAAAGCTAAAAACTGCCCTGTGCAAATATGACTAACTCAATACCGTTCCCACACTCCTCTGTAACTGAGTGCTTGTTATTCTATGTGGTACCCTACTATGTTGTTGTTTTTTCTTTTTTTTGCTTCTTTTTCTTTCATTTTTGGTAACCAATGTAATCTAGCGCTGTGATACTTACAGGTCCTGGGCGCTATCAACATATGTAATAAATAAATAAATAAATAAATAAATAAACAAATAAATAAATTAGTGTTGCGAGCTGTAAATAGGAAGTAGTTTTGGCCCTCATTGATAGTGGAGCCATGGGTAACTTTATAGATCTTGCCTCTGCCCATAAACAGGGACTACCTCTAGAGTCTACAAAATAGAGTGAACCCCTATATTCTCTGTAAATGAATCACTTCTAACATCTGGGCCCATTGCTTTACACACCAAAACCATGATCATGACTTGTGCCTCTTTTCATAATGAATGTTTGGAGTTTGATGACATAGCGGCTCCTCATTTCCAGATTATTCTGGATACACCTTGTTTTAAGTGCCATAATCCCACCATTGATTGGAAATCCAGAAACTCACCTTTCAGGGCTCTCAATATCCTAGCTCTCATTGCCAACCCTCTTGTTTGTCCAAATTCCTCCCGGTCGTGAGATCCTTATCCCTTCACCATGCATTGGTTACATCAAAGCAAATACCCCAAGAATATCATGAGTATCTTGATGTCTCAAAGAAGCCAATAATCCCCCTATATCGGATGGGTTCCCCCAGATGTTCAACATCCTTTTAATTAAGAAATGAGAAAAATAAGAGTGAAAAGTCCCAAAAGAAAAACAGATCTTACACCAAACATTGAAAACAACCTCTGAAACAACTAACAACACAGAATCTCTGTCCCCAAGTAGGAGGAGCCCAACTCTTCCAAATCATCCACCACACACACGCAACACACTCAGCACCAAGGCATCTGTATAGGACACATGAAGTCTGAAGGTAACAACAACAATAATACACTGCAGAACCATAATTGCGTAAGATTTTTAACATCAGAACTAAACCCATCGTACGCACCGAAATCAATTCTGCTTTATATATGTATTTATTTATTTAAATTTTTATGAAGCACCACATGACAATGGGCCTCAGAGTGCACACAGAAGACAGACAAGGGATCAGGCACCAAAAAGGTCAGTGATCAGGTGGGGTGTGCGAGAAGGTAACACATTCAGCCTGGGTTAAGTTTGAACAGGTAGGTTTTAATTTGCTTCTTGAATAGTGCAAGATTGTTAGCCAGGCGTACAAGCCTGGGCAGTGAGTTTATTTGTTTATTTATGTTATTTATACCTTTATAATGCGCTGGCAGCCCACAGGCACTTGTGTATAGGCGCGTTACAAATGCCATATCATATCGTTACAAATGCCATATCATATCACAACAAGAACACAAAGAGACAACAAGAAGGACGAGACAATAGGATAGCTTATAGTGGGTGGTAAAGCATTCCAATAGGAGGTAGCTATGACTGGGAAAGATCTACCAAGACCACTGGATTGTGTGGATTTAAGTGCCTGAAACTGAACAAAGGTACATGATTGTAGATTTCTTGTAGGTTGGTACGAGGGCACAAAGGCTTTGAGATATTATGGTGATTTGCCGTAAAGGCAGTGGTGCACCAAAGTGCCCATTTAGAAAAGAATGCATTCCTGCACGGGTAGCCAATGAAGTTCCCTCCTGAATTTGGAGATGTGAGATCTTCAAGGAACATTCATGACCACACGAACAGCATCGTTCTGAATGATTTTACAGGCATGGATGTTAGATTTGGAGGCACCGCATAAAAGGGCATTACAATAGTCCAATCTGGTCAGAATAGTGGCCTGAGCTATTGTCACAGAATTATTTTCGCTGAGATAGGGGCAAATGTACCGGAGAAGCCGTAGTCAGTAATTGCAGTTTCGGCGGAGGTAGTTTACTTGGGTATCAGAATTAAGAGAAGCCTCTAATTGAACCCCTAAAGGTTTTACTTTCTTGTGGGTCACAATGTTGTTATCTTGGAAAAAAAAGTTGTCATAGAAGGAGCCAGGTATAGAACGAGCCGAAAGTGAGGAGCTCCGTTTTGCTGCCATTAAGACACAGCCAATTATCGGACATCTAGCCCTTGATGATGCTGTAAATGGTATTAAGGATGAGGGAATCCTGAGTGTCGTCCCCACTCAGCCAGATGACCAGCTGAGTGTCGTCAGCATAATTTGTAAATAATACTCCCAGCTCTTCAAAAAGCGAGAAGGAGCTTAGATAAAGATTGAATAGTAAGGGCGAGATGGAGGCTCCCTGTGGGACACCACAATTAATGGGTGAGGCTGAACCCCATAGAATTTTTGACTCACGGTTAGCGAGAAAGGACTGGACCCAATTCACCCCATCTTTGGAAAAGAGGCCTTGATTCATAAGACGCTTGTGGTCGACAAAGTCAAAAGCTGCGGTCAGATACAAAATGGTAAACATCCCGGCTTTCCCTTTATCCATGATTTTTAGAAAATTAGATCAGAGGTCCACAGGAGCAGTCTCTGTACTGAAGGAAGGGCGGAAACCTGATTATCACCTGTGGAGGATTTTATTCTGTTCGGTAATGGCCTGCAGCTGTGAGATTGCAAACTTGTCCAGAATGTTAAAAATTAATTGACAGTTGGTGATCGGTCTCAGGCTGCTTTGGTCCGTAGGGTCAAGAATCATCTTTATTTAGGATAAGGGTAATAGTAACTTTCTAAATTTCAGTGGGAACTTGGCGGCAAATAGATATGTGTGCTCTAGAATAAGTTTGGGGGGCAGTAAGTTATAGTGACACGAGTTCCATTGTAAAGGGGCCTGAATGTCAAATGATGTCCCCCCCCAAAAGGCGCCAGCTTGTATCTAGCCTGTGCTAGGTGAAGGAACATAGCTGTCTACCTGATGTATGGGTCCTCACCCGATCAATTAAGTATGTTGGACAGGCATTGGTATGGCATTTAAATGACAGCGTCAGGATCTTGTGAGTGATCCTGTGATGCACTGGCAGCCAGTGTAAAGCCCTTCTAGCATCTGATCTACAGGACCACCCGCAAAGGGACAAACACCACTCTACACATTCCCTTCATGCATGCACTACCCTGTAAAGTACCCACCCTAGGAATACCAATCAACAGCTAGGCTTCACAACAGCCAATAAAGGATGCCCGTCTCATCCAACAAACTAACAGACTTCCCAGCAACTAAAACCAAACACCAACACCAACTACTCAACAACCTTCCCCATGAGCTCGCTATAACTCATGAAGAACCCACTCCGAGACTGGTAACATAATGGTGAATAAGGAAACTGTAAGCATAGAATACAGGATAAACAAATAAACACCTGGTCACTCATCACAAATCTGAATAATCACAAGTAGCTCAAAACAGCTTCCAATACACTCTAAGGAACACACCGCTAATGATCACAGTTGCATTCATGCTTTAACTAACTGAAGAAATGCCAGTAGAAGTACACATCTTCACAAGCATGACTTAACCAGTGGACAAATTCACAGTACAAGCCCATATCTTCACATCAGTGCCTTATCTAACAAATTGACAGATCAGGTGACCCGGTCACTTCAATAGTACCGAAAGAAGGTATATTCCCTGGTTAGTGTAGTAGAGCACAGCAACATATTCTGGTACACACTAAACCATAACACTGGACATATGTAAACAAGAAAGACTGGACATAAAGCCCAAAAATAATGAACGCACAAATTCAAGGGGACACAGCCCAGATATTATAGATCAAAACATTTCTCTCACACATCATGTGACACAAATACGTTCAATATAACCGCTCCTAGACAATTTAGAGTGTGGTTTAAACCTGACCAAACAAACATGCACATCTTTCCCAACAACTATAACCCAAAAAGTTAAGGGTGCAAGGTTTTGCATAAATCTGAACCACTGTCAATGCTCTGAGCAACCTTCCACACCTCAATTCTTTTGCCTGGCTGTGCCATTGCAAAAGGGGTCCAGCCATATGCAAATCAGTCAGGTACTCCCACCAATGGCAAGAGCCCAGCCTAACTTCTAGGGTAGGTCCCCTCTGCATGGATACACAACCCACCTCAGACATGTTTCAGCCTTGTTGGGTCTCCTCAGTGAGGTGCAGCTCGGTTCCCTATGGCACAGTGAGCAAGGGACCCACCTCTGGGCATACCCTCTCTCTCATAGGGAGACAAACTATTACCAAAAAAGTGATGGGTGGAAGGTTTTAAATACATCTGAACAACTGGCAGTTCTTTGGGCAACCTTCCACACCATTGTTTTGTTTTCCATACCCCAGCGAGGATAGTCACAAGAGTCCTGTATCCCTTTCCCTTTTAACCTCTATAGATGTGGAGTAGTGTAACCCTTCACATTTCAACAACCAGACATGCAGAAAAGACTTCCATCCTTCCCCATCCCAAAGAAAGGCCTGAAAAGATCAAAACAAATATTTCCCTCACAACCACTACCACGAGCAAGAGAAAATCATGAGCTGCAAAGCTCCCCTAGTACAGTAATGGAGAGAAAAACCCACATAAGGAAGAGTACAGGAGAAACATTCTTCCAACCTCAACAACCAGCCAACGGAGTTCACAACAGACACGTTGACCTGCTACTTACAAGGGATAGGACGATCAAGCCTGAGTTGAGAGGACCCTTCCAGCAAGAGGATAGAGCAGTAGTAGCAGCCCATCTACCAGCTAACAGTCATGGGAAATTGATTTAAAATGGTGGCTGGCCAATTTGAAGACTTCTCCCATGGAGTTAGAACTACAAGGCATCCCAACAATGGAACATGCCCACATAAGACATGTCCTCCAGCCAACCTGAGATAAGCTATTTAGTACAAAGCCAATTTAGGGGTCATCCAGAAAAGCGAGTTTTGGTGTGCAAACCTGGTGAGTTGCAATGAAGCAGAGGAGAAGGAATATTGGAGCATAAGGCAAGGACTGAGAAGGATAAAGCCTGCATGACCAGAAGAAGGAGACAAGGAATGTGTAGAGAAGGGGACATCTGTTGGCCATCAGAGGCATGAGAAGGAGACAGTCTGTAAGACCTGGAAAGCAAAGGCAGATTGTATGATCTGGAGAGCAGAGGCAGATTATAAGACATGTAAAGCAGAGGCAGATTTTAAGACCTTGAACAAGCAGGAAAAGTGGAGGAGAGGATGTGGTAGATGAGGAGAAAAGATATGTATGAGCAGTGGGGAGAGTACAAAACCATAATGACGGAATGCAGATGGGAGAAGAGAAGACAGTGAAAGGAAAGTTGGGAACTTCAATGAGAAGTAGCTGGTGTAAGGGTGTCTAAGACGGAAGCTGACACAAAGGTGGCATGGTTGTAGTTATAGACTTTTATTTATGAAAAAGGCCCTCACTATCTTTATCACCAGGAGGGTTTTCCCTGCCTCAAACTAATACTAAAGTATCCATCAGAATGTCCTCCAAAATCAAAGTCCACCTTCCTGTGTCACAACCTACTTCTATCCCTTACACTACAACTAAAGTCTAATATAATCCAATACAAAGTTCCTTCCCGAGGAGAATTACTCCCTTCTCCTGGTATCTGGTTGAGGTTCAAAATAATGTTCTCTTGAAAAAAGGTTGCAAGGGGATATGATTCTCTTCTCGTAACTTGAAAGTTCCATGCAATTTTTGCACAACTCCACATTCTGGACCACGAGAATGACTCCCTTCGCCTGGTACAGGTTTGTACAGTTCACAATACGACCATGGGGAATGACTCCCTTCCCCTGGCATCTATTGAATATGTTCCAAGAGGCTTTGTGTAGTTCCCAGAAAAATGACTCCCTTTTCCTGGTATTTGAAAAGTTATTTATCATGTCTTTCAACTTGCTGTATGTTTTTCCACTGTCTCTCGAAACCGGCAAAGCCCCAAACGCTTCACTGCTGGTCAATGGACTTATCTTTGCCACTCCGCCGAGGCAGTACTCCTCAGGTTCTCAGATCTGTGGTATTGGTCCCAGACACTTCTCTTGAAGTCAGCAGGCTTATTGCTGCCACTGTGATGAGGAGATGAGGAAGTTCTCCTCTGAGGATGTCTTCACTGTTGTTAGGGTCCCAGACCCTTCTCTGGAGGTCAGTGGGCGTATTATTGCCGGTAGACCATTTCTCTCCACCTCAAGTTGCCTCACACTGTCTAGAGCTTTGATATTATCTAAACTAGACTATTGCAATACTCTCTTCCTGGCCACTACCAACACCAACCTGAACAGACTCCAGGTCTTACAGAACAATGCACTTAGATGTGCCCTTAACCTCCCCGTAAGACCCACATCTCTACCATCAGCAAGGAAGTCCACTGGCTCCCCATCCGTGACAGAACTAAAGTAAGATCGCTTGTCATCACACACAAATGCCTCTCACTGACCACCCCCAAGTACTTATCAGACAAATTATCCAGGCACATCACCACTAGACCTACCAGAACACCCTACATGCACTGACTGAACATTCCCAAATTCAATCGGACAACAGCTTGGGGATCTAGTTTCCCAGTACTAGCAGCAAAGTGCTGGAATACACTCCTCATACCAATCAGATCTGAGGAATCATTCTGGACATTCAGAGCTACAGTAAAAACCTGGCTCAATACTCAGCAAGAGTAAGATATTTGCATGCTCCGCGACACTGAATCCTGTATATGGAATGTAACCTTTCAGCCTGTACCTTGACATGGACCATACTGTAACCCGGTCCTTACGATACCTATCATATTGCCCTGTTATGTATCACGTATGCGCAACCTTTTTGTAACCTATGTTTTTGCTCTAAGTACAATGCACCCAGCTAACCGAGGGTTTGGCCGTGCTTAATAAATAAACAAACTAAACTAAACTAACAGCAATGAGGATGTTCTCCTCAGATGCTTTCTTCATTTTTGTTAGGGTCCCATGCCCTTCTCTGGTGGTCAGTGGGCTTATTGCTGTCACTGGGACAGTGACATTTTCCTCAGATGCTTGCTTCACTGTGGTTAGGCTCCCAGACCCTTCTGTGGTGGTTAAGTCTGCATAATGCTGCCATAGCAACAAGGAAGTCCTCCTCAGATGCTATTGTAGATGAGGGGCCAAACCTGACCCTCATGCCCCCTGCACAACTCTCGACCCAAATGCAGAGAAACGATAGGTGTGCCTCATTTTTAGGCCCATTCCTGCAATTATCTATGTACACAGGTGTGGAAAACGATATTCTCTTACACAGCCGTTCAAACCATACACAATCGAGGATTTGGACACTATAGAATCACCACTGATTGATCAAGTCGACTGACTGAACAACCAGAAACAAATGACGTCATCACTCACATCATGATATAGCCATGTTTATACACTAAGTATATATTCATCCATTCATGAAGCTACTCTGACCTGCACTAGTTTATTACATATATGCAAGAAGTACATGCTTAAGACCGATTATACGCAGAGGACGGATACACCTACATATTGCTCTATTCATCTCTTTCACCAAAGCTGAAACCGCAAGATGCACAGAATAGGAATATTTAGCTTGCATAAGCTTCACCGCTATTAACTAAGAAAAGCCACAAGGAATACTATAGAAGTTATAGGCCACAGATCCAGCAAAAAGGTGGACAAGTTTGAGAAACACAGACAAGGAGCCGAAGGAGTCCCGGTGAGTCCTGCTTTGCTCGCCTTGCTCGACTGCTGTGGACCGCTACAAGCAAGTTTCTTCATTTTGCTCTGAGTGAACTGCATCTCCCATAAGGTGAACAAAGATCAACTTATAGTTGAACTATTACTGCTCAGTTACTGAACGGGAAGATTATATACTTTTGTATTTTTTTTTTTTCAGGCACTCTGCTGCCTAAAGTGGGCGTCTGCATAAAATAGTGCACACGCGCACACTGCGCGCGCGCAAAGAAGGCGTCCCGGTGAGTCCCGCTTTGCTGCTTCGCTGTGGCGTCGCTCGGGGCTCGCCTTGAGACTCAGTGTTTGTTTCCAGTTTCTCCTATTTATTTATTTTATTTTTTTGCTGGGCTTTCGGCTCAAAGTTGAATCAACCCCTCTACACGTTACGCACTGGCATGCCAGTGCAGTTTGACACGGGCATACATGGATCATTGGAGCCCAAACAAGAGAACCATGTCTTTGAAAAGTTTTTTTTCTTGGAATTGCTCCATGCCGAAACAAGCTCAACCAGCACCGTTCTTGTTCCCAGCAAAGCCACTGAAGGACTCGGCAACTGTAGACATACAAACCTTTTACCCAGGAGTATCAACAGGAGTATTGAACAAGTTGCCTCTTCAGAGCCAAGTGGGGAAATTCCCTGTTGAAAAAGGGGTAGAAGGTGAGCATGCAGTGGCGCGAGTAAGTGCCTCCACACATACTATTTCTTGTGATGTGTTGCCCTCAACAAGCACAACTAAGAAAACTGAGATGCTAGCGAGTGACCAGGACTTGGGGGTTAGAAACCCCAACACGAATTTGGCAGACATAGCAGTGATTGATTTAGATTCTATGCATACGAGCATTCTGCACAAACGATCTCTGAAACCGAAAATGTTTTCTGAAGTAGAACTTGAAATTTCTAATACATCTTCATCGTTCTTGGAACCTACACCCAGACACACATTAAATAGAGATACTCAATTTAGATAATCTTCTGTTAGAGAATCTCAGTCCTTGCAAAGTGGCGGCAGAGTTGTGGAACTGGCCTTAGAAGCCACGAACACAAACTTGAACACTCTGGTTAAATTGTTTGACTCACTTAACGAAAAGTTAAACACTCAAAGTGCTCAGATTGCAGCCATCATAGCCTGGCAAGCCAGTGTCCAATCATTAAAAACAAATGACCCTTGTTTGACTGAACCCAAGACTTTGCCTCCTTTGAAAATTAAATATAATGATCAAGCTTCTTCTCCCTTTAATCACAGCCACTCTAGAGAGGAACCCTGTTCTAACTTGGAAGCAAATGCCGTTGCTTTTGCAGTACCCCTATTCCAAAAAATCATCCTTGACCCAACGGCAACTGAAATTGTGGACTCCAACGTCCGCTTTCCCCTTCAGAATTAATAGCCAAACCTATTTACACCATTTTTACTAAATCTAAGCAATCCTCAAAAGAAAATGTTAGTAGCACAAGAAAAAAAGAAGTCCAAGAACATAAAAACTAAGAAAGGTGATGTTTCAAATTCCGCAAAACAATTTATTAATGCTCTTACTACCCCAAAAAGCACCATGGCATCCGCTGCTATCACGAAAAAATATGTGCTTTTGAATCAGAAGCGGAAAGCCAGAGCAGGAAACTCAAAGCCGCCACTAAATCCTATACCACATGCCCCTTTGGACAAACTGGTAGAGGCCATTGAGAGTCATGAGTCATTGTCAGTAGTTGAACGGTCGAATCCTTCATTGGTATCTATTGACACCCCCAGAGAGCAGGGTAATTCTAATGTCCTCACTGGTCAGACCTCCAGGCAAGATGAAATTCGAAGGGCTGTTGAAGCCTACATGGTTAACTTTGTCCACCTGCCATTAGTAAGTGCACAGCAAACAATTTCTTCTATACATTTGGCCCCCAAAAGAAACTCACGGGAACAAAGTCAACCTTTACCAAACGTTTGCTGTAAATCTGGAACTAAAGCCCAAAAAGTAGTTCACTTTGCTCCTGACAAAAGAGAAGGTGCGAATTCAACTGAAAAAACTAAAACAGAGGCGAAAACACTGGAGGGTCAAGGACTAGAAATAGCTATGATGTTACAGGCTTTATTGCCTAAGCATCAACCTGCCACCGGAAAAAAACAACTAACAGGTCCCTTGCGGGACAATAATTTGAATTCCCTAATCATTGGTTGCCGCCCGGCCCCTCATCCACAATATCTTTTAAATAGAAAAAGCATTCTTGAGATATTTTCTGACATAAATCAACTAGAGGATGTGGAGTCTGCTGACATTGAACAAGTTGAATTTATTGGTAAAAATACACTGACAGTTAGCTGTTTGAAGCTGCGCTCCCGTTTGGTTCCCAATATTATATGGTCTGCTAAAAACCAAGTCTTTGATATAGGTTTCCTCCTGACCATTGGTCCCTCAACAGCTAACAACCTAATCAAAGCTTCAGCTTATGCAGGTGGTGAGGAATACTTTGAGTGTGATGTGCAATCTAAATGTGAATGTCACTGTGTAGTACCCAGTTAACTAAGCCCACAAATTAAAAACAGGCCGCTATCATTTGCCTCCTGGAACTCTTGTGGTCATTCTCACTTGTTTAATAACTACAAAGTAAACTTAAATCAGTTTGACATAATCATGTTCCAGGAAACAATGCTCACCAAACACCCCATCTGGCAAGATCACACTATGCACTTTACTCCTGCTTTGCAGGGCGAAAAAGGGCGCCCCATGTCAGGACTTTTAACTGCCTTTAAAATCAGTTCTACCATCACATTAGTGTCATCTTATTCTCCAAATGCCTTTGTGCAGTTAATTATAATTTCAATCTGTTCAACTTTGTTTGCTTTAATTAATGTTTATTGGAACCATAATGGTATCAACGATGAAAGTTTCTTTAAGGATATGACCTGCATGTTGGATTTTATTGTGATGTCACCGGAAATCTGTCACACTGTAATTGCTGGCGATCTCAACTTGTACCTTTTTTCGGCTAAGAAACTTTTGGAAAACTCCAGACTAATGCAATGGGAACATATGATGTCCTCTCGAGGTTGAATGGATCGTGTGCAGGGGATGTTCCTCCAAAATACACCTGGTAACGTGGAATACACAAATCCATCATTGACTATATATATGTCGATTTAAAGTTATTCATGAAAGGGGTCTCATTTGATGTAATGTCTGTTAGTGACAGTGATCACCAAATTTTAACAAGCCAATGGTTGACACCCTCGACAACACCTCAAAAGCCAGCACCAATTTATCTGGGTGTCCTTAGTGCAAATGCCAAACTAAATCGAATCAAGTGGTGTGAGGAAACAATATCTCAATATGCTAACTCACTAACAATGGCCTTTACTCACTCATGACTAAGTAACGAACACCCTATTGTCTGCTATTACGATCTTATGCAAGAATTTGTTCCAATGGGTCAGAACACTAAACAGCCATTAGCAGTGAGAAATCACGTTTTTGACACACTGGTTAAAAGGAAGAAAACTGAATACCGTGCTCAGCTACGCAATGTCGCTCTTCTTCCTTCAAAATATAGGGCAACTATCCTGACTAGAATTAAAACAATGGTTGTATAAGGTAAGGCAACCCTTCTGTTAGAACCCTAACTGTGGACAGCAATGATATACTAGTGACCCTTGATGTAGATTCACTCTACACTAGCATTCCACAAATGGAATGTATAGAAGTCTTGGCAACCTACTTGGATAAAAGAACCTGCCTAGACCCGCCCACCTCTTTTCTGCTAGAATGCACAAGCATAGCATTAACAGAAAACGACTTCATTTTTGAAGAAACCTTTTACCAGCAGTGTCACGGTACTAGCATGGGGGCAACTTTTGCCCCAGACGTGGCAAACCTTTTTATGGACTCTTTTGAACAGCATTCCATTTACCATACCTTCAATTCCTTCAAAAACTCGGTTGTTGGTGTAGATACATCGACAATGTCTTTATGACTTGGAAATATACGTATGATCAACTGCTCATTTTTGTAGACTGGCTCAACAAACGCAATCCCTGTATCCAATTCACTTTCGAGCAAAACCAAAATGAGATACCTTTCCTGGATCTTCACATTTACAAAGATCCTAACAATGGTCTAGCCACGACCCTATATGTCAAGTATTGGCAGAACTCATCGGTGTTAGGACGCCGTAATTATCCGGCTTCCGCGGCTTCCACGAGGCGTAATACTTATGGATCTTGTACTTGCCAACGAACGGTGGTTACGGCCCCTTTAAGACCTCGTCTGCCGGGAGCTTGGAAGTTGGCATGGAGACGATGGCGTCCTCTCACGGCATTCAGTTTTCACCGTGCACGCTGAAGGACGTATTGTGCTCATGTGATTCCTATTTAAGCCACGCCTGTACGTTAAGGCCGGCGCTTCTGAATCCTGTATTCTAGCGGCTTGCATTTCCTCGTATCCAGGTTCTTTCCTTGTCTTCTCTGCCTTGTTTTCCCCGTGTTCCTAGACCTCGGACTGCCACCGGACCTGCCTTGCTTACTCCCTTGTACTTTTACTGCCAGCCTTGCTCTTTGACCTCGGACCGCCACCGGACCTGCCTTGCTTACTCCTTTGTACTTTTGCTGCCAGCCCTGCTCTTCGACCTCGGACCGCCACCGGACCTGCCTTGCTTACTCCTTGTACTTTTTGCTGCCAGTCCTGCTCTTCAACCTCGGACCGCCACCGGACCTGCCTTGCTTTGCCAGCCTGTTTTTGTACTGTTTCCCGCTTGCGGTTCATACTCCTGCATTGGAACTTTGCACCACTGGTACACGGACTAGAGACTGCCTTAGTGTACCTTTAGGCATCCTCGTGCCGTCGGGTTAGGTGTTGCTCTTTGGACATCTGCTTGGATCCACCTCCTGTTTCCTGTTTTGCCTTCACTTCTGGTTGATTCCTTGACATTTCGTATTTTGGTTTGCCACAAACACTTCCACATTACTTCTTCTCCTTCCTGGGGATTTTCTGACACTCTGAAGAACTGCACAGGTTAGTGTTTGGTTTCTCTCTTGATGTTTGAATTTCTGCATAGAATTGCACCATTGTGATTGTTGCTCTTCTTGCAGTTGTCTGGGGGTCTTGCCTGTACACCTTGAGAAGACGTCTCGTCCCAGTATCCTGTCCCATGCGGTTCTGGGTTCATCGTTGGCATTCCATCTTTCAATTGTTCTAGTTGTTCATTGTATCAACTAGTTCGGTAGATTGGCGAGAATAATTCCTCGGCTACACTACGAGGGCAAGAGCGCTACTGACACTATACAGGAAACCCACATCCAAGAACACCCTTCTGGACTATAGCAGCTTCCACCCGAAAGGCCTAAAGATGAACCTACCATTTGGTCAGTTCCTCAGACTGCAAAGAAACTGCAGTACCAACAACGAATATGACTCCACGAGTAGCAATCTCAGCATACGTCTTCAAGAACGAGGCTACCCCGTACACGTTATACGTCAAGCTCGCAGAAGAGCAAAACACACTGACAGAGAACAGTGCCTCACTCCAACAGCCAAAGAAATACAAACAACAAGGATGACATGCGTAACCACCTTCACGTCCTTCAGCAACCGTATCAAGAAGAGCATTCTCAGCCACTGGGATACATTGAACACAGACGTCTTCAAACCAGAAAGACCCAGATTTGCATTTAAACGCAATAGAAATCTAAAAGATCGCCTAGTGCACACATATGAAGACAAAACGAAAGAAAAGACAAGGCAGACCACGCTGTGGGATCTCCCCCTCGTAAAAGGCAACTTCAAATGCGGCAACTGCTCAGTGTGCTTGTAACGCTCACCTGATTCTCGCAGAGGCACCGGTCTTGACTGGGCGACTACCGTATCTTCAAAGGTGATGTGTAGCACCCGGTTGGCTCTTTGGGCTGGACCTCTGTGCACTGTATGCCTGACGTGTAGAGTAAGATGTCTGCAGATAGAAAATATGGGGTTAATGAACTGGGGTTATTGGGGTGTCCCTATCTCTTTCCTCTTCTCCTCTCCTGTAGACCCCCAAAGGTTAACGCTCTCACCTTAGGTAAGTGAATGCCGAGCTCTCCATCTGCCTCGGGGCAGGGTGCTGTAACCAGTTTCTTCACTGGATAGGTAGCGCAGGCCTCTTGACTTCAGAGGACTGCTGTCCGTCGTTTACTGCACGAACGGTAAGTTTCGAGTCATTCAAATGTCTTTAAAGTCTTTAGTTATGATGTCTCTTGTTTTGCAGGGTTCCGGCGATGGCGGATGACGGGCTGAAGTGAGTTGCAGATGGAGCCCGTGTGATGAATAGAAGCGCCTGGAAGCACGTAAGTAAGCGCTTGTTGCCTGCTTCACTATGCGCTCTAACTGTCTTTTTATTTTGCAGGTACGAGTTCGGAGCGGCTGCAGGGTGCCGGAATACCCACTGGATTAGATGTGGCAAGGAGTAATGGCACGTGAGTATTAAAGTTCCCCAATGTCTTTAAACGCACCTTGTTTTGTCTTTCAGATGCGGGATGCAGCGCCGAAGGCCTCCGGAGCGTGCAAAGAGTTGGTAAACTTTTGTCTTTCAGATGCCGGAATGCAGTGTGAAGATCTCCGGAGCGCACAAAGAGTAGGTAAGCCTTTGCCTTTCAGATGCCGGAATGCTAACCTGTTCTTTCTTGTCTTTATAGGTGTTGCTGAAGACTGGATTCAGGATGGTAAGCCTTTGCCTTTCAGATGCCGGAATGCTAACCTGTTCTTTCTTGTCTTTATAGGTGTTGCTGAAGACTGGATTCAGGATGGTAAGCCTTTTTCCTTAGGCCCAGGACCGGATGCAGAAGACACGATGAGCGTTCTGCTGCAGAGGTTGCAGAATAACGCAAAGCAAGATTCATCCACCGGGTGTGGTTTAAATAGCCTCCTGTAGTGCTTAGGTGTCTCCTTCCACAGCCACGCCTAAGTAAGAAAAGAGTTCCTGGTAAGAAAAGAGTTCCTGCCTTCCAGAAGAGTTCCAGTGTTCTGAATCTAGGGAGTGGCTCCAGCCCCACCCAACAGGAAAAGTAGTTCCAAACAGAAGAGGATCAGAGGCTCAACTGGCAGGCAAGTAAGCAGCATGGTCTGCTGAAGGTAAGACCACCCAAGCATTATGAGCCCGGCGCTTCCAGCGCTGGGACTGGGCATATTTATGAGCCTGGTGCCACTGGCGCCAGGACTGGGTCCAAAAGGTCCCAATTGGGACTGGTTGGCACTCGGAACCTGGGTTATGGATCTGCTTCCAAGGGAGTTGGGAAAACCCTGACCTTTTGGAAGCAGAGATCATGACAGTGCTGCTTAACCAAAAACATCAAACACATCGACTTAAAAGAGACCAGATGAACATTTCCTAACTTCAGCAACTACAAAACAAAATGGTCAATATATGCCATCAAATGTCCCTGCAACCTGATCTACATTGGTAAATGTAAAAGAGAAATTAAACAAAGAATCTGTGAACACCGCTCCTGTGTCAAGAATCTCGTCGATGACAAACCCCTAGTAGCTCACTTCAAGCAGAAAAAACACAGCCATAATGACATTTTCTGGGTCATCTTGCAGACCGTCAACAACCCTTTCCGCGGAGGTGATCGCGATCTGGCACTCCGCAAACTTGAGCAGAAATGGATATACCGCCTTGACTCCTTCAAAAACGGTCTAAACATATCCATCGAGTGGAACCTTTTCTTTAATAAATGACTCAGTCTCCTCACCTAAGGGCCTTGTACAGCTCACACCTGAGTTTTGTCCAGACCACCAGATCTCCACACCATCCTTGATTAGCAGAAACGTCTGTTTTTCAATGCTCCCTTTGAAAAGTCTATATTGTTCTGCCTTGCTGAGAACTTACTTTATCGTGAACCAGCAAATGTATGTACTTTTTTGACATGTAGCCTGTATGCAACCTATGCAACTTTACGTTTGAAGCACTTATATAATCGAATCTGTTCATCCAAAAAAAAAACCTGGACCACTGTTTGACATGTTGCCTGTATGCCACAATAACCACATGCAAATTTATGTTTGAAGCACTTATAGTATTACCAATATTTCCTGTTCCTTCATGCTGTGCTTCAAGTACCTGAACTTATCGAAAAGGTTTTTCTCAGAAACCCCAGTTACTACAAACCAAGAAGTGTATGAACCTGCAGTTTGTTTTTGCATTGCTTTATTCATTTGTTGTTGAGACTGATCGTCATCGACCCTTACTACATTTTACTTGCCCCTTCCCCGACACCCTGGAGGTTCACCGCCAATCCCAAAGACTACCAGACACAGTAACACTAGCTGTTCCACGCATGCGCCCTTTGAGCGCGCCTTTAACTAATTCGATCTATATACGCATGCGCGTGTATCATACAGCTCCGTCAGTCGCCGACACAGCTCGACTGCAGAGGTAAGCTTTTGCTTCAGACCGCTCCCACTTCCACTAAACACATGGGAACCACCAGCCTTAGGGGGCCTGTAAGCTAGTTGCCACTACTCACTGCGTCTACATCACGGGAGACCCAACCCTCGTGAGACACCAATCTTTTGATTGTAACCGAAACTTGCATCTGCACAGGCACCACCCCTTTGTTGATTTCTTAGTCTCACATTCAAGCCGCAACAATAAATAGCAATAAAATAACAATCACAGACAACGAGTCGACCACAGACACTCGATATTGGATAGACCGCTGGACACTAGCGCAAAGATGTTTTAATGCATGCACCAGTATGCCTTTTCATTACCCAGGCAACTACCTTGATCACTGGCACTCGATATTGATTTTCTAAGTGTGCACCAAAAGTATGACATCTCGACGCTTGTACCAGTATGCCTCACAAATCACTTCTTACCTCTGCAACTAGCTGCCTAAAGACCAGCTCCCCTTCTTTCTTTTGTCTACAACAGACCGCGGCTACCCCGCGCCCTAGATAGAGACATCTTCTCATCTAGCACCACCTGGGACTCAAATTCCTGACCAGACCAGGTAACTGTTCACCTTCCGCTATTGCCTATATTGCTCATTGTAATTCATTATATCCCAACCAACCCGGTTTTCCAATTCGTTTCAGAGACCGTCAGTCCATTTCTTGGTCTCAACTAATTGCCAGCGACTTACCCAGATTCTGGCCCATATCAAACCACGCTAGCCATGATGCGCCAACCACCCTAGGTAGGTTCCTTTTTCCGCAGTGTCTCTCTCCGAACACCCCATGTTTTTAAATCTTCCCCCATAACACTCCATCCTTTGTCTCACCAATTTCAGGTGCCTGGCACTCAACAAACACCTCTGTGCTCAAAAGCTCCCACAGTCCTGAAGACAGTCCGGTGCATCCACCAGCAGGTTCCACTTTCTCAAACGTTGGCCGCTCCATCTACCCACCGAACTAGAAACACCTGAACTCTTTGTGTGTCGACAACTTTTACGTACTGCCGCAACACTAGCAGTACATGTAATTACAGTCACTATTGATGTACTAACCCACCTATATGCACAATCATTGCATAATTTTGTTTAAAAAATGTTTTTCTGTGCCAAGGATGGCATATTTCGCTTTTTTACTCTTGAAAAATTCTTTTACTCTTGAAAATTTAATAAATCTCAACCTTTTATGTTTGAAAAAGAATCTAACTTCTTTGTGTTCATGGTAATAGCTAATAGATATGTGCTAATTTAGCTCCACTCCCCCCACAAAAGAATCCTCCCAAAGCGTCAATGACCAGGGTAGCTGCTGACTCCACCCTTTTCTTAAAACTAGATTTAAAATAAGACATAAAAATTGGATGCGATCACATCGGGCTTCTCTTTACCAAAGGGATGGCGAGGCCATGTTGTCTTTGACGCGTAATCAAAACACGGCCCAAATGTGGACCTTTCTAAATGCAGTTACATCTAATTCCCAAATTATGATACAATCACACAATGTCTCAGAGAAGAGCTGGATTGAACACTTCACTAAGATCTATGCGAGACCCTCAACGGAATTGGTGGAGCTACAATGTGAAAATATCGCACAAAATGTGATATACTGCATATTTTTTCCACACTAAGTGATTCCAAAGCCCCAGGCATGGAAGGGCTTTCGAACAAACGATTCAAACTCAATACGACCCTATGGGCTGAAGTTTTATTTCAAATCTTTAAAAACATCATTGTTACTCAATCTATACCAGCCTCTTGGAGACATGCCATCATTATACCATTGTATAAGAAAGGTGATTGTCAGTTGCCTCAAAGCTACCGACCGATTGCCATATTAGACGCCCCTGGCAAACTGTTTAGTCGTATCATCTTACAGGAGTTAAATGATTGCACAAAACGTGAACGCAAAAGAGACCCGTTTCAGTCTGGTTTTGTCAGCGGAATTGGCACTGTCCCTAACATGCTTGTGCTCAATTTGATCAAACAAAAATATGTTAACGAAAATCACAACCTTTATGTAGCCTTTGATCGCCAACTTCTATTTAAGAAACTTCTCCAACACGGCTGTCCTTCTTCGATTTTCACATTAATCAAACTCTTGCACTCGCACACCTCCCTGCAAGAGAGACTGTCTTTAGAAGGGTTATTATCAGCCATAATCCCTACTGAAAGAGGTTTAAAACAGAGATGTACTTTAGCGTCTACCCTATTTAATTTCTTTTTACTAGATATTGGCCTCAAATTTGAGAATGTAATAGCTGACTCACCCAAATTAGGTAAACAAAAGGTTACTTGGCTGTTATACACTGATGAACTGGTGTTAATGTCTTGCACACCTAATGGTCTTCAAAATCTTCTATACAAACTCCAGGAATATGTTACTGAGAACAATTTGATTTTCAATTTTGAAAAAATCCAAGGAGTAGTTTGCCACAAAACTGCTATAAAAAGAACAAGTAAATTTACTTGGTCTCTTTACAATCAAGACCTACCGCAGTTCACCAATACAAATACTTGGGTCTTCCCTTCATGGAAGTTATGAACGCCAACATTTATCGCGTAACCCTTAACGCGAAAAATCGCTCACTAACTTCACAAGCTAAAATTTTACTATTTAGATATGGCAAATTTGCATTAGTTCATATTATCAGTTTTTTTCTACAAAAAGTAACGCCCATAATCACCTATGGGGCGGAGACAGTAGCACCAAAGCCAAGAGCCTTCTGGGACCATCTTGAATCTTACTTTTGGAAGGGTGTTCTGGGTTTGCCCCAGTGCACCCCTACATCATTGATTCGTTACGAACTAGGCTTAATTTCTGTGTGCACTCAAGTATTGTGGAAATTCTGTTTACTCTATCGGAAATGTCTAATTGGAGTTTCATCCTCCAATATTTTGGGTGTGCTAGCCAATTATTTGTTAACTTCTGGCAAGAAATTTCCCAAGAAATGGGCGGACTGTGTTCTGGACACTTTAGATAAAGCTGATATCTCCCTTGAATTATTGTTGATGAATCCAACGAAGGCTAAACTGAAATTATTTCGCTTTGACTGGATAAACACACGTAACCAATGTTTGGAACATGTGGATTGTGAAGTGGTAAAGTCAGCCCACAAAAAAATGTGTTGCCCTGAACCTTACTTAATTAAATGTGCTTCTAGTTTCGTAAGGGTTCAGATGATGCGCATGCGCTTGAATTTGTGCTTAACAAGACAGATTTTGGGAAGAAGACAATTGGTGCCCCAAGATCAAACCTTCTGCAGATATTGTTGCAACCCCCAATTAATTGAAACATTATGTCATTTAGTGGTGGAATGTCCAGCTTTAAGCTGTTTGCGACTTAAGTATTTCCACGCGAAATGTAACTTCCAAATATTCCATTCTAAAGAAGAAATATGGAACTACTTGTTAACTAGTACGAAGTCTTCTGTTCAGATTGCACTGGCTCAATTTGTTAAGAATGTGACTCCTTATCAGGAATTGAGTCAGTAAAGCATTGTAAACTTTGAAATTTAACATAAGTTTATCTGTTAAATTGGTCTTAACTTTTAGGTTTAAAATTGTGTAAAATTGAATATTGAATGTTATTTTTGTTTTCTTATGGTATATGTTCTTTTTGAAAGGTTGATTTACTCAGCCATGTCAAAATAAATAAATAAATAAATAAATAAATAAATAAAAAGAAACACAGACAAGCTGACATGATCATTGCAGCTCAAGTTGAGCCGAAACAGGACACCCAGCCAAGGACAAGGGAGAAGCAGGAGAATTCCTGCTACCAAGATAGTAAGCCCACTGCAGTAATTCAGACAAAAGTCTTCATAATTACATGTGAAAGGGCTTCATTTTGTAGTCTAGACACGTGACCCAGATGGTATAGACTTTTCCCAGAGAACCAGAGAGGGGATTCGGCTCTGCGGCAATGGATGCTGAGTCAAAGGGATGCAGAGAGAGAGCAGCCCTCGGCTCCCCCTCCTTCTCCTCAAACAGTGGACGCAGATGCAGCAACCGAGTGTAAGGGATTTTACCCCATGAAAGAATTAAAAGCAGGTGCAGGATACACAAATCCCACTTTTGGACCACCAGCGTATCATAGCAGGGACACAGTCGATAGCGCGACACAAGTGAGTAACACAGCACAAGACACAAGCAGCGAACACTAAGAACGCAGTGAGATGCAAGCAAAATTATAGGAGAATGACGCAGGGGAGAGAGGACTTGTTACAAACCAAGAGCTAGTAACACCAAACAAATGGATAGGCGTACAAATATTACTTAACTTAGACAGGAAACTGGCAAGTGAAACAGGGAGATTGGAACATTGAATAGTGAGGAGAAGGGGGATGTGGGGATGGGTAGAAGTAATGGAGGAAGTACACCTGAGGCATAAAGAGGAAAAGGAAGAGACAGAAACATTACAAAAAGAAAGAGAGCAAGCAGAAGTGTGCGAAAGGGAACTGAGGGACCAAATGAGACAGAGAGAGCTAGATTACAAAGTAAGAAGAAAGGCAGAAGAAGAGCAGGAAAGGCAATTAGAGCTAAAGAAGGAGAAGAGGAGGTTAGAATTTGAGCAGATCGTTAAAGAATTCCAATGCAAGCAAGAGGAACAGCACAGAAACAAAACAAACAGAGAAGAGCATAGGCACTCTACTAAAGTAGTAGGGATTAAGATGGATTTCGCATAATTAAATAATCAGGATGGGGAAGGTATACAGAAAAGAATAGAAGAACTATAAAGGAGCAGGAGGAGCAGCACGGCTGTCTCACAAGCGGACCGAAGCACTGAACCCTCAGTGAGGGGGGAAAATACATTTACAGACGGAATGAAGGAAAAGCATCGGGATGATATCATTTTAATATGGCTTAGTTTCAGTGATGACAGAAAGGAAGACCCCAACAGTAGCATTGGGAGCATGGAATCGGACGGAGACCCACAAGGGAGTGAAGACAATGAGGAGGGAACACGCTTTTGCTACTCCAGGGAAGTGAGCCTGGACTGAGACACAATATGGAGAGATAAGGAAGACATGGGTGGAGAAGGAGAATACATTGAATTGCAACTGTTTTTCCTCACATGGGGGTCACGGACACAGACGATATCACTCTGTACGTGCAGACACTTGGGGTCCGGTCGAGTCAGAAAAGCACAGGGATGGCAAGAGCGTTCACCGCCACTAAAAGTATAGGAGGACAGGACAGAGGCGGGAGATTGACACAATTCCCACTATCAGAGAAGGGAGGTGGGCTACCTCAATATATTCCATGGCAACAAATTGACAAAGACAATTTAAGATGCAAGCTACTGTCATTGACGGCTGGAGCGGGCAACTGGATATATGAGATAGAAAGACTGACAGCAGGGACGGCGTTAGATGTAAGAGACATTAAAACCTTACTCGCAGCCATTCTTGTGGAGGTAGCAGATGATGTATGGAAGATCAGGGTATCCTGGAGTCACAGCAGAGAACACAGCACACGATGGTGCATCGTTCAATAACTGTTGAGCGGCCATATGGCAAGCTCTGAGAGTACAGTAGCCAGACACTTCGGACATAAGCGCATTCATACCATGCAGAAAGCGTGAGGATGAAGAGCCTCTTTAATATATTCAGCAGATTCAAGAGAGATGGTGTCTTGAGACTAGAGAATCATTTTATGTCAAGAATTACCTGACCAGGTACAGAAACAGCTTAAGAAACTAGTGAGGATGGAGGCTAAACCGTGGTCAAGAGAACACGAGAAAGAAGAAGGAGGAGAGGAAACAAGAGGAAACAAACCTAGTACAGACAAAATGATCTAAATATACTATGGAAGGGGTGGTTTTGACAAGTAGAGAGGGAGTAGTTACTCAGCACGTACAGAACAGGTCACAGTTGGCAAGACGAGGAGTTGCAGAATGAGGATATATGAACCAATGATCACAAGGTTAAGGAGGGACGCCTCTGGGAAGATGGTTTGGACAGCCAATGAAACAAAATGGGGGAATGTTTCAAGGGGGACAACAAAGACCAATGGGGGGGTCCCATAGTATGTTGGTCATGTGTGTGTCAATGACACATAGCACCGGTGTGCAGGGATAGAGGACAAATATATCAAAAAGGGTGAATGCTACAACAACCCACGTATCATGCTGAGCAGAATAGACAATTCACTCAAGACATGCAAGCGCAGACATACACACCAAAAGAAATGCACACACAAGATAATGAATGACACCTGGCCTAGTAGGATCGTTGTCTGCAGGGGCGTTGCTAGGGGAGGCTAAGGGGGCTATAGCCCCTGCTCTTTTGATTGTAGCCCCAGATAGAATCTCAGGAGCTACAGCCAAATGACTAGCTAGCCCTGAGTCCCAACAGTACTGACATCAGCTTAGCCCCGGGTCTTTTCCAGACCTAGCAACTCCCCTGGTTGTCTGTCTCCCCTTGTTCCCCCCCCACCTTTTCGCGCCTTGAAACACTTGTGTATAGGCGCGTTACAAATGCCATATCATATCATATCATATGAAGATATGCAAGCGCAGACATACGCACCACAACAGATGCATATTTAGGACATGCAACCACACCAATATCAGCTCATAACACAGGCGGTAAAGACACTGGGACACATGCAGCAACCACAGTCAATGCAACAAGCACCAATACAGCAGAACTTGGCTCCATGATGCAGATGCAGACTCCTGTGAAAAAACTCAGATGGGAGACTGTTATAGGTGGCACTTCAATCACAGGGCCGGGTATGTCGATGTACCCACAATAGGACAGTCCACAGACAGACCTGATGTGTTCGATCCTATTCCTCACACCTAATCTGGCTGAGGAACCAAGTATAGGGGTGACCATAGGTGACACAACATTTTCCTTTCTTGCAGATACAGGGGTGACTAGGTCCTGCATTAGAGAGGGAAAATATCCAATGTCAGGTGTTGCCATGAATGCACTGGCATTCTCTGGGGAGTCGATTTTGGTTCCTTTTACTGATGAATTATCACTTTCTGTAGGAGAGCACAACATGACTATGCCACAGTTATTTTCCAGACAGACACCCGTAAATATATTGGGACGGGACATGATGAGCCGACTGAATATGACTCATTCACTGACAAGGGAATAGTGTGTTCAACGCCAGGGATTCACTATATGATATGAGGGAGCTCTTGCAAGCTTATTGTGACAAGACGGTACATAGAGGGGGTGCCAGTAGACATAGAACTTTTTTCATATGGGGTCAAAGTATTAATAGCAGGGCTTCTAGGAAAACAGGTAAGGATGTTACGAATACCAAACACATTCTTATTTAGACCAGAGATTCCTTTAGACGAGAATGGGGGAAAGGTGATTCCAATGGAAATAGAGGTAGCCATAGCAAAGGATGAGAAGATAGTACTGCATGAGACGGGCGACACAGGTCGATCCTGGAGGACAGGGATTGCAGTAGGGAAAGGGTACAGACTTACCGACCTAACAGATTGTAACGCTCACCTGATTCCCGCAGAGGCGCCGGTCTTGACTGGGTGAATGCCGTATCTTCAAAGGTGATGTGCAACACACGGTTGGCTCTTTGGGCTGGACCTCTGTGCACTGTATGTCTGTCTTGAAGGGTAAGATGTCTGCAGATAGAAAATATGGGATTAATGAACTGGGGTTATTGGGTGCCTCTCTCCTCTTCCCTTTCTCTTCTCCTGTAGAACCCCAAAGGTTAACACCCTCACCTTAGGTAAGTGAACGCCGAGCTCTCCATCTGCCTCGGGGCAGGGTGCCGTAACCAGTTTCTTCACTGGATAAGGGTGCAGGCCTCTTGACCTCAGAGGACTGCTGTCCGTCGTTAACTGCACGAACGGTAAGTTCTGGGCACTTCAAATGTCTTAAAAGTCTTTTGTAATGATATCTCTTGTTTTGCAGGGTTCCGGCGATGGCGGATGGCGGGCTGATGAGAGTTGAGGATCGAACCCGCGTGAGGAATAGAAGCGCCTGGAAGCACGTAAGTAAGGGCTTGTAGCCTGCTTCACGATGCGCACTAACTGTCCCTTTTATCTTGCAGGTACAAGTTCGGAGCTTTAGAGAAGCTGAAGGGTGCTGGAATACCCACTGGATTCGGCGTGGGAAGGAGTAATGGCACGTGAGTAATAAAGTTGCCCAATGTCTTTAAACGCACCTTCTTTTGTCTTTCAGATGCGGGATGCAGCGCCGAAGGCCTCCGGAGCGTGCGAAGAGCTGGTAAGCTTTTGTCTTTCAGATGCCGGAATGCAGTGCGAAGACCTCCGGAGCATGCGAAGAGTAGGTAAGCCTTTGTCTTTCAGATGCCGGAATGCAGCGCGAGGCGTTGGTGACAGCCGATGGACCAGGTAAGAGATGCGCTGCCACTGAAGACCGTAGTGCTAACCTGTTCTTTCTTTGTCTTTACAGGTGCTGCTGAAAACTGGATTCCAGGATGGTAAGCCTTTGTTCCCTTAGGCCCAGGATCAGAAGCAGAAGACACGATGAGCGTTCTGCTGCAGAGAATGCAGAATAACGCAAAGCAAGATTCATCCATCGGGTGTGGTTCAAATAGCCTCCTGTAGTGCTTAGATGTCTCCTTCCACAGCCACGCCTAGGTAAGAAAAGAATTCCTGCTTTCCAGAAGAGTTCCAGTGTTCTGAACCTAGGGAGTGGCTCCTGCCCCACCCAACAGGAAAAGTAGTCCCAAACAGAAGAGGATCAGGGGTTCAACTGGCAGGCAAGTAAGCAGCATGGTCTGCTGCAGGTAAGTCCACCCAAGCATTATGAGCCCGGCGCTTCCAGCGCTGGGACTGGGCATCTTTATGAGCCTGGTGCCACTGGCGCCAGGACAGGGTCCAAAAGGTCCCAATTGGGACTGGCTGGCACTCGGAACCGGGGTTATGGGTCTGCTTCCAAGGGAGTCGGGCAAGTCCTGATCTTTTGGAAGCAGAGGTCATGACAGCACCCCCCCCTCAAGGCCCCTCCCAAACCGGGCTTCTCTGGGGGTTTGGGCTTGTTAGGAAATGTTCGATGAAATCTTTTGATTAGACGAGGCGCGTGGACATATTCTGCAGTTTCCCAGGATCTTTCTTGGGGACCATAGCCTTTCCAGTCAATCAGGTAAAATAGTTTAGATTTGGAGATCTTGGAATCCAGGATGATTTTGACTTCAAACTCGAGTTCTCCATCAACTAGAATAGGTTTTGGAGATGTAGTTAGTCGGGTCTGAGGTTGCACGGGTTTTAATAGAGATACGTGGAAGACCGGATGTATCTTCATGTGAGGGGGCAAGTCCAACTTGACCGCTACTGGATTTACTATGGTAGTGATGGAATAGGGACCAAGGTATCTTGGGTTGAATGTGCGTGGTCCTTTTAGAGGTAGATATTTGGTGGATAACCAGACTTGATCTCCTACTTGATATTGGGGGGCTTCCTTCCGATGTTGGTCTGCTCCTTTCTTGTATTGTTCTTTAGCCCTTTGAAGGTGAGAAACGGCTTCCTTAAAGGCTTGGGTGATTGTAGAATGCAGGTGGTCTACTGCTGGTGTTCCAAGATCTTGGAGTGGATCGAACCCCGAGGTTCGAGGGTGACTACCGTATAAAAGAAAAAACGGGGTCTTCCCAGTTCCCGAGTGGACAGAGTTATTGTAGGCATATTCGGCTATCCAAAGGATATCTTTCCAAGTTTTTTCAGTTTGTTGTAGCATGCAGCGCAAATACTGTTCCAGAGTTTGATTGGTCCTCTCGGTTTGTACGTCGGTTTGAGGGTGGTGGCTGGTCGAAAGTCTCACATCAATTTGAGCCGACCGACAGCAACTTCGCCAAAAATGAGAAATAAATTGACTACCTCGATCCGAAATTAGAACTGAAGGAAAACCGTGCAGTCGGACGATGTTTTCGAGAAATTCTCGGGCCAGAGTTGCTGCTGTTGGTAAGCCTTTGAGTGGAATGAAATGCGCCATCTTGGAGAATAGGTCCACGATTACTAGGATCGTATTGTATCCGGAGCATGGAGGTAGATCGGTGATGAAGTCCATAGAAAGCGTATGCCAAGGGCGAGGCGGGATGTCAATAGGGCGTAAGAGGCCGGCTGGTTTTTCCTTTTGACTCTGGTTTTGGGCGCATACTCCACAGGACATTATAAAGTCTCTGATATCTTTTTTCCAAGACGGCCACCAGAAGTAGCGCTTGATCTTTTCCGAGGTCTTGGTCATACCGGGATGTCCTTCCATTAAAGAATCGTGATAACAAGAGATTACCTTTTTCTGTAAATCTGTGCTGGGCAGGTATAACCGTTCTTGGAAATATAATAGGTTGTCCTTCACCGTAAAGTCCTTTCCCTGCAGATGCCAATTCTGTATGTCTGCTGGAGTTACCAGTAGCCTGGCTTTATCCTTAACTTCCTCTATGGATTGTGTGGCGATTACACCTAGAATTCTTTGTTCGGGAATGATAGGTACAGGTTTAGGATTGATCAAATGTTCTTCCACTCCCATCCGAGAAAGGGCATCAGCTTTACCGTTTTTTGTACCAGGTCGATAGGTAATTATGAAGTCAAACTCGGCAAAGAATAGTGCCCAACGGAGTTGCCTAGAGGATTGAGCTTTTGCGGTTTTCAAATATTGCAGGTTTCAGTCATCTGTAATCACAGTAACGGTGTGTCGGGCCCCCAGAAGATAATGCCGCCAAGCCTTAAAGGCGGACTTGATAGCTAGAAGTTCCTTATCAGTAATAGTGTAATTGATTTCAGGAGGCGAGAATTTGCGGGATCAAAATGCCACGGGATGCAACTGATTGGTTACTGGGTCCTTTTGTGATAGAACTGCCCCCATGGCAAGGCTCGAAGCATCAGTTTCAACGATGTAGGGGAGTTCTGGGCGAGGATGTTTTAAGATCGGTGCAGAGATAAATCTAGTCTTCAAATTCTGGAAAGCTTGTTCCGCCTCGGTAGACCATTCAAAACGTTTGTTTTTCTTTAACAAGGCGGTGATGGGCTGGACTATTCGAGAGAATTCGGGGATAAACCTGCGGTAAAAGTTAGCGAAGCCTAACATGCTTTGAACACCTTTTACGGAGGATGGCGATGGCCATTTGAGAATTGCATCGACCTTCTTTGAATCCATACGCACTCCGCTAGGTGATAATATGAATCCCAAGAATTCAACTTCAGTCACGTTGAAAACACATTTTTCCAACTTAGCGAAAAGTTTGTGTTGACGCAATCTCTCGAGGACCATTTTCACGTGTTTCCGATGTTCAGTTTCCGATGAAGAATAAACGAGGATGTCGTCAATGTAAACAACAACACACACATCTATGAGCTCTCTGAGGACATCGTTCATAAAATATTGAAAGGCGGCCGGGGCATTGCAAAGTCCGAAGGGCATGACCTGATACTCAAATAGCCCATACTTGGTGCGGAAGGCCGTCTTCCATTCATCGCCCTCTTTTACTCGTACCAAGTGGTAGGCTCCTCTAAGATCCAGATGTGTATATATGCATGCTTTTCTGACTTGGTCCAGGAGTTCAGGGATCAAAGGTAACGGATATCTATTCTTAACGGTGATCTGGTTCAGGGCGCGATAATCTATACAAGTTCTAAGGTCCCCTTCTTTTTTTGGAACGAAGAACAAAGCTGAGGAAGCAGGGGACTTGGAAGGACGAATAAACCCATTCGCTAGGTATTGATCCAGGTATTGTCGGAGGTGAAGATTCTCAGGCTCGGTGAGGGCATAAGTTCTACTACAAGGAGGAGTAGATCCAGGTATCAGGTCTATCTGGCAGTCATAAGACCTATGAGGAGGTAGAGAGTTAGCCTGATCCTTCCGGAAAACAACTTGGAATTCTAGGTATTCAGGAGGTAACTGAGGAGCCTCCGAGGAAATTGCTGCCAGTGCAACACCAGGTCGAGGGTGACAAGTAGAGACACATTCTGGAAACTGAACCGTTCTTGCTCGCCAATCGATCTGAGGATTGTGCTTCTCTAACCAAGGAATTCCTAGAATAATCTGGAACTGAGAGGCCTTGATCACATCGAACACGATCTTCTCATGGTGTTCATCTTGACTTACTAGCGTCACTTCTTGGGTGGTATGCGTTACTGGTCCGGAGGCTATCTCCGTACCATCCACCGTGGTAATGACGTCCTTTACAGCCTTTGGACAAAGAGTCAGATTATCCTCAAAACCATTTCATGATCCACATAATTGCAGATGGCACCGCTGTCGACGTAAGCTTCAATCGCATGTAATCGATCCGGATGTTCAGGGCTAATGAGGACCATAGGTATCACGAAATGCGAGGTCACGGAACTGGTTTTAACGCTCGGCAAGAGGACCTCTATTCTTGTCGGGCGAGGTCGTTTCCCTGCTCAGAGTTTGTGACCCTGGTAACTGCAGCTCCTACTGCCTTCTTGGCTGGTTTCACTGGACAGTCTCGAAGAAAGTGCCCCGAGTTTCCGCAACAGAGGCATAATTGCAGCTGTTTTCTCCTTTCCCGCTCCTTTTGTGTTAGTGGTCCTTTCAGGCCCCCTATTTGCATGGGTTCCCCGGAGTCTACTCCTTTGGTAGGAGTTGGTGGTTTGGAAAATACTCGAGCATCAAACTTGGAACGATCGGCCTTCCTGTTCTGCAGTCTGTGGTCAATTTGAACGACTAAGTCAATATAGTCCGAACAGTCTTGCGGGGGATTCACTACTTGGACTAACACATCTTTGAGCTCTCCACGTAGACCTCTATAAAACAGCGTAATCCTTTTGTCCTCAGGCCATCGAGTTTCCACTATCAGTCTGTTTAAAGACGCAATATAAGCCAAAAGGTCTTGATTACCCTGTCGCAATAAGAGGAGCTCATTGTCTAAGGCCTGCCCCTGTGAATGTCTTGCAAACAGTTTTTCCATACTGAGCTGAAAAGCTTGAAAATCATGGAGAACCGGATCATCTTGATTAAGTAGAGGGATTGACCAGTCTGCCGCATTGCCACTAAGGTACGAAAGCACGAAAGCTACCTTAGCTTGATCAGTTGGAAAGGCTGCTGGCCGGCATCCGAGGTTTCCATAGCGCCTGGGTGGGAGTTTTGCGATAGGCTTTGCGTTCTGTAACGCTCACCTGATTCCCACAGAGGCGCCGGTCTTGACTGGGTGAATGCCGTATCTTCAAAGGTGATGTGTAACACACGGTTGGCTCTTTGGGCTGGACCTCTGTGCACTGTATGTCTGACTCGAAGAGTAAGATGTCTGCAGATAGAAAATATGGGATTAATGAATTGGGGTTATTGGGTGCCTCTCTCCTCTTCCCTTTCTCTTCTCCTGTAGAACCCCAAAGGTTAACACCCTCACCTTAGGTAAGTGAACGCCGAGCTCTCCATCTGCCTCGGGGCAGGGTGCCGTAACCAGTTTCTTCACTGGATAAGGGTGCAGGCCTCTTGACCTCAGAGGACTGCTGTCCGTCGTTAACTGCACGAACGGTAAGTTCTGGGCACTTCAAATGTCTTAAAAGTCTTTTGTAATGATATCTCTTGTTTTGCAGGGTTCCGGCGATGGCGGATGGCGGGCTGATGAGGGTTGAGGATCGAACCCGCGTGAGGAATAGAAGCGCCTGGAAGCACGTAAGTAAGCTCTTGTAGCCTGCTTCACGATGCGCACTAACTGTCCCTTTTATCTTGCAGGTACAAGTTCGGAGCTTTAGAGAAGCTGAAGGGTGCTGGAATACCCACTGGATTCGGCGTGGGAAGGAGTAATGGCACGTGAGTAATAAAGTTGCCCAATGTCTTTAAATGCACCTTCTTTTGTCTTTCAGATGCGGGATGCAGCGCCGAAGGCCTCCGGAACGTGCGAAGAGCTGGTAAGCTTTTGTCTTTCAGATGCCGGAATGCAGTGCGAAGACCTCCGGAGCATGCGAAGAGTAGATAAGCCTTTGTCTTTCAGATGCCGGAATGCAGCGCGAGGCGTTGGTGACAGCCGATGGACCAGGTAAGAGATGCGCTGCCACTGAAGACCGTAGTGCTAACCTGTTCTTTCTTTGTCTTTACAGGTGCTGCTGAAGACTGGATTCCAGGATGGTAAGCCTTTGTTCCCTTAGGCCCAGGATCAGAAGCAGAAGACACGATGAGCGTTCTGCTGCAGAGAATGCAGAATAACGCAAAGCAAGATTCATCCGTCGGGTGTGGTTTAAATAGCCTCCTGTAGTGCTTAGGTGTCTACTTCCACAGCCACGCCTAGGTAAGAAAAGAGTTCCTGCTTTCCAGAAGAGTTCCAGTGTTCTGAACCTAGGGAGTGGCTCCTGCCCCACCCAACAGGAAAAGTAGTCCCAAACAGAAGAGGATCCGGGGTTCAACTGGCAGGTAAGTAAGCAGCATGGTCTGCTGAAGGTAAGTCCACCCAAGCATTATGAGCCCGGCGCTTCCAGCGCTGGGACTGGGCATCTTTATGAGCCTGGTGCCACTGGCGCCAGGACAGGGTCCAAAAGGTCCCAATTGGGACTGGCTGGCACTCGGAACCGGGGTTATGGGTCTGCTTCCAAGGGAGTCGGGCAAGTCCTGATCTTTTTGAAGCAGAGGTCATGACAGCACCCCCCCTCAAGGCCCCTCCCAAACCGGGCTTCTCCGGGGGTTTGGGCTTGTTAGGAAATGTTCAATGAAATCTTTTGATTAGACGAGGCGCGTGGACATATTCTGCAGGTTCCCAGGATCTTTCTTGGGGACCGTAGCCTTTCCAGTCAATCAGGTAAAATAGTTTAGATTTGGAGATCTTGGAATCCAGGATGATTTTGACTTCAAACTCGAGTTCTCCATCAACTAGAATAGGTTTTGGAGATGTAGTTAGTCGGGTTTGAGGTTGCACGGGTTTTAATAGAGATACGTGGAAGACCGGATGTATCTTCATGTGAGGGGGCAAGTCCAACTTGACCGCTACTGGATTTACTATGGTAGTGATGGAATAGGGACCAAGGTATCTTGGGTTGAATGTGCGTGGTCCTTTTAGAGGTAGATATTTGGTGGATAACCAGACTTGATCTCCTACTTGATATTGGGGGGCTTCCTTCCGATGTTGGTCTGCTCCTTTCTTGTATTGTTCTTTAGCCCTTTGAAGGTGAGAAACGGCTTCCTTAAAGGCTTGGGTGATTGTAGAATGCAGGTGGTCTACTGCTGGTGTTCCAAGATCTTGGAGTGGATCGAACCCCGAGGTTCGAGGGTGACTACCGTATAAAAGAAAAAACGGGGTCTTCCCAGTTCCCGAGTGGACAGAGTTATTGTAGGCATATTCGGCTATCCAAAGGATATCTTTCCAAGTTTTTTCAGTTTGTTGTAGCATGCAGCGCAAATACTGTTCCAGAGTTTGATTGGTCCTCTCGGTTTGTCCGTCGGTTTGAGGGTGGTGGCTGGTCGAAAGTCTCACATCAATTTGAGCCGACCGACAGCAACTTCGCCAAAAATGAGAAATAAATTGACTACCTCGATCCGAAATTAGAACTGAAGGAAAACCGTGCAGTCGGACGATGTTTTCGAGAAATTCTCGGGCCAGAGTTGCTGCTGTTGGTAAGCCTTTGAGTGGAATGAAATGTGCCATCTTGGAGAATAGGTCCACGATTACTAGGATCGTATTGTATCCGGAGCATGGAGGTAGATCGGTGATGAAGTCCATAGAAAGCGTATGCCAAGGGCGAGGCGGGATGTCAATAGGGCGTAAGAGGCCGGCTGGTTTTTCCTTTTGACTCTTGTTTTGGGCGCATACTCCACAGGACATTATAAAGTCTCTGATATCTTTTTTCCAAGACGGCCACCAGAAGTAGCGCTTGATCTTTTCCGTGGTCTTGGTCATACCGGGATGTCCTTCCATTAAAGAATCGTGATAACAAGAGATTACCTTTTTCTGTAAATCTGTGCTGGGCAGGTATAACCGTTCTTGGAAATATAATAGGTTGTCCTTCACCGTAAAGTCCTTTCCCTGCAGATGCCAATTCTGTATGTCTGCTGGAGTTACCAGTAGCCTGGCTTTATCCTTAACTTCCTCTATGGATTGTGTGGCGATTACACCTAGAATTCTTTGTTCGGGAATGATAGGTACAGGTTTAGGATTGATCAAATGTTCTTCCACTCCCATCCGAGAAAGGGCATCAGCTTTACCGTTTTTTGTACCAGGTCGATAGGTAATTATGAAGTCAAACTCGGCAAAGAATAGTGCCCAACGGAGTTGCCTAGAGGATTGAGCTTTTGCGGTTTTCAAATATTGCAGGTTTCGGTGATCTGTAATCACAGTAACGGTGTGTCGGGCCCCCAGAAGATAATGCCACCAAGCCTTAAAGGCGGACTTGATAGCTAGAAGTTCCTTATCAGTAATAGTGTAATTGATTTCAGGAGGCGAGAATTTTCGGGACCAAAATGCCACGGGATGCAACTGATTGGTTACTGGGTCCTTTTGTGATAGAACTGCCCCCATGGCAAGGCTCGAAGCATCAGTTTCAACGATGTAGGGGAGTTCTGGGCGAGGATGTTTTAAGATCGGTGCAGAGATAAATCTAGTCTTCAAATTCTGGAAAGCTTGTTCCGCCTCGGTAGACCATTCAAAACGTTTGTTTTTCTTTAACAAGGCGGTGATGGGCTGGACTATTCGAGAGAATTCGGGGATAAACCTGCGGTAAAAGTTAGCGAAGCCTAACATGCTTTGAACACCTTTTACGGAGGATGGCGATGGCCATTTGAGAATTGCATCGACCTTCTTTGAATCCATACGCACTCCGCTAGGTGATAATATGAATCCCAAGAATTCAACTTCAGTCACGTTGAAAACACATTTTTCCAACTTAGCGAAAAGTTTGTGTTGACGCAATCTCTCGAGGACCATTTTCACGTGTTTCCGATGTTCAGTTTCCGATGAAGAATAAACGAGGATGTCGTCAATGTAAACAACAACACACACATCTATGAGCTCTCTGAGGACATCGTTCATAAAATATTGAAAGGCGGCCGGGGCATTGCAAAGTCCGAAGGGCATGACCTGATACTCAAATAGCCCATACTTGGTGCGGAAGGCCGTCTTCCATTCATCACCCTCTTTTACTCGTACCAAGTGGTAGGCTCCTCTAAGATCCAGCTTTGTATATATGCATGCTTTTCTGACTTGGTCCAGGAGTTCAGGGATCAAAGGTAACGGATATCTATTCTTAACGGTGATCTGGTTCAGGGCGCGATAATCTATACAAGTTCTAAGGTCCCCTTCTTTTTTTGGAACGAAGAACAAAGCTGAGGAAGCAGGGGACTTGGAAGGACGAATAAACCCATTCGCTAGGTATTGATCCAGGTATTGTCGGAGGTGAAGATTCTCAGGCTCGGTGAGGGCATAAGTTCTACTACAAGGAGGAGTAGATCCAGGTATCAGGTCTATCTGGCAGTCATAAGACCTATGAGGAGGTAGAGAGTTAGCCTGATGCTTCCGGAAAACATCTTGGAATTCTAGGTATTCAGGAGGTAACTGAGGAGCCTCCGAGGAAATTGCTGCCAGTGCAACACCAGGTCGAGGGTGACAAGTAGAGACACATTCTGGAAACTGAACCGTTCTTGCTCGCCAATCGATCTGAGGATTGTGCTTCTCTAACCAAGGAATTCCTAGAATAATCTGGAACTGAGAGGCCTTGATCACATCGAACACGATCTTCTCATGGTGTTCATCTTGACTTACTAGCGTCACTTCTTGGGTGGTATGCGTTACTGGTCCGGAGGCTATCTCCGTACCATCCACCGTAGTAATGACGTCCTTTACAGCCTTTGGACAAAGAGTCAGATTCATCCTCAAAACCATTTCATGATCCACATAATTGCCGATGGCACCGCTGTCGACGTAAGCTTCAATCGCATGTAATCGATCCGGATGTTCAGGGCTAATGAGGACCATAGGTATCACGAAATGCGAGGTCACGGAACTGGTTTTAACGCTCGGCAAGAGGACCTCTATTCTTGTCGGGCGAGGTCGTTTCCCTGCTCAGAGTTTGTGACCCTGGTAACTGCAGCTCCTACTGCCTTCTTGGCTGGTTTCACCGGACAGTCTCGAAGAAAGTGCCCCGAGTTTCCGCAATAGAGGCATAATTGCAGCTGTTTTCTCCTTTCCCGCTCCTTTTGTGTTAGTGGTCCTTTCAGGCCCCCTATTTGCATGGGTTCCCCGGAGTCTACTCCTTTGGTAGGAGTTGGTGGTTTGGAAAATACTCGAGCATCAAACTTGGAACGATCGGCCTTCCTGTTCTGCAGTCTGTGGTCAATTTGAACGACTAAGTCAATATAGTCCGAACAGTCTTGCGGGGGATTCACTACTTGGGCTAACACATCTTTGAGCTCTCCACGTAGACCTCTATAAAACAGCGTAATCCTTTTGTCCTCAGGCCATCGAGTTTCCACTATCAGTCTGTTGAAAGACGCAATATAAGCCAAAAGGTCTTCATTACCCTGTCGCAATGAAAGGAGCTCATTGTCCAAGGCCTGCCCCTGTGAATGTCTTGCAAACAGTTTTTCCATGCTGAGCTGAAAAACTTGAAAATCATGGAGAACCGGATCATCTTGATTAACTAGAGGGATCGACCAGTCTGCCGCATTGCCACTAAGGTACGAAAGCACGAAAGCTACCTTAGCTTGATCAGTTGGAAAGGCTGCTGGCCGGCATCCGAGGTTTCCATAGCGCCTGGGTGGGAGTTTTGCGATAGGCTTTGCGTTCTGTAATGCTCACCTGATTCCCGCAGAGGCGCCGGTCTTGACTGGGTGAATGCCGTATCTTCAAAGGTGATGTGTAACACACGGTTGGGTCTTTGGGCTGGACCTCTGTGCACTGTATGTCTGACTCGAAGAGTAAGATGTCTGCAGATAGAAAATATGGGATTAATGAACTGGGGTTATTGGGTGCCTCTCTCCTCTTCCCTTTCTCTTCTCCTGTAGAACCCCAAAGGTTAACACCCTCACCTTAGGTAAGTGAACGCCGAGCTCTCCATCTGCCTCGGGGCAGGGTGCCGTAACCAGTTTCTTCACTGGATAAGGGTGCAGGCCTCTTGACCTCAGAGGACTGCTGTCCGTCGTTAACTGCACGAACGGTAAGTTCTGGGCACTTCAAATGTCTTAAAAGTCTTTTGTAATGATATCTCTTGTTTTGCAGGGTTCCGGTGATGGCGGATGGCGGGCTGATGAGAGTTGAGGATCGAACCCACGTGAGGAATAGAAGCGCCTGGAAGCACGTAAGTAAGCGCTTGTAGCCTGCTTCACGATGCGCACTAACTGTCCGTTTTATCTTGCAGGAACAAGTTCGGAGCTTTAGAGAAGCTGAAGGGTGCTGGAATACCCACTGGATTCGGCGTGGGAAGGAGTAATGGCACGTGAGTAATAAAGTTGCCCAATATCTTTAAACGCACCTTCTTTTGTCTTTCAGATGCGGGATGCAGCGCCGAAGGCCTCCGGAGCGTGCGAAGAGCTGGTAAGCTTTTATCTTTCAGATGCCGGAATGCAGTGCGAAGACCTCCGGAGCATGCGAAGAGTAGGTAAGCCTTTGTCTTTCAGATGCCGGAATGCAGCGCGAGGCGTTGGTGACAGCCGATGGACCAGGTAAGAGATGCGCTGCCACTGAAGACCGTAGTGCTAACCTGTTCTTTCTTTGTCTTTACAGGTGCTGCTGAAGACTGGATTCCAGGATGGTAAGCCTTTGTTCCCATAGGCCCAGGATCAGAAGCAGAAGACACGATGAGCGTTCTGCTGCAGAGAATGCAGAATAACGCAAAGCAAGATTCATCCATCGGGTGTGGTTTAAATAGCCTCCTGTAGTGCTTAGGTGTCTCCTTCCACAGCCATGCCTAGGTAAGAAAAGAGTTCCTGCTTTCCAGAAGAGTTCCAGTGTTCTCAACCTAGGGAGTGGCTCCTGCCCCACCCAACAGGAAAAGTAGTCCCAAACAGAAGAGGATCAGGGGTTCAACTGGCAGGTAAGTAAGCAGCATGGTCTGCTGCAGGTAAGTCCACCCAAGCATTATGAGCCCGACGCTTCCAGCTCTGGGACTGGGCATCTTTATGAGCCTGGTGCCACTGGCGCCAGGACAGGGTCCAAAAGGTCCCAATTGGGACTGGCTGGCACTCGGAACCGGGGTTATGGGTCTGCTTCCAAGGGAGTCGGGCAAGTCCTGATCTTTTGGAAGCAGAGATCATGACACAGGTGAGGAGCAGTTCCAAGATGGTCTTCACAGACAATGAAGTAAAAATTGACATGAGCGTTACACATTGTCTGGGAATAGATTATAGAGAAGTGTCAGTAAGAATGTCAGTGTTTTGAAAGCAACCTCTGCCATTTCTCAAAGTAGTCTTAAGGTGGGTACCCAGTGTGTTATGGACCACTAGTCCCTATGATGTGGGTTTATTAAAAGGGATTGAGGCAGTTAAGATAAAGCTCAAACAAAGAGCTATTCTACCAAGGGCAAGGCAGTATCCCATATCAAGGGAAGCAGATGATGGCATTTGTGAGACAATTGCCACATTGATAAAACAAGGGATTCTAGTACCATCAGAATCACAGTGTAACACAGCAGTGTACCCTGTATAAAAGGCAGCAGGGGGTTGTGGCATTTTATCCAGGATCTGCGCCCTTTCAACCAGATAGTAGAGGCAGAATTTCCATTAGTACCAAATCCAGCAACAATTCTGTGTAGCATCCCAACGGAAGGTGCGCATTTCACTGTTATAGACTAGAAGAACGTCTTCTTTTCTATACCACTTCATGAGGAGTCACAAGATCTGACTTCCTTCCTATAAAGAAAATGGAAGTAGAAACATACAAGGTTACCACGGGGGTACTGTGAGTCACCATCCATTTGTAATAGGGTCTTTCAAATGGATATAGGCAACATACATATAGAGAGCACCGTCATACAGTACGTAGATGACATCCTGATTTGCAGCAAGACAGAAGACCAATGTCGAAATTACTCAGTGTATTTGTTGACAGCACTAGCAAAAAAGGGATACAAAGTGGACAAGGCAAAATTTCACGATTGCCAAGAGGAAGTGCTATATATAGGACAACTGATATCCCAGGCTGGACGAAGGGGGACTCCAAAAAGGGCAGAGGCGATTCACAGAACTCAGATGCCAAAGCTAGTGAGGGAAATGCAGCAGTTTCTAGGCCTCTGTAATTATTGCAGAGCATGGGTATATGACTATAGCACCTACACGAGACCTCTGTTAAGCAGACTCAAGGAAGCACAGAAGGGGAACGATAAGTTATTATGGACACATGAAATGACTGACATATTCGAGGAACTGAAAAAAGCAATATGCACAGCTCCAGTGTTAAGGATCCCAGTTTATCAGGACACTCTTTCTGCAATGGAGTAGTGAAGACTGCAGTACTCACACAGAAGACTACCCTAGGAAACAAGCCCTTAGCTTATTATAGTCGACGTTTAGACACAGTAATGAGAGGACACTACCCTGGTGAGCAAGCTCTGGCTACTGCCGCATTTTCAGTAGTAAAGTCAGCAAGTATTACTATGTGGTGTAGTACCACACTTTACTTGGATCATCCCCATTTTTGCAATTCTCGAAAGGCCCAAAAGTACTTTGACAACAAAGAGGGCATCCAGATACAAGGCGATTATCTCAAATCCTGCAAGCAAAATAGTAAGATGCAAGACTGTAAACACAGCGACATTCATAGTAGAACCAATAGAGGAAGGGGACTACGTACATGGAGCAATATGATGATATTCCCAAGGATGGGGAAAAACGTCTTGAGGGGGAGAAGTGCTCTATATTGACGTGTTATCGAGAATAGACCAGACGACAGGGGATAGAAATACTGGGACAGCAGTAGTGACAGTAAAATCAGATGGTACACCAGAAATGATAGTGAGGAGGAGATTGCCCTCACATTTTTTCAGCGCAAGCAGCTGTAACGCTCACCTTGTACCCACAGGGACACCACCCGACTGGGCTGGATCGCTACTGAGTTGGATTCACCTCTCCTGGGGACTCGCTCTGCTGTGGATCTATTCTAGAAGACAGGAGTTCTGTTTTAGCCACAATCACCCTCTCTCAGGGCCCGCCTCCCCGTGCTCCCCTAGCGACCCACTTAGAGTCTTCCTCACCTTGTATTTCGATAAGGTGTGCTCTCCGTCCTGCTGTTCTGTGCAGGGGGGGCGTCGAGGCTGGGCACCCTTACAGCCAAGTTACTTCACTGGCGTGGGCCCGGGAGTTCAGTCCTGCTGCGACTCCGTTCTTGAGGTATGTCTTTAGTCTTTAAAGAGAGTGTGTCCGTAATAGTAGTTGCCCTGTTCATCCTCTACTTCTCTCGTAGGTGCAGAAGGGGATGATGAAGACTTCGAGCTGATGGAGCGGGCGGTGCTCGAGAAGGTAAGTGAATGCGCAGAGCGCGGCGCTATGAGAGTCTTTAGAATTGGGCTAACCTGAGTTATTCTTCCCTTGCAGGTCGCCACAAAGTTCCTCAAAGAAGTGCGGCCAGATGGAAGTGGAACACAGAGTGGAAGGAGTCCGGACCGTTGTCGAATTCCAAGAGAGCTTCGATAGGTAAGCGTGAGTTTGAAAGGCGATGGATCAGGAGACAAACGCTTACTAAGTTGTCCTCTTCTTTTCTTCTCCCTACGATGTTGCTTGCTGATGAAGATGGGCTCCAGGCAAGACTCCGGAGCAATCGAGGAGCTGGATTGCAGAACAGGTAAGGAGGAATAATGGTGTTCTTCTTCTCCCTTGTAGATGAAGGCATGGAAAGCTGCAAGCAGGTCTCTGTGAACGACACGCTGCGAGTGCAGAACAATGTGAAGCACGTGCTTAAGCTTGGGCGTGGCTTAAATAGCCTACAGGTATCCCAGGTGCCCCAGGGCGGACCACGCCCTAGATGCTAGACTGTATGGTTCAGTTCCGAACTGAACCTTGTGGGGGCAGTCATGTTGGTCCATTCCCCAATGGGAACTCCATCTGCCATATGAGCCTGGCTCCAGGACAGCCGAGAGGGGCATGATTGGGCCCTTGGGGCCTTGCAGGAACACTGTGGCGAGGCCCAGAGACCCCGAGTCCACATGCCAGGGGCTATTGCCGTGACAGCAGCAGAGTTAGTAGCACTTATATTGCTGTTAGAAGTGCGTAAGGACCAGGACATCACAGTGTATTCCGATTCAGCGTATGTGACATCTACACAACATTCTGGGCTGTCACAATGGCTGAGGAGGGGCTTCCGACATGCTGACGGTACCCTGTGCAGCACACGCCAGTTTGGGCAGGCTCATAGATGAGGTACAACACCCAGCAGCCATATCGATCATAAAGTACCAGGCCCACATGAGGGGGCAGGTCACAGTCTCCCAGAGAAATAAAGACGGAACAAAGCACGTAGTGCATTTTCCAGAAATAACAGACTTTGACACACCATGGAACGCAGGTTTTCGTGTGCACAGCATGATTTTAAAGGAGGGTTAGAACACACTGCCAGCCACGAAGATAATGGAGCTTCAGGGGAGGGGCCCCAGTAGATGAAAAACAGTTGTGGATGAGAAGGGGGTTTTCAATATCTCCTACTGACGCCTTATGGTGACAGGAAAGCAAAGGCAATCCCATACTCCCAGTAGCATTATTACAGATTGCACTCGGGCAATTGCACCACCCTACTCACATTTAAAAAGAGCTACTTGCTGCACACGTAGGGGAAGAATGGTTCTGTCCAAACATAGCTGAGCATATAGCTTCATTTACAGAAAGATGGATGATGTGCAAGAAATTTGCTGCTATATATACTTTACGTGTAGTGAGAGGAACCATACCACGTCCAACTGATTCCTTCCAACATCTCCACATAGATTACATTGATATGATCCAGGTGTGCAAGGGCTACAGCTGCATGATATTAGTAGTATGCCTGTTTTCCCGATGGATCAAAGCTAGTCCCTGTTCATCCCCTGATGCCCTTAGAACAGCCAAATTCCTTGTCAGGGAAGTATTCCCACGATGGGGGTTGTGCAAGGTTCTGTGATCAGACAATGGACCTCACTTTGTGAATGAGACTTTTGAGCATATCACAACCCTACTGGGGATAAAGCACAGGAGAATTTGTGCGTTATCCCCATTAGGGTTGTGATATCACCCGCAAGCGAATAGACTGTGTGAATTCCTGAACGACCTGCTCAAAGACAAAAGTAGCTAAAATCATAACAACTTTGAAAAAAGGATGTGTTCTCTGCCTACCGTTAGCACTGTTTGCATTGCACAATCAGCTCGTGTCAGACCACCATCTAACCCACCATGAGGTGGTGAGAGGACGGTGCCTACAACTTCCCCTTGCTCCTCCCACTAGGGCATTAATGGAGGTGTATGCCACATCGAATGTTTGTGGAGATGAAATGTACTTATATGTGGCTTATTTGATGGCTAGTGCGTCTTTTATTTCTCATGAACTGCATTCGCAGGGGGAGAAGTTGAAGAACATTGAAGAGGCAATGGCACTGACAACCCTGTAGGACTTTTAAAAACAACTGTCGCGTCTAGAAACACTTGTGTACAGGCACGGTATAAATATCTTATATTATATCATAACTTTTGTTGTATCGAGGGGCCTCAGTCTTGCTTCAGAAATTTGTATGTCCCTGTTTCAAACCTTGATATGATATGATATGATATGATATTTGTAACGCGCCTATACACAAGTGTTTCAAGGCGCGACGAGGCAGGGAGGGAGGGAAACAAGGGGAAGACAGACAAACGATCCTACTAGGCCAGGTGTCATTCAGATCGCGCAAGTGCAGAGGTAAGGGGAAAAGGAGAAAGTGCAGGGGGAGGAGGTGGGGGGGGAAGTGCGGTACAAGGTAAGTAGCGTAAAAAATAAATAAATAATAAGTAATAAATAAAAGGGCCAGCTGGTGGCAAGTGCGAGGTAAGTGCAGAGCAAGTGCTGGGAAGGGGGCTGTAGGGATGCAGTGACAGTCCCACAGTGCAGGGGGAGCCAGGGAGGCAGTGCAAGTGGAGAGTGGCTGGGACCTGGACCGAGGTCGCTGAGAGTGGCTCAGATGCAGGTTTAGTGCAGAATTCAGTGGGGAGTTAAGCAGGTTTAGCAGGGGAGAGGGAGAGAGAAGGCAGAAGCGAAGAGGAAGGTTTTGAGGTGCTTCCGGAACCGGAGATGGTTCTCCTCAAGTTTCAGGGAGGCAGGAAGGCTGTTCCAGAGGGAGGCCCCTGCTGCGGAGAGAGATCTACCCCCAGCTCGTTGCTTCGAGAAGCGGCTGACCATGAGGGAGTTGGAGAAGGATGAGCGAAGGGCTCGTGAAGGAAGATATTTAGGAAGAGAGAGTTGAAGGTATTTAGGCCCCAGGCCCCAGAAGGCCTTGTGGACAATGCAGAGGGTTTTGAACTTAATCCTCGCAGCCACTGGGAGCCAGTGAAGAGATTTCAGTCCTGGAGAGATACGGTCCCTGGGCTTGAGGCCAAGGACAAGTCTCGCAGTTCTGTTCTGGATAAGTTGCAGAGGGCGGAGAGTGGAGGCAGGCAGATTAAGATAGAGGCTGTTACAGTAGTCCAGCCTTGAGAGAACCAGGGCTCGGGAGACAGTGAGCTTCTGGGGGAAGGAGAGGAAGGGAAGAATACCTCTGAGGAGGTGCAGCTGGTAGTGTGACTTCTTAGAGACGTCAGATATATGAGGAGAGAAGGAGAGTGTGGAGTCGAAGATGACCCCAAGGTTTTTAGCCTTGCAGGTAGGGGCAGGAAGGGGGCCAAGGGAGGCCGGCCAGAGAGCTGCAGGGAAGGAGGGAGTGGGTGTGCCGATGAGTAGAATCTCAGTCTTACTGGCGTTAAGGCAGAGGTCATTGGCGGCACACCATTCCTGGATAGCAGACAGACAGTCGGAGATGAGGGAAGGAGAGGAGGAGGCCGAGGGTAGCCTGAAAATGAGCTGGGTATCGTCCGCATAGCACTGGAAGTAGGGGCAGAGAGCGGCGATGCGGTGGGCAAGGAGTGCCAGATACTGGTTGAAAAGCCAGGGAGAGAGGTTGGATCCCTGGGGGACACCACAGGTGGAGAAAAAGATGTCAGAGAGGAAGGAGCCCATTTGGACCTGGGAGGGTCGACCGGAAAGGAAAGAGGTCAGCCATGCCAGAGCCTGACCAGTGATACCCAGGTTATCACGGAGACGGTTGAGCAGGATGGCATGGTTGACAGTGTCAAAGGCAGAGGAGAGATCGAGCAGAATGAGAACACAGGGAGTGTTGGAATCGAGGTTCAGGAGCAGGTCCTCACGGATGTTCAGGAGAGCAGTTTCCGTGCTTCGGGCCGCTCTGAAGCCGGATTGATGGTCATGAAGATTACCAACAGATTCAGCATGGAGGTTAAGCTGGGAGATGGCCAGTTTCTCCAGGAGCTTGCCCAGGAAGGGAGTGATGGAGATTGGGCGATAGTTGGCCGGGCAGGAGGGGTCGGAGGAGGGTTTCTTGAGGAGGGGGTGCACAAGGGAGTGCTTGAGGGGGGATGGGAAGACTCCAGAGGCGAATGAGTGGTTGCAAAAGGCAGCCAAGGCAGGAGCCAGGGAGTCGATGTGGTCCTTGATGGTTTTGGAGGAACAGGGGTGAACCTGTTTAGACGAGGCTTTCATAGATCGGACTTGTCTGGAAACCTCATCAGCAGAGAAAGGTGGAAAAGCAGAGAAGGAGGGCGGAGGGGAGGCTGCAAGAGAGCAAGAGGAAGAGCCGGGAAGAGAGGGAGGGAGGAGAGAGGAGGAGAGCGAGGACAGGATGTCCTGAGTTTTTGAGATGAAGTGCGAGGCCAGTGCGGTGCAGAGGGCCTGGGAGGGGACAGGAGAGGTAGAGACTGCAGCAGGGTTGGCCAGGGTTGGTTGTTTTGATGGACCGTTTATTGTCAAAAAGGCAACAGACAGAACAGTAAAGCTGCAAGGAAAGACATTTTGGAATTATATTGGAGTCGTCAAGCCTTGCCTAGCTAAGGCCTCTTCCCGACTAAAAGAACATGATTTGATGCAAGAAGAAGACAAAGATAAAGAAGAAGAACAGCAGCAGCAAGTTACTCAATCTAGGATGAGAGAGCTAGAGAAGGATAATACAGACCTTAAGTTAGGTACACTGTCCTTTCCTTACAAACAGCAATCATCGAGAAAGCAACTGCATTCATCGAGAAAGTAAAATAAAAAACTGCCTTACCCCATGATTTTCCAGTGACACAATTAATTTCAACAATGTTTTTTTCATTTTGTTATTCAAAAAGAGTCAGAACGTATGATCCCTCCAAGACAATTTTTTCATGCTTTTCTATTGTACGTAGCAGATACCAACCCTCAATTGACAAGTGGAGACCCATTCATTATTACTTTACTTTGGGACCAAAGAATAATTATAGTGTGGGAGTGATTGTTTTATGCAGCACTTGCCCAGTACTACCGGCGTAGAGCTTGAATTAACACACACTAACACGATAACAATGCATTTTTCAGGCCTTTCAGCACCAACCAACAGACTCCTGGAACATCGCAAGGCAACGAAATGAGGAGCGTGATATGGACTGTCATTATAATGTTTTGTGTTTTCTGTTGTTTCTACTTCTTTACACTCCTTGATTTAAAAAATTGTTGCTTGCACATGCACAAGCTTAAACCCATACTAACGTAACCCCAGGCCATGCTATCATGGAAGTCATGTTGAGGCAGGTTGTAAGCATTGCTATAAAAGGAAGAAGAATAAGGCACAGCGCAGAGGTAGACTTTAATCAAGTAAACTCCTATATAATTAATTCTGCCTATATATTAAACAACATGTGGTATAGCCAACTGGCTAAGGGTGGGAAACAAATGACCAAAGATAGCTGTTTTGTCTGCTTTGTCATACCCTATGCCATGAGTGCTTCCAGAATGTTTGTGGCAACTGAAAAACCAGCAGCAAGAGCACAAACCTCATGTGCATGTCACTGTGCACCACAAATGGACGATTTCAAGGGAAATGAGCAACACTAAGGTGGATGCCCACGAAAACATTTCAGTACGAAGATAGCTCCATAAAGACCCAAGAAATTTTAGATGATTATTTGAATACAGATAAAAGCATAAAATGTATTCCAGAAAGTCAGCGAAAAGGAGAAGTGCAGACAGTGACACTAAAGGAGTTGCAGTGTCCCAAGACAGGACAGTCAGAAATAGGAGGAATGTCAAGATGTTGGGAGAGACCACATATGCTGGAGTATGGACAGAAAGATGGAAAGAGGGAGTAGTTGAGTGTAAAGCATATGCTCTCCTCACAGTTCCAGTGGAGGTAGTACAATGAGAAAATGACCAATGCCTCAAGGAATGGGAAGAAAGTACCTAATTGCTCACATGGGTCGACAAATGAAGCAGGACTCATGGCCATTATTCTGCTCAAGGGAGATGCTTTATGTTTCCAGAAGGAAGGACAGGTAAAGGTTGGGGAAAATGCGAACTGCATACAGATTTTGAAGATACAGGAATGAAGGTTGGAACAGCAGTGCTCATGGACCACTACTGGGCATGTGCGTTGAAAGCATAACTAGAGCTGCCATCCAACTGGGGAGGAATATGCTCACTCATTCATCTGAATACCCCAGCATTGGTAGTGCCCCAGAAGGACATAAAAATAGATGGTTTCCATAAGATAGATAACAAAAAAAGCAAGAAGAGGTCTGCAGAACTGACAGGAATAAAAAGGGGAACCTATGTCTCATCAGACATGGAAATGACATTAGGTTTGAGACCACCAGAACACAGGCTGTTTAGGAGGACTGAAATGTTCTTATCGTCTATTGTTCCAGCAGTACAGATGAACACAAATGCCAAGTCTCTCCAGATTACCCGTGGGGAGCTGAAGCAGCCAATAAACTCATCCGTCAAAGGGTTCCAAGCCATCAAGGAAGAGCTGAGACTTGAGGAAAAGGGGATTGTTGGGAGCTCAGTGGCGCTGGTTGTGGGCTAGGAGATCCCAGAACCTACAGTTCCCATGAGGACATGAGGGATGATGTGTGCACACATGTGCACGCAGTTGTGTCCTATTTAAACTCCTCCCCCGTCTGTGCTGCTTGTTGGTTATTGTTGGCGTGCTGGCACATTCCAGAGGGGAACAAGACGGTGAGCTGGTGGACTCTGGCCCCTGGTGATGAGGAGAAGGGAGGAGCAAATACTGCTGGAGCTCTAGGAGCTACGGCTCTTTCTGCGTCCCTCACTGGGGTACAGAACATGACACAGTGAATGCAGCTCGGCCGCTCAGCGCTGGAACTGGATTGACTGGCAATGTGCCGTCTCCCTGCCAGGCCTCAGTTAAGTGCACACTAGGTGTTGAAAGGAACAGGGGAGGTTGTGCATTGTGTGTGTGATGCTATGTGCTTATTGCTTAAAAATGTTGTATTCTTACAAACTCATGAGGAAAAGTCACAGAGAGTGGAAGTACGGTATATTGTTTGCTGCCATGCGAGTTTCTAACAAAACAATATGTCTTCATGTGGAGATTCAGGGAATACAAAGGTTTGAGGTGTCACGGATGCTATATGTTGTTTTGTGCTGCTTGCTCTTGTCAGTAATCTGTAAGGGGCATGTTCTACCACCTTATCTGTCAGAGGTGCACTCACTGAAAGACATCCCTGCTTGGCATCAGTGAAAAGGGGTACCCTGGAGACGAATTGGGGTGCTACTGATATATGTTATGCACTATATTGAATGTCCTGCTTATGTCTTGTTTCATGTTGTGTTGCAATTTCTGCTCAGGAGATATCCCTGAGCACTCATATGCTTATGTTAGTCGTTTGTTTAGGGAATTACTGTTTGGGCTAAGAGGCAATGCTCTTAAACAAGAAGGATGTTGCACTGGAAGTAGGAGAAGGTTTTCAGATGTTCTAGCAACTCACAAATTAAGAAAGTTAGTTACCTTGATGTGTTTCATGACATGTATGTTTTTGCCTTACTCCCAGTACCTATCCAATTCAAGAAGCCTAACCCTCTTTCTGGTTATCCTAACACCCCCTACCTATCCATAACTTCTCCCTAACCCTCTCCCCCCATTGGCTGCCTGGTGGTTACCTGTGAATACTATTCAGGAGCCCATGCAAACCAAGGTGGGAGGGGTCAACTGCATTTGGCTTCCGTGGTCAGGAAGGAGTTGCGAGATACTCTAGGGGTGTGACATATGAGAGCAGGGAGGCTGATGGCCCCCCAGAACAGATATGTTGTGGATCTCCTCACGGCCATGGAAGGAGGCGTTTGTGCCAAGATAGTGTCTTCTTGCTGTGCATTTCACCTGCTAAGGACGAAGATAATGGAACACTGACAGAGACCATCACTAGGTTTTCTGAAGTACATATGTAGTTGGAGGCAGAAGTGAAACATAGTGGAAAAGATGAAGCTTGGTTGTCATACGTATTCTCATGGATGCTGACATGGATGGAAGATGGACTGAAGGTACGGGCAGGAGCGCTACTACTCGTTTTGATAGCACTTTCCATCATAAAAATAATAATAGCACAGCGTAGAAAAACAACAAAGAAGACTTTAGGGATGAAGGTGCTGATTGACATAAAGACAGAGGAAGAGAAAGAGGCAAAAAAGCAGAATGCACTGAAAACACATCTTACACAGTGTCCTCTGTTCCTGACAGGAGCAATGTTTGAGTACCCATACAACAAACCTGACCATTGGGAAAGTGGGTTTGGTGCACCCCAAATGGAGACTGCAGTTACATCGCGTGCAGCTTAGATGACAATGTCACGTACTATGGCTATCTCTGAGGAATAACAAAAGTGTGGCTTCGAAAACTGCAGATAAACAAGGAGAGTTGTGCAGTCAGTGTGGTGGATGTATGGGCCAGAGGGGGGATTGTATATGAGGGGGCTAAACCTGACCCTCAAGCCCCCAGCATGACTCTCGACCCAAAGGCAGAGAAACGATAGATCACTGACATCACGATGTAGCCACGTTTATACATGAAGTACATATTCATCCATTCATGAAGCTACATTGACCTGCACTAGTGTATTACATATACGCACAAAGTACATGCTTATGAACTGCTTTAGGCAGAGGACGGATACACCTACATATTGCTATATTCATATCTTTCGCCAAAGCTGAAATACGTTTGATGCACAGAATACGTGTATTTAGCTTGCATATGCTTGACTGCTATTAACATAGAGAAGCGATGAGGAGTACTATAGAAGCTAAAGGCCACAGACCCAGCAAGAAGGGGTACAAGTTTGAGAAACACTGACAAGCTGACATGATCGCTGCAGCTCGAGGCAAGCAGAAACAGGACACCCAGCCAAGGGCAAGGGGGAAGCAGGAGAATTCCACCTATCGAGATAGTAAGCCACCTGCAGAAATTCAGGCTAAAATTCTTATAATTACAAGCCAAAGGGCTCAATTTCGTGGTCTTGACACACGTGACCCAGAGGGTGAAGACTGTTTCCATGTTTCCAGAGAACTTGAGAGAAGAAGATACAAGTGTTGACAACAAATCGCCAACTGACTGCACTCTCACAGGCTTGGGTGACAGAGTATAGCAACATTAGGGAATGCTTTGCACCTTCATTTAATTTCTCATTTCCTTAAAGAGGTACATTCAGTCTGAGAACTGTCTAGGCTCCTAGGGTTTGGGGGGATGTGCTTTATCCAATTCAAATTCACCTTTAGCATGGGGATGTAATTTATTGCAAAGGTCAATGGTCTTTCTGCAACCCTGCAACATAGTAGATGGGTGCTCTTAGAGGTGGTCCTAGGAGGATCCACTGAACATAGCTAGCCAATCTCTGAACTGACCTATATATTCTTTATATAGCTCGCCTAAAATGGCCAATGTCCAGGCCCATTAGGTTTCCAGGAGGGAACCAGAATTTGTGACATCCTACCAGAATAAAATTGGATGACACATGCCTAGAAGCTGAGAGCTCGAGACAAATTTTCCTGCTGTAATCCATGTTTTGTATACATGCAAATAAACTACACTAACTTTGCCTTATGGCTGAGTCTTTCGTTCTTGTGGCTGGGAGTGTTTGATGGGCCCAAGTGTGCTCTGCTTTTATCTATTGTGACTAAAAGAGAAGCCTGGCCACACCATGCCCTTGGTTCACTCTTCCAGTGTCAAGTAGCTATTTCGTTACTACTTTGACGAGGGAGATCCTGCTGATGCCATCTGCACAGTTCTGGTCCCCAGTAGCCATATAACTGCCACGGGTGTGAGAAACATTACATTGTGTCCCACTCTCCACCTTCTTGTATCCCTACCGGGTCTTGCGTGGCTCCCTTTACCTTCTCGTGGGATGTGGCACATCAACGGTCCTTCCTGGGATGGGTTTTTTGTTGGTGGCTCCTGGAGTGCATTTACAATCCTCTCCTCCATGTGGTCTTGACTCCGCTCTGGGACCTGACGGTCCACGTAGTTACGATCACGCCACCATGTCTTCCCTTTGCCCTCGCAGTTGGGTCTGGTTTTCCGAGACCCACAATGGACTCTCGTAGCCTGCTGCCAGCATCCCCTGCACAGACTTTCTTCCAGCCCTCACTCGGAGTTCAAAACTCCTGAGCTCCAGCAAGCTTCTGGCTTCCCCGCTATCAGACTTCCTTTAGTCCATCTACTCTTTCCTTTTCATATGCATGACTGCACCCCGGCACAGCAGCCACACCTGCAGATAATGTCTATTTGGCATTGCTCATGCCTCTGGTGAGCCACCTTGTGGCAGTACTGTAATATTCCAGAGGACTGGGGGGCTTGCATTAATGATATCACAAGTCAGAAGAGTATCTAAGGCCCATCATAACCTCCCCTGGCAATAATGGAAGACTCTGGGGTAAGGTTTACTGTCTTTATTCTCCAATAGACAGGGATGATACAGGAAATCACAAATCACCAGAAATAATAGCTCCATAACTGGTGTCACTTGTTTTATACCACGGTAACGTCACAAACATAAACTATGTGCCAAAAACCTATGGGACTTCCAGATTGGTTAGCTTGAGTCTATTACCTACAGAGCCAGTACACATTTGAATCCTCATTGGTCTACCATGTCAGATGGCTTCGCCTGAGACGTCCCTGAAAAATATCTTATACATTGTTGCAGGGTTGCACGAAGACCATTGGCCTGTGCAACATTTTACACCACCCCATGATCAGAGCTCTTGGATTGGCTAAATCAGGTCCTCCCAGGCCTGGGAACCTCTTCTGTTCCCAGTGCCCAGTGTACCTTTTCAAGGTAATGGGAAGCCCTATCTGTCCCCACTATTGCCAATGGTCTGATCACCTAGCCCGAAAGAGTGCGTTTAGGTTGCAAGTTTTAGTGGGCAACGCATGTAACAGTCTTCTCTGCTTCACTGGGAACTGCTTATCTACACACCACAATTAAATGGCCATTGTTTGGCACTGCTGGGTCATGGGTGCAAAGACCACAAAACAAAGCCCTTGTGTCTGCAATTATGAGGACTTTATTCAGAATTCTTGAAGGTGGCTCACTGCCTCGGGAATCAGGAATTTTGCGCCTGCCCTTGTCCTTGGTTGCGAACACCTTCTCTGTGCTTCGGGCTGCAGAGCATGTATCTCTCCCTCCATATAGTTGAGGCCTGTGGTCTCATGTGTATTCACTACAGTCATCCTATGGTTTCGCTATGTGTCCTAATATCTTCTTAGAGGTTAGTTGTGATAGAGCCCTATAGGTTCCTTATGTGTTTCCATAGCTCCTTATCATTAGTTGAAATCGTAAGGAACTCATGGAGGCAACAGCAAAGACAGACATGTGTTCAAGGGTGTTTATTAAACTGTAAATGCAGGGTGGAGAAAAACCTAACCTAAACCTAAATCTAAGATGGGAGCAAGCTTCGACCATCATATAAAAAAATAAGGCAGTCCTTGTGGTGTCTTGTCAAAGTAAAAGTGCTATACTAAGGTTTATACTAGGGTTTTCAATAAAGAAAGAAGTGTTCACACATAATAAGTCAGGATGTGATTGCCAGGGATCTCCCTTCCCCACGTTTTGAGCATGGGACCAAGTGGATCTCCTGAGCACAGCATACACTCAAGCTTTTCCAGCACAAGCCGACAGTTTTGTACCAGCTATTAAGTTCTTCGATGGTTAAGTCTCTTTTCAATAAAAGTCTTTTGACTTTGAGGGCCTGATGTATTCAACAAAACAAACAAAAAGTTATTTTCCCATGATGAACTTTGGGGTGATGACTTTTCACCCCTGGATCTCCCTCATTTGAGTTCGGACCCCTTTTTGACGTCAGACTCCCTCCTTCGGGTATAGCTTTTCTTGCATTCGCAAATCTTAATCTCTTTTTAAACAGCTCTTCAGGTTTTGCCCTTTCAGTTGGCGTGCCTCTGCTGGGTTCACTCTGGCCAACTGTTGCTAAACGGTTCACTATGGACATCCCTTGGTCGGGTTCACTCCTGTCAACACACTGTATTTCGGGACTTTAGACTTTGCCCCCTTTTTTTCGGCATCCCTCCTTCTGGTTCACTCTTGCCAATCTTGTCAATAATATCTTTGTCATTCAACTCTTACGATGTGGGAGTCATTTCCCTTAGCTTCATATTTCAAACAGTTCACTGTGGACATCCCTCGGTCATTCCTGGCAACACAATGTTCTTGGCGACTTCCGGTTTTTCACCCTTTTTGTCAACATCCCTGCGCCCGGTTCACTATTGCTGACTTTTGCAACATACTGTGCATCCGCTAATTTCACCAAGTGGGATTAATTTTCCCTCAGCTTCACAAACACACAATCATCTGTCGGTCAAAGACGTTCAACTGTACAGAGGATTTTAAAGACCCCTGTATGACCACTTTGACCCCTTTTTGCCTTTTCCCAAGGCCTTCTGGTCATAGTAGTTTCAACAATCAGGTAATTATCCAGAATTTCCTCGAGTGAGCACCCACGTGGTGCCTGATTCCTCTGTTGCTAGTGTTCCCCCTTCTTGCATCACAATCTTATTATACTTTCACAGTTCAATTAGCCACTTGCTATTTTTCTCTCCCCTCGACTCACCGACTGTGATCAACCGCTTGGCTTTCTTTCTCTTTGGAGTCAAGGTTGGTACCACGGAGACCATTGTCTCTCCCCGGGTTGTTTATCAGCCGAGGATGGTCTTGTGTACCATGGACATCTGCTGCAACACACGCTGGCTATTGCTCGCGGTCTTACGATTCCTTCTGCAGAGGTTTCACGGGACTTGGTCAGAAAGGGCAAGGTTGCTTCTCTCTTAGTAACCCTCTCAATACGTGCCATCTTTCTCCTTCACTTGTACTTCGGTGCTGAGTTAGCTCTCACATCACGCGGTTTGCCTTTCTTGTACTTTGCTCTTGGGCTCCACATTTTATCCCTGTGAGGAAAGGAAAGGGTTGTCAGGTGTGTGTGATTCTGATTAATTGCCTGACTCTGTGTCGGGACATGTCAGGTAAACAGCTGTAGAGTTTGTCTGGCATCTTCCACAGGGTAAGAAAGTGCTTATGTCGTGAGAAATTATATTATCTGTCTTAGTAGGGTTGGTAAATTAAGAAGGGTGAGATGGGTAAGATTTTTGAGACAAACAGGAATGACCGGTATTATTATCTTGAAATAAACACTTGATATTGTAGGAACGTTAGTATTTTGTCTGAGTATACTGGGTGTTCGGAAAAGGATAACCAGAGGGACATGGAGATGAAGGATGGGGAGTATTACGATGGAAACCAGGAAAACAAGGATTCTGGGAGTTGTGGATTTTAAAGGTAACAGGGTTTGCGTTCCTATTTGGTTTATCAGAGTTGCAGGGGTGGTAGGATTTAATTAAGGGAGCTTCTTTGTGCAGAAGGGAGGTAGATGTGGAATAACCAAAGCAAATCTCAGGGACTTTGTCCTCCTCACCTTTTTCCGTGTATAGTACTGCATCTCACTTGCGGCACTACCTCAAGCATAACCCCGGGCTATCCTCCCTCGCTCACCCACCCTCAGGATTGCAATTTGAGAGCGCCAGCCCTCTCCTGGCCACCTGAATAAGGTGATGCCATCACAGTTAGACTTCGCTGTCAGTGAACTTGATCCATTGATGGGACACCTGTCTCCTCAAAGTCGTCAATTGGATATGGTTGGAAAGGTCATCTGAGCGAATATCTCTTTGCATATGTAGGATAGATTGGTGCAGTCGGCGCTGAACCAAACAGGGAGTTACTCTTTCATTCTTCATTATGTGGGTTGACATTCACATAGGGGTCATGGTGGCTATTGCAGGGACACCATCTTCAGTCCCCCTTCTAGTAGCCTTGTCAACCACACCTCCAACTTATTCAGCTTCAACTTCAGGAGCCAAATCTTCATCACTCCCCCTAGGTGTTCATAGAATCTCGCATGGTCTTCCATACTCCATGTCATGTAAAAACAACAACCCTCCAGGGTTGCACCAAACCCATTTTCCCCAATAGTCTCTGGTGTCATCAGGGTTCTTGAACATTATCCCAGTGGGGAACAGAGGACAATCTGTTATCGGGGCTCCCAGAGCATCTCAAGCTACAATTATCTTGTCATCTTTGGAATTCGTATCTACCAGTACCTTCATTCCTACGGTCTTTTATGTTGTTTTTTGACATTGTGTGATGCATATTCGGATGATGCAAAGTCAGTAATACCAGTATTAATGCTGCAACTAACAACTTCAGTCTGTTTTCCATCGATGTTGGTATCCATGAAAAGATGTATGATAGCCAGTCTTCCTCTTTTCCTGTAGCATTCGTCTCTGCTTCCATTTTGGCATGCATCTTTGATAATCTGGTAACTGCTTCAGTGAGTTTCCCATTGTCTTTGTCATTTGCTGGAACAAATGTACAGCAAGAAGACCCAATCTTGGCTTGGTGCAAACTAGTCCTTCCATGGCTGTCAGGAGGTCCAGAACATAACTATTCTGGAGTGCCATCAACCTTACTGCTCAGAACTCTTCCTTTATTGCATTGACCCACTGGACGGTTGAATGTATTGTCCGCATTAGCTCTCATCTCGTGATCTGGAGCCATTTTGCATTTGTGCTGGTCTTCACTGCGGGAACAATGGAATGGGAAAAATATTTCCATTCTGCTGAACAGTTTAAGCTTGGGTGGTATCGCATCCAGAGACTCCTCCATTTTCGTTGATGCAGTTTCCTCTTTTCACTCTCATTAGCTCTATAGATCTTTTATTTCTTCTGTTAGTGTCCATCTCAGGAAATCCATCCTTCTTAATTTCCTTTAGTGGTACTGGTGTGCTGGTGTGTTGATGTGCACCAGTGAGAACACTCCTCCCTTGGGTGGTAACTTCTCATACACCTTCGATCGGCAGGCCCAATAGTGATCCATTAATACGGCCGTTCAAACTTTCATGCCTGAAACTTTTATTGTCTGCATGCATTGCTTGTTTTCTCCAACTTTCTTTGGACCATCATTCTGGAAACATCATGCTGCTCCTTTGATTGGGACTATAGGCATGGGCCCAGCTTCATTTTCTACTCATGGTAATAAGTTTGCGCTTGCTTCCCATTCTTTGTCATTTTCTTTTGTAGTATATAAACTTTAACTGTTAGGTGTGAATGTGCCCTGCTCCCCACCACCCCTACTTTCCATCCATCAGCTGTGTATACTTGAACATACACCAGCATCTGTGATCTCTCCCAGCATCCTGGTTCTCCCCCTATTTCTGATGGCCCAATCTTAGGACAGGGTATCTCTTTTAAAGTTATGGATTTGGTTTCTTCCTTTTTTGGACTTTCAGTTATGCATTCTGTAGCCTGATCGTTTACTAGTAATCTTCCATCTTGACTAGGGTCTATATGTAGTTGTCTTCATATCGAAAGATCTTCTGAGACATCCACCTCAAGGTTGTTCTTTACCCATGGAATCTTCCCCCATGTGATGCACATTGATAGGTACATGAGGCATTGTACTCTTGCTGCTGGAATTTCAGTTGCCACAAATGTTCTGGAGGCATGCATGGCATAGGGGATGATGGAGCAGACATAGCAGCTCTCTCCAGTCATTTCTTTGCCTATGTTGGTCGTGTGCTTGTAGCACATGTTATTGGAGACCCAGCCTGTATCAGCTAAATAGGAATCAACCCCTCCTATATCTAAATCAGCACTGCGCCTACTTCTCTTTACTCGTTTGGCAGTCCTTATTTCTTGACCTGACATGGTAGCCACACCTGCCAGAACTGGGGTCACGTTTGTAAGGGGTCAAAGGTTGCGTTTCTACAGAACGTAATCTTTGCCAAAAAATGGTGGTAAAGATGCAGAGAGAAACAAAAACACAAAGCATCACTATTACACTTTTAATAATGTTACCCATAACTTATTCCGCTTTGGACTCTTGTGTAGTTCCAAGTGTGATTATCAACCCACCTGAAATTCACCAGAAATGCTTGATTGCATGGTTAGTACATATTAGCTCAAGCTCTGTGGGTGTAATATTGTGCAAATTCGATAAAAAATAACCATTCCCACACAATGCGTATTCTAGGGTCAAGAAGGATTTCAATTACTAAGGGACTTCCTCTGCAAAGTCGTGGATATGTCAGGGCCAAGGGGATCAGAAAGGCACGAAAGAATAAACTGGGAGATGGTCTTCTTTTTCATTCGATCTTGTAGCGAAATGGACAAATTGACCCTGATATGTTGTCAGCTGAGGATCCTGAGGAATCATGGAACACAAATAAAATCAGGGGCCACTTTCACCATGAATAGCTATGTGTAAGAAAAGGACAGTATGCCTTTACTTTTGATGTGTAGGAAGTCCGTTCCCTATCTCTCTTACTCCAGAGCATGTGATCCTTGGTTGAACTTTGTTGGATTGTGACTGTCTTTGCTATGATATCATATGATGTGGCATTTATAACACGCCTGTACACACGTGTTTCTAGGTGCAACAATACAAGGAGGGGGAAACAAAGGGAGGACGAGACCATGATCTTACTAGGCCTTGTGTCCTTCAGATCGCGCAAGTGTGGGGAAGCTGGAACGGGAGAAGTGCCAGGGGTGAGGGGAAGGTAGAAGGAACTGTAGGGTTGCAGATACAGATCCTTAAGAGGAGGCAGTGTAAGGGCAACTGGACCTGCAGGAGCCTGGGCCTGAGTTCAGAGGGTAACCAGGTGACCAGTGCACGGAGCAGTAGGGTACATCAGGTACAGAGCATTCTGTAATTCTTCTTGCACAACATTGGCCGCCTCCCCATCGCTGCTAGGAGAGGTCTCTGCTCGACAGAGTTTCACATCCCTGAGGAAATTCTAAGATTTCTAACCATGTTTCTTCACTGCTCTATATGTCACTTCCTCTACAGTATGGGTGCACGTGAACCAGGGATTGTACCACGTCTGAACGTAATTTTGGAGTAACTGTGTCCCCCGGGTAGATCTGTGGTGGCAAGAGGCGATTCTCACTGATCACTGTATGCCATTCTCACTGATCTCTGTACTGTTATCTTCTTTGCTCTTCTTGGACCTCTCCTGTCATGCCTGCAGTTGGCCAGAAATGAAAGACACGCTAGCTATCAAGACATCAGTGAAATCATAGATTTATTGCCCCAATACATTAGACACAGACTCTGCATCAGTTAAGGCCCTAGTTGAAGGAGTCTGGGGAAGTCGCATGCACCATCCGGTTACCACCTCATGTGGGTTAAGTGGTGGTTGAACCATCGTTTATTGCGCAATGCGAACAAAGCTAAAGTCAAACAATGGAGCCAACTTTTGTTCAAGGTTGCTAATATTTTTGCTACAGTCTCCTTAAGCAGCCCATTCAGGTGCTCACACACTGGCCTTCATTACAACCTTGGCGGAGGACTATGGTGCTATTAGCACCATGGTCCATGCCGCTAAGGTTACGATTCCGCCATGGTGGATGGCAGAATTACCGCCCCATTCCAAGGTGAGTCGGGCGGTAATTCCCCATTCACCATTTGCCCTTCCCCATTCCCATTTTTGCCCCCATAGGGTATAATGGGAATGGGGAAGGCGCTAATTACGGCACCGTAAATTACGGTGCCGTAATTAGCTCCAAAGTCCCTGCTAAAAGCAGGCGTAAAACACCAACCCGCAAAGGGACACTTGTAATCAGGCGTTAAGGGTTAACCGCGCTGACGGTGCCGTTAAACCCTTAACGCCTGAGTTGTAATGAGGGCACTCTTTTTGCTTGCAGGTGATATGCACAGGAGAACTTGTGTTGAATCCCTAATAGTGTTGCGATATGTTGAAGCATTTCATTGGCAAAGTGAGGGCTGTTGTCAGACCGCAGGTCCTCACACACACCCCATCTTGGGAAAATCTCTCTAACAAGGAATTTTGCCACTCTAAAGGCATCAAGACGGGCACAAGGACCAGCTTTCACCCATCAGTATAATCGCACACAACCACTAGCATGTAGCGGTAGCCCTGGCACACTTGGAGCATGTCAACATAGTCGACAGGAAGGTGTTGAAATGGGCCCAGTGGGTGACATATGGCTCCTCTCACTACCCTTAATGTATGGCCTGCTATAAAACTGTTAGGCAATGCAATTGGTCATAAATTCTGCCACATGTTCCGACAAATTGGGACAAAACCAGTCTTCTCCAATGTTAGCAGCAAGTACATCCTTCCCATGTGGGTAGGATGAAGTAGTTGTGTCAGTGCAGTGGTTTTCACATGCTTTCCTGTCACCACAGGCCATTCTAGGGGGAAACAGAACACCCCTTCTTCATCCATAATGTCTTTTCTTCCCTTGGATCATTTCCTTGCAACTCCATTATTTGTGTGACTGATTACGCATTCTACCTTTCCTTTAGTACCATAGTCTGTGCATAATGACACGCTCAGGATGGGGTACCCATGTCTAGGATATCCTTGAAATATGATGTGCGCTTTGCTTCTGAGTCTGCTGCTTAATTTCCCCTGGAGATGGGATCCCCCCCTCATGTGGGCCTGGCACATCAAGACCGCTATGTCTATCAGGAATCAGAGCGCCTCTATCAGTGTACCCAATAAGTGTGCGTGTTGTACTGGCATGTCGTCAGCACATCAGAAGCCCATCCTCAGCCAGCGTGACAGCCCAGAGTGTACCGTAGACATCACGTAGGCTGAATCTGAATACACTGTCACTTCCTGGTTTTTACTCTGCTCCAATGGCAAAATGAGAGCCACTAAATCTGCAGCCTGTGCTGAGAAATGTGATGGTACTGTGCGCTTACTACTACTTCACTTGTTCCATCCGCTTTTAGTCTTATTACCGCTGTCCCAGTATGTCTCTCTCCCATGATCGAGTCTATCACTGATGAACCGTCAATATGAAGTACCACACCCCCCTCAAGTGGCTTCTCTCTCACACTCGGAATGTCATCACAACTTTCTATGTTTGTGGTGCAAACGTGTACATAGTCTCATTCCTCTATGGGCTCAGTGACGAATGTAGTCGGCTTCACAGTCCTCCATCTCAATACCTTCATAGCTGGATTTGATAATATCACCTCATACCCCGAAGCCCTATGTGTGGTCAATCTGCTCTTGGGCAGTTCCAGTATCGTGAAGAGAGCATGCTCCACAAAAAGAGTGGTGCAGCATCCCATGATAATACTTGCAGACTCGTCTACTGCAAATGCAACAGCAGTCAATGCATGTTCACAAGAGTAGTACCCTCTCATTACTGGATCTAATTTTCTGCTATAATTCACTAATGGTTTGTGACCCATCGTTGTTTTCTGTGTGAGCACTGTGGTCATTACCAATCCGTTGCAGTGTGAGAACAAATACAATTCCTCTTGATAGTCTGGGATCCCTAAAACCGGAGCTGTGCATATCTCTGTCTTCAGTTCCTCAAATGCACTGGTCATTTCTTCTGTGTATGGTAGTGTGCCCTACCCTCTTTGTGCTTCTTTCAGGGGGTTTAACAAAGGACTTGTTTATGTGCTTCAATCAAATACCCACACTCTGCAATAGTGGCAGAGACCTAAAAACTGCTGCATGTATCTCACTGGCATGTGTTTTGGTGTTGTGCAGATTGCCTCAGCCCTTTCTGGTGTCACTGTTCGTCTTTCTTGAAATATCAACTGTCCAATGTATAGCGCCTCTTTCTGGCAATATTGTAATTTGGCTTTGTCTACTTTGTATCCCTTTTCTGCTAGTACGATCAACATGTGCACAGAGTGATTTTTACACTGCATTTCTGATTTAGTGCAGATTAAAATGTCATCCATATACTGTATAATGGTGTTTTCCATTTCTACAATGCATTTGAAGGACCCTATTGAATATGTGGCAGCCTATTATGTTTCCAATTTTATTTCTATATAGAAGCAAAGGTAAGTCCTGTGACTTTGGGTGAAGTGGTATAGAGAGGAAGGCATTCTTCAAATCTATCACTGTGAAGTGGGTAGCTTCCAGGGGAATGCAACAAAACATTGACACAGGATTTGGAACTAGAGGACATTCTGCCTCTACAATCTGGTTTAAATGTCACAAATCCTGTATAAAATGCCTTTTTTCACAGGGTACACCACGGTATTGCACTGCGATGCTGATTGTGTCAGAATGCCTTGTTTAACTAATGCTGCAATTTTCTCATAAATGTCCTCATCTGCTTCTCTCGACAGGTGTATTACCTTGCCCTCAGTAAAAGTGCTCCAGGTTTGAGCTTTATCTTGAGCTTTATCTTCACTGACACTATCCCTTTCAAGAGCCCTGTGTCATAGGGACTTGTGTCCAGAAGACACTGGTTACCTTTGTGAAATCTTCCTCAAGAAATGGTGGCAGTGCTTGAAGCATCATGGCCATTCTCTGTGGGACTTCCCTGTAGTGTATTCTCACCCAATATGTGATGTCAAACACCATTTCATGATCTGAGCAATTGTCCTGGAACAGTTCCTTCTCAGTCACAACAATGAGCCTGCAAGCCTCCCCCACTACAATCAGTGTCCTCGAAGCTCGTCCTGTGTCATCTGTCCCATTAAATGTTATTCTGTCTCCTCCCACTATCACTGCCTCAAGTTATAGTGAGATCACTTTGCCCTCTGGCTCACCTAATGGTAATCCTGGTCTGAATATGTACTCATTGGGAAAAGACCATTCTTTTGCCATAATCCCCAGGGCCCATGCAATCCCTACTTGCACTCCATATTGAAATAGCTCTAAATCTGCTGGCACCCCCCTCTGTACCATGTGACTGCAATAGGCCTGAATAATTTCACTTAGGTTCAGGAAGTGATCCCAGGTGTGGAACACACTATCCCTTAGTCTGTGAATGAAATGGTCATGTTAAGTTTGCTCATGATGTCCCTTCACATGATGTTCACTGCAGTCTGTTGTGAACACAATAGTGGTAGAGCTAAGTCCTGCTCCCCTATAGAAAGTGAAAGTACATCTGTAAAAGGAACCAAAGCCATCACCCAGGAGAATTCTGGCACATTCTTTGCATTGCCTGACCTTGGGTAACTTCTGAATGGGAGATACTGCCATTTAATCTGCGTGTGTCAATGGTCCGTCATTCTGCTGTGCCGCTTGTGGTGACTGCATGTGACCATGTATCTGCGGTGCAGGTGGTGCCAATGGGTATGGCTGTGCGTGACCTTGCAAATGGGGTGTCTGCGGGATGGGGTGGTACGCTTGTGTTCGCACATCTTGTGTCTGTACCTGCCGCTGTGTTGGATCTTGGGCATAAAAGTCAGTCTGCTTTCCCTGATATGTTGGCTGGTATTGCATTCTCCCATTTCGTTGCATGCCCCCTCTTCTACACACTCAAAAGATGTGCCCTATCTGTCAACACACCCAACACTGAAGTGTTCCTCCCACTGGTCTCTGATAGCCCGTGAAGACCACTCTTGTCCCTGTTGCATCTGATGTATGTAACCTCTTCCCCTATGTGCTCCTCCTCTCCCTCTGAAACCATGGTGCATGTTGCACCACCCCATGAAACCTCCTCCTGTGGGTGGCGGTCTAAACTGCGCATGCAGCTGACTTATTCATTCTGTGCTTGTTAACATTGCCCCTTCCATAGTATATTTTAACAATTTCTTCTGCACTAAATATGCCTTTTCCTTCTTTCTTTCCTCGCAATTCTTTCTTGCGTTCTCTTGCATGAGTCTACAATAGGGTACTATAGGGAGCTGAATGTCGGACCAATGTTTGGCCTCCATCCCCACTAATATCTTGAACTGTCTTTGCACCTGCTCAGGCAGCCCCTGTCATTATATATGATAGAATAATCCCACTGCTTTACCCAGCAGTTCCTGTGTCCCAATTCTCCATTTCTCTTGAATAGCCATAATATATAGAAGGAGGTCTTCATCGTCCCCCATTTTGCATGACATAATCATGCTAATGTCTGATGTGTCTGGGTATTGTGTCCTTAGAGTGTGCCACACGGCCGCTCAGCAATTGTTGAATGGCAAACCATTGTGCGCCGTATTCTGTTCGGTTACTTCTGGGTAGCCGGCCCTTTTGAATACATCGTCTGCAGCCTCCCGAAGAATGGCTGAAAGTAAACTCTTCATATCACCCACTTGTAATGTCATCCATGCAGGCAACCTTTCTATCTCATATATCCACTCCCCAGTTGCCGCAGTCAACAAAGGTAACTTACACCTCAAATTATCCTTGTCGGTCTGTTGCCATGGTATATATTGAGGTTGCGCCACTTCCTTGTCTAATAGTGGGCATTGTGTCAGTCCAGCCCCTCCACTTTGTCTCCCTGTGTCTTTTGTGGCAGTAAGCACCCTAGTCATTTTTCCCTTCCTTTGTTCTGGAAGATCTCTGAGCCTTTGCTTGTAAGGGGTAACACTCTCTGCACGATATATCCCAAGAATGCTGCAGTCTTTCCTCTCTGTCCTCCCTTAGTCCGTTCATGCTTTTATTGTCTCCCCACATTGTGTCTCTGTCTGGGCTCTTCCCTCAGGAACAGTGGAAGGGTTTCCCTTCGCCCTTGTCCTCACTCCCCAATAAGTCATTATTGTATCCCGTGTCCCCATCAGTGCTATCAACATTTTCCTGGAAGCTAAGCCTTCTCAATACTACACCTTCCGGCTGCCGCTCTTCTATGTGACCCATGCTTTTGCACTCCCCCATTACATAGGAAGCAATCTCGTCTCTATCCATCCGCAGGGTAGCCCTGCTGCGTTTCCCGCCCCAGTCTCGCTCTTCTCTCCCTTGCATCTCTCTCTCCTGGTCATCACTAAAGCGTGCTAAACCCATCTTTACTTGCACTTCTCGTACAGTGTGCCTGTCCGCTTCTCTGCGCCGTGGCTCTCTAAGGAGTCATCTACCTCCAACTTTCTCTTGTCCTTCTTTATTTTCACTTGCCTTTCCCTCTCTTCTTCTGCCCTTGTCCTGGTCATGTCCTCTAGTTTTCTCTGTCTCGGTGCTTCCCAGTCCTCTTGCTCTTGCATTTCTGCCTTCTGCTTCTCTCTGCGCACTCTTTCATTCTCTTCCTTCTCCTCTCTCTCCCATCTCTTTACTTATTCCATTACTGCTGCCCATTCTCTCACTTCATCTATGTCCTTACAACCCACAGCTTCTTTGTTAGTGCCTCCCGTCTCTCCAGCTACCTTCCCATCTAGTTTAAGCAATATATGTCTGCCTACTCACTCATTCGGAACTATGGGCTCTTCTCCCTACATGCTTCTCCCTTTTCCATGTCATTTTCTTTCAATCATGCCTGAATCTCGCTGCACTCTATGCTGTTGCCAAATGCACTTTACGCTCCCCTATCGCTTGTTCGGTCTCGTCTTGCCCCTCCTTTTTGCTATACGCTGGTGGTGCAAATATGGGATTGCTATAACCTGCCACAGCTCTAAATTCCCTCGCTGGATAACATCCCTGTGCCGCCGCTGTTGCACTTTCGTTTTTGCGGTCAGGAGGAGGGGTGAAGGGGCTGAGGGGTTTTCACCTCCGGCCTCTTGTTGGCTCAGCATCCAGTGTTGCCGTGCTAAGCTCCCCTCATCGTCCTGAAACATTTTCAATAACTCAAATATAGCCATTTGTTTGCTCAACTTCTTCCCAGTGTAAGCCTTATGCAAGTATGCATGTAATGGTTTCTGAACACATTTGGAGACGCTCTCCTCTTTTGGCCATGGCTTCGGCAGTGTGCCCTCTGCGCCTCGTGCCCATTTTGTGTTATATTACAAATCTTTTCCTAGTACCGTTGGAGGGACTTACACATATGTTGCAGGGCTGAATCCCCCATACGTTTACTCGAATACATTATTACTTGACCCCATGTCGGGTTTTTGACACTTCCACCTTTGCCAAATACCCTCGCTTCATTGCACCTTAACATCAAATGTCAAAATAGCTCTCAAAGCCACAAAAATCACCAGCCTCTCCAGCTCCCAACAAATACCCCAGGAGTGCTCCGCGCACCACCCCTCTGTAATTCTCTGCCTCAAATGTGCAACCAACAATTCTGCGCATGCGCCTTCTGCCTTCAAACCTTGATCATCGTTCACAATCACCCAAAAAAGTCTGCACCCCTCGTGCACTCCAAATCCTATATAATAACCTGGGTGGTGACGTCACCTCTACAACAAAGAAGAAAAAGAAAAATCGCCAATACCTGCCACTTTAATGGGTTTACCAAAACATTTCTCATCTGCGCTAACACCCCAACAAAGACAAACAACATATACACGCTGTATAACTGACTAATAACAGGGGAAACCAATATTCCACGTCTTCAATCTGTGCCTACACCAATGCCTTGCAGATCAAACACCTCTGCAGGACTTAACCAGAGGAACACCTTCTGTGATACAAGCTGGCTTCACCTGCTATGCCCTATACATAGGGATACCCTCATGCATGACTGAGCTACAATGCCCAACCCACAGGAAATCCCTTATTTACATAACTTGTTGGCTTAGGTATACCAGAGGGACTGGGGGTAATACGAGCTCACTGGTTTAGCTCCCAGGGCCCAACAAGCCCCCCCCACCAGTACATGAACGGAGGACTCAGCCAAGGGAAAGTTAGAACTGTTGTTTACTACACAAACAGACAGGGACCATGCAGGACATTCGAAAATTCCCAGAATCACCACTCCCGAGCCTGTGTTGGGCCATTTTGTTTCATTTTGATGTCACAACATGGGCCCTTCCCTAAAAAACCTCAGAGTCTGTCTGTTTGGGCGATTGGGGTGGTATCACCTATGTATGGCACCTATAGATATTATTTGAATGGTCCTCACATGTCAGGTGGCTGGCCTGCCCCTTCCCTAAGAAATGATCTACTATATTGTTGCAGGGTCGCAGGATTACCATTGGCCCTTGCCCTCTGCCATCCACCCCTGGATTTCTGTTCCCTGATTGGCTGGAGCTGGTCTCCCCAGGCCTGGGACCCAACTCTGTTCTCAGTGCTCTGTGCGCCTTCTCAAGGTAATGAGAAAGACTATGGACCTCATTACAAGTTTGCCGGTAAACTCACCGGCACCCTTGTTTCCAGATGAGCAAACTATGAGTTTACCTGCAGGGGCCGCTGCACCCGACAGATCTTACCCTGCCAGGCGCAGCGGCCACAGTATGCAGACTCTTCACGGAAGCGCTGGCACCGTTGGCAACTATATGACTGTACCTGAATGGGGACTAACATTTTCCCGGCACCTGTCTTCCCGGGTCGCCGGACGTGTAATGTCCTTGTGGCACCGGGAAGTCAGGCACCAGTAAAATATTACGAGTCGAGCAGCAACCTGTCATAGCACCGGCAGGGTTACCGACAGACCCGTAATGAGGCCCTGTGTTCCCAATGTAACTATTAGTACTACCACTTCTGCCTGTGAGAGTGCCCTCAGCGTCGTAGCATTGTAAAATACTCCATATTTCATTTCATGTCTGTGTTACTGAGAACCGTCCATCTTACCACCGTGGGTGAATGACATTTGTCGGGTCTGGCTGCACCACGTGGTTGAGGACCGCAAAATCAAGCTCTTGCGTCTGCAATGTATGAGAATTAATCCTGTTTTTCTACAGATGGTTCCTTGTCTTTTTAGCTTCGGAATGTGCTGCTTTTCTCTAACCTTGGCTGCAAGCCCTGATCTGCAGCCCTGATCTGCAGTTCTCTGCAGCCTACTTCTGCTTTTCTTTGTTTCTCTTTCTATGGCCTGCGGTCCAACGTAACCTCATTATAGTTGTACAATGATTTCTATGTATCTATACCGTGCTACATTTCCTATAGTTTAGTCATCTTTTGGTCCTTCTAGGCTCCTTATATGATCCTGCAGTTCCATAGGGTTAGCTGCGATAAGCGTCTGAAAACTTTCTCTGTATCTCTTTGTTTGCCTTGCGTTCAGTGTTTCTGCAATTTGCTAATAATGAAAATAATAAAGCTTTTGACAGTATGTACATATATCTGTCCTCTATCTTCAGAACTGTGTAAGAGTGCTCTTTGTGTGAGCACATGTGTGTTTGTGTAACTTTTTGCATGGCTGTGAGTTTGCTTCATGACTAACCTGGCTATGTTGTGGTGTCACTAATGATGTCAGCGCAATGATTTCTCAGCAATAGTCAACGTCATCCATTGAGGCATTTGGGTCCATGACCAGTGTTGAGCCACCTGTGTCCAAAAACACATTCACTGGATAAGGTTTGAATGGTTGTCTAAGAGGGTCTCTGTCTGCATATGTGGATGACACTGGACCTCCTGGGGACTGTCCAAATAGTGAGTTGCTTTGTGTGTTCTTAAATCTTCGGGCTGTCATGTTCCTATGGGTGATGAGGGGCATTCCAGGAACCCTCTCTTCAGTCCCCCCTCTGGTCGACTTGTTGACCAAACCACCATAAGTTGACACCGTTGCCTTTGGTAGCCATATCTTCGTTACTCCTCCAATATGTCCATAGCAATATGCATGGTCATTGAAACTCCATCTCATATAATAGCCATTTCGCCCCCCAGTATCTGTTGTTGTCAAAAGGATTGTCAAATGCTATCATCTCATTCGGGTACAGGGGGCACTCCTTTATCTCAGGTTATTTCATCCACTATCTTGTCCTTTTCTTCGTCAACATTTATATCTACTAACACCTTCGTCCCTATCGTTTTCTGCCCCTAGAAATACCTTCAGTGTGCCCGCCAACCATGTTGGCATCCATCACAATATATATAATAGCCAGCTCTGGTCTTTTCCTGTTCCTTTTGCTTCCGCCTCCATTTTGGCATGCATTTTTGATAATCTTGTCACTGCTTCTGCCAGTGTGCTATTTTTTCTGTCATTTGCTGGCACAAACATGCAACAGGAACTGCCAATCTTGGTGCAAATTCCTCCTTCAATTGCTCTGAGGAGGTCCAGAACATATCTGTTCTGGAAAGCCATCTACCTTACTGCTCAAGCTCTTCTTTTATCGTGTTGAAGCCATTTACCGTTGCGTTTATTTTCTGCATCAGCTCCCATCTTGTTATCTGCAACCATTTCACGTTTGTGTATGTTTGCACATCTGGAAATACTTGTTAGACCTTGCACCAGTTTCACGCAGCAATGCAATATTGTGTTGCAATGTAGAATAAAAGAACTTGCCTGTTCTTCTTTGATGGCCCATATAAGGTGCTTTGTTGAAAGTGGAACCAAGCCCAGGAGGCCTCTCGTGTCCCCCAGTAGAAAAGGAAGTTATGGATGTGCTCCCGGGGCCAAGCCCAAAGTCCAGAGGAAAACCCCCATAGGGGAAAAAACCCTGTGTTGTTCTTCTTTGCCTTCCTGCCATAGCATGCAGACGATGTCCCTGTAGTGGCTCAGGGCACAGTAGATCCAGAGATGCTTGGCATAGAACGAGGACTGTAGAGACAGAAAGGTAAATATCCAGAATAGGACAATTCCAGGACAGAGCTACAGTCAGATGGATTAAGAAGAAAACGGAATCAGAGGAGGATAGGAAATGCTCGTAAACAACTCAAATTACTGATTCCCCACAGCACTATGGAAAGCTCAATATGTAAGTATGACCGCTCAGAAGGAGGAGCAACAGAGCCATAGCAATGTGGCAAGGAGGAGCTGCTACTAGCAGTAGTGCCACACTGTCATGATCTCTGCTTCCAAAAGGTCAGGGTTTTCCCAACTCCCTTGGAAGCAGATCCATAACCCAGGTTCCGAGTGCCAACCAGTCCCAATTGGGACCTTTTGGACCCAGTCCTGGCGCCAGTGGCACCAGGCTCATAAATATGCCCAGTCCCAGCGCTGGAAGCGCCGGGCTCATAATGCTTGGGTGGACTTACCTGCAGCAGACCATGCTGCTTACTTGCCTGCCAGTTGAGCCTCTGATCCTCTTCTGTTTGGAACTACTTTTCCTGTTGGGTGGGGCAGGAGCCACTCCCTAGATTCAGAACACTGGAACTCTTCTGGAAAGCAGGAACTCTTTTCTTACCTAGGCGTGGCTGTGGAAGGAGACACCTAAGCACTACAGGAGGCTATTTAAACCACACCCGATGGATGAATCTTGCTTTGCGTTATTCTGCATCCTCTGCAGCAGAACGCTCATCGTGTCTTCTGCATCTGATCCTGGGCCTAAGGAAAAAGGCTTACCATCCTGAATCCAGTCTTCAGCAACACCTATAAAGACAAGAAAGAACAGGTTAGCATTACGGTCTTCAGTGACAGCTCTTCACTTACCTGGTCCATCGGCTGTCACCAACGCCTCGCGCTGCATTCCGGCATCTGAAAGACAAAGGCTTACCTACTCTTCGTGCGCTCCGGAGGTTTTCACACTGCATTCCGGCATCTGAAAGACAAAAGCTTACCAACTCTTCGCACGCTCCGGAGGCCTTCGGCGCTGCATCCCGCATCTGAAAGACAAAACAAGGTGCGTTTAAAGACATTGGGGAACTTTAATACTCACGTGCCATTACTCCTTTCCACATCTAACCCAGTGGGTATTCCGGCATCCTGCAGCCGCTCCGAACTTGTACCTACAAAATAAAAAGACAGTTAGAGCGCATCGTGAAGCAGGCAACAAGCGCTTACTTACGTGCTTCCAGGCGCTTCTATTCATCACACGGGCTCCATCTTCAACTCACTTCAGCCCGTCATCCGCCATCGCCGGAACCCTGCAAAACAAGAAACATCATTACTAAAGACTTTAAAGACATTAGAATTACTCGAAACTTACCGTTCGTGCAGTAAACGACGGACAGCAGTCCTCTGAAGTCAAGAGGCCTGCTCCCCTTATCCAGTGAAGAAACTGGTTACAGCACCCTGCCCCGAGGCAGATGGAGAGCACGGCGTTCACTTACCTAAGGTGAGAGCGTTAACCTTTGGGGTTCTACAGGAGAAGAGAAAGGGAAGAAGAGAGAGACATTCAATAACCCAGTTCCTTAATCCCATATTTTCTATCTGCAGACATCTTACCCTTCAAGTCAGACATACAGTGCACAGAGGTCCAGCCCAAAGAGCCAGCCGTGTGTTACACATCACCTTTGCAGATACGGTATACGCCCAGTCAAGACCGGCGCCTCTACGGGAATCAGGTGAGCGTTACAGAACGCAAAGCCTACCACAAAACTCCCGTCCAGGCGCTATGGAAACCTCGGATACCGACCAGCTAGCCCAGTTACTTGGGGAACTAAGGGCAGAAGTGCATGCAGCCCGTCAGGAAACGAACGCTCTAAGAAGGGAACTGATTATTTCCAAGGAGCGAACAGATGATCTCGCTAGACAATTGCTACAGTCACAAGCCGGACAGACCCCGTTACCCGCATCTGGGGGAAATCTTCCTTCTACATCCTCTATGAATCCAGTGCAGATCAACCTACCTGGGAATGTACCTCTGGCTCCGCCCGAACGATTTTCTGGTGACCCAAAGAGGTTTGCAGTATTTATCAATCAGTGCCGGTTGCATTTCTTATGCCGGACAGCAGCCTTTCCAACTGATCAAGCTAAAGTAGCTTTCGTGCTTTCGTACCTTAGTGGCAATGCGGCAGACTGGTCGATCCCTCTAGTAAATCAAGATGATCCCGTCCTCCATGATTTTCAAGCTTTTCAGCTCAGTATGGAAAAACTGTTCGCAAGACATTCACAGGGGCAGGCCTTGGACCATGAGCTTCTTTCGTTGCGACAAGGTAATCAAGACCTTTTGGCTTATATTACGTCTTTCAACAGACTGATAGTGGAAACTCAATGGCCTGAGGAAAAAAGGATTACGCTGTTTTATAGAGGTCTACGTGGAGAGCTCAAAGATGTGTTAGCCCAAGTAGTGAATCCCCCACAAGATTGTTCGGACTATATAGACTTAGTCGTTCAAATAGATCACAGACTGCAGAACAGGAAGGCCGATCGTTCCAAGTTTGATGCTCGAGTATTTTCCAAACCACCAACTCCTTCCAAAGGAATAGACTCCGGGGAACCCATGCAAATAGGGGGTCTGAAAGGTCCACTAACACAAAAGGAGCGGGAAAGGAGAAAACAGTTGCAATTATGCCTCTATTGCGGAAACTCAGGGCACTTTCTTCGAGACTGTCCGGTGAAACCTGCCAAGAAGGCAGTAGGAGCTGCAGTTACCAAAGTTACAAACTCTGAGCAGGGAAACGACCTCGCCCGACAAGAATAGAGGTCCTCTTGCCGAGCGGGAAAACCAGTTCCGTGACCTCGCATTTCGTGATACCTATGGTCCTCATTAGCCCTGATAATCCGGATCGATTACATGCAATTGAAGCTTACGTCGACAGCGGTGCCATCGGCAATTATGTGGATCATGAAATGGTTTTGAGGATGAATCTAACTCTTTGTCCCAAGGCTGTAAAGGACGTCATTACTACGGTGGATGGTACGGAGATAGCCTCCGGGCCAGTAACGCATACCACTCAAGAGGTGACGCTAGTAAGTCAAGATGGACACCATGAGAAGATCGTTTTCGATGTGATCAAGGCCCCTCAGTTTCAGATTATTCTAGGAATACCTTGGTTAGAGAAACACAATCCTCTGATCGATTGGCGAGCAAGAACGGTCCAGTTTCCAGAATGTGTCTCTACTTGTCACCCTCCACCTGGTGTTGCACTGGCAGCAATTTCTTCAGAGACTCCCCAGTTACCTCCCGAATACCTAGAATACCAAGATGTTTTCCGGAAGGATCAGGCTAACTCTCTACCTCCTCATAGGTCTTATGACTGCCAGATAGACCTGATACCTGGATCTACTCCTCCTTGTAGTAGAATTTATGCCCTCACCGAGCCTGAGAACCTTTACCTTCGACAATACCTGGATCAATACCTGGCAAATGGGTTTATTCGTCCTTCCAAGTCCCCTGCTTCTTCAGCTTTGTTCTTCGTTCCAAAAAAGGAAGGAGACCTTAGAACTTGTATAGATTATCGCTCCCTGAACCAGATCACTGTTAAGAATAGATATCCGTTACCTTTGATCCCTGAACTCCTGGACCAAGTCAGAAAAGCATGCATATATACAAAGCTGGATCTTAGAGGAGCTTACCACTTGGTACGAGTAAAAGAGGGCGATGAATGGAAGACGGCCTTCCGCACCAAGTATGGACTATTTGAATATCAGGTCATGCCCTTCGGACTTTGCAATGCCCCGGCCGCCTTTCAATATTTTATGAACGATGTCCTCAGAGAGCTCATAGATGTGTGTGTTGTTGTTTACATTGACGACATCCTCGTTTATTCTTCATCGGAATCTGAACATCGGAAACACGTGAAAATGGTCCTCGAAAGATTGCGTCAACACAAACTTTTCGCTAAGTTGGAAAAATGTGTTTTCAACGTGACTGAAGTTGAATTCTTGGGATTCATATTATCACCTGGCGGAGTGCGTATGGATTCAAAGAAGGTCGATGCAGTTCTCAAATGGCCATCACCATCCTCCGTAAAAGGTGTGCAAAGCATGTTAGGCTTCGCTAACTTTTACCGCAGGTTTATCCCCGAATTCTCTCGAATAGTCCAGCCCATCACTGCCTTGTTAAAGAAAAACAAACGTTTTGAATGGTCTACCGAGGCGGAACAAGCTTTCCAGGATTTGAAGACTAAATTTATCTCTGCACCAATCTTAAAACACCCTCGCCCCGAACTCCCCTACATCGTGGAAACTGATGCTTCAAGCCTTGCCATGGGGGCAGTTCTATCACAAAAGGACCCGGTAACCAATCAGTTGCATCCCGTGGCATTTTGGTCCCGCAAACTCTCGCCTCCTGAAATCAATTACATGATTACTGACAAGGAACTTCTGGCTATCAAGTCTGCCTTTAAGGCTTGGCGGCATTATCTGCTGGGGGCCCGACACACCGTTACTGTGATTACGGATCACCGAAAACTGCAATATTTGAAAACCGCAAAAGCCCAATCCTCTAGACAACTCCGTTGGGCATTATTCTTTGCCGAGTTTGACTTCATAATTACCTATCGACCTGGTACAAAGAACGGTAAAGCTGATGCCCTTTCTCGGATGGGAGTGGAAGAACACTTGATCAACCCTAAACCTGTACCAATCATTCCCGAACAAAGAATTCTGGGTGTAATCGCCACAGAGTCCATAGAGGAAGTTAAGGATAAGGCCAGGCAACTTGTAACTCCAGCAGACATACAGAATTGGCATCTGCAGGGAAAGGACTTTGCAGTAAAGGACAACTTATTGTATTTCCAAGAACGATTATACCTACCCAGCACAGATTTACAGAAAAAAGTAATCTCTTGTTATCACGATTCTTTAATGGAAGGACATCCCGGTATGGCCAAGACCTCAGAAAAGATCAAGCGCTACTTCTGGTGGCCGTCGGGGAAAAAAGATATCAGAGACTTTATAATGTCCTGTGGAGTATGCGCCCAAAACAAGAGTCAAAAGGAAAGACCAGCAGGCCTCTTACGCCCTATTGACATCCCACCTCGCCCTTGGCATACGCTTTCTATGGACTTCATCACCGATCTACCTCCATGCTCCGGATACAATACGATTCTAGTAATCGTGGACTTATTCTCCAAGATGGCGGATTTCATTCCGCTCAAAGGCTTGCCAACAGCAGCAACTCTGGCCCGAGAATTTCTCGAAAACATCGTCCGACTGCACGGTTTTCCTTCGGTTCTAATTTCGGATCGAGGTAGTCAATTTATTTCTCATTTTTGGCGAAGTTGCTGTCGGTCGGCTCAAATTGATGTGAGACTATCGACCAGTCACCACCCTCAGACCGACGGACAAACCGAGAGGACCAATCAAACTCTGGAACAGTATTTACGCTGCATGCTGCAACAAACTGAAAAAACTTGGAAAGACATCCTTTGGATAGCCGAATATGCCTACAATAACTCTGTCCATTCGGGAACTGGGAAAACCCCGTTTTTTCTTTTGTACGGCAGTCACCCTCGAACCTCGGAGTTGGATCCCCTCCAAGATCTTGAAACACCAGCAGTAGACTACCTGCATTCTACAATCACCCAAGCCTTTAAGGAAGCTGTTTCTCACCTTCAAAGGGCTAAAGAACAATACAAGAAAGGAGCAGATCAACATCGGAAGGAAGCCCCTCAATATCAAGTAGGGGATCAAGTCTGTTTATCCACCAAATATCTACCTCTAAAAGGGCCACGCACATTCAACCCAAGATACCTTGATCCCTATTCCATCACTACCATAGTAAACCCAGTAGCGGTCAAGTTGGACTTGCCCCCGCACATGAAGATACATCCGGTCTTCCATGTCTCTCTATTAAAACCCGTGCAACCTCAAACCCGACTAACTAAATCTCCAAAACCTATCCTAGTTGATGGGGAACTCGAGTTTGAAGTCAAAAGCATTCTGGACTCCAAGATCTCCAAATCTAAACTATTTTACCTAATTGACTGGAAAGGCTACGGCCCCCAAGAGAGATCCTGGGAACCTGCTGAATATGTCCACGCTCCTCGCCTAATCAAAATATTTCACCGAACATTTCCTGACAAGCCAAAACCCCCGGAGAAGCCCGGTTTGGGAGGGGTCTTGAGGGGGGGTACTGTCATGATCTCTGCTTCCAAAAGGTCAGGGTTTTCCCAACTCCCTTGGAAGCAGATCCATAACCCAGGTTCCGAGTGCCAACCAGTCCCAATTGGGACCTTTTGGACCCAGTCCTGGCGCCAGTGGCACCAGGCTCATAAATATGCCCAGTCCCAGCGCTGGAAGCGCCGGGCTCATAATGCTTGGGTGGACTTACCTGCAGCAGACCATGCTGCTTACTTGCCTGCCAGTTGAGCCTCTGATCCTCTTCTGTTTGGAACTACTTTTCCTGTTGGGTGGGGCAGGAGCCACTCCCTAGATTCAGAACACTGGAACTCTTCTGGAAAGCAGGAACTCTTTTCTTACCTAGGCGTGGCTGTGGAAGGAGACATCTAAGCACTACAGGAGGCTATTTAAACCACACCCGATGGATGAATCTTGCTTTGCGTTATTCTGCATCCTCTGCAGCAGAACGCTCATCGTGTCTTCTGCATCTGATCCTGGGCCTAAGGAAAAAGGCTTACCATCCTGAATCCAGTCTTCAGCAACACCTATAAAGACAAGAAAGAACAGGTTAGCATTACGGTCTTCAGTGACAGCTCTTCACTTACCTGGTCCATCGGTTGTCACCAACGCCTCGCGCTGCATTCCGGCATCTGAAAGACAAAGGCTTACCTACTCTTCGTGCGCTCCGGAGGTCTTCACACTGCATTCCGGCATCTGAAAGACAAAAGCTTACCAACTCTTCGCACGCTCCGGAGGCCTTCGGCGCTGCATCCCGCATCTGAAAGACAAAACAAGGTGCGTTTAAAGACATTGGGGAACTTTAATACTCACGTGCCATTACTCCTTTCCACATCTAACCCAGTGGGTATTCCGGCACCCTGCAGCCGCTCCGAACTTGTACCTGCAAAATAAAAAGACAATTAGAGCGCATCGTGAAGCAGGCAACAAGCGCTTACTTACGTGCTTCCAGGCGCTTCTATTCATCACACGGGCTCCATCTTCAACTCACTACAGCCCGTCATCCGCCATCGCCGGAACCCTGCAAAACAAGAAACATCATTACTAAAGACTTTAAAGACATTAGAATTACTCGAAACTTACCGTTCGTGCAGTAAACGACGGACAGCAGTCCTCTGAAGTCAAGAGGCCTGCTCCCCTTATCCAGTGAAGAAACTGGTTACAGCACCCTGCCCCGAGGCAGATGGAGAGCACGGCGTTCACTTACCTAAGGTGAGAGCGTTAACCTTTGGGGTTCTACAGGAGAAGAGAAAGGGAAGAAGAGAGAGACATTCAATAACCCAGTTCCTTAATCCCATATTTTCTATCTGCAGACATCTTACCCTTCAAGTCAGACATACAGTGCACAGAGGTCCAGCCCAAAGAGCCAGCTGTGTGTTACACATCACCTTTGCAGATACGGTATACGCCCAGTCAAGACCGGCGCCTCTTTCGGGAATCAGGTGAGCATTACACACATTGAGACATGGACAATATGACTGCAAGAGCTGTGATGCTCCAGCAGAAGCGACAACCCAAACAAAGAAAGAAACTTGGCGAGCCACAAAAATTAGAACACGGGCCACCTGAAAAAAGGAAACACAGTCAGAATATGACTGGAAAGGAGCATGGGTGGATGAATAGAACAGAAAGAAAGAAAGAAAGAAAGCCAGAGGGATGTGCCCGGTAGAAATGCTAAGCAGAGCCAAGAAGGTAAAGGGCAAAAGCAGAATAATCCTTACCCAGTGAAAAGGAAAACTAGCATTTTGCTTTGAAAAGAATCTCATGAAGCAATGCACCAAACACATCCTCTGCACAGCTTACATGCCTAATTAGGAAGTGAGGTTAGAGCAGCCTGCTCACAGTGTCCTCTGGTGGTGCAACTAGAGAGTTGGTTTATGATGATACATGAAGGACCCAGTCTCCGCCATCTTGGGAAGGAATGAAACCCATAGGAAGGTCTTCTGCACCAGCGCTGCTAGAGAGACCAGGAGGAAGGGGCTTTCCTAACACTACCGATGCAAAAAAAAATTCTGTCCTACTGAATAGCTTGTGTTCAGGTGATACCTCGTCCAGTGATGCTTCTGGTGGTGATGAAAGATAGTTGTCTCTTTTCACCCTACTGAAATCTACTGACCTCTTCTTTCTTCCCTTTTCTCCTACTTCCACTGATCTCTTCTTTCTTTTGTAATTATCCATTTTAGGGAAGTCATCCATCTTGATGTCCTTGTGGGGCACCACCAGTGCTGATAAATTGATGTGTACCAATGAGCAAACTCCTCGCCAGTTGGGTGGATGATCCATTAACACTGCTGTCCCCATCTTCATTTCTGGATCCTTGTCTGCATAACTACACTCTGTGTGTTCTCCAACCTTTACTGCTCCATCGTTCTGGAAACATAATGCTGGTTTCTTCAGTGGTATTATCCGCATTGGTTCAGCTTCATTGTCCAACAAGGTCAGTAACTTGGTGCTTGCATCCAATTCCTTCAGGCACATGTCATTTTCTCCTTGTACTGTGTTTAGCGGTGCTTATTAGGGTGTGTGCCTTGCTACCCTACCACTCCCTCCTTCCATTTTTCAGCTGTGTATACTTGGCCATACACAAGCATTTGTGTTCTTACCCAACATCCCGGTTCTCCTCCTATTTCCTTGACCCCCCCCCCCACTGCGGGTATGGTAATTCCTTCAGTGTTATTGCTTTTGTCTCTCCTTTCTGTGGACCGTCAGTTATATATTGTATGGCCTGGCCTAGTTGCCAGTAATTGTTCATCATGTCAAGAGTCTTTATGTGAAATGCTGCTTTGGACATCCATCTCGATGTTGTTTTCCCTTGGAATCTTCCTCGGGTTGTAGCCATGGATAGGAACCTTAGGCATTGGGCTCTTGCTGCTGGTATTTCAGTTGCTATAAACATTCTCGAGGCACTCATGGCATAAGGGATTCATGAGCAGATATATCAGCTCTCCCCAAAGGTTTCTGATACTCAAGCTGTATCAGTGAGATATAGGTCCACCCCTCCCATGCCTCTATCAGCAATGCGCTTAACTCTCCTTACTGGGCTTACAATGCTTCCCTGTCAACCTGACATGGTCGTTCGACCTGCTAAAGTTGGGGCAATGTTAGTATAGGATACAGCGGTAGCACTAGCTACAAGGGCCATTCGCCAGAAAATGAAAGCAAAAACACCACTTGGAAATAAGAGACAGGACAATATGAGCACTTTTTTAATAACTGTTTCAATGACTTGCGCTGCTTGGATCCTGGTGCAGCTTGAAGATATGAGCTTCCCGCCTGAAATGGACAAAACAATCATTTTTGGGTTCATATTGTATTAGTTCAAGGCCTACAAATGAAGTAATTGGCTATAGCGAGAGGGAATAGCTGTTCCCACACAGCCTTAATCTAGGGTCTCAGAGTACTGCAAGGACTGAGGGATTTCCCCTTTCGAGGTGTTGATAGAATTGGGCCAGATACGCTATGAAGACACGGAAATACACATTAGGATGACGAAACAGACAGTGTACCCTCACTCTGGATGTGTAGGAAGTCCATGCCCTATCTCTCCTGAGAGTAACCATTGGTTGTCCTCTGCCGGGCTGCGCTGATTCCAGGTTATTTTTTGGCTCTTCTATGTGAGGAACGTTGGCCCTGTTGATGTTTGATAGGCAGAATTCTCATTCTATGTCTAATTTCCCTTACCTAGTGAGTCCCTCAGCAGCTTTGCTGGATTTGTGAAGTTTATTTCTTTCACTTGGTAAGAGTGTGCCTCTTTTCCTCACTCTTATCTGTGTTTTGTCATGTGCATTTCTACTGTTGTGTGGTCTTGGACTCTGGAGTACACCACTCCATGAGCCCAAACTTGTCTATGTGTTACACAGCACCTTCAGTGCGGTAACACAGGCTTGTCTCTAAGACTTCCCAAATGACTCCTTTTTCTGGGGCTCACTACTGTCCCCCAGAAACAGGTAAAGTTGCCATTAACTTTACATAGTCACTTGAAAACTACAGACCCAGTACAACCCATCTTACATGGAGTATTGGAAAGGGTTAAATCCTACCCCTTGTTGTCTGTGCCTCTCAGAGCTTTGTTTTGCTCTTTTAACATTTAGACTTGGCTGGTGGCATGGTAACTACCCTAACTTTTCTACCGCGATTATAATATATAAACATCTTTATTTATTTATTTAATGTGTTACAGTTTAGTTAATAAACTTTACACATACATGGCAACAAGAATACAATAATCAAATTAGTTAATTTCCAACATCAAACTATTATATCATTACATTACCATTCATGACAGTTAATCTCCACTTTGAAATTAAGATTACACAATAAATACAATGGCATTACTAATAACAATAATAAATAATTAAATCTAGCCTAGACACAATCATACATGCTAAAACCTAAAACAACCTAAATCAAGCCCTGTGTATATCACATCGAAACTCACCAGAATACGAAATACTGACAATATTAGGAAGAAACAATTAGGAATTACAGTTCACAATTACAGAGTAAGGCATAGCCCAAAAAGGGTTCTCGTATAGGTGTATCCCATCACTACTCCTGAGTGTAGATAAGGCCACCTATTCAAATCTTAATGCCCAGTTTTCCCTCTATGACCAACCAGATGTTATATAAAGCAGTTAGAATATGGATATTTTCGGAATTTAGGCAGTGATGCCAAAATAATGCCTTAGAGGTTGCTGCAGAATCATGAGTATACTTTCCCATATGTTGATGTATTATGTCTGTCATACTGCTACATTGTGTCAGAACATGTTGTGCTGTCTCCAAAACATTATTGATTTTACATAATCTGCAAATCCTTAGTGCCGACAGCATTTGATCTCTCCGGCCCGTGACCCATAGAGTCGGGAGTTGATCCAGTCTTAATAGGAGTACAAAGCGTCGCAGTCTTTTGCAAGGGCATAAGTTAAGGTAGTCTTGCGGTCTCATATATGTGTACAACCTGAATTTCACAAATTCATAACTTTTCAATGCACTGAGGTGGGCAAAATTCTCCAGCCAGTCCCACATATCTATTCGCTTGTCAAGGGCTCTCTGAACTTGCCTGGTATAGTCCCCTTCGCGATACATCCATCCTATATCAGCAAGATATCTTAACATTATAGCAGCGGGTGAGAGGGAATTTTGTTTTTTACATATTTCCTTATCCACAGCAATCAATACTGGATTTGTTGTACCACTACGCATTTTAATGAAAAGCCCCAATCTCTTTTTCATCACTATAGCTTTCAAAGAAGGTATTCCCAGCTCTAGGCGTATAATGGCCATTGGAAATCCTGGGGCTAGGCCCAAGACCCGCCGCCAGAATTTCCCTTCTATTACTTGTAGCCAGCTAAGATCTAGATCGAACAGGGCCTCTAATCCGTAGGGCACCATGGGTGTGAAAACCTGCACATAGAGTTGGCGAGTGCCCCATAGCGTAAAACCTCCTTGCTTATTAGTGAAGTTCGCAACCAGCGATGTAACCTGCGCTGCTCGCATCTTCCGGGAATGTTTGCATATACTATAGTCGCCGCTAGGCTCAAAATCAATACCCATATACCGATATTGTGGGGCGTAAGGGATTATGTTCTTACCCACCATAAGATTTACGCGTGACACTCTTTTATTGGTAAATCGCAATACCTTAGTCTTATCAAGATTGATAGTAAGGCCATTATGATTCGCATAATCCCACAGAGCTGTGGCCGATCTACGCAGGCCACTGATTGTGTGATCAAAAATGACCAAGTCGTCTGCGTAAGCCAGGACAGTGCATGCCAATTCCCCAATCTTAGGTGGGCAATTTGAGACGGCCGTTATGGCCAATGGTATGTCATAGACGTACAGATTATATACCAAAGGGGCCGTCACACAACCCTGTTTCACCCCCCTAATATTGTCAGTATTTCGTATTCTGGTGAGTTTCGATGTGATATACACAGGGCTTGATTTAGGTTGTTTTAGGTTTTAGCATGTATGATTGTGTCTAGGCTAGATTTAATTATTTATTATTGTTATTAGTAATGCCATTGTATTTATTGTGTAATCTTAATTTCAAAGTGGAGATTAACTGTCATGAATGGTAATGTAATGATATAATAGTTTGATGTTGGAAATTAACTAATATATAAACGTGGTACTGTTTTAGGCTATTATAGTAGCCTCGTACATAAACCCGCTTGACCAAATACTCTTTCTTTTTGCTCCGGTGGGGTTTAGTCGCCATTTCTTTTTGATAAAGTCCTTCTTGTGTTTTACTTTGTGCTGCAAACCAGGTTTGCCTTCTTTGTTCACCATCTTTTGGCGGGCTTCTGCCAAGAAGCCCTTCTCTAGGCGCCTGGGCCGGACAACCCCCCTGCTGTGTGATTGACAGCCAGGCTGTGTGAATGGGGGATTTTCACATAAAAGTCAGGACTCTTGGGCTGGAAGTCAAAGTCGCCACTGGAACTGCAAGGAACCGAAGATAAGCAGAGAAGAAGACGGCTGCTGCAACTACCCCATCCTTGTGAAGCCCTGCTGCAGTCCTGAGCTATCTACCCTTCGACGACCAGAGAAGATCCAGTCCGGAGTCTTCTTCCCTTGAGCCTGGTGGGGTCAACCAGCTCATCTTCTAAAGCCAGAGGATCCTCTTCGTGGTCGAAATCACTGAACCCTGCTGTAGTGGTCCGGATAGCCATCTGAAGAGCCTCTCCTGTTTTAAAGGAGCGCACCTTTTATTCACCGTCACTGCTGCTGGCCTCATCCCTCAGTGGTGCAGACCCCTCCAGACGTCCTCCTTCTCGTCTCTGCGACCGAAGCTCTAGGAACAGTGGGTCTGCAGGAAACTACCAGGAACAACTGCTGTGGCACCAGCTTCTTCATTGAATAAGGTGCTGTGTCCTGCTTCGAGGAACTAGGGTGAATCCCTTTTCTCCTCATCCAAGGCTTGCCCTTGTCTTCATTCCCTCTTATAACTTTTGCTTCCTCTGTTGACAATATCCAAGTACTCCTGGCAACATTGAATCTTGAACTGTCTGACTGTGTGATCCTCGACAGCAGGAACCCGGCTCCGGCCTATTGACTTTTGTATTTCTGTCAGCGAGTGTTCTCTGATTCTGTCTGTGTTAGGCAGAAACCTGTGCAGTTCCCTTAGGGACCACTGCAAAAGATTTAAGACTACAGGTGTTTGGCAGTAAACCCACTTGGTAGCAGTCTGTACCACACAGATTCACTTGGTAGCTGTGGCTGAGCAGTCAGACTTCCCTCAAGAAGAGTTAGGCAGTATACAGAGCATACAAACTAGGTACAGAAACACAGTAGCACAAGCAAACACTGACCAGAGCTTGGGTGTAAAAGTATATAATTATTTATTTAACACACACTTATAAAACACACTAGCACTAAATTGGTAAAATCAGTTCAAAACACAATCACTTTTATCATATGTACATCCCTGATTACTTGTTGGACAAGTCTTAGTTATCACCACTTATTTCCAGACAGAGGTGAGCGCTTAACGTTCGATGGCACTCCATAAAAAGGGAGGGAAAAAGCAGAATTATGGAAGCACACACACAAAACACTTTTTAAAGAACCACAGCAAGTTAGGAAGGCACAGTCTACTGGTGAGCAAGGAAGTTTTAGGTGCCAGGCCCACTTTCCAGGGAGCCAGGCGGAAGATGCCCAAGATCAGACAGTTACACAGAGTCTTCGAAGTTTGTAGAGGTAGTTCGAAAAAGGTTTAGTTCAGTTCAGAAAAGTTAGCTAGGGTGTCCCAGGCTAACCCAGGTTCGAGAGACGAGGATTTAATACACCCCGTTCAATCGGTTGCAAGGGAAGCCAGGCGGAACACGGTACCTTAAATGGAGAGGATCCTCCAGCGGGGGCAGTTGTTCTTGGCAGCGGGTGCAAGTCGCAGCGTCGTCCAGAGGAAGAGAAGATCTCGTCATGGAGGAAAGATGAAGGTTGTTGCACTGCCAGGGAAGAAATCAGCCGCAGAGTTCTCCGGTACAACGGTACTACCCTTTCATTACGCGGTAGTGGTGAAAACGTGGTATCCCGGTTGCCGGGGTACTTGGCACAGGCAAGGCGGCCACGAGATGCTCAAGGAAGGCGAAAAGAAGGTAGACTGGTTATCCCCACCAGTCGAAGGAAGAAGACTCTCCGGGCTGGAGATCTCCTCTGTCGTTGGGAAAAGTGGTGAGATGGGTCAGCAGGGCTCCACCGGTGGTGTCGTCGTTGCAGGCCGGCTCAGCTTCTCCCTCGTCGGATTCTTAGGTCCTGTGGTGACTTCTGAAGTTCCAGTCCCCAAAGCCCTGCTTTTATGCAGCATACCCCCATTCCCTCAGCCTAGCTGTCAATCAAACATGCTAAGTGGTGAGCCGGCCGGCTCACCACTTGGGCCAATCACACAAGAGTGCGACTTGAGTTACCAAGGTAACTCAGTCCAGGGTGCCTAAACCCCCTCCCACACCACCTGTGGTACCCAGACAGAGTGCCACCACTTTTGGAGGCTTCTGTGGAGAAGCCAGCCAAAAAGTGGAACAAAGGGCTCGACTTGGGTTGGAGTCACAGAAGAGAACACAAACGCCATTTTTGAATCAAGTTCTGGCAAAAAATACCAACCGGCGAATTGATATTAAATAAATAAACCAGCGGTATGTTTGATGCTATAAGAATTAAATAATTAAAGTTGGTAGCCTCTAACAATGGGAAAATCCCATAGAGATATATTCGCGGTTGAATATAAAAAGTAGTATCCACTGCCACCAGCCAAAACTCGATCAGGGTGGACGGAGACGTGCCCCCTCGAACAACAGACCCCGGGGCAATCGAATTGCCCCGACCAGTACGTCAACAATATGATGGTTTGTACTGGTTTCTGTTCATAATTTGGGACTAGCAAAGCCAAAGGTGACTTTACATGCCCTGGGAGACAGTAGTCAGTCCCAGGGTATGGTGTCTATGTTGGGGGGTCGCTACGACACCCCTGGGTTACGGCACGGAGGGTGCTGTGTAACCCACATAAAAAAAAAACACATGAGACCCTATGGAGTGAAAGTCCCCATAGCCCATAAAACACATGGAAAGTTAAAGGAACACCTCAAATCATGTCTAAGAGTGGGAGCAAAAAGAATCTCACTCTTAGCAGGAGAGAAAAAAATAAACCCCAAAAATCCAGCAAAGCTGCTGGGGCACTCACTAGGTTTGGGAAATTAGCCTTTCAGAGAATTCTCCCTAACAGTCTGCCTTGACAAAAGTATTTCCTATGATTTTTGCTGCGGATATGTGTATCTTTAGTAAGACTGACCTGTCAAAAAGTGATCGCATACATTTTCACGGTAACGTCTTTTGTTTCACAACACCGGCCCACCAAAACATAAGGTACTTACCTTGAGTTGTTCTGTGCCAAGAGAATTGGTTGGTTGTAGTGTATTTTACGTGTGGTTGTGAATTTATAGAAGTGTAAAAATAAATGTACTTATATTATTTAACCTGAAACCTTGAGTAAGTGTTTGCTTGAGTCACAGTAATTGTGGTCCCTTTGTGTAATCTCTGCTACTGCTCATATACTCTTGAGATAAGCCTGGCTGCTCCGCTACTGCTATCACTTTAACATAGTAGTACAGGCTTGTACCAAAGGTGAACTTGTATTACCACTTGTGGCCTCAATTGTGTGTAGTGGTCCCTAAGGGCACTGCACAGGATTCTGCCTAACACTGTTGGTGCTAGGAGAGGCCACCGCTTTTTAGGGCTTGATGTCACTGAGGTGGTTTCAATTGTTCTACCCGACAAGTTTGACAGCTCGCTCAGTTATCAGTTCTACAACATGCAGAGCCATGAATTCTGGGACATCCCATTTTCTGGAGAAATTACGTAACAGTACTTGGTCCCCTGGATACAAAGGTGGCTGTTTAAGTAAGTCCTTGTTGTTCTCGGTGATGTCGCTCTCTTCTCTGGCTTCAGGCCTCTCCTGTTGTCTTTGAAGCTTGGCGAGAAAAAAAAGAGGCACAAGCTATAAAGTAAGTTTTATACTGGTACGTTTCTTGACCCAATACATCAGACACACTTTCAGCATCTTTGATTGCCCTAGTGGGAGGAGCCAGGGGAAGACGCATGGACCGTCCTGTCACCACCTCAGGAGGGGTTGAATGGTGGTCGGACCCAGACTTATTGCACAGTGGGAACAAGGCTGAGGGAACGCAATGGAGCCAATTATTGTTCTGCATCTTTTAGTTTTGTTATTGCCTCCTTGAGCAAGCAGTTGAGGTGCTCACACATTCCGTTTGCTTGTGGGTGATAGGCACATGCAAATGTGTTTTGGATTCCTAACAAGGTTCTGATGTGCTGGCACATCTAATTGGTGAAGTCAGGGCTGTTGTCAGACCGCAGGACCTCACACAGGCCCCATCATGGGAATATCTCCCGGACCAGGAATTTCACAGCTCCAAGGGCTACAGGATGGGACCGGCCTTGATCCAACGGGAAAAGGGACACACAACCACTATCATGTAGCGGTAACCTTGGCAAACTTGGATCATGTCGACATAGTCAATGTGCAGGTGTTGTAATAGAGCCACTGGGTGAGGTATGGCTCTTCTCACGGTTCCATGTAATTTCATCGACAACTGTTTTTACGACAGTATTTTGCCGGTGTGTTTTTACTGAAAAACTTTTCAAAATTATTTTTACATTATTTTTGGGGGCTTTACCCCTCCAAGCCCCCCATCATTTACCTATTCTTTTTTTATTCCTGAACCCTGAAATCTTTAAAAGTTTTTTACTGCAAAAATGCTTCAGCAGAACACTCATCGTAAAAACGGGTGTCGATGAAAGGACACTTTACCCTTCTCACTACCCTTAATTTATGACTTGCAGTATATTGTTTACAAGCTAGACAATTAGTCATGAATTCAGTTACGTGTTCCGCCAAGTTAGGACAGAACCATGATCTTCAATATGAGCAGCAAGCATCTTCCTCCCTGTATGGGTCTGGTAGTGTAATTGCGTTAGTGGAGTGTGCAATAATTAGAATGGCATTACCACCTTCCCTGCATTGTTTTGCCACCATGGGGCATCTGTCGGAGACACTGTACATCCCATTCTTATCCACAGCTCTTTTTCTTCCCTGGGTGCAGCTCCTTGCTGCTCCATAATCTGTGTCACTGGTAATGTGTTGTACCCTTCCTTTCGTATCATAGTTCTTGCATAATCGCGTGCGTGGGACAATGCCTCAATTTCAAGAATGTCCCCAAAATAGGCAGCGCGTTTTGCTTCTGCATCTGCTGCTTTGTTACCCCTGGAGATGGGGACCTCCCTCTTTGTGTGTGCTTGGCGCTTCACTATTGCTATTCGCTCTGGGCAGTTTATTGCTTCTATCAATCTGCTCAATAGGATTGTGTGCTATACTGGTGACCCATCAGCATGCCTGCAGCCCGTTCTCATACAACGTGACAGCCTAGAATGCACTGTGGATGTAACAGAGGCTGAATGCGAATAAATCATCACTTCCTTCTCCCTGCTGTGCTCCAAATCCAATATCAAGGCCACTAAATCTGCTGCCTGTGCTGAATAATGGGAGGGTAGATGTGCGCTTGTCATTACCACGCTTGTACCATCCTTTCTCCACCTTACAACTGCTGTCCCAGTATGCCTTTCCCCAGTTGTTTGGTCAATGGTTGACGACTCATCAATGTAAAGTATGTCTCGCCCTTCAAGTGCGTCCTCCTGTACCCTGCGAGTGTCACTGAATTATTCTGTTTGCTGTGCAGTCATGTGCATAGTCACCCTTCTGTAAGACATCAGCGATATAGGTTGCCGGGTTGACAAGTTTGCATCTCACTACCTTGAGGGCCTGGTTTGATAGTAACACCTCGTACCCAGAAGCTCTCTGTGTTGTCAATGTGCTCTTTGGTCTTTCCAGTATTGCAAAGAGAGCATGCTCCACATAGAGAGTGGTGCTGCATCCCATGGTAATACTCACAGACTTGTCTACTGCGAATTTGGCTGCAGCCAATGCCTGATCGCATGGAGTCCTCTCGTGACTGGGTGTAATTTCCCACTGTAGTAGGCTAGGGGCTTGTGTCCTATGCTCGTCTTCTGTGTCAGTATTGCAGTCATAACCACTCCATTGGAGTGTGAGAATAGGAGACATTCCTTTTGATAATCTGGGATCCCTAACACTGGAGCTGTGCATATTGCTACCTTCAGCTCGTCAAATGCCTCAGTCATTTCCGTTGTCCATTGCAATGTTTTCTCCCCTCTGTGTCCTTTTTTCATTGCACCCAATAAGGGCCTAGTGTAAGTGCTGTAATCGAATACCCATGCCCTGCAGTAATTGCATAGTCCTAGGACTGCTGTATTTGTCTTACCCTTGTGGGTTTTGCTCTTCTATTGAGGGTATAATGACATTCGGTTTCTTGAGAATGGATTGCCCCCCATTATATTGACCCCCCTAGTTTCCTTATGGAAGTCATTGTCATGGAGTCTGTGCATGTCACTGGGCCTCATTACGACCCTGGCGGAAATCGAAAAACGATGGCGGAAATGCAATACCGCCATCGAATAGCGCTCGGTGCGATCATGACCCGTCACCGCAAAGTACGATGCCATTAGCGACACCATAGTGACCGCCAACGCTAACTGCACCAAGTACGCGCGCGCGCGCCATGCCAAACCGTAATTACCACCATGGCGCAACGGTACGCGAATTCCGACCCTAGCGGACATGCACCTAACGCCATCAAGCACGTCGGAAAGTACCATTCCGCCATGGTGAGAAGTACGGCATCGCGAACCAACCGTAAACGGCCCTACTGAGTGCTTGTACACCGCTCCCTGGCCACATTGTACAACCCCCCGTAGGTGCAATGAAGTCACACAATGCAACCAGTGAAATGTACTAGTCATCCATGCCTGCCAACGAACAAATGAATCTCAAGAGGGCCCAATGGGAGCTGCAGGGCACAGATGGCACGAATACAGAAGCTATACAAATGGACATGACCTCAGTCTCCCACCAAGAAACGCACGCAAACACAGGCACCTGTGACCAGCAATATTCCGATAATCACATCATTACACCAATCCAACTGGCTGACCGGCATCTGTTACCCAAAAGCTAATCCCCCGCCCCTGAGCATGACATCATCAAAACAGTCATAATGGCAGCCCTGGTTACCAGTCAAATGGTCGAAAACATTTGGTCGACAGACAATTTGGTCGACACCATTTGGTCGAATGCCAAATGGTCGAATTTTTTTTTTTTTTTTTTTTTACCCATTTTTTGGTTTTTTTTGGGGGGGTCCCCCCCCAACCCCTTTTTTTTCTTTTTTATTTTTTTTCCCCACACGAAAACCCACAAAACACATATATATAAAAAAAAAAAAATTCGACCATTTGGCATTCGACCAAATTCAGTCGACCAATTGTCTGTCGACCAAATCACTGTCGACCATTTGACTGGACACCGGCAGCCCTTATCCCTGACCTCACTGGGCTTCGTAGGCAAACGCGCCCAGCACAGTACCACGCAACTATACTCCGAAGCTGGAACCCAATGCAGATCTCCTCACAATACATCGCTCCCCAAATAGGAATATGCCACATCACTCGCAAAGAAGAACGCTACACGGTTCATATCAGAACAGAAATTTAATGCACAACAAATTCACCAAGCCCATACAGCCATTAGGCCATGAACTCCAAAATAGATTTCACCATTGTGGGCTGCATCCGCAATAAATGACCAGCTACTCCTTGTGTGACGTCCTGTTCCTTCATGGTACACAGGGGCTACATTCCCGTACGAAAAGGCAACATGGAAGCACCTAGAACCGCAGGGCCGTCCCAATAGGGAGGCACTAGTCCAGCTGAAAGGCCGAAATGTTGCTCCTAGCCACTAGTACTGCGTAGGGGCATGTGGCCCATTGGCGATCGTCCCATAAGATCGTAATGCTGCTCCACTGATTAACACGAAGCAGCAGGTGTCGGGAGTAAAATCCATCTGCAGGAGTGGCATACAGATGGCAGTGGCAAAAGGGGAGGAGATACCTGTCAACCAAATGAAATGAAAAAGAATAGTATGGCCATCAGAACTACATTTGAATTACTCACTTCAATGATCACACCAAATCCACAGCCATATGCATGCTAGCCCACTCAAAAGGATCATCACCACCCAAAAACCACTTGCGAATCATAACTATCTATATCGAGGTGAAAACACTATCACAAACGAGTGTACCTGTGCATGCGTCTGTTAAAACAGAATCCATCAGATGGGATTGGTAACGTGCATAGACACAAGTGTCTGAAGGCGCGTCGAGACAGGGAGGGCTCAACAAGGCCAGATAGACGATGGTCCCACTATGGCAGCCCTGCATCACATAGCGCAGGGGAGGTGGATAGATTCCAAGAAGCCCTGTACATGGCAAACTCTGTATCAAATCATCTGTCCATGCATCCATACATCATTCCCTCATCCCGTAATGAAAACGCCTGTTTCCATACTCACATAACATGTGAAATTTCCATTGAGTCTGTGCGTTATGCAGCCTGCAAAATCCACTGTGCCCCAGCCCGTAATTCCAGTGTTGTGAAGTAACATGTATTTGGGAACGTCCGGCCTCATTGCCCACGTCGCTATTGCGCATCCCAAACTATTCATATCAATCATTGCATCCTCGCCATGGCCCTTGTCCCAAGGACATTGAACAATAGAACGTTATATTTGCAGTCAGACCTGTGGGCATCTCCTCGCCGCTAGCTGAAAACCGAAAGCGCCGCCCTTCGAATTCCTCATTTGCAACATCACGTCGAAAAGGCATCTGTGGCCGCTTGAAACCACAAATTAATACATCTAGTGCGGCTGTGTGTGAAAATGGCAACTGCCTTCACTCCCAAATGGAACGCCCCGCCCGTCGGTGAAGCTCGGTACAGTGTTGCATGAGGGTCCACCGTTACTCGAGTACTACGTTCCACTGACCCTTCACAAGTCTGTTCGCGACTGCAAAGATTGTATGTGAAACAATGGGACCATAGCCGAATGTACATATCAACCAATGTTACACTGCCATCGGGTACAAATACATGATTGCAATAGCAAGATGCCATTCGTCGAATTGCAGCGTTGTGTGCGGGACGTGCTCGCCCAAAGGGGAGTGCAGCTTGCACAGGTGGAATGAATCACCACAGGTGGAGGCCATTCAGCCTGAAAACACATAAATTGCACACCCAGTCTCCTCCCACAACCACACCCACTCCGAAATGCTACCGGCAGGACTAGCCATGTTGGCCCTGGGGGACCTGATAGCACTGCAAGTACTCCAACTTCAAGAAGAAGACGAACACCAACTACAACCGGCCGCACGGCGGAGACGCAGGAGGAGGAGGAGGCCAAGGCAGGGCCAGCAAGGGCCGCCAGCACAGCCACTACCACAACGTAGGCAGCCCGCAATCCCACGCCTCCGAGCACATCCGTTCAACCTCACTGATGAGCAGATCCACACCCTCTACCGTTTGGACCGGGACACCATAACCGCCATTGTGGACATGACACAGGCTGACCTTGTCAGCATGATAGATAGCCCAACCGCCATCCCACCCCTACTGAAGGTGGTGTCTGTACTCCACTTCCTGGCCACAGGCACCTACCAGCACACAGTCGGACAGTTGCATGGCATATCACAGCCACTGTTCTCACGGACACTATTGCAAGTGCTCGATGCCCTCCTGAAGCACGCAGACGACTACATCTCTCTACCATGCTCGGAGCAGGAAATTACGAACACAAAAGTGGGATTCCATGCACTTGCCGGCATACCGGGTTGCATTGGTGCCATCGACTGCACCCATGTGGAATTGGTCGTCCCACATGCCATGGAGGCCCAGTACCGCAACCGAAAACAATTTCATTCCCTGAATGTACAAATGGTGTGTGACTCCAACAGGATCATTACACATTGTTGTGCCAGATTCCCTGGATCAACCCATGATTCTATGGTCTTGAGGAACTCTACTATACCACGCTACATGGAGCGACATGCAGGGAACAGATCCTGGCTACTCGGTGAGTCTCATTTCATGCATGATGATGTGGGGTATGTGATGCGGCAATGACCTGGCAGGAAGGGGGGGGGGTGCGTACGTAGCAATGGCATTCCTCAAAATTCCTTTCTTGTCCACATACAGGTGATGCCGGGTATCCACTGAAGAGATGGCTCCTCACACCAGTCCGGAACCCACGGGACCAGCATGAGGAGGACTACAACCATGCCCACTCACGTACCCGTGTAGTCATAGAACAGGCATTCGGCCTACTGAAGGCTCGTTTCCGCTGCCTCAGCAGGTCTGGCGGGGCACTCCTGTACCGCCATGTGAAGGTTGCAAAGATGGTCATGGCATGTGTCATGCTCCACAACATGTGCGTACGTAGAAATGTGCCCATGCCCCCTGACGCAGAACTGCAAGCACCTGATGATGGTCATGATGAGGGTGGGGATGTGGCAGCACCTCAAGGACTCTGCGAGGCACCGGAGGGCCGTGACATTCGTCAGCATCTCATAGATGCATGCTTCTAGCACTCACGCCTGGTGGCTGATACATGGACACGGGACTCGTGGCACTGTGTGTGTCTGGAACATGCACAATATGGACTGTACGCCTATAATGGCCTCGTACACAAAGATCAATGTCCACACATCTCATTGCATGATCGTGCATTGTTTATGGCATATGTGATATCATGTTAAACACCCTATCGACCCGCCACCCAAGTGAGCCCAACACACCCCCTCCACCCTCCTACCTCCCCCCCGAACACCAGTGTCCAAAGATGCTCATTGTCAGTGGGCTGTCGCTATTGCAAGCCCCCTCTGCGGGTATCAGGGGCACCCCTGCCTGTGGAGCGCAGGTTCCTCCCAGATCTACGTTGGGGGCTGCCCTGGACGGAACTTGCAACGGATGATGTCTCTGCCTGCTCACGTCCATGCATGTCCCTAAGGGTTTGTGAGAGCTCAGTGAGCACACGGCGCACTGCGGCAAGTTCGGCACATACGTCTTTGGACGTCGCATGCAGTTCCCCCCTCAGGCTCTCGGTGCTTCTCTCCATTTGTACTCTCAGGCTCTCGGTGCTTCTCTCCATTTCTACTCTCAGGCTCTCGGTGCTACTCTCCATTTGTGCCCTTAGTTTCTCTGTACTTCTCTCCATTTCTGCCCTAAGTGTCTCAGTTGATGTTTCTATGGCTGCCTTAGTGCCCCCACATTCATCGGCATGGTCCTTGAGGAGCGTGGCCAGTTGCTGCTGTTGCACGATTACCTGGTAGAGGGACTGTTGCCTCTGCTGGGCCATGGCCATTTGCGGTGGTGTCACAGAGGGGCTGATCACCTCATGTTGCCTTGCCACAGGGCTTGTGGGGGATGGCCAGTCGTCGTCTTGTGGGTGCCCCTGCGTGGTATCCTCATGGTGTACGGGATGGAACAGACAGGGGGATTGAGACAGGTCATGGATGGATCTGACTTCGACATCCCCGTTTTCTGTGTCGGAGCATGCTGCCATTAATGCAGTATCACCTATGGTGCTGCTGCCACCAGAAGCAGTGCCTACTGTGGCATCCATTGGGGGGACCTGTGGTGGTGGTGTTGTGGGCATGCTGGCTGCTGGGGTGCCTGTTGGAGTTCCCTCCTGTGTGCTGCCACTTGATTTGTGCTGCTGCCGTGTCTTGATGCGTGCAGCTGAGGTGGAGGGTCTTTGGCCGTTGGTCTTGGCCCTCTTTGCAGGTGTGCTGGTAGGGGTGTCCTGGAGCTCGTCGTTTGGATCGGACCCTGTGGTGGAGTAAAGGAGGGCGAGCGTTATTTATGGGTCTGTGGGAATTGGAATGGCAATGTATCACATGCATTGGGGTGGTACCTGAGGGTGATTAGGGTCGGGGCCTTGGAGGTGGTTTCATTTGTGTGTGGAGTGAGGGTGCAGTTGTTTGGCAGCCTGCAGTTAGGGTGTGCCTGCTGCACGTGTAGAGGGTGTTTTTAGGATTTTTAATTATTTATGTATTTGATGTGAGTTTTAATGTGAGCTATCAGGCCTATGTATGTGGCCGTTCTCCTGGACATGTGTTCCTGTTGCACTATGTGGGCACGTGGTACTTCACATGATTGGACATTGTGGTTTTGGCATTGTTTTATTTGGGACACCTACCTGAATCTTCGGATGTCTGCACTCCTTTCTCCATCCCTCCGACTCCCTCTATGCTCTCCATTCCAATGGTGGAGGCACAGATTTCTTCCCAGGGGGTCAACTTGATGGGTGATTCCGATCCTCCCCCGGTAGCTGTGGCAATGTTGCGGTTGGCAGAAAGTATGCTACGGACGCGTATCCGCAGGTCGTCCCATCGCTTTCTGCATTGCTGTGGGTTGCGGGGTGCGGTCCCCACCGCACTTACCCGCTGTGCCACCAGGGCCCATATGGCCTTCTTGTTCGCAAGTGCCGTCCTGGTCATTTGCGTGGAGAAGACGACGGCAGCATTCTCCTGGAGGGTCTCCGTGAGCACCGTGAGTTCCTCACGGGAGAAGTGGACCTGCCGCTTGCGGTCGCACGCTTTCGTCGCTACTTTTCCCATTTTTCTTGGTTTCACTGGGGTGGATGACGGGTTGGGATGTGTCTCAGGGTAGTATTTTTTATGGTTGTGTGGAATTTGTGGTTTTATAGGTGTACGGCGGGATGTTTCCCGTTCCGGGACCATGCTTTTACTTCCGTTTCCGTATATTTACGGTCACCGTACTTTCCGGTTGGCGCTCACTGCGGTGTCCGCTGAGATGGGTGGCGGTATTGCACCTAGGGTGCCTTACCGCGGCGGTGTGGGCCGTTTTGGGGTCATTTCCGCCATCGCGGACTTTGCACTTCTGCCATGGCGTGGTGCTCGTGCCCGATGGGTCGGAATGAGCCGCACTTTGCTCCATCGTGCAATGGCGGAAACGCTATTTACGCTATGGCGGTCCGGTCGGTTGATTTCCGCAAGGGTCGTAATGAGGGCCACTGTCCTGTTATTTGGTTGAGTGGTTGAGTACTGTTCTGCATCTGCGGTATTTGCTTTGCCATGTATGCGTGTTGTGTGTTACCTTGTATCTGTGCTGTGGTGCCTGTGAAGACTGCTGCATTGGCGCTTGCATTTGTGGTGCATGTGTCATGGGTTGGTGTGTCGGCAGGAATGCGTTTGGTGTCTGCCCTTGTTGCTGTGTCTGGTCCTGGGCATAGAACACATCCTGTTTCACTTGATATGCTGGCTGGTATTGCATTCCAGTAATAAAATGTACAATTGATTAGGGCGTCCAAATGAAATAGCAAACCCACGTAACTCAAGGAATCTTGTAATGAATATCACTCTAATAAAGTTTCACAAATGAATTTTAGTGATCAAAACAGAACATGTCTGATAGATGAAATGGTGACGAATCAAAATCACACAGGAGGAAAAGTGTACAAAACATAACAAATGTACATGTGGCACATACAATAGAAACATTGTTGTCAATACATGTTGTACAAGACAATAGAGCAAATGGGTCCCGTACAATCCTATGGGACCATACAGCCTAATCTAACATAGGTTGATCCAAATAACTCAAAGATAACAGTGTTGACAGCTGGACCTGTCTAGTTCCAAAACACAACCTGGGTGCCAGGATTTCTGGTGTGCTGGGATAACTGTGACCCCTGTGGTCCATGTTTGGTCCACATCTGAGATGGTTGAATGTGAGCATATCTCCCATTGGATGCCCTTCATTTTGGTGCAAAGCAAACTTTGGATAAGAGAAGGCACCATATATCCATTCCAGTTATATATTCTGAGTTCACACTAAACTTAGAAAAGGAGCCAAGTATCCTGAAGTGAAGAAACAGATCAGTGGAACTGCTGGAGATCCGCTGGAAGGTTTGGCACCCTGACCCCACTGTTGTCCTGTCAGAGCCCCTGTTTTTCATCGAGCCAGAGGCTCACCTGAGAATGAAATCCCTTCAATGGGCCCTCAGGACGCAGTGGTCCCAGTTCTCAGGAAACATGTCAGACCTACTTCAGGTTCCAAGCAGGGTCACACAGGATCTCTCTCTCTGAAGGGAGAACCCTTCTGGCAACCATGGCCAGAGATAACAGTAGTGACGGACGACTCACTCACGGGGTGTGGAGACCATGCTAATGATCTGACAATCAGTGGTCATTTGGAGCTGAGTGCAATCAGACTAGCGCTGAAGGCCTTTCTGCCCTCTGTATGGGGAAAGAATGCCCTGATAATGACAGACAACACAGTGGCCATGTACTACCTCAACAAGAGAGGAGGTGTAGGGTAACTACCACTTTGCAGCGAGGCAATGATTGATTGATTGATTGATTGATTGATTGATTGATATTTTATTTCTATCGCGCTCGTACACAAGTGTTTCACAACGCGACAAGGCAAGGGAGGGGAACAGGGGAGAACAAAACTGCGATCTTACTAGGCCCAGTAACATTGAGAACGCGCAAGTGCATGGGATAGGCGGAGGGGAAAAGTGCATGGAAGGGGGAGAGGTGGAAAGTGCGAAGCAGAGGAGAAACAGATAAATAACAATAAATAAATAATAAAGGCAACAAACAGTGGTAGTGCAGCCAGCAATTTGCAAGTGCTAGGTTTAAGGCAGCAGACAGGGTAGGTCCGATAAGTGCAGGAAGAAAAAGGGGGGGCTGTATGGGTACAGATACAGACCCCAATGCAAGGGGTGGCCTGGAGGCAGTGCGGGAGGGTGACAAGATGAGCAGGTACCTGGGCCCAAAAGACAGAGGGTGGCCAGGTGCACGGTGCCAAGAGAGAACAGATCAGCAGGGGAGAGGGGGAGCGAAGGCAGAAGAAAAGAGGAAGGTCTTGAGGTGCTTCCGGAACCGGAGATGGTTCTCCTCAAGTTTTAGAGTGGCAGGGAGGCTGTTCCAGAGGGAGGCCCCAGCTGAAGACAGCGATCTACCCCCAGCTCATTTCTTAGAAAAATGACTGACCCTGAGTCAGTTGGAGGTAGAGGAGCGAAGAGCTCGAGGGGGGAGGTATTTGCGGAGGGATAGCTGAAGGTATTTTGGACCCAGGCCCCAGAAAGCCTTGTGCAGCTCTGGTACTAGGCATTTCAAGAAGGAATCTCTCTATCAGAAGTTCACCTAGCCGCAGAAGAGAACACAGCGGTGGACACTCTGAGCAGGCAAAGCATAGTCTCCCACGAGTGGGAACTAGCTCATGAAGTCCTTCAAGAGATCTTCAACCTTTAGGGAACCCCTCAAGTGGATCTTTTCGCGACCATTGTCAACTGGAAGTGCGAACTGTACTGCTCCAGGGAATTTCCTCCAAGAGGAGCTCTAGGGGACGCGTTCATAGTGGACTGGGAGTTTCCATTCTTGTACGCCTTCCCTCCAGTCCCCATCATTCCTCACGTTATCAGGAGGTTCAGAACGTTCAGGAAACACATGATCCTAATTGCCCTGGATTGAGCCAGGAGTAAGTGCTACCCAGACCTTCTGGACATGTCCATCTGCCCTCCAATAGGTCTTCCATTAAGAGAGGACCTTCTCTCGTGAGGTGAGGGTTCTCCATCCAGAGGTCAAGATGCTCAGCATTCACGCATAGAGAGGCTGAGATACAAGGATTGGGACCTCCCAGATGACATAATGGAGATTTTGCTTTCGCCAGAAGGCCAGCAAGAAAGTCCCTGTACCTTTGCCATTGGAACACATTCTGCAGCTGGTGCAAAGACACGAATGTAGATCCTTTTCCATGCAAAACACTGGAAGTGTTATCTCTTTCACCATCCTTATCAAATCTGGGGCTCCAGGTTGGAACTATTACGAGCAATTTGGCGACACTATCTATCTTTAAGCACTCATTGGAAGAATATTCATATTTCAAAATCCCACTGGTGACACAATTTCTAAAGGGACTCACCAATGTGTTTCCCCATCTCCTTTCCAGGTTCCAGTTTGGGACCTTAATCTGGTACTAACATTTCTAATGTGTGCACCTTTTGAACCTCTTCATTCATGTCCGTTAAGGTTGTTAACATTTAAAACCATTCTCTTGGTAGCATTAACCTCAGCCCGTAGAGTGAGTGAATTGCAGGCACTATCATCCAAGCTACCCTTTACTATCTTCCAAAAGGATAGGGTTGTTCTGAGGATTAAGCCTTACTTTTTACCCAAAATAATTTCTGATTTTCATGTATGGCAGAAAATTGTATTGCTCACTTTCTCTCCTCCACCTCACCCTGGCAAAGAGGAGGAGAGATTACATAGATTGGATCCACGCAGAGCTCTGGCTTTTACATATCTAGACTATCAAAACTTTTTATAGATGATCAGCTTTTTATAGGCTATACAGGTCACAAACTGGGTCAGGCTGTGACAAAACAGACCTTATCCAGATGAATCATTCTGGTGATTTCAGAATGCTACAGGCTGGTGGGCAAGGATCCTGCAGAAGGATTAAGGGCCCCTTCCACCAGGGGCATGGCTACCTCTACAGCCCTACAAAGGGGTGTACCCATCAAAAACATTTGTTAGGCAGCAACGTGGTCTACTATTCACACTTTTGCAAAGCATTACTGCCTTGAGTCTCCCCTCGGTCAGGATGGAAGCTTTGGAAAAGCTGTCCTCCATTTGATTCATGAAAACCATTGAAAACTAAATTCTTACTCCCTCCACCAAAACAAACACTGCTTTGGGAGTCTATCAAAGATGAGGAATAAGTGGGAGGATGCAATCCATTCAGAGAACAAGTTACTTACCCCTGTTAACATTCTTTTGACTGGATGTTCTTACCAGGGGTAAGTAACCAGGGGTAAGTAACTTGTTCATCGCTCTCTTTATTTTCTGTCAGCCATACCCTTGAGCCAATCATTTAGGCCAGCAGGCAAAATTGGTGACCCCAAGATCGAATGTTCCATAACCACAAAAAGATAACATCCACCTCCACCTCCACTTCTTATCACCCCCAAATTGCCTATTACCACCCAGCAACTAACATCTGTCCACCCCTCCCCCTGTTTGCTGTATGGCTGAGTCTATACTTACACTCCATGTTCAGCTAATGTCGCTCAGCCTCCACCTCTCCTCCAACCTGCCACTCCACCCTTCCTGTCTGCTGGGCATCCCACAGAAAGTGGGCATGCATTTCTCCAAGGCGGTACCTGAGGACATCTTCATGGTGTGCACCTCTTTTTCTTTCTCATTCTCCGTGGATCACCTTGCAGCCCTCCGGGCATTGCGAAGGGACGAGACGCCTTAGTGCCGATCGATCAGAGCCAACCATCCTCTGCTACCACTTTGAAATATGCCAGAGGTCTGGAGGGTTTGCATCAATGATATCACAAGTCAGCAGAGTATATAAGGCCCATCAAAACCTCCCCTGGCAATAACGGAAGACTCTGGGGCAAAGTTTACTGTCTTTACTCTCCAATAGACAGGCATCATACAGGAAATCACAAATCTCCAGCAATCACAGCTCCTGAGCTAGTGTCACTTAGTTTTATACCATGGTGATGTCACAAACATGAACTCCATCCCAAAAATCTGAGGGGTATCCCAATTGGTTAACTCAAGTCTATTACCTATAGAGCCAGTATACATTTGAATACTCATTGGTCTAGCATGTCAGTTGGCTTCGCCTGAGACTTCCCCAAAAACTATTACATTTTTGCAGGGTTGCAAGAAGACCATTGGCCTGTGCAACATTCTACACCACTCCATGATCAGAGCGTCTAGATTGGCTAAAGCGGGTCCTCCCATGCCTTGGACCCTGTTCTGTTCCCAGCGCGTGGTGTACCATTGTTGCCACTGGTCTGATCACCTATCCTGAGAGAGTGCCTTCAAGTTGCAATTTTTGGTGGGCAACGCATGTATCCGTCTTCTCTGTTTCCTGGGAACTGCTTCTCTTCTCACCATAGTAAATGGCCATTGTTCGGCTCTTCTGGGTCACATGTGCGAAGATCACAAAGCGAAGCCCTTCTATCTGCAATTATGAGGATTTTATCCTGAATTCTTGCAGGCGGATCACTGCCTCGGCAATCAGGAATTATCCACCCGCTCTTGTCCTTGGCTCTGAACATTATCTCTGTGCTTCGTGCTGCAGAGCCTGTATAGCTCCCTCCATTTATTTGATGCCTGTGGTCTCATGTGTATTCACTACAGTAATCCTATAGTTTTTTGTGTGTTCTAATATCTTCTTAAAGGTTAGTCACGATAGAGCCCTATAGGTTCCTTGTGTGTTCCGTAGCTCCATATGATTAGTTTCAATAAAGGGACTGCAAGCTTGATCCGTGTAAATTTGGTTTTCATGCGTTTCTGCATTTGGCTAAAGAAAAGAAAAGCTTTTGGCAGTATGTAAATGTATCCGTCCTCTTTCGAAAGAAGGCATAAGCATGTTCTTCATGTATACTTGTGTGTGTCTGCGTATCTTCATGCAGGAATGTAAATTTGCTTCATGACTAACGCTGCTATGTTGTGTTGTCACTAGTGACATCATCACGGTTGGACTTTGCCGTCAGTCAACTTAGTCCATTAATGGGACACTTGTCTCTTCAAAGCCGTCATTTGGATATGGTTTGAAAGGTCATTTGAGAGAATATCTCTTTTACATTGCTGCAGTCGGTGGTTGGCGAGTTGACATTCAAATAGGGGACATGAGGGCTATTCCAGGGACCCCCTCTTGAGTACTTAAGATTTGGTTACTCTTCATGGTTGCTGTGTTCTTCCTCATCTGAGTATGTTCTGCTCTAACCTTAATAAATACATGGGCTTATTCTCGATGAAATGCCTCAGTATGGAAGGGGAACTAGGGAATGTTGGGGAGTGCTGTGGCTAAACAGGCTTTACCCCCAGGTGATTGTCCTTGTCCCCAGATTGTCCCCAGATGGGGAGTCCCTCCCCATGAGGTTAACCCGCATTAAACAACCCCCAGGAGAACTATTGGGGAGTGACCACACCTCCCTAGCCTCATGGAAAAGGGCTCCCCCTTGGGGAGAAGTGCCAACACCTTGCGAATCATCACATAGGTGAGTGGGAGCCATATCCATAGAGAGACTATACCGAGGCAGTAGCCAATGAAGAGGCTTATGTTGTGTCTTGGAAAGAAACTACTGAAATAAAGGTCTACAATGCCAGCGAACAGGAGAATTAGAGGAAGAAGATGATGGAAGTGCTGCCCAAAGGGGCATTGAAGAGAGAAGTGGCCAAAGATCTATCCAGGGAAGGGGCACAGAGAAGAAAGGCTGAAGTGACAGTCCAGGACAAAGGCCAGAAAGCAAAGGTCAAGACTGTGAAACAGGGCCAGACCTAAGAAGATGATGAAGACATTCTTGCCAAGCAAAGGTCATGTAACGCTCACCTGATTCCCGCAGAGGCGCCGGTCTTGACTGGGTGAATGCCGTATCTTCAAAGGTGATGTGTAACACACGGTTGGCTCTTTGGGCTGGACCTCTGTGCACTGTATGTCTGACTCGAAGAGTAAGATGTCTGCAGATAGAAAATATGGGATTAATGAACTGGGGTTATTGGGTGCCTCTCTCCTCTTCCCTTTCTCTTCTCCTGTAGAACCCCAAAGGTTAACACCCTCACCTTAGGTAAGTGAACGCCGAGCTCTCCATCTGCCTCGGGGCAGGGTGCCGTAACCAGTTTCTTCACTGGATAAGGGTGCAGGCCTCTTGACCTCAGAGGACTGCTTTCCGTCGTTAACTGCACGAACGGTAAGTTCTGGGCACTTCAAATGTCTTAAAAGTCTTTTGTAATGATATCTCTTGTTTTGCAGGGTTCCGGCGATGGCGGATGGCGGGCTGATGAGAGTTGAGGATTGAACCCGCGTGAGGAATAGAAGCGCCTGGAAGCACGTAAGTAAGCGCTTGTAGCCTGCTTCACGATGCGCACTAACTGTCCCTTTTATCTTGCAGGTACAAGTTCGGAGCTTTAGAGAAGCTGAAGGGTGCTGGAATACCCACTGGATTCGGCGTGGGAAGGAGTAATGGCACGTGAGTAATAAAGTTGCCCAATGTCTTTAAACGCACCTTCTTTTGTCTTTCAGATGCGGGATGCAGCGCCGAAGGCCTCGGAGCGTGCGAAGAGCTGGTAAGCTTTTGTCTTTCAGATGCCGGAATGCAGTGCGAAGACCTCTGGAGCATGCGAAGAGTAGGTAAGCCTTTGTCTTTCAGATGCCGGAATGCAGCGCGAGGCGTTGGTGACAGCTGATGGACCAGGTAAGAGATGCGCTGCCACTGAAGACCGTAGTGCTAACCTGTTCTTTCTTTGTCTTTACAGGTGCTGCTGAAGACTGGATTCCAGGATGGTAAGCCTTTGTTCCCTTAGGCCCAGGATCAGAAGCAGAAGACACGATGAGCGTTCTGCTGCAGAGAATGCAGAATAACGCAAAGCAAGATTCATCCATCGGGTGTGGTTTAAATAGCCTCCTGTAGTGCTTAGGTGCCTCCTTCCACAGCCACGCCTAAGAAAAGAGTTCCTGCTTTCCAGAAGAGTTCCAGTGTTCTGAACCTAGGGAGTGGCTCCTGCCCCACCCAACAGGAAAAGTAGTCCCAAACAGAAGAGGATCAGGGGTTCAACTGGCAGGTAAGTAAGCAGCATGGTCTGCTGCAGGTAAGTCCACCCAAGCCATATGAGCCCGGCGCTTCCAGCGCTGGGACCGGGCATCTTTATGAGCCTGGTGCCACTGGCGCCAGGACAGGGTCCAAAAGGTCCCAATTGGGACTGGCTGGCACTCGGAACCGGGGTTATGGGTCTGCTTCCAAGGGAGTCGGGCAAGTCCTGATCTTTTGGAAGCAGAGATCATGACAGCACCCCCCCTCAAGGCCCCTCCCAAACCGGGCTTCTCCGGGGGTTTGGGCTTGTTAGGAAATGTTCGATGAAATCTTTTGATTAGACGAGGTGCGTGGACATATTCTGCAGGTTCCCAGGATCTTTCTTGGGGACCGTAGCCTTTCCAGTCAATCAGGCAAAATAGTTTAGATTTGGAGATCTTGGAATCCAGGATGCTTTTGACTTCAAACTCGAGTTCTCCATCAACTAGAATAGGTTTTGGAGATGTAGTTAGTCGGGTTTGAGGTTGCACGGGTTTTAATAGAGAGACGTTGAAGACCGGATGTATCTTCATGTGAGGGGGCAAGTCCAACTTGACCGCTACTGGATTTACTATGGTAGTGATGGAATAGGGACCAAGGTATCTTGGGTTGAATGTGCATGGTCCTTTTAGAGGTAGATATTTGGTGGATAACCAGACTTGATCTCCTACTTGATATTGGGGGGCTTCCTTCCGATGTTGGTCTGCTCCTTTCTTGTATTGTTCTTTAGCCCTTTGAAGGTGAGAAACGGCTTCCTTAAAGGCTTGGGTGATTGTAGAATGCAGGTGGTCTACTGCTGGTGTTCCAAGATCTTGGAGTGGATCCAACTCCGAGGTTCGAGGGTGACTACCGTATAAAAGAAAAAACGGGGTCTTCCCAGTTCCCGAGTGGACAGAGTTATTGTAGGCATATTCGGCTATCCAAAGGATATCTTTCCAAGTTTTTTCAGTTTGTTGTAGCATGCAGCGCAAATACTGTTCCAGAGTTTGATTGGTCCTCTCGGTTTGTCCGTCGGTTTGAGGGTGGTGGCTGGTCGAAAGTCTCACATCAATTTGAGCCGACCGACAGCAACTTCGCCAAAAATGAGAAATAAATTGACTACCTCGATCCGAAATTAGAACTGAAGGAAAACCGTGCAGTCGGACGATGTTTTCGAGAAATTCTCGGGCCAGAGTTGCTGCTGTTGGTAAGCCTTTGAGTGGAATGAAATGCGCCATCTTGGAGAATAGGTCCACGATTACTAGGATCGTATTGTATCCGGAGCATGGAGGTAGATCGGTGATGAAGTCCATAGAAAGCGTATGCCAAGGGCGAGGCGGGATGTCAATAGGGCGTAAGAGGCCGGCTGGTTTTTCCTTTTGACTCTTGTTTTGGGCGCATACTCCACAGGACATTATAAAGTCTCTGATATCTTTTTTCCAGGACGGCCACCAGAAGTAGCACTTGATCTTTTCCGAGGTCTTGGTCATACCGGGATGTCCTTCCATTAAAGAATCGTGATAACAAGAGATTACCTTTTTCTGTAAATTTGTGCTGGGCAGGTATAACCGTTCTTGGAAATATAATAGGTTGTCCTTCACCGTAAAGTCCTTTCCCTGCAGATGCCAATTCTGTATGTCTGCTGGAGTTACCAGTAGCCTGGCTTTATCCTTAACTTCCTCTATGGATTGTGTGGCGATTACACCTAGAATTCTTTGTTCGGGAATGATAGGTACAGGTTTAGGATTGATCAAATGTTCTTCCACTCCCATCCGAGAAAGGGCATCAGCTTTACCATTTTTTGTACCAGGTCGATAGGTAATTATGAAGTCAAACTCGGCAAAGAATAGTGCCCAACGGAGATGCCTAGAGGATTGAGCTTTTGCGGTTTTCAAATATTGCAGGTTTCGGTGATCTGTAATCACAGTAACGGTGTGTCAGGCCCCCAGAAGATAATGCCGCCAAGCCTTAAAGGCGGACTTGATAGCTAGAAGTTCCTTATCAGTAATAGTGTAATTGATTTCAGGAGGCGAGAATTTGCGGGACCAAAATGCCACGGGATGCAACTGATTGGTTACTGGGTCCTTTTGTGATAGAACTGCCCCCATGGCAAGGCTCGAATCATCAGTTTCAACGATGTAGGGGAGTTCTGGGCGAGGATGTTTTAAGATCGGTGCAGAGATAAATCTAGTCTTCAAATTCTGGAAAGCTTGTTCCGCCTCGGTAGACCATTCAAAACGTTTGTTTTTCTTTAACAAGGCGGTGATGGGCTGGACTATTCGAGAGAATTCGGGGATAAACCTGCGGTAAAAGTTAGCAAAGCCTAACATGCTTTGAACACCTTTTACGGAGGATGGCGATGGCCATTTGAGAATTGCATCGACCTTCTTTGAATCCATACGCACTCCGCTAGGTGATAATATGAATCCCAAGAATTCAACTTCAGTCACGTTGAAAACACATTTTTCCAACTTAGCGAAAAGTTTGTGTTGACGCAATCTCTCGAGGACCATTTTCACGTGTTTCCGATGTTCAGTTTCCGATGAAGAATAAACGAGGATGTCGTCAATGTAAACAACAACACACACATCTATGAGCTCTCTGAGGACATCGTTCATAAAATATTGAAAGGCGGCCGGGGCACTGCAAAGTCCGAAGGGCATGACCTGATATTCAAATAGCCCATACTTGGTGCGGAAGGCCGTCTTCCATTCATCACCCTCTTTTACACGTACCAAGTGGTAGGCTCCTCTAAGATCCAGCTTTGTATATATGCATGCTTTTCTGACTTGGTCCAGGAGTTCAGGGATCAAAGGTAACGGATATCTATTCTTAACGGTGATCTGGTTCAGGGCGCGATAATCTATACAAGTTCTAAGGTCCCCTTCTTTTTTTGGAATGAAGAACAAAGCTGAGGAAGCAGGGGACTTGGAAGGACGAATAAACCCATTCGCTACGTATTGATCCAGGTATTGTCGGAGGTGAAGATTCTCAGGCTCGGTGAGGGCATACATTCTACTACAAGGAGGAGTAGATCCAGGTATCAGGTCTATCTGGCAGTCATAAGACCTATGAGGAGGTAGAGAGTTAGCCTGATCCTTCCGGAAAACATCTTGGAATTCTAGGTATTCAGGAGGTAACTGAGGAGCCTCCGAGGAAATTGCTGCCAGTGCATCACCAGGTCGAGGGTGACAAGTAGAGACACATTCTGGAAACTGAACCGTTCTTGCTCGCCAATCGATCTGAGGATTGTGCTTCTCTAACCAAGGAATTCCTAGAATAATCTGGAACTGGGGGGCCTTGATCACATCGAACACGATCTTCTCATGGTGTCCATCTTGACTTACTAGCGTCACTTCTTGGGTGGTATGCGTTACTGGTCCGGAGGCTATCTCCGTACCATCCACCGTAGTAATGACGTCCTTTACAGCCTTTGGACAAAGAGTCAGATTCATCCTCAAAACCATTTCATGATCCACATAATTGCCGATGGCACCGCTGTCGACGTAAGCTTCAATCGCATGTAATCGATCCGGATCTTCAGGGCTAATGAGGACCATAGGTATCACGAAATGCGAGGTCACAGAACTGGTTTTAACGCTCGGCAAGAGGACCTCTATTCTTGTCGGGCGAGGTCGTTTCCCTGCTCAGAGTTTGTTACCCTGGTAACTGCAGCTCCTACTGCCTTCTTGGCTGGTTTCACCGGACAGTCTCGAAGAAAGTGCCCCGAGTTTCCGCAATAGAGGCATAATTGCAGCTGTTTTCTCCTTTCCCGCTCCTTTTGTGTTAGTGGTCCTTTCAGGCCCCCTATTTGCATGGGTTCCCCGGAGTCTACTCCTTTGGTAGGAGTTGGTGGTTTAGAAAATACTCGAGCATCAAACTTGGAACGATCTGCCTTCCTGTTCTGCAGTCTGTGGTCAATTTGAACGACTAGGTCAATATAGTCCGAACAGTCTTGCGGGGGATTCACTACTTGGGCTAACACATCTTTGAGTTCTCCACGTAGACCTCTATAAAACAGCGTAATCCTTTTGTCCTCAGGCCATCGAGTTTCCACTATCAGTCTGTTGAAAGACGCAATATAAGCCAAAAGGTCTTGATTACCCTGTCGCAATGAAAGGAGCTCATTGTCCAAGGCCTGCCCCTGTGAATGTCTTGCAAACAGTTTTTCCATACTGAGCTGAAAAGCTCGAAAATCATGGAGAACCGGATCATCTTGATTAACTAGAGGGATCGACCAGTCTGCCGCATTGCCACTAAGGTACGAAAGCACGAAAGCTACCTTAGCTTGATCAGTTGGAAAGGCTGCTGGCCGGCATAAGAAGTGCAACCGGCACTGATTAATAAATACTGCAAACCTCTTTGGGTCACCAGAAAATCGTTCGGGCGGAGCCAGAGGTACATTCCCAGGTAGGTTGATCTGCACTGGGTTCGTAGAGGATGTTGAAGGAAGATTTGCCCCTGATGCGGGTAACGGAGTTTGTCCGGCTTGTGACTGTAGCAATTGTCTAGCGAGATCGTCTGTTCGCTCCTTGGAAATAATCAGTTCCCTTCTTAGAGCATTCGTTTCCTGCCGGGCTGCATGCACTTTTGCTCTTAGTTCCCCAAGTAACTGGGCTAGCTGGTCGGTATCCGAGGTTTCTATAGCGCCTGGGTGGGAGTTTTGCGATAGGCTTTGCATTCTGTAACGCTCACCTGATTCCCGCAGAGGCGCCGGTCTTGACTGGGTGAATGCCGTATCTTCAAAGGTGATGTGTAACACACGGTTGGCTCTGTGGGCTGGACCTCTGTGCACTGTATGTCTGACTCGAAGAGTAAGATGTCTGCAGATAGAAAATATGGGATTAATGAACTGGGGTTATTGGGTGCCTCTCTCCTCTTCCCTTTCTCTTCTCCTGTAGAACCCCAAAGGTTAACACCCTCACCTTAGGTAAGTGAACGCCGAGCTCTCCATCTGCCTCGGGGCAGGGTGCCGTAACCAGTTTCTTCACTGGATAAGGGTGCAGGCCTCTTGACCTCAGAGGACTGCTTTCCGTCGTTAACTGCACGAACGGTAAGTTCTGGGCACTTCAAATGTCTTAAAAGTCTTTTGTAATGATATCTCTTGTTTTGCAGGGTTCCGGCGATGGCGGATGGCGGGCTGATGAGAGTTGAGGATTGAACCCGCGTGAGGAATAGAAGCGCCTGGAAGCACGTATGTAAGCGCTTGTAGCCTGCTTCACGATGCGCACTAACTGTCCCTTTTATCTTGCAGGTACAAGTTCGGAGCTTTAGAGAAGCTGAAGGGTGCTGGAATACCCACTGGATTCGGCGTGGGAAGGAGTAATGGCACGTGAGTAATAAAGTTGCCCAATGTCTTTAAACGCACCTTCTTTTGTCTTTCAGATGCGGGATGCAGCGCCGAAGGCCTCCGGAGCGTGCGAAGAGCTGGTAAGCTTTTGTCTTTCAGATGCCGGAATGCAGTGCGAAGACCTCTGGAGCATGCGAAGAGTAGGTAAGCCTTTGTCTTTCAGATGCCGGAATGCAGCGCGAGGCGTTGGTGACAGCTGATGGACCAGGTAAGAGATGCGCTGCCACTGAAGACCGTAGTGCTAACCTGTTCTTTCTTTGTCTTTACAGGTGCTGCTGAAGACTGGATTCCAGGATGGTAAGCCTTTGTTCCCTTAGGCCCAGGATCAGAAGCAGAAGACACGATGAGCGTTCTGCTGCAGAGAATGCAGAATAACGCAAAGCAAGCATCATCCATCGGGTGTGGTTTAAATAGCCTCCCGTAGTGCTTAGGTGCCTCCTTCCACAGCCACGCCTCAGAAAAGAGTTCCTGCTTTCCAGAAGAGTTCCAGTGTTCTGAACCTAGGGAGTGGCTCCTGCCCCACCCAACAGGAAAAGTAGTCCCAAACAGAAGAGGATCAGGGGTTCAACTGGCAGGTAAGTAAGCAGCATGGTCTGCTGCAGGTAAGTCCACCCAAGCATTATGAGCCCGGCGCGTCCAGCGCTGGGACTGGGCATCTTTATGAGCCTGGTGCCACTGGCGCCAGGACAGGGTCCAAAAGGTCCCAATTGGGACTGGCTGGCACTCGGAACCGGGGTTATGGGTCTGCTTCCAAGGGAGTCGGGCAAGTCCTGATCTTTTGGAAGCAGAGATCATGACAGGTCACAAGAAGAGAAGACTGAAGTCCAGACCTAAGAGAGATAATGAGACAGGACAGGCCCCAAGCAAGGAAAAAGAGACAGAGGCCAGAACGGTTGCCAGGGGTCTAACACTAAATAATGTAAAGAGAAATAATCACTGGAGGACTAACCCTGAAGAAGCTAAAGAGGAAGAGTCACCAGGGGACTAATTAAGGAAGAAGACCAGAACCTACAGAATATTGTACAGGGTCAAGGACACTTTAAACACCCCACTATCCTGTCAAAGAAATTATACTATGTCAAAGTTATATTCCTTGTTGCTTCATTTTAGGAAATTGCTATATGAGGGTGGTGCTAGAGAGCCTGACAGACATGGCAAACGTCCTGTGAGCTCTGCCGAATTAGCCCCCTTATTCCTGGAAGTTTGGTGGCAAAGAAACCTTAATTGCCTGAATACAGGAGGAAGAGTGTCGGAAAGTCACGGGACCCGTCCGGTGACATTAGATTCTGATACCCCATCCTGGATGGCATTGAAACAGAGTAGCCACCTTTGGTCAGGCGAGCGGGCAGGCAGTGCACACCCTGAGCTGTTAATACAAAGGGGCCCATCAGACAACAAAGGCTAAGTGTTGCAGAGCACAGCTACTCGGGACAGGCCTGTATTTGGTGCAGGTCTGGGCCGGGAACCAAGTGGCCTTGACTCGAGCTGGCATGTCCCAGAAGCTGATGCTCCTGCAACACTGGGGTGAGCGGTGAGTGGAGGCCCGGGCCACTGGGCATGGACTCGCTTTAGGCCCGCTGAGGCCGGAAATCGGTCAGGGGGGCCAGAGCACCAACGGATATCCATGGGCAGCCCTGGGAGGTGGCGGCATGTTGGACAGAGAGGCAAGTGCACACCTGATGGCCCTCCAGAGGTTGTGTCTGGGGTTGGCTCTTCTGAAGATGTGCACTGCAAACCTAGGCCCAGAATAGCTGGAGGGTAGCAGCACTGGAGACACCCCCACAACAAGCTCCTGATAACACTCTGGGGGCCAAGGACAAAGGGGACAGAGAACACCTGTGTGCCTGGACTTGATACTCGGAAGCACATTTTCAGATACAGCTGCATAATATCTTCCCATAAATTGGCTGCTCCTGGCAGGCTCCAGAGCAAGGGCCCAGGTGGTGGGGGCAGATACAGAGGCGCAGGAGAGCAGCTGAGGAAATGGTGGTAGGATATTGCACCTCCTGGGGTCGCTGAGCTAGACGACCAACACTGCCACACAGCTGTTGTGCAGCCACCGCTCACAGGCCAGAGGATTGGTATCTTTTGACCACTGCCCAATTCCAAGTCATCCCCATGGGCAAAACACAAAGGAATCAACGTACATTGCCCTTCGAGGGGGAAGTGGGTTGATTATCAAAAAATCTAAGACACTGCAGCATGTCTCTAATCCTGGTGGGTGCGAGGAGGAGGTCACGGCAACCAGCGGGGATTCGAACACTGCTTCTTCAATTAAAATCTGACATAGGTGGCCTTAATTCCAAGCTGGATGCCATCTCCTCTGACGACATGGGCATGCTTCAATTGCGGGTAGATAAACATGGGGAATGGCTGGGTGAAGCGGAAACCAGAATACCAGAATTGGATTGGGTTGGTTGGTTCGCCAAGTTGGGGAGTTGTTTATGTTTGTTTGGAGCATCTGGTGTAAGGGGTCCCTAAAGACATGAGGTTTTGACAGGGGACCAGGAGAAGAACAGGAAGACCACAGAAGCAGTGGTTAAAATGGATATTAAATTATAGCCTTTAAGGAGATACCTTGGAATATTAGGGGGGTACTCAGCTGGGGAAGACAGGAAAATTCTCCTGTATTTACAGAGGCATGAAGTCACTTTAGCTTTTCTACAAGAAACACTCCATAGACCTGTGAGGGAAGGCAGAAGGGCAACACAATGGGGCTGCCACAGGTATTATTCATCCTTTTGAACATATTCCAGTGGGGTTGCCATTCTTATTCACAAATCACTCAAATTACCCCTCCTGGACATAGCAAAGGATCAGGAAGGTAGAACCTGAATGCTCAAGGGCTCCGTGGACGAGATTAAGGTGGTCCTCATAAATACTTATGCTCCCAACATTGATGACCCAGGGATTTTCAATTGGGTATTTATAAAACGTGTCAATTGTGCTGGGGCCACCATGATCTAGGGGCAACTACAACATGGTCATCAGCACAACCTTGGATAGATTGAATGAAAACATGCAGTCACAGTCCAAAGCAAGCTTGAAGGTAACTGATATTTGCAATACATATGGGCTAGTTGACACCTGGTGGGTACAGCATAGGAAGGAACGGGGTTACACTTTCCACTCATGGGTTCACAGGCTGCTCCAGGATAGATGATTTCTTACTTTCTAGGAATGGCGGGGGGGGCTTTGGTTGGATGGTGCAAGACTTGAGGCTCTATCACGCCCTTGGCACTATCCCAGTGGTAATTCTGGCCGGGATACCACCAACGCAAACAGGTACTTGGTCTGGCAGTATATAAGCGTTGGAACATGAGTAGCGGTGCAGAAGTAAGTTCCAATTCCACATTGGGTCTTTTGGACCGAATGGGGGTTCATGGCGCTATTAGCGCTGGGGCAATTAGTGCTGCCCCAAACGGGCAGTAAGTTAAATCTGGTGGTAAAACTCACACTTACCCCCCAAATCTTGATTGGGCCAACCATTAAATGCGGCAGTAATAGCATTACCGCCGCATTTAAGGGCTAATGCCCAACTCATGATGAGGCCCCCTGGTCTTTCATAGTGAAATACGTGAGAAATAGTTGACTTCCTTAGCTGCAACACAAGTTTGGTGAAGTCATGCTGTACAGTGGGGGATAGTCTTATATGTTATATTAGAGGGGTATGCATGACAAAGGCGGCAGGAATACTCAAACCGATTGGCAGTGAATTGGAAGTCAACATACTCAGCCTGAAAAAACTTGAACAGTTTTTGACACCCAGGGCCGAAAGTATACCGGCCAAAAGGCTGTTGCCTCGTTGCAAGGTAACAAGCAGTCTTTTTGAATAGGCCACATCTGCTGGCAGGCGGAAGCACCGGCGGCCTCGCACGAAGGCCCATACAAAAGCCCCTGTTTGCCCCCTGTTCGCCGCAGGAGCCGGTAAAATAACTGCTATTTTATGATCGCCGGAGTCGTACTCATGTAACTGTCCTTGCAATCACCATGAGGGAACTAACTACTTATCATGACAACCTTTGATACTAGCCGGACGTCTCTCTAATACCCTGTGGTTGTCAAAAGTAAGGCACATGTACTGTGTTCTACGACACGTCGCACAAACATTAATTCACTGATTGAGCCTAAGAGTTATCTCCATTCTATCGTCATATTTATTTGTCCATTACCGAACAATCTAACCTTTGCCGTGAATGGTCTTGCTACACTACTGTAAGCCTCACAGAATCTGCTGCATATAGGCACGTTTCTACCATCCACCATCAACTGTACCTAGCCATTGGATGGCCCTGACCGATGCTAAGTTTGAACTAACCCATTTTGTTGTTAGGATGTACCTAGGCACTCTGCCTGCTCGTAAGCAGTGTTAACCTATCTCTGCCCCAACCATACACAGGTCCACCTCTAGTCTGTACCTATTACTGATTTCTTGAGCTATTGATGAACATTGTACCTACCATTTCTTTCTGATTCTGCCAATTGCATTGCCTCGCCCATCGTAAGCCTACTGTTGATCGGCTTCCACTGTTGATTTATTGTGAATTTGCCCTATTCTATTGTCTAGCCCCACTAATGCCTACTTAATGCATTTACTGTTGATATCCTGAACCACCCTGCTTTGTCGCACTATCCCATATAGATTCACTATTTGATCTCAAATATTACTGTCATTGTCATTTTGTAACTGTAGTCACCTTCTTGCTATATGAAACTCAAAGCACAATGTTGGATTGTAAATATTGTCGCCACTCCTGTACTAGCCTGTACCAATTTACTTAGATTTATGACAAAGTAACTATCTATGATTGTAACTAGTGCTGATACGCCTGTACTAGCCCATCCTGTTGCTTAAATTTACTTAGATCTTTGGGCAAGTGCTGATGCTGCGAACTAGCCTATCTGTGCAGACCAGTCCCACTAGGCCTCTGATTGACTATAACTGGTTCTCAACACATAATACTGCCCCTCATCGATAATATACACACCATGGTGAGCAAACTCCACCTCTTCCCTCTGCTACTTCACTTCACCTGGTTCGACACCTGTTCATGCAACACTGTCCTGATGGAGTATCCGTTGGACACAAACCAAAGTTCTACCTCTACCTTCCCCTCGATCAAGGCAACCCTCTCCCTAACTGCACTGAGTACCTTCAGTCGGGACATAAGTATCAGGCCCACACCATTCCTACCTAATCTATACATTGCCTCATCCTGGAATAATAATGATACGACCACCATCCCTACCAATAAAATTACTACACCTAATCTCTCAACAGGCATACCTACTACTCACCCCGATACCATTGACAGAAATTACAGACTAAGAGCTAGGCTCCTTACGGGCTATAGCCGTCCAGTCAATCAGAATCCCAAGTCAATTAGCAAACCACCCAAAGAACACACTGACCAAAAAGTGAACCATAAAAGACTTCACTGCAAACCCAAAGAGATTCTGACCAATAAAAACCCTCACATCACTCAGACGCACCTTATTAAAGGGGCTCTACTAAATGCTAGGTCTCTCGTGGCCCATGCGACAGAGATCGCAGACACCATTTTGTCCAACAATCTTGACTTCATTGTGGTAACGGATACCTGGCTGCTTGATGCAGCTAGCCCGTGTATTGGCCTAGCAGTCCGTGAAAACTTCTCTAATCTTGGAGCTGATAGACCTAATTCCATAGGAGGATGCACTGCTATAATATTTAGATCCACATTAGACATGAGAATAGCCACCTCGTCTCCGGTCGTTTCATGCAAACTCCTATCATTCAAATTCTAAACTTCACCTAAAAGTACTATCACCTGTAAGAGGATTCAATTCAACACTACAGCTAAGTCAATGCCTAGTCTGGGATACTGAATGGAAACCCTTATTGATATATCTTTACGTCCAGTTCATGCGTTCTGGATGACTACCCCTATATAACACCCCTCTCTTGGAATCCCCCTGACCCCACTGAGCCAAGAAGTAGTTCTGTTTTGCAAGTTTAAAGGGTTTATTTGATAATTTAAACAATAGATATATATATCACACTTTATAATAAATTAATAATTGAATATCACACTTAATCTGAGCAGTAATCAATAATGGATAGTCCGGCACTAGCACACTTCTTTATAATCAATGATGAGTGGTTATAGGATGGATAAGATAGCAACAATACTTTTATGGTTTCAAATGGATGCAGGGTGGAATGAAATTGCAGTACAGAAATACTCAATATGATTTCAACAAAACAATGTAATCACTTTTCTCTGGCAATCCACTCCCCCTTTATGCAATGCAAGGAAATGGAAGGAAAGCACACAGTTCTCAGAAATGCAATCAAATGTAATTCAGTTCACCCCAGCAAGCTTAGACTACAGAAGTTTGAAACACAGGCCCAAAATGCTTTTATATGTGCTGGCAATGAAGTGAAAAATATGCTAAAATGCTTTTATATGTGCTGGCAATGAAGTGAAAAATATGCTAAAATGCTTTTAATTCCCTCTAGAGGTTCAGGGTGAGTGGTATCTAGTTAATATTAGTCCAGGCTCACTCTAGCAATGATTCAGGGATGGTTCTTAAGAGGCAAACGAATTTTTAGCAAGGAAAGCAAGGAAGCTGTTGTTTTCACACGTGGCTGGATTTTTAACCAAATCGCAAATCGCGGTAAAATTCGCGAGTGTGAGAATCGTGAATACGGCAAAAGTATGAGGAGTAGGAAGTCGGTTCTAGGCTTGCTGAAAAGTTGAGATTCTAAGCTTTCAGAGGAAAGTTAAACCAAGTTCCTAGCCTAAACGGTTCCAGAGATACGGACGATTAAATAAAGGTAGTTTTTTTGGATTTGGAATTTTAAAAGTTCAAAGCGACAGGTTACAGCTTGCAGATAGAAAATGACAGGTGACAGCTTTGCAAATGACAGGTGACAGTTAGGAGGCAGTTCTGGTTAGATTAAAATAGATTGAATTATATTATTTTAACTAAGAGATTGGTTCTGCACAGTTCTGCTAGTTACTCACAATATATTTTTGAATTAGGCCTCGCCACGGATCTGGTCAGGTTTTGGACTGGACTCCGGTCTGGTCTGGGTCTCTTCACAGTGATCTGGGTCAGCTCTCTGGTTCTGCTAACAGCGGTCTGGGTCAGCTCTGCGCTGCTGGTCTAGCCTCTCTGGATTCTGGAGACTGCTCTGCTTTCTAGGTACTGCTACAGGTTCTGGAGATTGATGGATTTGAAGTCTGGATCTCTGGATGTGAAGTCGTCCATCAGCTTGCTCCACAGCAAATGGAATTGAATGTCTCTATCTGTCCTGACTGTCTGCTTTTATGTGTTTTGAAAGTGGGTGTGTGTGCAGCATCACTAGCCAGCCCCTCTTTCAACTTGTCATTGGCCCAATTCTCCCCTCTCCCATGATTGGGGAAGGAACTGTGAGTCAGAGTGATGCTGTAGGTTTTATGGGTCAGAGGATCCTCCCCTGGTCAGTTTGCCCACAAATCTATATTTGATTCAAAATGCACATTTCTCAAATACATAGTGGTTTGTCATTGCATGTACATATTACCTATCACATGAGGTAGTCTCTGTCCCAAATCTGCTCTTCCTAGTAGCTTGGGTTAAAAAATGGCAACATATTTCACTTTTTAGTCGGGTTACCAATATTGGATTTTTCCCCGCATTTACACAGATGTGCCCATGGTGTGTGGGCATTAGGTGGTGGAGTGTCAGATTTTTAACATACATACATTTAGAGTAATATCCTCTTTTCCGCTAAAACCCCCCTGAACATAACACCGGGTCCTACCACGTCTTCAAATGTGCACAGAAAAATCACAAGAATAATGATATCACTTATAAAATTTTCACAAGTCCGCTCTATGAATGATCCATCTTTTTAGATTTATGTTCTGGCCCCAAAGGGGTGTGGTTTCCCCCGAGCACAAGGTTGAATTTCTGGTTTTTCCAGTTCTGCCAAGCCAGCTTGCTCTCACAGGCAGTGCTCCTCCCCTTTCCTTCCAGGAGGAAGCCACTTTTACGACCCCCCCCCCCCAATAAAACATTTGCCTGAGTCAGGACAGGGCTTTGTTCAATTTCCTGCAGAGCCCAGGTAATTCAATCAGAGAAGTGTCATATCCCTTTTGGTGGGAGCAGCAAAAGGCAGCTAGGCCTGGGAACACAGCTGTTGTGCAAGTCTCAACTCCTGTCAGGGGTAGCTGGTGGGCAAAATTCAGTTTCATTAAGCCAGGTTTCAGATAAAATGTCACTTTTTGTTCCCCAGTTTAAGTCAAGACAATTTTTACATATGCAGCTAGGATGCTGATTCTAAGTTCAAAACTATGACATTTTAACAGTGACAAACTATGTGGCAGTCACAAGTCTGTCCCTCAGTTTATTTACACATTTCGATTTTTGGTAATTTTAAATCCAGTTTCAGTTTAAGCCGCTGCAGACCTGCAGAGCTCAGCCAGTCTTGTTATAAACCTTCAAGTCACTTCAGAATATAACTTTACATTGTATCCACCTCTCAGTAAGTCTTTCTTTGGCCTGCTTTGGGTTCATTTATTCAGTTTTACACAAAAGTCTGGTGGTTTTAAAACGCCGGCTTTCTGATAGTGGTGAGTACTGGTAATGCAACCATTTTGGGGATTTAAGAAAATCAATTCCCCACAGTCTAGGTTGCTTTTGGCAATCAGCATTGCCATTCCCAATGGTTTCAGGCTACTGTGTGGGTAGTCCAATGGGGGTTTTAGGCAGTGCCCTTCTGTGCCCATAACATCGGCAAAAATGGGTGGCAGCCTATTCTTCATGCATTTCCCTGGGCATTTTCTGGGAAGCTCTGGCTATCATGATGTTTTCAATGCCAGTACTGCACAGTTTTTGTGGTAGGGCTCGGATGCATGGGTAAAAACATCCCACAAGTCCCCCTCTTGCGATGGCCATTCTGTTTCACTGATGGAACTCGCAAGATCTGGGATGTTTCCTCATCTTCTTCCAATAGATGGCACAGTTTAGCATCTTTTTCTCCATCAGGGGTGGATCAGTCGGTTCTCCTCGCCGGTCCTGATGGGAAGATTGGGCGGTACCCCGGGCCCCTTGCGTCTCTGCTCCCGGTCTCCGGATCGTCCTCCCTGGCCAGTCTCAAGGTTTTCTTTCTCCTAGGACGACAAAGGAAGAGTGGCAATACCTATTCATAGACATTTTTCCCCCACCATTGATATAGTGGGGTGGCATATAAATTTATAGTCAAAACATATGAACACGCACATTTCTTTTTGCATTCAAAAACGAAAACACCCACATTGAGAAACTCAGAATTTGATAGGCGATATGTAGGATATTTTAAGTTAGAACTGAATTAATCAGAGACAGTACCCTCTAGGATTACCGAGGACTCCTCCAGTTGCTGCAAAGTGTGCCTGGGATGGCAACACTTCAACTGGTTTATATGGACCCACTTGTCTTCCCCCTCTGCCAAACCGCCTTTGGGGATGCGGATCTTGTAGGCCACAGGGGAGATCTTGTCTATAATCTCATAGGGTCCCTTCCATGTAGGCAAAAATGTTTGCTGCTTGGCCTGGTTCCTTTGGAAATTGTATAGATAGACCCGGTCCCCCACCTGATATTCCTTCCTGGAAGTTTTCAGGTCATAGTGGGTCTTCATACTCTCAGCTGATCTTTCTAGATTCCGCTGAGCATAGGCAAAAGCATGCTGAAGGTGTTTCCTTAAATTCTCCACATACTCATGAGTTGTGGAGGCATTTATCAACGTTTGCTCTTGGGTTCTGTAGAGCAAATGCTGAGGAAGCACCATCTTGCGTCCAGTCATCAACTCAAATGGTGACATTTTGGTTGCAGATGAAGGGGTAGATCTGATGGCCATTAGGACCAGAGGTAATCGGATATCCCAACTTGGCCCAGAATCTGCCACAAACTTTTTTAAGATGCTCACAATGGTTTGGTTATATCTCTCTACTGCCCCAGAAGAAGCTGGCCGGTAAGCAATATGCAACTTCCTTTTGACCCCCTTTATCTCCCACATCTTTGTCATCACTTCACTGGTGAAGTGGCTACCTCTGTCTGACTCAATCCTTTGAGGTAGACCAAAACGGGAAAATATGTGGTTAATCATCAAGGCAGCTGCCGTTTCTGCCTTGCAGTTTGGGGCTGGGAGACATTCCACCCACTTGGTAAACAAGCATGTCACAGTCAACATGTACTTATTCCCCCTAGCAGAGCGAATCACGGGGCCTACAAAGTCGATTTGCAAATCTGACCATGGCAGTGTCATCCCCCTCTTTTGGAGGGGTGCACGGTGCGTGAGGGATGATGGCTGAAATGGTGCACACACAAGACACCCCTTCAAGTATTGGTCAAGGTCCTGCCCCATGTGTGGCCAGTATACAACCTCTCTTAAGATTTCCAGTGTTGTGTGAAACCCCCTATGACCGGCGGTGGCTGCATCATGGGCGTGACTTAACATCAGGCTTCGGAATGAGGTAGGAACCACCCACTGATCGTGGCCAGCTTTGGATTTCCTTACCAGCAAACCGTCTTGGATTCGGAACATTTTTGGACATTTCATCAACACTCTTAGGTCATCTTTCCCAATGTAATCGGCATCCGTCAGGGGAAAGTTCTCAGGGTCCTCAAGGTGTTGGTAAAACTTACCAATAATTGGATCCCCCTTCTGAGCTGTAATCAAATCAGCATCAGGGGTCTCCTTACTCCATTGTGCAATTGAAAGATCATTGTGAGCATTTTTCTGGGACCTAGTGATAGCAGTGACCTGGATTTCCCCCAACAGGGACTCAATCTAAATTAGATCCCCTTGGATGGCCCCGGTTTTGACCAGCTGATCAGCTAAGTCATTTCCAGTTTTGTCTGGTCCCTCTACTTTGGAATGACCCTTGATCTTTTTCCAATAGATGGTCATCTCATTCGAGGTGACCAGATCGTCAATGTTTTGGATCAACTTCCCATGTTTCAAGGGTTTGTTGTTAGCACATAACATGCCTCTGGTTTTCCAATTAACCAGGTGCTCCACGAACCCGTTCCGTACATAATCCGAATCTGTGATTATGACCAGTTTGTGGAGTTGATGCTGGACAGCAGTGAGGATGGCCTGATGCACAGCCATCAATTCTGCCACCTGACTACTTCGGGGACCAATTTTGTATCCAGCGGAGGGTTCTGGGAACTCCTATACCCATGCATTCCCTACGACAGCCACCAGTTCTTTCTCCCCGTCGTTGTCAACATGGTACAAGCATCCATCCACATAGACAGTGGGCATTCCCTCACACTTGTCCTCTTCAAAGACTTTGTGTGGGGAATTAAGGTATGCCTCCGTGTTGTCCTTGATTTTTAGACTTTCGTCCTTGAGACAGTTTTCTCTGGCACAATCATGCAAGTCAGCCAGACCTTGAGCGAGGGGACTCTTCTTGTTTTGGCCATATCTGACCTCCACAGGAAAGCCTTGCATTGACAGAATCCAGGAAGTAATTCGGTAATTACTCACATTTCCGTTCCGGATTCTGTCACTTTGGAGATATTGCAGAGGCTGGTGTGGGGTCTCCACTATGATGTGTTCCCCCTGGATAAACGGGCGGTAATTCTTCAATGCCCACACCATTGCCAGGAGTTCCTTCTCACAATCATTGAATTTTTCCTCCACAGAGGATAAAGTTTTGCTCGCATAGGAGATTACTTTATTGACCATGTCATGCTTTTGGTAAAATACTGCTGTCAAGCACGTATTAGAGAACCCCGTCTCCAGGAAGAACTCCTTGTTTCTGACAGGGTAAGCTAGGCAAGGCGCTTGTGAGAGGCTTCTTTTGAGTTGTTTTACCGCCTCGGCTTGTTCTGGACCCCATTCCCACTTGACCCCCCCTTCAGGAGATGAATCAGGGGTCTGGTGATCTCTGCGTAGCCCTCAATGAACTTTCTGCTGTAATTAGTCAGTCCAAGGAGGCTCCTTAGTTCCCGCAGAGTTGTGGGGTCTTTCAGTTTTTGGAGTGCTTCCACCTTCTTTTCCTGGGGACAGAGACCCTGAGGAGTAATCTCATGCCCCAAGAAGTTAACACAGGGTTCTACACCACTGTGCTTTCTGAAAGGAAAGTTTTGCTCCGGTGGCCCTCAACTGCGTCAGAACATAACGGATCTCCGCTATGTGTTCCTCCAGAGATGAACTTTTGATTTGATGAGGACATCATCTACATAAGCCAGGTTACTCCTTGCACCCAGGTCGGGCATGGCCTTGTGTAGGAAAATGTTGAATTCATTGCCGGAGTTGAGGTATCCGAAGGGAGTCCGGGTCCATGTGTACTGCTGGCCCCCAAAGGTAAAAGCCAGCTTGTATTGGTCCTCCCTACTGACAGGCACGGTCCAGTATCCATTGGTCAGGTCTATTGCTGTGAATACCTGTGACCTCTGGATCTGGGCCAGCCCTTGGTCAATGTAGGGCAGAGGCCATCAGGAAGTATGGACCCGTTTGTTGAGCTACCTAAGGTCAGCGCAGAGTCTCCACTGGCCGTTTGGCTTTAATATTCCCAGCACCGGATTATTGAAGGTGCTGTGAACTGGACGGATTATTCCCCGGGACTCAAGGTTCTTAATTATTTCAGTAAGGGACTCCATGAATGCGAGAGGCAAACGATATTGCTTCACAAACACTGGAGTCATGCCAGGGTCCGTGGGGATTGTTGTTGTGTGGATGTCGGTGTGGCCACAGTCATATGAGTCTACCGCAAAGAGATCTTGGAAATCCAAGAAAACTTGTTTCAACTTTTGCTTTTGTTCCAGAGTCACACAGGCATCAGCTAGGTTGACTCTCTCTTCCACCATCTGCCTGAAGCCTGGAAAGACTTCTGGTTCGGCTATTTCAGCGGCCTCCTCCAGCTGGGTGGAGAAGTCCCTGGTCAGAGTGCTGATTTGGACTGGAGGCTTCAGGTGGGAAAGGCAGCCCTCATGCACCTGGACAATCACCTCATCCCTCCTGAAGTCACAAGTCACATCTTCCTTACCATAAGGGCAAGAAGTGTACACCAGGAAGTTCCCCCCATGCCGGGTAAAAATCCTGTCTGGTGTTGTATTGTCATCACTGTCACTGTCAAAGCAGTCCTTGGGGATTGGCCCTAACAGTTCATTACCTAAATCAATGGAAAAATGTCGGTCATCAACCGCCATTCCAATAATGGTGCCTGCGGCTAGAGTAATACTCTTCAAGTCGCTGTTATCCACCTCTATTAGAATGGTGTCATGTTCTATGTTGACTAATGGAGTTGGGTTTACCCCCAACCCTTGCTGTTGCAGAGAAGCGTTTAGATGTATGTAAGCATCAGGGTTTTGCAAATATTGTCCTCTTTTAACTTTCACTTCCAGGGAGAATTGTCGGGTCCTTTCTGGGATGGTGACTTCCTCTTTAATCTGAATTTCAACTGCATAAGGTAGCAATTGAGCTGACCTAAATGCTTTTTCTGGATCATCAAAGCCCATGGGATTATCCGCTAATCGGGACCAAGCTTTGAAGTTTATTAGGTCCAAACTAATGGCAAAGCGATTGAGAATGTCATTGCCTAAGTAAAAGGCGGCAGTGACGTCTCGCACGACCCAACAATTATGGACTATGCTCTTGTTGCCAATGGAGATTTTGAGCATACACCTGCTTGGCAGGAATTAGGTGCTTCCAGGTCCATTTCCCATTTGTCTATCAGTTTGAATGTGGGAATGGCTGGATCTTTTGGGAGTTGGCGGAACATGGCTCCGCTGATGAAGCTCTTACCGTTGTTCACACACACTCGAGCGAGAACAGAGTCCTTCCCATCATTTAACTGAACAGGGATGAACAACTGCTCTCCAATTTGCTGAATATCAGCCAGGCTCTGAGCTGATTTCACATCTTTCTGGACTATAGGAGTGGGAGTTTCTGATTGTGGATTGGTAAAGAATTTCAGGGTGTTTCCTTCCAGTGTGGAATACCACCTTAAACTGGAAGGAAGGTTGATTTTCAGAAATAGAGAGGACCCCCCATCACCAATCTGTTGTCCTACTGCTATTACTGTCACGTCGGGAGTTTGGTTGTTCTGGAAGTGAAATTCTACTTGGTCAGATTTTTGTTCAACCATGTGGCATGTGCCGTTTAAACTAACATGGTTGACACTCTGTTTTAATTTTATGGGTCGGCTATGCTGGGTCCAGAGGACCTTGTTTACGCAATCTATTAGGGGTGACAACCTTCTCAGGAGGTCATTCCCTAGTAAACAAGGGGTGCCCTCTGGAGTCACAACTATGACCGGGTGTTTCAACTTGTGTCGCCCAATTTTAATGTCCAAATCTGCCGTCCCCTCGACGGGAATTTCCTTCCCGTCAAAGTTCTGGAGTTGTCCAGGAAGTGAGTTGATAGGAATTTGGTAATTACCTCCCCTTCCTGCATTCAGTTCATCAAAGGCCCTTCTGGACAGAAGGGTAGCTTGAGATCCCGTGTCCACCAGCGCTGAAATCGTACCCTGCCCCTGTACTTGTACCGGGGCATAATATCTTCCCTCCTTCTCCTCAAGGGGGCACAGATAATGCACATTTTTGGACAACTGGTGGGCTAACTTTCTGGTTTTGGACATTGCAAGAGAAGAAATTTGGGCAGAATTCTGTGAAGAGCCTTGGGAATCTGAAAGAAAAAGTTGGCAACTGGAGATCAGAGCCATTGTGGGTTCCCCTGGTTCCGGTTCTGGGCCGCCCCCCCCTTTTTGGAGGCAGTCATCAGGATGGGTTTGAACCAGGGGATTTCGGTATTCTGGGTTCTGGGATGAGATGATGGGCGGCGGTAGCTCAGTCTCCATATCTCCCCAGTCTGAATTGACATCCCTTGGGACCCATTTTTCTTTGGGAGGCGTTCCCCCATCTCTGAAGGAGAAGATCCTTTTCCCAGGATCTTCTGAGGATCCCTCTCCCTCAAATTGGAAGACCTGTACTTCCTCCACAAAGTGGGTCTGTTTGGGTCCTTTGTTTCTCCTACCCCCCCTCTGCTCCTTGGGAGGCAGGCTTTCAGGGGCAGGAGATTTTGTTTCCGGTTCCTGGTTTTCCAGGGGCTGTTTACAAGTTGGGAAGGAAGCTTCCTCCAAGGCTTTACACCCCCCTTCGCCTTGTGCCTCCTCCCTGGGAACCGGTGTGTTATCGGGGTGCTGCCCCCGTCATTGCTCTGGAACACCAGGCCCAGAGTTTGGTGCATTCTGTGCCGGCATGCCCATCTGAGGGTTCTGCTGAGCCCTTAGCACGCGACCCAGCTCCTGTGGCATGTTCTGAACCTGGCGCTCTAACTGGGAAACCTGCTCAGGCTGATACGGGGCCCTGTTTTCTCCCCTGGGCTGATCCCGGGAAGGGTAGCTATCCCTTCTCTGGTAATATCCCGGATTGGGAAGATTTGGGTACCCCTCCACCCTTGGCCTCCCCTCTCCCGGATTAGGTTGTCTGGGCTCAGGGAATTGGGGAAAGAAGGATGGATGATTTTGGGGTTGGAAGTTGGGTGGATACCTGGGGAAAAAGTTCTGCCCAGGATTTGGAGAATTTCTGCCCTCCGGTGGGAAGTTAGGAGGGAAGTTCCCTGTGTTAGGTGCTTGGCTGGATCCCCCCCCTTGGGCTGGAGGAGTCCACACATAACCCAGGATGGGTCAATTTCCCTTGTAACGGGGACTTACATAGTCAGGAGAGCGAGGGACCCCATTTGTGGGGCTGCCTCCTTGGCTCCCTGTCTGTGACTGGCCCGAGGACCTTCTGGGCCTAGCATTATTAGGTGCAGGTAGGTTTTTAGGCCCCCCATCTCCAAATCCAAAACGGGGGCAACCTTTACCTCTGCCACCTTGGCAGCAGCAGGGGTGCTGTTGGTTTTGGGGTTTTTGGGCTGGTTTTTGTTTTCCACCGGTTTCTGCACCTCGTAGATGCGGGTGGCTTGTTCAATGACCCAGTCTAAAGATCTTTTCTCATGAAAATCTCTCACCAGCTGGGTCATTATATATTTGGGCAAGGCATGGAAAAATGTATTGACAAATTCTCTGCTGTCTGTGCGCACCCTTCTGATGGTCTGCGCAAAGGCACGTTTCAGTTCTTACACAAATTCTTGTGGGGCCTGATCCTCCCCACATTGCAAATTGTAGGCTGCCTTGCGAGCCTCTTGAGGATTTCTGTGAACAGAAAAATGTTTCAAGATGGCCGCCTTATAGGTGGACCATCTTAAATGATTTTGGTCCTCCAGCCCGCAATGAAACTGGAGTATTCTGGGGAGAATGTCCATTTGACGTACTGGATGCAGCTACTGCTGTCCTTCAAATGGAAAGTCTCCATCATTTGCTCGTAAAGCTCCAAGTGTTCCCAAACAGAATACTTGGCGTTCTTGTGATAAGGCGTGATGACACTCCTTATTGCCTTTATTTTCTTCAATGGGTCCTTAAGCAAGGCCCTTTTTGCCTTATTGTCCTTTTTGGTTCGGGTAACCCTGGTACATTCATCCTCCGACTCAGAAGCGCTGCTCCCAGAGGTTCCTGTCTGATCTTCCAGGTTTTCCTGGATTCTGCGAGCCTGGGAATGGCTGGCAGAATGTGGGGACCTGGTCTCCTGCGTCCTGCGCCGTTCAGAGGAGTCTTCAGATTCCTCCTTGCTGCCAGGATTTGATGGGTACCCCCCCACTGACCTAACTGGGCAGAGGTTTTCAGGATGCCCTTAATGGGCCTACTCTCCTGGGGTTCCCCACTAAATTGCACTGTGCTTGGGTGCCCATACCCGGATGCCCGCCCATCCATTCCTGGGAGGTACTGGCCTATGAGCCCCATGATTCTGGCTGGATAGTAATCTGCCATCCCTGTGGCCCGGTGCTCATGTGCGCCAAGGGACAGGGGGTGGCAGAATCCAGGGACTGAGAGAGATAAAGGCCTCTGGTACTAGGGCTCCTGAGGTTATGCTCAGGAGTTTCCTTTTCCCAGCGCACCTGGTCTCTATCCGCCCCTGCTACCTGTTGCAATGCAAGAGCCTGCGCCTTCAGTTCCTCAGTTAAGGCCTTACTAGACTCTATCAGTCTCTCCTGCATCGCTACCTGTTGTTGGAGCATATCGTTGTGCTGGCAGAGAGCCTCATTCTCTCTCTGCGTTTCCTGATTGGTCCTGGAGCACTGGGCCAGTCTTTGCTGCAGGAGGGTTACCTCCTGAGCTGTGTCCCTATTGGCCTGCTCCTGTCTTGCCAGAGCCTCCTCCACCCTCCTGGTGTGCTTTAGCAAGTCCTGGTGTTCTTTTTGGAGGTCACCCAGTCCCTGGTGGACCAGGTGATTTTCTTCCATTTTTCTTCTTAAGTGGCAGACTTCCTGGCCTAAGGTGTCCCTTTCCTGACCAAGAGCTTGAATTTGTGACGCCAGGTCGTCCCTTTGCCTTTGGAAGGCACCAGCTTTCTGGCGCTCCTGATCAAACTCTGCCTGGGTATCCAGGTCTTTCAGGATCAGTTTATAGCTCTCCTCTTTCTCTCTGTCTAGTTGGATTTGCAGGGTGGCTACCTGCTCTGTGCATGCCCTGTTGAAATTGATCTGTTTCTCCAGCTTTTTCTGGCTCTGCAGTAGGGAGTCCAGACTGTCTTGGCGTTCCTTCTGCAAAGCCAGAATTCTGGTATCCTGGTCTTTCTTTTCCTGTTGCAGTATATCCATGTCCTCTTTTATTTTAATGATATACTGCCTACTATCATTTTCTGACTCCTGGCTCCCCTGCAGCCTCTGCTCAGAAGAGACCAGGTCAGATTGGACCTTCTCTAATGCCATCTGTCGCTTATTCGCCAGATCTTGGCTTTCAGTACATTTATCCTGCATGTCTCCCATATATAGGTACAGGTATGCCGCTATCCTAACCATCTTGTCTTGTTCATCCTTAGCTTTAGGAGCCATGTATAGTTCACTCAGGGCCACATGTAAGGGACCCTGATCTCTCCATATATCTGACCCTGTTTCAGTGACCTGTTGCGTGATGGCCTGCAACCAGACCATGCGGTCCTTGTGAGTCCACTCACCTCTCACAAATAACTTATATAAGAAGTGCTCTCTGGCTATTTTCATGTCTACTAAGGTCGTCATTCTAGAGATTGGTCTCTGTCCTGACTTACAGAAGTTTATATTTTATTTTTGCAAAACAGACCTTTTCCTTAGAGCGTTCCTTTGAGGAGTGCTTTACAGCGTAACACAGCGTGGTGATCTGACCGGATATGTGTATCTGGTCAGCTGGCACGCTGTATTAATCTGCACAAGTGATAGATCTAACCCAAACGTCCGGCCCGAGCCCCCAATTTGTAAGAGGATTCAATTCAACACTACAGCTAAGTCAATGCCTAGTATGGGATACTGAATGGAAACCCTTATTGATATATCTTTACGTCCAGTTCATGCATTCTGGATGACTACCCCTATATAACACCCCTCTCTTGGAATCCCCCTGACCCCACTGAGCCAAGAAGTAGTTATTTTTTGCAAGTTTAAAGGGTTTATTTGATAATTTAAACAATAGATATATATATCACACTTTATAATAAATTAATAATTGAATATCACACTTAATCTGAGCAGTAATCAATAATGGATAGTCCGGCACTAGCACACTTCTTTATAATCAATGATGAGTGGTTATAGGATGGATAAGATAGCAACAATACTTTTATGGTTTCAAATGGATGCAGGGTGGAATGAAATTGCAGTACAGAAATACTCAATATGATTTCAACAAAACAATGTAATCACTTTTCTCTGGCAATCCACTCCCCCCTTTATGCAATGCAAGGAAATGGAAGGAAAGCACACAGTTCTCAGAAATGCAATCAAATGTAATTCAGTTCACCCCAGCAAGCTTAGACTACAGAAGTTTGAAACACAGGCCCAAAATGCTTTTATATGTGCTGGCAATGAAGTGAAAAATATGCTAAAATGCTTTTATATGTGCTTGCAATGAAGTGAAAAATATGCTAAAATGCTTTTAATTCCCTCTAGAGGTTCAGGGTGAGTGGTATCTAGTTAATATTAGTCCAGGCTCACTCTAGCAATGATTCAGGGATGGTTCTTAAGAGGCAAACGAATTTTTAGCAAGGAAAGCAAGGAAGCTGCTGTTTTCACACGTGGCTGGATTTTTAACCAAATCGCAAATCGCGGTAAAATTCGCGAGTGCGAGAATCGTGATTACGGCAAAAGTATGAGAAGTAGGAAGTCGGTTCTAGGCTTGTTGGAAAGTTGGGATTCTAAGCTTTCAGAGGAAAGTTAAACCAAGTTCCTAGCCCAAACGGTTCCAGAGATACGGATGATTAAATAAAGGTAGTTTTTTTGGATTTGGAATTTTAAAAGTTCAAAGCGACAGGTTACAGCTTGAAGATAGAAAATGACAGGTGACAGCTTTGCAAATGACAGGTGACAGTTAGGAGGCAGTTCTGGTTAGAATAAAATAGATTGAATTATATTATTTTAACTAAGAGATTGGTTCTGCACAGTTCTGCTAGGTACTCACAATATATTTTTGAATTAGGCCTCGCCACGGATCTGGTCAGGTTTTGGACTGGACTCCGGTCTGGTCTGGGTCTCTTCACAGTGATCTGGGTCAGCTCTCTGGTTCTGCTAACAGCGGTCTGGGTCAGCTCTGCGCTGCTGGTCTAGCCTCTCTGGATTCTGGATACTGCTCTGCTTTCTAGGTACTACTACAGGTTCTGGAGATTGATGGATTTGAAGTCTGGATCTCTGGATGTGAAGTCGTCGATCAGCATGCTCCGGAGCAAATGGAATTGAATGTCTCTATCTGTCCTGACTGTCTGCTTTTATGTGTTTTGAAAGTGGGGGTGTGTGCAGCATCACTAGCCAGCCCCTCTTTCAACTTGTCATTGGCCCAATTCTCCCCTCTCCCATGATTGGGGAAGGAACTGTGAGTCAGAGTGATGCTGTAGGTTTTATGGGTCAGAGTATCCTCCCCTGGTCAGTTTGCCCACAAATCTATATTTGATTCAAAATGCACATTTCTCAAATACATAGTGGTTTGTCATTGCATGTACATATTACCTATCACATGAGGTAGTCTCTGTCCCAAATCTGCTCTTCCTAGGAGCTTGGGTTCAAAAATGGCAACATATTTCACTTTTTAGTCGGGTTACCAATATTGGATTTTTCCCCGCATTTACACAGATGTGCCCATGGTGTGTGGGCATTAGGTGGTGGAGTGTCAGATTTTTAACAAACATACATTTAGAGTAATATCCTCTTTTCTGCTAAAACCCCCCTGAACATACCACCGGGTCCTACCACGTCTTCAAATGTGCACAGAAAAATCACAAGAATAATGATATCACTTATAACATTTTCACAAGTCCTCTCTATGAATGATCCATCTTTTTAAATTTATGTTCTGGCCCCAAAGGGGTGTGGTTTCCCCCCAGCACAAGGTTGAATTTCTGGTTTTTCCAGTTCTGCCAAGCCAGCTTGCTCTCACAGGCAGTGCTCCTCCCCTTTCCTTCCAGGAGGAAGCCACTTTTACGACCCCCCCCCCAATAAAACATTTGCCTGAGTCAGGACAGGGCTTTGTTCAATTTCCTGCAGAGCCCAGGTAATTCAATCAGAGAAGTGTCATATCCCTTTTGGTGGGAGCAGCAAAAGGCTGCTAGGCCTGGGAACACAGCTGTTGTGCAAGTCTCAACTCCTGTCGGGGGTAGCTGGTGGGCAAAATTCAGTTTCATTAAGCCAGGTTTCAGATAAAATGTCAATTTTTGTTCCCCAGTTTAAGTCAAGACAATTTTTACATATGCAGCTAGAATGCTGATTCTAAGTTCAAACCTATGACATTTTAACAGTGACAAACTATGTGGCAGTCACAAGTCTGTCCCTCAGTTTATTTACACATTTCGATTTTTGGTAATTTTAAATCCAGTTTCAGTTTAAGCCGCTGCAGACCTGCAGAGCTCAGCCAGTCTTGTTATAAACCTTCAAGTCACTTCAGAATATAACTTTACATTGTATCCACCTCTCAGTAAGTCTTTTTTTGGCCTGCTTTGGGTTCATTTATTCAGTCTTACACAAAAGTCTGGTGGTTTTAAAACGCCGGCTTTCTGATAGTGGTGAGTACTGGTAATGCAACCATTTTGGGGATTTAAGAAAATGAATTCCCCACAGTTCTAGGTTGCTTTTGGCAATCAGCATTGCCATTCCCAATGGTTTCAGGCTACTGTGTGGGTAGTCCAATGGTGGTTTTAGGCAGTGCCCTTCTGTGCCCATAACATCGGCAAACATGGGTGGCAGCCTATTCTTCATGCATTTCCCTGGGCATTTTCTGGGAAGCTCTGGCTATCATGATGTTTTCAATGCCAGTACTGCACAGTTTTTGTGGTAGGGCTCGGATGCATGGGTAAAAACATCCCACACACCCTCCAAATTATATACAGGACCCCTGGTCCCTTAGTTTCATTTGAAGAAGACATCTCTGCTATGGCAGCGGACAACACTAAACTCACGGTGCAAAACATTATTTAGGGGACTTTAACCTGATCCTACGGATTTACCTGCCATATAGTTAGCTAATGCATTGGCAGAACATGGCTTCCTACAAAAAATCACTCAACCTACCCACGAGAAAGGTAGGACACTCAACTGGGCAGCGGACCTAAATTGCAAAATCACAATAAAGGAGTCATCACCCTTTTTATGGACCGACCAAAACCTCCTTCCCTTTGAAATCAACATCAACAATCTAGAGATGATAAAAAGCCCTGTTTCACCACCTTGCCTTACTAGAAACACACGTAATATAACAGCTGAGGCCATCTTACCTCTAGTTATCCTAAGACTCAATGCTCTACCTCCCTCCAGTGACCCAAATCTGATGGTAGATCTGTACAATGAATCTATGATCAAAGCCTTAGATACTATTGCCCCTCTAAAAATGCACAATGGGAAACCAAGAGCACATCTGAACTCCTGGTTCACCCCCAAACTTAAACTACTATGCACTTAAAAGAGTAAAATCGAAACACCACTGAGAATAAAACTAACCTAGCAAGTATCACTGCTACTTACTTACCGACCATACCTGCCCCCATAAACCTTGACTCAGGCTTTACATTTACCAATGTAACAGTACTAGAGGTACAAAAAATTATAGCCTCTTTGAAACCCTCAAACTGCAAAGGTGACAGTTTCCCAGCACAGATCATGAAAGATGTGGCCAGAGATGTAGCCCCTTTTATCACCAGACAAATGAACTCATCTTTCTCCTTTAACTCTGTACCATGCAACTTAAAGGAATCATGGGTGCTCCCAGTACTCAAGAAACACACGTTAGATCCATTGATACCTACACATTATAGACCGATTGCATCAGTGTCCTTTCTTTTAAAAATGTTAGATAGGGTTGCACACCTGCAAATCCAAGACTATCTTGAGACTAACAAATTACTTGGATCATGACTATCTGGCTTTAGACTGCAACATGGAACGGAAACTGCCCTTGTTAACCTTAAAAGCCAGATTGACAAACTAATAGATAAAGGTCAAGTGGCCCTCCTACTCCTCCTTGACTTGTCGGGGGCCTTTGACCTGGTCGACCACATGTTACTTTGTGACCACCTCCCATCGGCTGCCCATTTTCCAAGCTCAGCTATCAAGTGGAATCAATCATTCCTTGATAACAGGACCATGCGGGTCTTCTCACCCTCGGCAGCTGCTGATCCCATTCCCATCACCTGTGGCACGCCACAAGGCTCATGTGTGTCGCCTACTTTGTATAATATCTTTACAAAGCCCCTGTTTGATAAACTTGACAATCTGGTTGTCACCTACACTAATTATGCAGACGACACTCAGATACTCCTACCTCTATCAGGTCCTACGACACAGATCTAGACAGGATTAATTACATTTATACCATCATTCAGGTATGGCTGGCTCTCCACGGCCTCTGCCTGCACGATGATAAGACCACAATTCTCCTGGTTGGATCACATACCAACCTACAGAAACTCAGCCCAAGCTACATCAGCATCTGCATAGATGGGAACACCATTCCCATTGCCAAAGATGTAAAAACTTTAGGATTTTACTTCAATGCAAATTCCAAGCTTACTAAACAGGTAAATATGACTGCTTCAGCAACCGCCTATACAGGCAAGCTGATCAGGGCATGCAGACCACTTCTTTCACCTAATAGTTATCTCATACTAGCCCGAGCATTTATACAATCCAAACTGGACTAAAGTAATGGTTTCTACCTAGGTGCCAACAAGTCCTTCCGGAACAAATTGCAGATTCTGCAAAATAACACTCTTAGAGCTGCCCTAAACATACTTAGAAGAGAGCATATCCAAAAGTCCCGCAAATGGTTCTCCATACAAGATAAAATCAACCTCAAAACACTCTGCCTCACCCACAAAGCACTGAACCATAGAGCCCCACCCTACCTGACTGACAAATTCACCCTGAGATTTGCCACCGTAGCACAGGATCCTCTAACACTTCCTGCCTCTTGGTGCTAAAATACAACCTCAAAAGAGCTGGCGGCTCCAGCTTCCCTGTCCTGGCCGCCCCTTTATGGAACACACTCCCAAAGGACATAAAAACTATACAAGTTTTCGAAAAATTCAGAAGATGTGCTATCACCTGGCTAATCAATAAGAACTAACATTATCTCCATCCTTGCCTTCTGCACCAGCATGTCTTTATATGTCCCCACTTGTTCATGTATGACTTTACGTCACTGTACTTATGCTTTTACCAGCACACAGATTGTATCTATTGCCTTGCATAATATGCCCTAAGTATTTTCCTCTATGATCTACATTAAGTGACTTTGGTAATCTTAAATGATTGTAACATTTTTTAGTGACCTATGTACCGTTCAAAAGTTTTGTAACTTGTAACCAATCTTTCATTTACTAGCGCCCAGATACCTACGGATCAGGCGCGCTATATAAATAAAATAAACAAACAAACAAGATCAGACAGGAATTAGATACATGTAATGGTAACGCCCTGCAGGAGGTTAAATATCTAAATAGGAATCATCTGGTGCGACACTACAGAGAGAGCCAGAAACCAGGTGCTTTGTTGGCCAGGCTGTTAACCACGGATCGCAAGCTACAACACATCAAAGTTATCACAGATTCCCTGGGAGTATTTCAGTATGAAACTGCTGGTATCACAGAATCCTTTGGGTGCTTTTACCTGGCACTTTACGCCTCAGGGAACACTCAGGACATCGCCACCATACAAAAATACCTGGATGACATTGAGCTCTACTGGGGGGATCATTCTCTATCTGTAGGAGGCACTTATTAGGTAAAACAAATCTGCAGTAGATACTTGCACTCATTAAAGATCTACCAGGTATGAAAGCACCAGGGCCTGATGATCTCTCCTGCATATTCTACAAGGCATATGCGGCTATCCTGGCTCCGCTCCACCTTCAGGTACATGCAGAAACACTGGAACAGGAGTCTCTTCCCGCAAACCTTAGAAAAGTAACCATTTCACTATTGCACAAAAAAGGCAAGCCCCCAGAGGAGTGTGCATCATATTGCCTGATATCCCCCATCAATGTGGAAAATAAAATATTCGCCAAAGTCTTGGCAAACCAGCTTCTCCGGTTGATGCCGCGTCTGGTGTTGGCTGAAAAATCAGGTTTTGTCCCTTGGATGAAAACGTCCTATAGGTTTAGGTGATTCTTTGGGATGCTCACGACGACAGACTCTCAGTTGCAGGCGTTGGCTGTGCTACTTGAAGCTGAGAAGGCCTTTGACTCTGTGGAGTAGCCTTTCCTTTTTGCAATGTTGGGGAAACTGGGACTTGGGACAGAGTAGGTTAAATTGGTGAAACTCCTTTGTATTTCCTCTGTGACAAAGTCTCTTTGGATGATAACTTGTCTGGAGTGGTTGGAATAGGAAGGGGCACTAGGCAGGGCTGCCCCGTTTTCCACTGCTCTTCTTGTTGGCGATGTCACCATAGGTGGCCACACTTTGAGGGGAACAGGTATACAACTGGGCAATTATGTACTGAAGCAATGCAGGCACCAATTTTACACAGGTGATGAGACAAATATTTCAATTTTGGGGGGTTTCAAGGGTACATATTAAATTAAATTATTGGTATTCCCCCTTACCAGGGCCACTAGGGCCTTTACAGATGATTTTGGTCTCTGTTGGGATTGGGAGGACACTAAATATGTGGGGATAGAGGTCTGAAGGGACCCACATATCCTATTCTGAGAAAATTACGGCAAGGCTGACTTCATGTATTTAGCCTGGGGATGCACAACCACTGCAGGGTTCAGGGTGCAGGGGGTTACATCATAAAATGTCCCTCATCACCAGAGAATGGGTGGGGGCAACCCATTGTTGAGTCTGTTGGGCTGCACTAGACCCTTACCGGTGCACATGCGACGGATGGCCATACGACTTCCAGTACTGTCTTGCAGAAGGGTGGCCATACCTTGGTGGAAGGGGACCCCTCCCTTGATCTCAGCATGGCTGGAGGATGTGGCTTACTGTTACGATTTTGAACTGGCCTTCATACGCACAATGCCTCTGTATGTGAGGCCACTGGAAATATTGCCACCGTAAATCCAATACTTGCTGTTGAGACTGGACTCAACTCCTGATGAGACAAGTGACTGACCCTTCCAGCAATGCCAGCGCTGTTATGATATCTGCGGAGCTTTGTATCCACATGAATGCATTGTGTTCTAGAAGCTCCACTGTTCTTTTGGTTGTATTTTTTTTATGGAAAATGAATAAACAAATTAAAATGAAAATAAATTGCTGCACCACAGAAAATAATAATACTGTGTGCAAACGTGTACTGATAATTAAGGAAGCAGCCACCTCTGTAATGCATGGAAAGCACTGCAATAGGAACACTACCAAACCCCTGTATTAACCCTTTACATAATAACAATGAATCACTTGGTGGAAAAATGCAGCTGTCAAAATTCTAACCTAAATCACATATCTACATACACACAGCAGCGGCAGCAGAAAGAGTTAACAGTTGGGGCCCCGTTCAGGCTCAGTCTGACCTATGAAGCGCTTGGACCGGGAGTGAAAGCGCAAGCAACTAATGTGGGACAGTTTTCTAGGTAATGCATTGGCTGGTGTTGGTCTACAAATAGTGTACGTGAGACATTGCTCTAAACTCTACTTAGTGCAGAGGGTCGATCTTGCATTTAGTGTTTAAATTACTCTAGGACTTCTATCTGGCTCATTAATATTCACAGCAGCATGAGCCAGGCTTCTTCGAACACCCACAACAAGTTTAAAAGTAACAACGTACAAGACTGTTGGTTCTTGTGGTGAACTCAGCTCTTATTATTGATTTGGAAGAATGAGCATTCAGCACTGTGATCAATTAGGCTGTGCGTGTTTGGGGAGATCTATTTAAGGGGGTGGTTCTGCATTGTCCTTCACCAATTTCAGACCCATTTTCATCCTGCCATTGTTGGGAAAGAGTCTGAAATGGATTGGTGTAAACGAGTTCCTTTCTGGAAGTACCTCATACTCTTGTTCTGCACCAATCAGGGTTCCACCAATTGAAAAACAGGGTCAGTTTTACTTGAACATCTGGAGGAATCCCTCCAGATAGTGGACTGTGTTCCTGTAAAACCTGTGTTGCTTGTTGGAACTTTTGATACGGTTGACCACCACGTTCTTCTGGAGTGATTCCCTTTTTGGCTACTCTAACTCTATTCCTTTCCAGGGCATGTGACTTCAAAGGTATTCTGCTGTCTATCACCCTGGTGTGAGGCTGAATTTGTTATATCAGTGCTGCCTTTGAAACACTGACTTCAATGACATTTCCGGTTGAGAGGTCCTGGACCTGGAGGCAAGGTGTGTTGCCCTTCCTCACTGGAAATCAATAGAGACCACTCCTGGCTATTTTCTCACTGGGTACAGTGAAGAAAACCAGGCTAGCCATGAATCCATATTGCCCTAATACTACTGAGGTACACAAGTTTGACACTTGCATGATATCGAATTGCTGTGGCTTTAATAATTGTGTGATATTATGCTTCATTATACCATAACAAGGTATGGGTTATTTTAGAGATTGCCATGTCACCAGACTGATTAAGCAGACAATTATTATATTTGAGATAGTTGTGCAGAAGTTAAAATGCTACCTCTGCCCTCAGTGACTTTGGGTCACAGCAACTGTCAGAGATGCACATGTGACCTGTGTACCTGCCCTGATCCACTGGAGAGAAGGAGTTGCAGCTACCAGGACACTGGTTAAGCAGAGGTACATGAATGCACTATGCTTTTGGCAAATAGCTTGGTAAAAGGGGGGTCTGCTTAATAGACTCCCCTATGAGACGCAGAATCACCTGCATCATTTTCTAATTATAAAACATTTAAAAAAGCCAAGGCTTTCACACGCTCAAAGATGTTAATCCATAATAGTTACTTTCCTCCATACAAAATCAGTTGGAATTGAAGAGTTTCAGGTTTGAAATTCAGAATTTGGCAAAGCAGTAAAACATGTAGTATTTCTGAATAATGCATGTTCTATCACTACTGCCAAACTCGTAATCACTTTTGGGTTCTAAGTGTGCTGTTGGCACCTTCTGCCCTTGGAGCAGATGGAACATGCATCTTAGTGGGTGGCTGTTGCCGGTTTGAGAAGCAATGATTCTTAATGTAAAATAGGGAGGGTCAAAATGCAGACTGCAAAGTATTGAGTAAGCCAAAATAAAACTATAAAATAAAGTTTGCAAAGACTACATAATTGCCATGCAGTCGGGGGAGGGCTGTGGGAGAGGGCCGTATGTATCAGCTAGAGCCAAATGGAAGATACCTGGTCAGCCACATTAGTGCTGAACCAACATTGCTTCATTTGAAATAATGTGTGCTTATGGCATAGGTCGGTATGCTACAAAGAATTCTCAATTAAACATATCTGTATATGGTGTTTTGTATCCAAGTTTACTGTACTCAATTAATAACAGTCTGATTTTTGGACTTCCTTTTTTGGTTGATATTAAGATACTCTTGCTTTGGCTACAATATAAAATGGCACTAAAAGTCCTAAAGAGCCTACCAGCTGAACCTTCAAACTAACAATTCATGGGTGAAAATGCTTCGTGTGCATGTTCTTACCCAGGTTTTAAGGTCTGTTCAGAGATTTCAGCAGAGACATGTAGGGCTTTTAGTTACCCATCTGTCATGTCAACGTGTGTAGCTCATCACCACAAATAGGTTAAAAGAGAACTGCCAGCCACCTAGGCTACTGGTGCAAACATCAGCTGAGTCCAGGCAGGCTGCAGAAGCATGTTAGGTTTTTAGTACCCATCTGTCATCCTCTTTTGAGAGGTTCCCCAGTCAGCTGATGGAGAGAACGCATAAGCAAGTCTTGACTGGCGTTAATCATCTGCTGAATAAATACAGATACCGTGAGAAGAGGTGCAGAAAGATGTGACTGTAATGACCATGGAACTGAGTACAATTTTCACTGATATCTGACATGGTGGTGCTGCAGAATATATACATTTCAGAGTTATATGGTATGCTAGGTTGTTAGGAAAGTTTTCTCTTTTTGGCAACTTTCCCTCCATAGTCTAACCACACCCAAACGTGTTGCTTTTGTTTTTTACCATGTCCTGACTTTTTACAGTGAAGTGAGCCTGCAGCTTCACGCCACTGGGCTATTGCTCGCATGTTATGGGGAAACCGACTAGTCCTACAGTTTGTCAGTACAGGGAATCTATGTTTTCATTAGCCCTTTGCATTTGTTACTTTAAACAATAAATGTTTTATCATTGCACAATGCATCTTCCAAAGCAGTGCAAGGGGATTTCTTTTGTATGACTCTAGACTACACTCAAAGGGACATTTTGGTTATCTAGGGTGTGCCTATGGACAAACTGGTGGCAGCTGTTACTTTTTCATACTTGTTACTGTACTTTATGTTAGCCTTACCGCGTTTACCATGTTTGGCTACTAAGAGTGGCTAGTGTCCCAACTGGGCCATGCCACAAGGTGTTTTGTTTGTTCCTTGGCCTTCTTGGCCTTCTTCCTGCCCTGCCAAGTCAGGGCTGCACAGACACAGCAGGAAATCAAGACCTCCACCTGACTCCAAAAGGGTCACTGGGACTTTTTAAGTCTCGGGCCTTGCGCAAAGCAAACACCTGCTGGTAATAGGAATTAGAGGCAGTGCATACACAGCCTGCACATTGACATTGATCTGATTGTATGTCAGTGAATGAGAAAACCTGATGGAGAGTGTGAAAAGCCAGAGCCAGATGGTGATCACAAGATAGACATACATTCCTGGGAAACAAGGAGGGTAGGGAGAGGGTCAGGAATCAGACCCAGCACTGACCACTGCAAAGCATGCTGGGCTCCACACCCCTGATAGTGCTGTGATAGTTGCAGAATGTGCTGGGAGTTATATCCCTGATGATCCTGTGAGACTGACCATAGCAAGCTGGGTGCAACATCTCTGAAAGTCACAATGCAAGAAACTATAGCCAGCTGAGTGCTAGATCTCTGGAGACATGGTACACCTTTCAGAGGAAAAAAGGGACCAACTCCATGAAGAGAATAAGCTAGGGCCCAAATTCCTGACAACACTGAGTGCAAGCTGTATGGGGTGATCTGGGCACTATATCTCTGCATTCAGAGAATGAGCTGGCATTACAAATATGGATGCAGAGCTGATAGTGAGCTGGAACATATATCCTTGGAGACATTGTGAGAAGTGTGCTAGACACAATAGCCTTGAGACTGAAGAGAGAATCAGGGTGGGCCCTATAGTACTTAGACTGATTAAAGAAGCATTCTATGCTCTATATCCCTATGACTTCCAAGAAGACTATTATGGTTGGATCACTGGAAGGATGGGACATTACCCATCACTATCCATTTCCCTATGTCGATTCTTGAACCAAAATACCTAATGTGGTGGGTGCTGTAACCTGAAAATCATAGGAACACTAGCAGAGTCCTAGATCCCTAGGAGGAGGGGTACTCCACAGGCTCTGTTGATTCCCTAATTCCCTGTCAGATCACACCACTGAAAGGAGTGACATACGTGTAAATTGATATGTGGGATGAATTACGTCCCCGTAGTTTATTTCCTGCCAACCTGACTATCATGATCAATACTTATAGAACAACATTGTTTTGTGGCCATAAGGTTTGGTAGCATTAGCTTGCATTTTGAATCGAAGGATGTGTATTCTCTGCACTAGATGAAATATATTGTCAATATTTAAGCTTGTGTGTTTGGCAATGACATTTTACAAAATTGTAATTGAATCATTTTCTTCCATTCCTTGCTTTTCACCAAGTAACCTTAGATTATTCAACACATTACAATTTTTAAGTCCAATTAAATACACCCTTTTTTACAGGATGGATTCACCTAGTGAGAGTTGACATTTCTGCAACTTCCTCCTCCTTTGCCTAATGTGACCCCACTGGTCATAAGACTCCAACCACAAGCAAGTAGGACACTTTAGCGCTTCTTTACTCATTGCATAACTTTTTCTCGCCCATGACACATTAGCAGACACCTGCTACCCTTCCCGGTATCTGCTCATGGTCGCCTAACAAGAATGTCACCCAGTCTGCCAGCCATGCCTGAATACCGTTTGTGTTTTTCTATCTTCAGATACTCTCAGTGTAACCGTATTGCAACAGCGCCTGATGCCCATGGGTTTGGGCACTTTACAAATGTGAATAAGTAAATAAATAAATAAACAAGATGAGTTTTATTTTTAGCAATGCTAACAAGTTCCAAAGATGTGTAGGTCTCCTCTTCAATTGTTAATATCACTTTGACTAGCTTATATTGCCGCAGAAATAATCCAAGTGTTACTTTTTCCCCATTGTCTAACTTGAACAAGTTCTCCTTCTTTTAAGGGTATAAATCCTCGGGTGATTGGTCTAAAGCCAGCATGCTTTAGCGGATCAATCCCTGCTCCTGGCAGGAGTGGACTTTGCCATCTTGAGCTTGCACTCAAAGTGCTTTGCTCCAGGGGAAGCAGAGAAGACAGGAAAGGGAAAGAGAGACAGCGAGAAACAAGATGATGGAAGGCGTCATTTTTTTGTCCAGACCACTCCTGCCTCTCCTACTCCCACCCCTGTTACCTCCTCCTGACAACAAAAGACTGTTAGTAACAGGAATTCTTTGCAGCAGACTTTGGGGGAGGGTGTTTCCTGGCCCGCACAAAGAGAATCCAAGTGAGTATGGGTCATCTGGGTTTCTGTCCTGCCGGGTGGCAGCTAAGGCCCGTCTGACCCTAATGCACATGCCCCTCGATAGAAGAGCTGACTAACAGGAGCTGATACATGTGCAATATCAAATGGTTTGTGGGGGCACAATCATATGTATCGCCATGCACTGTTCCTAAACTCAGTCATAGGGCCTCATTACGACCCAGGCGGTAAGTTACCGCCTGGGCCGTGACTTTACCACCATGGCGTAAACTACGTTTACGCCATGGTGGTTGGCGGACTTACCGCCCCATTCCGACCTTGGCGGGGCGGTAAGTCCCCAATCCCCATTTACCCTTCCCCATTCCCATTTTTGCCCCATAGGGCATAATGGGAGTGGGGAAGGCGTTAATTACGCCACCGTAAATTACGGTGGCGTAATTAACTCCATGGTCCCTTAGCGCCATGGATTTTAACACCTGCTAAAAGCAGGTGTTAAATCCACCATGGCGCTAAGGGACCTCGTACTCAGGCGGTAAGGGTCGGCGCTGTTTACGGCGCCGTAAACCCCTTACCGCCTGAGTTGTAATGAGGGCCATAGTGTATTCTTAGAAATTACCCTGCCACTAGCATGGGGTAGTTATGAACGCTGGAGTACAGGGGGCACATCTTAAATGTTACCTCTGTGCTGCAGTGACTTTGCTGTCACCGTGGCAGTCGAGTGGGTCGTCTTGTGACCTTTGAACCTGCTCTGTGCCACAAGCAGAGCAGGTACAGCGGATCAGGCCACTGATGCAGCAGGACAGAAGGACACTATAGTTTTGGTCTGGAGCAGGGACAAAGGGAGCTATGGTTAGTCGATTGCCCCTTTGGAGAAGGAATCACCTGCAACAATTTAGGTACTAAACATAACAAATCCAGGGCATTGCACCCTTGCCTGGTGGCAATTCCTGACATGCCCCCTGCCAAAAAGGTTGAGACTCACCCTTCTAAGGGTCTGGTTCATCCTCCTGTTGAAAGTACCTACTGAGGCCATCTGCATTGGCGTGCTGTGCCCCCAGTTTGTGTTGGATGTCCATGTTTAATCCCTGTAGGGATATGGCCCAATGCAGTAATTTGGGGTTCTCTCCCTGCACGGCCATAAGCCATCTCAGAGGTCTGTGGTTGGTTTGGACAGTGAAGTGAGACCTAAAGATGTAGGGTTTCCGCTTGTGTACTGACAAAACTACTGCAAACGCCTCTATTTCAATAGTGGTCCAGTTGAGCTCTTGCTTGGTCAAGTGCCTAATGTTCGACCCCCCCTCAGAGTTTAGTTGTGCTAACACTGCACCAATGCCACATTTTCATGGATCTGTCTATATGATAAACTCTACGCAGAAATCTGCAGAAATCTGGGATCACCTGTTCAGAAGCCCGCCAAAGGACAGTGAACAAAGGAATCAAACCTGGTTTGGCGCGCAGAGCAAAACACGAGAAAGAACTTTACAAAAAGAAATGGCGAATAAACTCAGCCGGAACCAAATGAAAGTAAATGTGGTTCAGCGGGTTTAAGTTCGAGGCTACCAAGATTGCCTAAAACAGTACCAAGGCTATTTAAATAAACCGCGGTAGGAAAAATATAGTAGATACTACTGCCACCAGCCAAATCTTAATGAAAGGGGAATGGAACAATGTTCCATGAAAGACAGACAAAAAGGGATAACTAGTAACCCTTTCCAGTACTCTATGTAAGATGGGTTGTACTGGGTCTGTGAGTTCAAAAAAGACAAATAAAGTCAATAGCAACTCTAGAGTAGTCAGTCTCAGAATATGGAGTTCAAAGTGGAAGTCTGAAAAAGACAACCCTGTGTCACTGTACTAAAGGTGCTACACAGTAAAAATGCCTATGGAGTAGGTGAAGCTCCACAGTCTCTGAACACAAAAAATGTTAAACACACAGCAAAACACATGTAAGAGTGGGAAAAAATGCTCACACCCTTACCAGGTGAAACAAATAAATCCTAGAAATCCAGCAAAGCTGCTGAGGGACTCCGTAGGTAAGGGAAATTAGCCATTCTGGAGAATTCCCCCTAACAGCATATGTGCTAATTGTGAAGACAATTTCTGAAGCACAGGCTCCCTAATGACACCAATAGGGGAGAGTGTCTGTGGAATGCGATGTGGCACCCAGTCCCTCCTGGTTAGCGTCTAGTCGAATATTCATGCACTGTTATAAAAACGGGTAGATTCAATTCGAGCCGATCACAGGCATATTAGGTTTTGGAAATGAATTAGGGCCAGTTACAGGATAGGACCAAATGATACTTGTTCTATGCAAAAATATAAATAATCGCTTCTCTTTCAGCCTCTGGGTTTGTCAAGTCTTAGTCCAGGCTCCATTCCTTGGGTGGATCGTTAATTATTTTATAAATTGGTTTTCCTCTGATGGGTCATGTGCACCTCCTCTTGAGGGCTGAGCAACAAAACCCCTAGACCAAAACCCCAAAGCACACTGTGGAGATTCTGCTCATAGTTTTTACAGTATCTCACCCTCCCCCTCCTTGGACCGTCTCATGGGAACATGTCTACCCCTGGGACTTCTGATTGTGGCTGTGGTATGATTAGGGGGACAATTCACTTTGCCATAAATCAATGGCGTGCCATCGAGATTTACTTCACTAATCAGTGATGTGGATCGAGCCTGTATTAGGCGAGTCTGAATCTTTGTATATATTGTTTTTTGGACGTGTTAGGTGCTAGTAACTATATTTCATGGAAGAATCAATTTCTACTAGTTCTTTTTGTGAAACCATAAACCATATAACATCTTTAAATCAGAAAACCGCGTCCTCTTTCTTTGATGCTCAGGGAGCAGAGCAGATGAGTGCCTTGTTTACTGTAATATGATGGCTTCCATGTTGTATAAATAGCGAAGCAGATGCGCGAACGTAGCCGAGAGCAGGTACGCCAGCAACAAGTGCTGTTCAGTGAATTGCACAGCAGTGCTCCAGACGCGAGCAACCTCCTCGCGACCACAGGGGACAGGAAGCCGACATGCAGACTCTCAACGTTTCCTCAGAAACCTTTGGGAGTTGCTAGAGTGGCCAGATCTGAAGCAGCATTGATCTCAGTTAATAGATTACCCAGCCTACAAGCACAAGACACCACCCCATTGAGCATGTGAAAGACATGCAATGCCAGATTGAGCCACCAGAGGGCATTTGAGAGCAATTTATTGCACAGGGAAACTTCATCAATATAAAAGTTTCTTTCTTGTTGTATGCACACAAGCAGAATGTCCGAGGCCACCTCTGTCTAGACAGACACGATGACATTCCTTACCAAGTATGGAAGAGATCCTAAACAAGGGATTGATAGATCCTGCCGAGGGTGTCGGATAAATTGTTGGACCTAGCGGGTCCACTAGCCAAATTAATCCAAATGGCCTAAAAAGCTAAGGAGTAGGAAACCCCGATAGATAAAAGTATAAAAAAACACGGACACAATCTAATGAAACAACTTTAAGTTCCATATGAACATGTGCACAATTAATAAAAATAACTCAAGAGACATAAGAGAATATCAAACTCATGTTTCAGTTTAGCAATCATTCATTTTAACAATTACTTAAAAACACAGGAATACTAAATCATTTCTTATTTCAAAATATGTCATGCAAAGGATTGTATTTATCAATAGGAGTAATCTAGCTGTTTCAATTTATCATTTTGCTAAATGTTGGGTGTATTTAACCATGTAATCACATTATAAATCTTGTATTTAAGATTTTAAAAACAAAAAGATCATACCGTTGATTATTTGCTTTAAAAGGCAACACAATTTTCCTCAGTGTCACAATTGGAATAAATACCATTCGCTCTGGCCTCGTGCAAAAAGCATGCATTATTCACCACGTTCTTATTTCATCACTGCAGAATACAGTGTACAGAATGACACTATTCCTGAAGACAAATAAACATAACATCTAAAAAACTAATCAGATCTTCAGTGGATATCATTGTTCTGCATTATTTGGGAAACGTTGTACTATTGGCACTGCTTCGTCATGAAATGCATGTTTGAAAGCAGAGGTTAGCTCATAGTGCAAACTGGTATGAGGGTGCATAAAAAAGACAAAGGTGATGCAATAGCTACTATCTAGACATCAATGGTGTTCATTTTTCTTTCGGTCTGATGCACAAGGGATATTTGATCCCCAATTCATATGTATCATGGGATATTTTTTGTGCTCACTTTGCAAAATAAGTATATGATCCCCACGGATCGGTTCTGTGAAATTTGGTGAGGTTTCGTTTAGGGGTTAGGGGAGTTATCGGGGGTCCCAAAATGTGTGTTTTTTCTCATAGACGCAATGGAAAAATAATTTTTCTCACACCTACAGCCCAAACCGTTGGATGGATTGTCACCAAATTTGTGCCAGGAGCAGCAGCTCGCTCCCAAAAGTGTGCTTTTATAAATTTGTTGTAAATATGTGACATGCTACCCTTGATTCCTTAGAGCGATACTATACCATAAAAGGATACAGGTAGTATAAACATAAAGGATACAATATGGATCCGATTTCTTTCTTCTAACCTTCAGTGTAGTATCCTCAAGTAAGAATCCTTTCCATTGATTACACCCACTGCCTGATGTAATACCACAACCAGTGTGAGGAATCAATTGAAAGGATGAACAACTATGCATAGCCTCCAATCTGTGTACAAGAAAACAAATGGAAAGTACTAGGACCTTCAGCCGGCCTCCCCGTGTCCCTCTGGTTCCACACTAACCTTGTATGAGTCGTTGGCTTGATAGATGAGATGAACCCTGGAGCTCTAGATGAACCCAACACAAACAAAACGGCAAGGAAGGGAGGAGTTAGTAGGGAACTAATCCCGAATGGAACGAGGGCCGAGCTAGTGTCGGGTTGGTGCACTCTGGATAGCGTTCATTAGTTCTGTGCACAAGTATAACAAAACATAATCCTGGTATCTCCAGCAGGGTGTACTTGTAAGATTTCACTGAGGTGCAGTATGTTAATCACCCTTCTATAATATGGAACGCAAATGTTCAAACTGAAATCATACTATTTTTGCAGTGCGTTATTCACCTTTGAAAAGAACTTAAATCCCATCCGGGATGTAATACTCAGTAACGATATGTTCATGAAAAACCAAATGGGAGCTAAATGTTCTTGGAAACACAATAGCGAAAGGAATTGTACCTTATCAGCATTTGACAGATTCAAATGGAGATGGTTGTCAGCACTCCTCTGTAGAGTACAGTAGCTGACTTTGGAAACCTCTGTGCGGAAAGAAAACAGATGAGAATTCCGTGGGAAAATGTAACTGGCTTGGAACCTTCGTGCGAAACCACAAACAACTGGAAAGGTTCCGCAGATATAGTCTTTTGTAGTGGAAACCTCCGTGAGGAATCTAAGGCGGCAGTGGAAGCCTCCGCGAGGAATCGAAGGCGGCAGTGAAAGTCTCTGTGAGGAATCGAAGGCGGCAATGGAAGCCTCTGCGAGGACCCGAAGGCGGTGGCGGAAACCTCACCGGAAGGCCAGATTCTGAACCCCAAAGAAGAATAGATGTCGGGGTAGGCCTGAATTTGAAGATGCAGTTCAAGGAACTTCGAACTGCACGTGAGAAAATTGTTAATCAGAAGCACTGAGCGTTCAGAAAAAAGGACCTAAATACGTGCCATAGGCATGTGACTGATGGAACGATCATGTGATTTAGGTGCAGGAAATCAAAGTCATTTAGCGGGGAGTTTAGAGAATAGTCTCCACTTGGCATAGAACGGTCTTGCTGCCGTTCTAAAAGCATAAGGGTTCCTGCTACCACACCCAACAGGTCAGTGAGGCATGACAATATGTTCAGTAGTTTTAATAAAAAAGGTCAAAAAGTAGGTAAAGTAGGTAAAAAATAATTGTGATATCTGGGTTTGGTCCGGGATCTCACCTATTCGGCATGCGGACACCCATCTGGACCAATCAGGGCCCGGCGTGATGTCCACGGACATCGGACGTGCCTGATGATTGAATGGTGAAAAACATGAGCTGCGTCAGATATTTTGAAATGGTCGCGGACAGCCGCTGTTGTCTGCGGACATGGCAGTAAAAGCATATTAAAAAGCACAACATTGCACTTGTCGAACTAATGAAACAATCTCTGGCGAGGTGAAGGGTGATGAGAATGGGATATGGCTATAAATAGCCAAAAAATGGGTGGTTTTTCATCTCTGAAGTCCGTAAACAGTCCAGATGTTCGTGGACAGTCCTTTGATGTTTGTGAACATCTTAGATCTTCGGGGACATGAATGCCTATTTCTGAATTACAGTGTTGGTGAAAAGCTGTTTTTGGATGGCTTATAACGTTGGCGCCACTCAATGAAACTGCATGAAACTTTGCAATACCATTCTACACCAGACCTTGGATGGTCCCAACATATTTGAAAGGCTTATAAATGTGGTGCCATTTGACCAATCTGCATTTCTTTCTTTCTAACTTTAGTTTCCCTGTATGTGCCTCTGATTTGTATGCATTGTGGGTCTTCATATGTATTATTTGTACTAACACAATTGTGTAGTAAGTCTGGAATTGCTAGCTATTTATTCCATGTTTAACATTACTCAAAACTCTGATAAAGTAGCATTCATTATTTTACAATCCAAAATTACCAGATTAAAAATATTGAACTTCTATGGTGCATACTGCAGCCATTGTTTATGTATATGTATGATTACATTCCTTTATTAATAACAACACTCTAATGTAATGTTTTGTTTAGATGAGTACATTCTTTAATACATTAAGTATCTCATTATAGATCTTCCAATCACCCCTGACATTTTGTTACCAACATTATAACCACAAACCATTATAGCAACTTTTCATGAAAATGAATTTCCTATGAGATGTCTTCAGTGACGTCATCAATGATATTTGTGATGTTATCTTTGATGTCCTTGATGTTATTCTTAGCAGTGCACAGTGGTGGCGTGAGATATGGTTGCTTAGCTTATCATAATTTGAAAATGTTTTCTCCTGGCTAGAGCCCAAACTGCTGGACGTATTTTCAACAAATTTGCGAAAGGATGGGTGGTGTGGTCCAGAAAGTGTGATTTTTAAGTTTGGTGTAAATCCGCCAAGTCGTTTTCTTTTAAACGGCCAAAAAGTAGGTTAAAATTAGTGATATATGGGTTCGGTCCATAGACACACTTCCCTATTCACCAGCAGACAGGCTTCCAGGTCGTGGCAAAACGTGGTATCCCGGTTGCCGGGGTGCTTGGCACAGGCACGGTGGCCACGTCGGGAAGGCAAAAAGACGGTGAAACTGGTTATCCCCACCAGTCAAAGGAAGAAGACTCTCCGGCGGGAGATCTCCTCTGTCGTTGGGAAAAGTGGTGAGACGGTCCAGCAGGGCTCCACCGGTGGTGTCGTCGTGGCAGGTCGGCTCAGCTTCTCCCTCGTCGGATTCTTAGGTCCTGTGGTGACTTCTGAAGTTCCAGAAAACCCCCATTCACTCAGCCTAGCTGTCACTCAAACATGCTAAGTGGTGAGCTGGCCGGCTCACCACTTGGGCCAATCAGGATGGAGTGCGACTTGAGTTGCCTAGGCAACTCAGTCCAGGGTGCCTAAATCCCCCTCCACCTCCTCTTCTGTGGAGAAGCCTGCCAAAAAGTGGAACAAAGGGCTCGACTTGGGTTGGAGTCACAGAAGAGAACACAAATGCCATTTTAGAACCAAGTTTTGGCAAAAAATACCAACTGGAGAATTAATATTAATTAAATAAACCGGCGGTATGTTTGAGGCTATCGCAATTAAATAAATAAAGATAGTATCCTCGAACAATGGGAAAATCCCATAGAGAAATATTTGCGGTTGAATATAAAAAGTAGTATCCACTGTCACCAGCCAAAACTCGATCAGGGGGGACGGAGACGTGCCCCCTCGACTAACAGACCCCGGGGCAATTGAAATGCCCCAGCCAGTACGTCCACAATATAATGGTTTGTACTGGTTCTGTTCAGAATTTAAGACTAGTAAAGTCAATGGTGACTTTACAGACCCTGGGAGACAGTAGTCAGGCCCAGGGTATGGAGTCTATACTGGGGAGTCACTATGACACCCCTGTTTTACTGCACTGAGGGTGCTGTGTAACACACATCACAACAACACATGAAGCCCTATGGAGTAAAAGACCCCATAGCCCATTAAACACATCCAGAGTCAAAGAAACACACTCAAATCATGTCCAGGAGTGAGGGTAAAAGAGTCTCACTCTTGGCAGGAGAAAAAAATAAACCCCAAAAATCCAGCAAAGCTGCTGGGGGACTCACTAGGTTAGGAAATTCCGCCTAAACAGAGAATTCTCCCTGACACTCGCCCCCCCCCCACAAGACTAAGGGACAGGAGGATTAATCTACTCCTGGATGAACCTCATACCTCTAGTCGATGACATACATCCTAGAGAGTCCATCAGCATTTTCATGGTGACACCCTGACCTGTGCTCAATGGTGAAATCAAACCCTTGCAGGCAGATTGACCATCTCAATAGTTTTGGATTTTATCCCTTCATTTGCATTAACCATCTCAAGGGTTGGTGGTCAGTCTGGATGACAAAAGTAGAACCATATAAGTATGGCCTAAACTTCTTCAGTGCCCACACAATAGCAAAGCATTCTCTTTCGATTGTTGCCCACCTTGTCTCAGGATCCTTCAGCTTACGGCTGATGAAGCAAATGGGGTGCTCCCTACCCTTCTCATCCAGTTGTCTTAGAACTGCACCTATACCTACATTGGAAGCATCAATTTGTACAATGAAAGTTTGGTGGTAGTCAGGAGCTCTCAGTACTGGAGCTTGGCAAAGAGCTTTCTTCAGTTTTTCAAAGGCCTAATTGCACTCCTCATTCCATTTGACCGTTTTAGGGAATTTTGGAGAGGAAATTACATTCAGTGGCAAAGCTATGGTCCCATAGTTCTCAATGAAATTCCTGTAATACCCAGTGAGGCCTAGGAAGGCTCTCACCTGGGTTTGAGTAGTAGGTGTTGGCCAATTTTGCACAGCTTCAATTTTGCTGAGCAAAGGCCTTATTTCTCCACTTCCTACCTCATGCCCAAGGTAGACCACTTTACTTTGACCATCTGGCATTTACTTGCCTTGATAGTCAAATTGGCCTGCTCAAGAGCCTGCAAAACATGCCCTAGGTGGTTCACATGTTCCTCCCAGGAGTGGCTGAAGACTGCAATGTCATCCAAGTATGCCATGCAGAAGTCCTCCATCCCAGCTAGAACTTGATTCACCATCCTTTGGAATGTAGCAGGTGCATTTTTTAATCCAAAAGGCATGACCTTAAACTGGTACAAGCCAACTGGGGTTGAAAATGCAGTTTTCTCCTTGGCATGGTCTGTCAAGGCTATTTGCCAATAGCCTGACGTAAGGTCAAATGTGCTGAGGTACTTGGCTGCACCAAGTTTATCCACCAACTCATCTGTCCTTGGCAAAGGGTGGCCATCAGTATTTGTGACTGCATTAAGAGCTCTATAGTCCACACAGAATCTCAAGTCTTTGGATCCTTCCTTTGGTACTAACACAACCGGACTAGACCATGGACTAGCAGAGGGCTCTATTACCCCGAGATCAAGCATCTTCTTGACCTCCCCTTTGATATGGGTTCTCACATTTTCTGACATTCTGTATCCTCTGCTTTTGACTGGCAGACAGTCACCAGTGAGTATCTCATGCTGTCCCCAAGGGGTCAAGCCTGGTGAGAGTGAGAACAGGGAGGCAAACTGATTTAACATAGATGTGCACTCCTCTTGTTGCTCAGGTGTCAGATCTGAAGAGAGATTGACTCCTTCAATTTTCTCATCTAAAGGTATACCTCTGAGGAGATCAGGGAGAGACTCACTCTCTTCTTCCTCTGCTGCTGAAGCTAGAAGCAAGGCTCCTACTTCAGGTCTGGAGACGTACGCTTTCATTCGGTTGGTGAAGAAGACTCTAGGAGCTTCCCTGGGTCTGCCCAGATCCACCAGATAGTTGACCCCCCCAAGTTTTCCCACAACTTTGAAGGGTCCCATCCATTTGTCTTGCAAGGCCCTCTGCCTTGTTGGGAGCATAACGAGAACTAGCTGGTCTTGAGTGAACTCAACCATGTTAGCCTTTTGATCATCCCAATGCTTGACCAAAGCTTGTCCAGCTTTTAGGTTATCACTAGCTTCTGCCATCATGTGTGACATTCTCCTTCGGAGACCTATCACAGAGTCAGTCACTCTGACTGGCTTGAGGGGAGGAGCACCTTCCAATCCCTCCTTAATCAGGGCCAACAGACCTCTGACTGGATGGCCATAGAGAAGTTCAAAGGGAGAATGACCTACTCCCTCCTGAGGGACTTCTCTATAAGCAAAGAGAAGGCATGGCAGTAGAAGGTCCCACTTTCTTTTCAGGGGTTCCTCTAAAGCACCTATCATGCTCTTCATGGTTCTGTTAAACCTTTCTACCAATCCATTGTCTGGGGGTGGTATGCGGTCGAGAACTTGTAAGTAACTCCTCAGGTCTTCCACATGGCTTTCATGTAGTGGGACATAAAGTTTGACCCCCTGTCGGATATTACTTCCTTAGGAAACCCAACCCTGGTAAAAATACCAAGGAGGGCCTTAGCTACAGCCGGAGCTGTAACAGTCCTCATAGGAATTGCCTCAGGGTACCTAGTCGCATGGTCTACTACAACAAGGATAAACCTGTTGCCTGAAGAGGTTGGAGGATCAAGGGGACCAACAATGTCAATCCCTACTCTCTCAAATGGGACTCCCACAACTGGGAGAGGCACTAAAGGTGCCACATTCTTGGAGCCAACCTTACCAGAAGTTTGGCAGGTATGGCAGCTCTTGCAAAACGTATCTACTTCCGCCCCCATTTTTGGCCAATAGAAGTAGAGTGAGAGCCTTTCCTTGGTCTTCTTGAAACTCAAGTGACCAGCCAAAGGAATCTTGTGGGCTAAGTGCAAGAACTGTTGTCTGTTTTCTTGAGGTACTACAAGGCGCTTGTAGTCTCCAGGTTCAGACTCAGTTGGTTCACTGTAGAAGAGGCCATCTTCCCAGTGCAACCTATACTTCCCAGGCTCTTGCCCATCAGCCTGAGCAGCTGCCTGGTGGCGGAGACCCTCCAGAGTTGGACATTCTCTTTGTCCCTTACGAAAAGCTGCCCTGCTGGGCCCACCTTCTGCCAGTAAAGACTGCAGCTCAGGATGGTCCTCAGGGTCCAGATCTCCAATAAGTTATTGGCCTCCCACTAGCTCTTCTTCAGAGTCTAGTTCAACCACACAGGGTTGTACCTCCCTCTCAGCCTCAGCTGGAGGTGGAGTTACAGGTGTAACTGTGGACAACCGAGGGGAAGTCCTTGTTGGAAGCACTGGAGTGCTTGCTGCTGACTTTTTCCTAGGAGTCTTGGGTTGCCCCTTTGCCCCTGATCTGGTAGTTACTGCAGTGAGTTGCTCCAGTGGTAAAGGAGTGATCTCTGTCATCATCTCGTTAGATAACCCTCGCAGGGTTTTCTCTCTTGCAGGTTTTGTGAGCTCCTGTAACCTTTTACTAGGAGGTCTGGGGGTATGTGACACAACTCCAAGAGCTTTCAGGTCATTACCCAACAGAACCCTACCTGCTACTTCACATTGTACACTGACAGGTATCTTTACAGCCGTATCATTACACTGGATCAGAACTGGTGACTGGGGACACATTTGCACAGGCCCTCCAGCTAACTTGGTGAGGTATTTGGATGCCTTAGCAACATCTTCTGCCTTGAAAAATGATTCATCCACCACAGTTATGCTGGCCCCAGTGTCTCTAATGGCAGGAGTCTCCTGACCATTCATCTGGACACTGTCTTTATAATACTCTTTAGTATTATAAAGGATAGAATTATACACATCTAAATTCTGTTGTTCCCACAACCCCAGAGAGACTAAAGAAACACTGGCTGAGACACCAATGGGTTCATCAGCCAGTAGTAGAAAGTTTCCACTTGCCATTGGGACTTCCTCTTATGGAGCGAAGGCTAAGGAGGCAAGTTGGATCCCTGAAGGTTTACCCTTGCATCTGGGATCTCCTTTCACATGGTCAGTAGAGCCACAAACAAAGCATTTACCGAATGCCTTCTGGAATGGTGGCTTGTTCTGGCCTCCCTCTGGTTTGGCACCAGAGGGTACACTATTCTGCTGTGGTTTCCCTTGTGGCTTACCCTTATGGTTTTGTTTGGGGCCCTCTTTGGAATTTGCAGTATTAGAATTCTCTTAGGAGTCCTTTTTAGGCTGTTTCCCCTCATCCTTTTTCTGAGTTACCCCAGAATCCTTGTGAGTGGCCCTGTTGGCAACCCACAAGTCAGCAGCCTTAGCTAGCTTTCGGGAATCTAATTCCTTTGAATCAGCCAAGTGCTGTCTGAGCTCAGGAGAGCAGGCATCATAAATTGACTCCAACAGAAAAAGATTCTTCATACCTTCATAAGTGTTCACTTTGTAACCCTTAATCCATCCCTCTACGTTTTTCAACCCTTCACTCACCCAGGTAGCCCAAGGGGTACCATCATGCTTTTTGAGGGTTCTAAACCTCTTAAGTACTGGGAAGGGGTCTTCCCAAATCTAGCTGTCAGAGCTAGTTTCACACATTCATACTCTTTCCTATCCTCCTCCCCCAACTCCATTACCACATCAGTTGCAACAGGGGGAAGCCTAGAGAACAACCAGGTGAGTAAGTAATTTCCTGTGATGTTCTGGAGCCCATGATTATATTCAAAGAGAGAGACAACCAATCCAACACATCCAACTTAGTCTCATACATACCAACCAATTCTTTAGGCATCCGGGGTCTTTTAGGACTGGAACTTCTAGAGGAGCCAGAGAGAGAAGTATTTTCAACAGACAATTTCTTCATTTCTAGCTCATGCTTGAGCTCCATTTCCCTTAGCCTTAGTTCTTGATTCAGTTCCTGGTGTCTTTGTTCAGCCTGAGTATTCAGTCTCTTGAACTCTAGTTCAAGTTTCATTTTTTCTAGCTCAAGATATTGAGGACTAAGTGTGGGACCTGGCAAAGGTCCAGTAGGTACAGCTGGTAGAGCAGACAGAGGCCTAGGGGGACAGTCACAGCAGCCTCCCCCTCCTCTTCTGACTCTTCCTCAAGATTATCAATATTTTGATCAACATCAATCTCTATACTGTTATCTACAGTTTCTGGCATGGTAGGTTCCTCTGAACCATCATCCAGACTTTGGTTAGCTAACAACCTTTCTATCAATTCCATTTTCTTGCCTTTAGTCAGGAGATTCTTATGCTTTGTGGTTAGTTGTACTAAGGTATCCTAAAGCACTCTAAAATGTATACTCAATACAAATCCCACGGCTGCCACCAGTGTTAGGCAGGAACCTGTGCAGTTCCCTTTGGGAAAACTGCAAAAGATTTAGGACTACAGGTGTTAGCAGTAAACCCACTTGGTAGCAGTCTGTACCACCCAGATTTACCTGGTAGCTGTGGCTGAGCAGTCAGACTTCTCTCAAGAAGAGTTAGGCAGTATGCAAAGTATACACAATAGGCACTCAGATACAACAATACAAGCAAACACTTACCAGAGCTTTGGTATCAAAGTATATAATTATTTATTTTAAAACACACTGTTTGAAACACTGCAGCACTCTTATTGTAAAACACTCTAAACACAGTTACTGTTATAATATATACAACCTTTATTCCTTATTAGATACGTCTTAGTTAACACCACTTATTTCCATACAGAGGTGAGCGCTTAACTATAGATGGCACTCCAATAAGTTCATGAAGAAGGGAGGGAAAGAGACAGAATATGGGAAGGTACACCACTCTAAGCTTTAGGAACACTATTAGCAAGGCAGAAGAGCAAAAATCACTTGTGAGCCAAAGTCCATAGGCTGGGCCCACTCTTAGAGAGAGCAGAGCACAAAGGGGCCCACGATCACACAGTTACACTAGGCTTAGAAAGTCTTGCAAAGAGTTTGAAAAGAGTTTAGAGAGGCTCAGAAAAGTTTAGCCAGGGTGTCCCAGGCTAACCCAGGTTTGAAAACCGGGGGCTAAATCTACCCCGTACAGTCGGTGGCAATGGAAGCCGGGCGGGACACGGTTCCTTAAGTGGGAAGGATCCTCCAGTGGTGGCAGTTGTTCCTGGCAGCGGTTGCAAGTCTCGTCATCGTCCAGGGGAAGAGAAGATCTCGACTTGGAGGAAAGATGAAGGTCGTTGCACTGCCAGGGAAGAAACCAGCCGTGGAGTCTTCCGGTTAAAGGTATTACCCTTTAATTCGCGGTCGTGATCAAACGTGGTATCCCGGTTGCCGGGGTGCTTGGAACAGGCAAGGTGGCCACGAGATTCGTCGGGAAGGTGAAAAGACGGTGAAACTGGTTATCCCCACCAGTCAAAGGAAGAAGACTCTCCGGCGGGAGATCTCCTCCGTCGTTGGGAAAAGTGGTGAGACAGTCCAGCAGGGCTACACCGGTGGTGTCGTCGTGGCAGGTCGGCTCAGCTTCTACCTCGTCGGATTCTTAGGTCCTGTGGCGGCTCCTGAAGTTCCAGTCCCCAAAGCCCTGCTTTTATGCAGAAAACCCCCATTCACTCAGCCTAGCTGTCACTCAAACATGCTAAGTGGTGAGCCGGCCGGCTCACCACTTGGGCCAATCAGGACGGAGTGCGACTTGAGTTGCCTAGGCAACTCAGTCCAGGGTGCCTAAATCCCCCTCCACCCCTCCTAAGTACCCCAGACAGAATGGCACCACTTTGGAGGGCCTCTGTGGAGAAGCCTGCCAAAAAGTGGAACAAAGGGCTCGACTTGGGTTGGAGTCACAGAAGAGAACACAAACGCCATTTTAGAACTGAGTTTTGGCAAAAAATACCAACCAGAGAATTCATATTAATTAAATAAACCGGCGGTATGTTTGAGGCTATCGTAATTAAATAAAAAAAGATAGTAGCCTCGAACAATGGGAAAATCCCATAGAGAAATATTCGCGGTTGAATATAAAAAGTAGTATCCACTGCCACCAGCCAAAACTCGATTAGGGGGGACGGAGACGTGCCCCCTCGACTAACAGACCCCGGGGCAATAGAATTGCCCCAGCCAGTACGTCCACAATATGATGGTTTGAACTGGTTCTGTTCAGAATTTAAGACTAGTAAAGTCAATGGTGACTTTACAGACCCTGGGAGACAGTAGTCAGTCCCAGGGTATGGAGTCTATACTGGGGAGTCACTATGACACCCCTATGTTACTGCACTGAGGGTGCTGTGTAACACACATCACAAAAACACATATAGCCCTATGGAGTAAAAGACCCCATAGCCCATTAAACACATCTAGAATCAAAGAAACACACTCAAATCATGTCCAAGAGTGAGGGTAAAAGAGTCTCACTCTTGGCAGGAGAAAAAAATAAACCCCAAAAATCCAGCAAAGCTGCTGGGGGACTCACTAGGTTAGGAAATTCAGCCTAAACAGAGAATTCTCCTTCACAACCCTCATAAACAGTACATTCTATGTACTATGTGTGGAACACCATTAGTGTATGATATACTGTTGTTGTATTAACATTAAATAATCATTGGGTCATTGGGAAAGAAAATCCATACCAGATTACAAAAACACTATTACAATTATGTGAGTATAAGTGTGATAGTATGTTTCTTTGAAGTATGTTGTCATTAAGGGAATGTTTAAAGTAGCAGTTAGATGCTAGTTATTCTAACTACATTAGCCTTTAGAAGACGTTATGTAGTAACAAGAATTGTGATGGCACATTTGTAGTGTATTGCAATGAAGGATTTTTGAAGTGGTTAGATACCTGTTGAGAAGCTAGTGAGTTTACACTTATTTTTAGTACCATCTCCATTGTACCTTAGAAGCATTAGTATGACATATTGGCTATGTGAGTTTATTTGTAAGCTGGAACCATGGTATGAATTGCAAAAAGGGCATACAAAGACATGATTTGCATTCTGCAGAAGCTGGTGAAATGGAATGAATTCACAATTTGGTATGGATACATATACAAATCATTTATTAGGCATGTGCTCTTGTGAAACATGCTTGCAGAGAGTGCATGTATGTTTCCACGTGCATGAAATCTGGAAGATTTCATTTATAGGGATGTTTTTGGTTTGTAGTACTTGTAGTAAGTACATTAGGAACTATTGAGGATCTTCTTGTGTGTTTGTTATAAATTTTACCATTCCTGCACAGTAGTCCAAGTCCAGCCTTATACCTGAGGCACTGTAAATGCTGTGAGGATTATTTGTGGCATTTCTTTGAAGGACAAGCATTTGCATACACAACTGGTTTGAGCCGTTTAAGTACATGTTGTGAACAATTGCTGGCAATTGGAAGAGAAGATTGATTGTTACATTTGCATAGCAATTTACTCCAGTTGTGTTGCTGAATTTAAATGGACCAGAGAGTTGTGCCTCTGCATCCTTTGATGGGCCTGCAGTTGTTGTTTCAGAAGAGGTATGTGTCTCTTTGACTTCTGATGGATATGCGGTTGAGTTTATACTAGACAGTTTTGTGGTGGGATTATTTGATGGAGAAGCAGTTGGTTGTGGTTTCTTTAGCAGTATTGTGTGGATATCTGTCATAGGTTCTGTTTGTATTGTCTTTTTAAAGGTTTTCTTTTTTGAGATACATGGTACATATCACGATGGGGGTGTAGAGTGCATGTAGCCTGTTGTATTTTAGTATGCAAGGAATGTCAGCGTTGACTTTACCTGCATCAAAATTAGCTAGGAATAGACCATTGAGTGTACAGAGATGTGAACGTGCTAGGTAACTCATACCTTAGTTAAAGACTGCACTGCCAATTTCAATCCATGCGTGATCTAGGGTTAGACCTTAAGATTTGTGAATAGTGACAGCATATGCAAGAGACAGAGGGAAGTGTTTCTTTGTACATTAATGTCTTTGAAAAGAAGGGAACATGCTATTTTTCAGCCAATTGTTTTAACTTCTGCAGGTTTGTCAAAGTGGATGTTGACAAACTCACTGTTGCTGTCATCTGGATATGTTCGGAAGCCAACAACTGTACCAGTAACTCCATTGACTAAAGATTCTTTTATGTCAAACTTACGTTTTAGAATTACTCTGAAGCTTAGACACAAAGTTTACATTTTCTCCAATCCCGTTGTCTTGGTGATACATTTTTCTAAGCTATTTAGTCATGCTGCTGCTTGTTGACACAAAGGGAGTGTCATTCCATGCACTTCTAGTTTGTCCGTGGAGCTGATATGCAGTGTGGGTTGAATTTCTTTTTGTTAACATTGTCCAATTGAATTCACTACAGCTTGCAAGGGTTGGCATTAAGGACATGCCTTTTATATTTTGCTGAGTTAATTGTTGCATGACATCAGGAGCAGATGTGTTTCTCCCAAATAGCTCATCGATTAGTCTACTATTTAGGATGGATTTTGCATCTTTAGTCAGCAGACCAGTTCTAATGCTTGTAAAATTGTTGACATAATTGAAGTCTGCGGACTGACACATGTTTTAAGTTAGATCTCTGTAATGAAAATGTTCCCAGAGATTTACATTTCCAATGCTGCCAAAAGTGTTGAGGCATTGTTTCTGTCCTAATGTTCTGAAAATAGGTTAACCTTTTACAGGTGTTAACTGTAGGAGGTCTCCGAAAACAATAACGTGTTTTCCTCCAAACAGTTCTTCTTAGTCGGTTTTTAGGACTTCTTGCATTCTGAGGTGAATTAAAGGCAACATAAGTTTGGAAACCATGCTTACTTCATCTATTTGGAGCACTTTCATCTGGTTCAGAATTCTCCATACTTCAGTAGCAGCTTCCGCTGATAATTTGTAGTATTCTAATTTGTTTTGGTGTCTACAGGAAGGAGTAGTAGTCGGTGTAAAGTTACACTTCCTATATTGTAGGCAGCTAAACCTGTGGGGGCTGTTACAACAGCCGAATGGTTGTTGTTTGTCAAGTTTTGTAGAAATGTGCTGATTATTTTAATTAAGACTGTTTTTCCAGAACCAGCTTCACCACTTACATACAGGAGCAGAGGTTTATAATTTATACAGCTACATGTATTAGTTTCATGTTTAAAACCATGTTCAATTTCTTGAGAGACTTCTCGATAAATGGTGAGCTGTTAATCATTTAGCTGTGATTTGAGCACTGACTGATTGTTTATATGGATACAGGGTATTTTCTATCTCAGTCATGGCTATTTCTGCTTCATTTAGAATGAGTGGTTCTCCAAGTGATTCTTGGTCTCCTGAAAGGGAAGGTTAAATGCCCTCAGCAGTGTCATATCTAGTTGAGCTACAATTGCTCCCCATTGTCGCTCATTTGTTTGTATTGTTTGAAAATGACATTTGTTATACTGCTTTCATTTGTTTTGAATGCAGCTTCAAATGAGTCATAGTCACCTAATAATTCTTGTTATTCTCTCCAAGTTTTAAAAAGATGCAGTAGGGCCATGCAATACAGTTCTCTATATTGCAGAGATTTAAATGCTTACTTTATATGATTAATTAGGCTGGGTTTTGTAAGTTATACTAGGCTTTCTTCACAAGTTGAGACTGAATATTTGCCAGTTGTCTCATCTGGTGTGATATAGTTTTTGTAGGAGAGGTTTTGGGATTTGTCGTACTGGCACATGTTCTCCAAAGCAGCACTTCTGTTTGGGTGTCATGATCAGTGGTTGTGTTCCCTGTCATGCCCCTAAAAGAACCTCCAGAAGCTCATGGACTTCAGCATTCCATTCTTGGATCTTGGGTAAGGGGTTTAAGTAATTTCCTCCTTGTCCAACATGGTCGCTTAGTTTCCCTTCCAAGAAGCGGTCGTGCATTCTAGTGGTTGCACTCCTTTAGCTATTTAAGCCCCTCCCATCTGTGGTTCCGCGCTTCGGGTTCGTTTCTACTGTTGTAGTGAACACTTACCGCGGATTCGGAAATTCTCCTCAGTCTTCGTCCACATAACTTCCCATGGGTTATTAGCCATAGTTTCCTTCAGCGCTTTATATGTATTCACCTAGGGAAGGTTCCGCTAGGTTTTCTGGCATATTTAATATTTCTGTCACAGCAACGTCTGAGAAGCTGCGCGCTCGTAGTGAGGCGCTTCACCAGTCCAAGCTCTTCGGCTTCTTGTTTCCTCATGCAAGTACCTTTGCATGCCCCAAACGTTTGTCATTTTTGTTGCCAGCATATTGTTTTCTTGCGCTTACTGCAGTAAAATGCCTTTGCATGCCTTAGGTCAAAAGCCATTATAAGTCTCCTGCGTTACGTTGGCTGCTTCTTGTCACGTTAGCTCTAGCTGCTTGTAATCGAATGTATTTGGTTCTGTAAGGGCACACATTGTAAGCAGCATTACGGAGACAGGCTGGTTCCACTTTTTCCATGTTCATGTTCCATATCCTTTTCTCACACACTTAGCTCTAAGTCACTTTGGCGATTACCTTGGCTAGGCTCAGTGCTTTACGGTGTGGTAGCGCACAGTTAGAATAGCATTCCTCCACCCCTTAAGCATTGGGTCATTCGGGGAGGGGTTATTCTCTATCTGTGCATTCCCTTCAGAATCACCTCAGATAGTCATCCGTAGGTTAGGAAGGAGTTCCATTCCTCCCAGTGACTGTCCACAGCAGAACTCCACTCTATAGAACTAGCGTCCCTGCGCTGAAGCAGGATGGAGAGCCCATAAAATAAAAACTCAAGGTAATAACTGGAGAGAGAGAGTTGATAACCTGAAGGCCAGTGTGGAAGAGTTACTTAGCTCAGTTGTTCCTAAAAGGCTTAAAAGAGATTTCCTGTGTATCATGCAGGGTCACTGTGCAGTATTTTGAAGAATCTTGACAAGAGAAACAACGCTAGCTGAGAAGCAACCCAAAGTTCAGCAGATAGGAGTAGGTGTCCCCGCAGAGCTCATGTAAGCGTTACATGGGTAGCATGTGTCAATTAAATTGTTTTTTATTAAATGTCCTAGCTGTTGGGATCATTTGTGGCCAGGGGTGTTGCTAGGACTGGAAAATACCCGGGGCTAAGCTAGTGTCGAAACTGTCGGAATTCGGGGCTAGCTAGCCTTTTGATTGTAGCTCCTGAGATTCTATCCAGGGCTACAACCAAAAGACCAGGGGCTATAGCCCCCTTAGCCCCCCCCCTAGCAATGCCTCTGTTTGTGGCTATTGTTTCTATCTCTTGGTAGGATTAAAGTAGTCTTTTTCGGGAAGAAGCTGGACCAAGGTTTAGCCAGACAATGTCTTCAGATTTGCCATATAAAGCTGTAGCTGGTAAACAGTTGGCAGCTTCATAGCACCTGCATTCTCTATGGGAGAGGATTTTTATACCAAAGCTGTACACTTTTTGTGACAGTGTTTTGTCAGATGATATGTCATCCCATAGGTCTTTTAGCTTTGTTTTCTCAGCTTTGGGTATATAGGGTGTGACATATCTTGCAACTGCAGTGGATTGTGTCCAATGTATTGTAGGCCTATTCCACAAGATGGCAATGATTGCATTGTAATCATTGATGTACTTGGATGCTTCGTCCCTTTTAATGTTGGATATGTTTTTAGGGGATTTGCCTCTTCACTGTGTCTGACAGAAGACATCAAGCTATTTACTTGTCCTTGTTTACAAACTGGTCTAGGGAAGACAATGTGAAATTTGGTATAGTATTTACCTTTACTATTATATCTATGTCAGCAGTATTGGCCAGACTTATGTTTTTGGAAGTATACGATTTGTGTATGTATGTCACTTGTTAGGGAGATTTCTCACACACGTGCTAAATTCCCTCTAGCTTAGAGCCCTCCAGCTCTTTTGCTATATTTTTGGGCTTTGAACTTTTCATTTTCAATGTGTTTTACTTTTATGCTCATGGATTATGGGGTCTCACCCACTGCATAGGCATCATCTTTTTACTGTGTGTCACACAGCACCTTTAGTGTAGTGACACAGGGTGTCTTTTTTGACTTCCCACTTTAAACTCCATTTTCTGGGACTCCCAGAACATGTAAAGTTGCCATTGACTTTAATAGTCTTTTTAAATTTACAGACCCAGTACAATCTATCTTCCAATACAGCACTGGAAGGGTAATAGTTATCCCTTTTTGTCTGATCTTCATGGGACATTTTTATGTTCCCCTTTCTCTAAGATTTGGCTGGTGGCAGTGGTATCAACCATTTTTATTTCTACCGCGGGCTATGAAAATAGCCTCGGTAATGTTAGAGGCTATGGTGGTAGCCTCAAACTCTAACCCGCGGGAACCTTTTATTTTTACTTGGTTCCGGTCGGGTTTATTAACCATTTCTTTTTGTAAAGGTCTTACTCATGTTTTACTCTACGTGCCAAACCAGGTCTGGTTCCTTTGTTTGCCGTCCTTTGGCAGGCTTCTGCACAGAAGCCCTCCTTAGGTGCCTGGGTGGACAGGATGTGAGGGAGAGATTTGATGCCCCCTGCACAGGGTCTCCTTGGAGACCCAAGTCGCACTCTAGTTTGATTGGCTAGGTGGCTGTCCTGCCAGGACAGCCACCCTGCTGTGTGATTGACAGCCAGGCTGTGTGAATTGGGGATTTGGTGCATAAAAATCCAGACTCTCAGATTGGAAGGCAGAGTCGCCACTGGATCAAGAGAAACAACGAGGAGCTGTAGGAAGACAACCATTGCAACTACTGGACAACCCGGTGAAGCCCTACTGCAGATTCGAATCGCCCGAAACTCTGATGACAGAGAAGATCAGCAAGTAATCTTCTTCTCTTGAGCTAGGTGGTACCAACCAGCTCGCCAAATGCCAGACACCTGTCCTCATCCTGGTCGAATTTACTGTTCATCGCTGCAGTGAACTGGATAGCCAGGTGGAGAGGAACCTGTTTGGGTTTTAAGGAGTGCACCTTTTCTTCAACGTTTTGCTCCGCTGCTGGTAACTGGCTTCTTCCCTGGGCAGTGCAGGACCCTCCAGCTGTCCTCCTTCGTGTCACTACGACACTCGCTTCAGGAACCGTGAGCCTGCAGGAACTGCCAGGAACAACTGCCTCAGCTACAGCATTCTTCTTCTTTTAAGGTACTGTGCAAATCCGGTTGTTTGTTCTGTCCGACCGCGGTGAAAGTGTTTTAAATCTTTCGCCTCTCTGAAGGCTTGTCCTTCTCTACTCCTTTGAATAACTTTTCTTCCGACCAACTTCGTTTTGAACTCTTGGCAAAGACTTAACCGCAAACTACTCTGAACTGCGTGATCCTCTGCAAAGACTCTGACCCATTAACATTGGCCCAAGCCGATTAACTTGATTCCTAGTTGTAGTAAGCCTTTCCTAGATTGCCCCGCCTAAGAACTTGTTGGTGAGATTGATTTTGAATAACCTTGCCTTTTAAATAAGTGGAGTGCCATTTTGCTCACACTTCATTTTGAGCCTAACTTGTCCAGAATCGGTTGGAGGTTATTGTAGTGTATTAAGATTGTGATTTTCTGCTGCTGTATAATAGTGAACTGTTTTATAACTGATGGTGTAAATAAATGTATATTCTTTTACTCAGAAACCTTGAGTCAGTGTTTGTTTGAACCATAGTAAGTGCTGTCCTTTATGTAACTTCTTGTACTGCTCACTTTACTCTTGAGATAAGTCTGGCTGTTCAGCCATCGCTACCACTTTACTGTGGAGTACAGGCTTGTACCAAAGATGAAATTGTACTTACACTTGTAGTCTTAATTGTGTGTGGTGCGTCCCAAAGGGTACTGCATATGATTCTGCCTAACATCACTATGTGTGGTAGCGGAAGGGATGTCACAGGTTATGTATTTTCAATAAACTTTAAAACACTGGCATCACTGTCATGGCCAAATTTGGGAGCACATTTTATCCACAAAAGCATGTGGATGTCTGGTGCTCCCCTGGATTGATATTCATTTGTGCAACTTCTCTGAGTGGAGGGATAGTTTTATTGCAGATGAAGTGCAGCATCGCAATGAAGCAATGGTGAAGGTACCTTGATACATTGATATGGTGAAGAAAACCGAGTTCTCCTGGTGTTTTTATACCTATTCCATCTTTATTTTGGTTTGAAGAGCGTAAGAAGTTGTGCAAGTCATTCCATACATACTCTGCACTGCTTAAAGTAACAAACCATGTGGGTGGGCCTAGATGCCTTAATATACAACGTACATCAGCATGACGTTGGAACCAGTATTCGTTTGTACCACGCATGCCAAAAGATTTGTGATACTTTACTGCAAAACTTCACCCTTGTCTTTTATTTTTTTAACTAGTTGCGTAGAGGAGATTTTTAAAAAAATAGAGCCTGTTTTTTAATGTGTTTGCCACTCCATAACATAGAGGTGCTAGTTCACTTTCGAACAGTAGTTAGAAAAGGTATTCTACATGTTGTCTGAATTTGGGGTCTTCAGAATACATTTGTAAAGAACGATATTCTGATGCACTAATTTGTGTGTACCTTTCGTTATAACCTCCCCCTTTTCCTGTAGGAAAGAGTGGAGGAAAAGAACATGCTTCTTCACTTTTTTCCCATATGCTCATTGGGGATCCTTTGGCTTGATGCATTTGATATGTTTCTAATGCATCTTCAATGGTGTCTTTGGAGTGTAGTGTGTGAATTGTCTACTGGTCTAAAATGTTGGCTGCAGTAACAGGATCTAAACGTTCAAAGTGGCCACTTGCTTCTGAATCTTGAATTATTTGGTTGGTTTATTTTAAGTTTTCCTCTATGTTTATATCTTTGTAATATTCATTGTTTTCTTTTAGATATTGTATGACTTGTCTAACTTTGTTGAAGTCAAATAGTTGTTGCCAATTTTTTTTATCTTCTGTTGATACACCATTTACTAGTACAATCAAAGATTGATCTATTGGTCATTATACTCCAAGAGTTACTCCATGTTCATTAAGATTTAATGGCAAATATACTACTTTGCCACGCATGCCCTTTAGTTATTCAGATTTAGGTAATTTGGCTGTTTTTAGCTGATGGCGTATTACAGCTCGAAATTGGTGTACTGTTTGGATTATAATGCTCTCATACAAGTTAGGTTGTTGAAGAGCGTTTGGAAGTGGGAATATTTCAAAGGTATTAAAAATAGCATGTGATGGCATTTCGTTATTGTCAAGCTATGTGTTGCAGTACGTGCAAATTATTGAGGAGTCAGTTATTTCATATTTATTTTCTGCTGTTAGACATAAAGCTAATTGGAAGAATTGGGATTCTTCATTGTACTCTATTTTGTAGGATCTATCTACTGTTTTTGTGCTCTTTTTATAAAAAAGATCTCCAACAACAGACACTTACCTGGTCTGGTATTTCAGCAGATGTGTTTTGAAACGTAGGTATTTCTTTTTTGTATGTGTTTGTTAGGAGGTCGGCGTCTGTGAGGTTTTTGGTAATGTGTTCAGAAGTTACTGAATGGTCTAAGTCAACTTCAGTTTCAAAGTACTTACTTTGGATGTGCTCTATTTTTTGAAGAAGTTCTTTGGCTGTTCCATGTAGGAGAATGTTATTTACATTTTGCAGTTGTAGAGCTGGACTTTTTGCATAGTATAATCTGTGCAGAAGATTCAGTATAGCGGAATGGTGTGTTGCTAACATTTTGATGTGGTGGAAAGTGCTTTTGCAAGCAGTTCCCGAAGTTCAGACTAATGAATCTCCTTGCAGGCCTGCGTGACTGCGCACTGGACAGGAGTTATACTTTTGTCTTTTAGTTTGACATAGTGATTGAGGAATTGTCATGAACATTTGAATGATGGTTGTGTTACGCTACACATTGAGCTGCATGTCCCATTGTACACTGGACGGTTTGTTTGGGCAAAAGGAAAATTTGGTTGAAAGTTTGTTGGGGTTGATTTTTCTATAAGGGTTTCTTTTGCCATAGTGATGTCTCCTACCATTTCATTCCCTCGGCCATCACTGTCTATGGCAATTGTTATGTTTTGTTCTTGTTTATAAGCCTCTTCATTGAAATAGGGTTCTGTGCTGCCTGTGTGACTCCATTAACCTTCACAGAAGTTTGAAAAGGTATCTATATTGACAGTGCACAGTACTTTTTGTAATGTATTACTTAATTTAGTTAGTGGTTTCATTCTGTTTAAAATTAATATAAACACATTTCTCTTTAGTAGAAATTCTTTGCAATTAGAGCTTCAATGATTATTCTCCTGTAGTAGATTATAAGGGTAGATTGTCACTTTTCAGCTTTTGTTGTAAGATTATGAAGAACTCTATGGTGGAATTTTCTTTGTAAGATTCATTCTTTGGATTGCTTTATAGTGTTTATGTTAACACTGGTACATATAGTGTTTGGTTTATTAGTAGGTCTGCTTTTCTTTGTATATCTTTTTTTACTTCTAGTTTTTGCAAGAGAGACTTCAGCTTTTTTAGTCGTGGCTCGTTTAGTTTTCTTGAGTGAGGTTACTAGCTATTTTGTTTTAATGTTTTCAATACATTGTTTTAGAGGTGGATGAGTATATGGCTTGCTTTTATTTTATCTGCTCTAGTTTTTTCTTTCTTTTCAACAGAGTTGCTTTTTAGTAGGCATTGGGCCTCATTATAAGTTTGGCGGTCCGGGAACTAGAGTACCGGTAAGCTTTCCGGTACTGTAGTTCCCAGACCGGCAAACTACGAGTTATGCTCGCGGGTGCCTTTCTGCCCGCCAGGTCTGACCTGGCGTGCAGAGAGGCACCCGCGAGCATAGCATGTCAGATGCACCAGCACTGTTACCAACGGTGCCGGTGCATCCAAGCTCCCTGTTCCCATTGAGCCCTATGGGGCTCAAATGGGAATGGGGAGCATCCTATTCCGGCACCGGCGGATGAGCAATTACCGGGTCAGCTGGGCCATAATGACCCAGTAATTGCCCATTTGCGGGTGCCACATATTTTTTTTTTGTTGCAAGTTTGGAGGTAGCCTGCCAGTATTACGGGCAAGGCTACCTCCAAACTTGTAATGGGGCCCATTGTGTTGTGTCTTTTGGACAAAAAGGAAGTTTGGGTTTGAAATTTGTGGAATGTATATGGATGTAATGTGCATGGTTGTGTGGGTGTGATTGTAGAGATGAATAGCATGTTGTGTGATTGTGTAGTGGGATGATAGTTGTGGTTGGGAAGGTTGTAAGAGTAAGTGTGTGTACAGGTGTGATGGGTTTGGGCTAGTGAGTAATAGAGTGGTGTGGGAATGAATAAGTAGGGACATTGTGATGTTTTGAGGAAAACAGTGGGTGTGATACTGGTGGTGTTAAAATGGGAATAGATAGAGTGCACATGTTACAATATAATGAGTAAGAGGGAAATAAATGTTATTGAATTGAAAATAATACTCTATGCTAATATATAGTGACACTACATTGTTACGATACTACAGATATGAATAGTATATTAATGTACTTATTTTGGGCCTCATCACAAGTAAGGTGGTAGCCCTTAAATGCAATGGTAATGGTATGACCCCTGCATCTAAGGGCTGGCCCTATCACAAATCTGGCCTATTCACCCCCATCTCTGAGCTTTTGGGTACATTTGCTGAAAAAAATCCAATTTTCAGTGCAATTACTGCCCGCAGTATTCCCGTGCGGTAATTGCACCACAAATTCCCCATTGGGTCCAATGGACCCAGTGGGGACTTCCAGTTACCACACAACCTGTGATCCAGCTGTAATACCGCTGGACCGGTGAGCCCGAACGCTAATAAAGTTGGGAGGTATTACAGCCCAAATACCACCCACATCGTAATGAGGCCCTTTTTCTACGATGTGAAGAGTGTTCTTTTTTCGGTAGCTGTCTTCTGGAATGTTCTATTTTCCTGTAATTGTAAAAGAAGGTTAGTAGGTATATATGGTAGTGGTCAAGTACTTTAGTAAGAGAGGTTATTGTTTTATGAAGGTAAGAGGAGTTGTTGAGAAAAAGAGTTAATAAAGTTGTGTTATGGATGATGTACTAAAGTATTTTATGTATGTTGTTAGAACAATTGGAGTATGAGTAGTTGTGTTTGGGGGATTAGAAAAAACAGGGCAGACATGGGTGTAAGAAAAAGGTGCATGTGTCGGTTACTTTAGTGCTGTTGATTTTAATGAAAGAAGTGCTGCGTTTGTGGGCAATGTATGTGTAATGTGTTGCAGTGTTTTTAAAGTATAGGGAAAGTGTGGCTGAGTGATAATGCTATAGCAGATTGTTGTTGCAGTAGTGTTTGGTGTCTTATAGTAGAGGTTTGAAAAGAAGAGTACTTTATATGTAAGATGAAGTGGTCTATATAGATACTTTGGTTATATATACATATGTGTGAGCTGGTGGGCAATGGTGCCAGTCTAAGGGGTGTAATATGTGAGGTTGGAAAGTGTGACATGTTTATGGAATGGAAAATGGAAAATACTGAGTTTTTACAAATGTTTCTTTTTAGGAGCATTTTCATGAAAGTTAAAAAATGCATATGTGCATTTATAGGAGCACTGTGCGCATCTTTTTTGTATAAGAAAATAAAAGCAGGTGGAAAAGATGTGTAGATGTGTAGCACTTGGTGTGTGTAAATTTACTACAAGTTCCAGATTGCACAGAAAAAAGCAGAACCGCCTACCGATTGAAATGGGTTATGTTAGCAAGTATGCATGTACTGCCTACATATTACACTCCCACATATCAAGTGTCACCGAAACAGGTTGTAGACATGTTTTGCATCTGCTTTATCTTTCTTTTAGGAAACAATTACACACAGTGCTGCTATAAATGCACACATGCATTTTTTTATTTACATGAAAACGCTCCTAAAAATAAACATTTCATAGCATAGCATTTTATATTTGTCATTCAATATAAATGTCACACTTTCGAATATGACATTCGAGATCTGTTTTTTTCTTTGCATTGTGGGACTAGTAGTCTGAGTTTTATAATGGGAGAAATGGAATTACAAGTCACAGCATTCAAAGAAAAAAATTAATAATACTTGTTAAGCACCTAGCAATTGAAATGGGTCATGTTGGCAGGTATGCATGTACTGCCAACATAGTAAACGTGCACACACCTAGTGGCACTTAAACATGTTTTACAAATGTTTCACATCTGTTTTTTCTTTCTGTTAGAAAGAAAGTTACAGACAGTGCTGCTATCAATAGACATATGCATTTTTTTTAACTTTGATCAAATTGGTCCTAAAATGAAACATGTTTAAATGCACAGCATTGAAAGTATTTGCTGCTTGATGTGATGAGCAGGTGCTGAATGCTGTAATGCATGGATTTTACTGGAGTGGTTAAACATGTGATATGCTTATTGAGAAGCTTATTACAGGGCAAGTAGCAGGAACCCTATATATATATATATTTGTAAAAGAGTTGCAGAACATACGTACAAAAATATAAGCATAACTGTACTATGTATTGTTAGATGAAGATGCGGTTGAATCTGCAAATAGAAATCTTGGAGAGTTTTACAGTAGTTTTTGATGCAGATGGCTGTGATTAACAGGAGATAAGTGTACATCTGAAGTGTTGAACTAAGATGACAGGGTTAGGTGTAGAGATTTTGGATGTGATTGGTGGATGGATGTGTGACTGTTTGAAAGCAGCCAGTGAGGGAGTGTTACAAACATGGAAGTGGAAATGGTGGAAGAGCTGCCCTGTGCTATGCTGTCCGCAGACACCATGGTAGTCTGCAGATGGCACATGCCACATCTGGGTCTTTTAAGGGTGCCTGGCATGGAAATGGGACTGCAGAGACCGTGGACAGTCGTTTATGCCAGCGGACATTAGGGGATCAGCAGGTTTCGTGGGTGTGGTGTACAGGAACAGAGTGTGGCAGGAGTTATATTTGGTCAGACCACTGAAGATGGCTATGGCTATGTCTTTGAGGAGGCAGAGTGTATGGATTTTGGGGGACTCTTGGATCCATTGGCTGAAGGTCTATTCTGAGTACTGTGGATTGGCTGAAAATCTTGGATTCCATGAATTTAAAGTGTCATGTTATGGAGTGAGAGTTATGAAGTGGACTGAATGTTAAAATGGATTTCTAAACTCTGACCTGGTGCGCAGAAGTTTAGGAGGACACCCTAGTTTAGTGAAACAGGGGAACCTTCTTGACACACCAGACCAATCACACTAGCTTGGCAGCTGGTCAAGACTAAGGGCCTCATTACGACTTTGGAGGTAGCCATGGCGCTATTAGTGCCATGGCTGCCTCCAAAATCGTATCCGGGTCCGGTCTGGTGGAGTGGGGACTTACCGGGACATTCTGCCCTAGGCGGACCCGGTAAGTCCACATTCCAAATAACATTCCTATTCCCATTTGAGCCCGCATAGGGCTCAATGGGAATTGGGAAGGTGCTAATTACGGGCCTGCTAAAAGCTAAGGGATCTCAGAATTGGCCGGTAAGGGATTAGCGGCACCGGTCTCCTTACCGGTATCCGGTATCCCTTAACGCCCAACTTGTAATGACCGCCTAAATCTCAGGATGGGTGAGAGTGATCGGATGCCCACAACGAGCACACACAGTAAAACTCCACCGAATACGCTTAGACAAGTGCATATGAAAAATAAATATACATTTATTATAGGCCTTAATAATTATACACCAAAGTAATATGAAACAGTTACCACACATGCCTTTCACTATTTATCATATATACAATTATGTTTTGCCTAATGCGGTAAAGGGGAAACACAGCAACAACCTGCAACAAAAGGGTAAGAGTTCTTCAGAGTCATTCCCTAACTTAAGCAGTCCAGCCCTACGAAGTGGGGAGTCTTATGCTTGAAAGTACAGTAGTGCGTTGAAAACACGTGGTCATGCGTATGAGAGAAAGCGGGTCCTCTTCAGGTAATTGTATCAGTTCAGGAAGTGGCTTGAAGTGATGAGGAGGGTTTACCCTTGCAGACAGAGCAACTTTTGAGTTTCGGGAATAGCTAGGGAGCACAGGCTAGCCCAGCTAAGGTGAGTAGCTTCTCAGTGATTCTTATGCGTAAAGAGCAATGGCTGTGCCAGGCGGCCACCGGCAAGTGATGCAAGTACTCAATCAACCTCAACACAGTCTGGGCCAAACTTTGCCAGTCTAGGCCAAGTCACTTGGAGGTTCAACCCCTGCAGTTACACAATGCTCCAGCTCTCAGCGGCTGCGGGATGGGACAATCATTCATGGTGGGACAGTAGCCTTTTCTCAGCTCCCGATGACGGAACAAGGACTGTTGCAGCGCGCATCAGGACAGAGGGGGGAAGGTAAGCAAGGCTCCTACAATGACCATAACCACAGCAGGGTGACACAGGGACCGCAAATGTTTGCGACTTGGCTTGCGACTTGGCGCACTCTCTTAAATCGCGAACTACAGGAGTTAGGAATACGAGATGGGGGCGCTCCTAGGCGATACCCCGGGTTTGAGCTACTCAGATTAATGGATGGCCAAGGAACACCTCTGAAGAGGCTCTAATGGAGGGTTATTAGGAAATGCAGAGAGTTGTTCCCACTACTCCAAAGGGTTGAAGCACCCTTGCAGGCCTTTAGTGATCAAAGCAAAAACAGGGGTCCGACTGGACAACAGCGGGCACAGGGTGTAAAACCTTCCAGCACATCTTTAGCGGTTCCACGGGTCTACTTTACCATTTCAGGATACTTGGATCCTTCAGTAGTTTCTTGTAAACTTCAGGTGATCGATCTGGAATGGATGCAGAGTCCCTTCTCATATCCAATATTCATTTTGCACTCAAATCTGGGATAACCAATCGAAGATCTGCTCTCTTACATTTAGGCCAGGTGTGGTCCAATCATGGCACACTGCGATTCCGGACATTCTTGCATACCAGACATACTGGCACCAGTAGTGTGCATAGGGACTAGACAGTCCCAATCCTCTTCCTGGACAGTAGCACATGTAACATGCAGGAGCCCACAAAAATTGTGGTTTTTTACGGGAGGCTGCATGCCCAAATAAGGAATTTCTTTATCAGTTTGACCGGCAGGAATGCAAAGGGACAAAATGGGCAAAGGACATAACAAAAGACTTTTTTATTGTTTATTTTATTTGCATTTAAATTGTACATGACCTTTTTTTAGCAAATCAAAAATAACAAAAGAACACACAAAAAAGAACATAAAAACTAGAAATCATCAGACATCAAAGTCCAAATAGATCAACAAAGCGCAATCATCTACACGCATTTGTGTCGATTCAGTTTGTCGCACTCATACCTATTGTGTTATGACTTCCAAGTTTCTTGTTCCATTCTTTCTTAAAGATCACAACTTTGCCGGACCAGACACTCTATTTTTGCATGTTATATGTCTCTTTAATGGTCCAAGCCTCCATATCCTGTTTTTATAAGTCAGTAAATAAATGATGGAAAAAGGTGGAACGCCTCTCAACAAGAGCAGGACAAAAAATTATCCAGTGCTTCAGGGTTTCAATCTCCAATGCATTTTTGCAATGGCGACAGGAGTTACTCAAGCAAAGCTTTTGAATGAATTTCATTTCATTTGTTGGTTGCAAATTAAGTTGTGTATGCAGGAATTGTTCTTTTAGTTTTTTGTCAGGGAATTGCTTCAGGTAGTCACAAATAGTATCCAATCGGCGAGACTCTCCAGAAATGTGTTCAGCGGATTGGCATCTCCCCAGAGACTCCAAATTTTGAATCCAGTCAAATGCTTTAGTTTCTTTTTACATCGCATGGGATTGGCAATTAGCTCTTCTAAGGAACTTCCAATTTCTTTTAACTGATGACACATGTTTTCTCACCAGTGTTGTAACACCACGGTCTATGATACTAGAATTTCCTTATGCAACATTAACAAGATCTCAACGTGTCCGATTACAAAGCATTTCCTGAATAAGTTGAGACTCTTCCATAAAACAATTGACTTCAGCGATGACAGACCCAGCTCTCTTCTCATTATTTGCATTGGCACAGATTGAGGAAGGCCAAGAACTTGTTTCCAAAAGAGGCTCTCTATTGAGATCCACGTTTTTTCGGAATATATGGCATTGCATCGGCTCCATAAGATAATGTGGGAACTACTTTAGAGCAGTAAAATGGACAGGTAGGATCAAAAACCGTCCTTATATCTGGTTTACCGCAATGGCCTGACTAGACAAGGCCTTAGCAGTCGCTTTTAGGTGACTCACCATGGGCATTTCGGATATAGTGTCACTAAGCCACACCCGTAGGTACTTGAATGTTTTTACTTGTTCGATTATTTCTCCATTAAGACTCCAGGAGTGGGCATTTTGCCCTCACTTTGAATTGCCAAATGTCAGAATGTTGGTCTTTGTCTTGTTTATTTCAAGATTGTTGTTGCTAATAAATGTTTGCAAGCTGTTTAGCTGCCATTGCAGACATACTGGTATCTGGTCTATTAAGACGATATCGTCTGCATAAAGTAGACGAGGTAAGGATACTCCTCCAAAAGGTGGGGGAAAAGTTATTTTATCAGAGGCGTTGTGCTTCAGGTCGGCCCAAAAAAAGTTGAATAAGGTCAAGGCCATGGGGCAGCCTTGTTTGACTCCCCGCGCTGTAGCTATTTCCGTAGAGAGCAACCCTTTCTTATTCAATTGCACACACATGTAAGTGTCTTGATGCATGGCAATTATTGGTTCAAGAATAGAAGGTGGACATTTCTCTGCTTTCAATTTGTTCCACAATATATGGCGATTGAACTTATCGAAAGCTTGAACCAGGTCGATGAATGCCATGAATACTTTGGCTTTTTTACTTTGAGCTCGACTTTTTAAGTTGTTGATGAATAAGATGTTGGCTGATGTTCCTATCCCTTTAACGAATCCAGTTTGGAAAGGATCATTGGCTCCTCAAGTCACGGACCATGTACGAAAATGATCTAAAAAGATTGCACCATAAAGCTTATCTATAGTATCTAAAAGGGCAATAGGGTGATAGTTTCTTGGATTGTCCCCGTCCCTCTTTTTGAAAATGGGGACAATAATCGCCTTTTTCCATGATGGAGGTATTTGATGTCTTGTAGATATTTGCATGAACAAGGTGTATATGAAGGCCGTACGCTCATTCGGGTCTTCTTTTAACATAAGAAGAGTGAGACCATCTGGCCCTGGTGGTCGGGAGTTGTTTAGTCGATTAATTTGATAACAAAAATCATCTTTGTTAGTCGGAAGGTCCCATTGCTCCAGACATTCATTCAACACGTCCATTTCCATCAAGGATTGAGGCGCTGTGTATGCTTTCTCAAAGTGCTGCCCCCATCTAGCTTCACCAATCAGATTTGATTGAATTTCCATTGGTTGCACTTTGACTGATTTAATTAAGGTCCAGAAGTTCTTGGTGTTCTTACTTACCAAGATCTTCAACATGGCTTCTGAGTAAGCTTGACATATTTCACGTTTCATTGACCGCAACCAAGTTCTGGAGTTTCTTTTTTCAACTTGGATATTTTCAAAGTCTTCTGTAGATTTTGATTTTTTTGCCGCTCTTTCTAGTTTTCGGATTTTGTTCCGCCGATTTACTAGCTCAAGAGTGTAAGTATCGATATGTGGATTTGATAACCCTTGTCTCTTTAATGTGTCACGGAAGTGTTGTTCTAACAGAGGATTGTAGTGTACCATCAGGCTTTCATGTTCAAGATCTGTTGCCAATTTTTTGATTGTATTTTGTGTTAGTTTCAATCTTCGACCATTACTGCTCACTTGTGTGTCGGCCGACATGCTTTCGCTGACTTTATTTGTGGATCCCGACCATTGCATACATAGTAAATGATGGTCACCTTCTCTTGTTTTTATTATCCTTAATGAAGTTATTAGTGGCAAGGAAAGTTGTGAAACAAAGACGTAGTCAATTATGGAAGAGGAACCCATCCCTTCCCATGTTATTTGTGGAGGGTTGTCTTGTTTTATGTTCCCATTTATCATGACCATTTCTTTATTTGCCATCGAGTTGTTCCACAATGTTGCTCTAGATGCTCTAGCAGGATTGTGGGCTGTGTTTTGAGTTTCCACATTGTTAATTATACATAAGGTGTTCAGGTCTCCACAGACGATTACATAGCTAGTCTTCTGATTTATATATGCATCATCGATTAACTCTGCTATGTGATCGATGACCTTGTCATTTCGATAGCAGAGCTGGATTCCAATATACATTTATCATTACTAATTTTACTGCAATCACAATTGCTTGGGGATTCATATTTGTTTTCCATTCAATTACAATGTCCTGCAACAAAGTTCTTTTTGATACACATAACAAAAGACTTTGTGGCACAGCCATTTTCAACACTAGCCACAGTCCTGAGCTAAACACTATTCTCTGAAAACTGCTATCCAGATATGCTAAGCAGAATTCATCCAACCCATTTAGTCCATAATTCACAGGCCTTTGAAAAGTGGCAGGTGCATGTTTAATCCAAAGGGCATTACCCTGAACTGATAAAGGCCCTCTGGGTTTGAAAATGCTGTCTTCCCATTGGCATGTTCTGCTGGGGCTATTTGTCAATACCTTGCAGTGAGGTGAAAGGCACTGAGGTACTTGGAGGCACCCAAGGTATCCACCAGCTCATCAGTTCTAGGCAGGGGGTGAGCATCTCTTCCTGGTGACAGCATTCAGAGCCCGGTAGTCCACACATAACTTCAGTTCAGAAATACCTGCCTTTGGCACCAGAACCATTGGACTTCTGTTGGGCTCAATCACCCCAAGATACAACATTTTGCTGACATCAGTTTTGATGTAGGATCTCGCCTTGTCTGACATCCTACATCCCCTACTTTTTGTAGGAAAACTATCCCCAGTGTCAATGTTGTGCTTGAACCAAGTTGTCAAACCTGAGGTTAGGAAGAACAATGGGAGAACTGCCTCAGCAGGGTTCTTACTTCCTCTTGTTGATTAGGAGTCAGATGAGGGGCCACTTTGACACCCTCAGAGGAGCCACCTGAAGGGCTACTATTGAATAAGCCAGGAAGAGTTTGTGATTCCTCCTCTTCAATGTCAGATGACAAACGTAGTGCAGCTATTTCAACCCTAGGGATGAAAGCCTTCAGCCTATTTATGTGGAAAACTTTGGGGGCTTGACCCGGCCTCCTAAGGTCCACTAAATAGTTGACCTCACCCAGCTGCTCCACAACTGTGTAAGGGCCTGACCATTTATCCTGTAGGGATCTAGGCCTTATAGGGTTCATAATCAGGACTTCTTGGCCTAGGGTAAAGTGAATAATTGAATCCTTCCGATCATACCAATGTTTCACCAGAGCTTGACCAGCTTTCAACTTATCACTGGCCTGAGCCATCAGGAGGAACATTCTCTTCCTTAACCTGAGAACATGATCCGCTACATTGGGAGTGATAGAAGGAGTAGGGAGCTCCCACCCCTCCTTGACTATAGCCAGTGGTCCCCTTACAAGGTGACAAAAAGAAGCTCAACTGGGCTGAAACCAACACCCTATTGAGGTACCTCTCTGTATGCAAAGAGTAAGCATGGTAACAGGAGATCCCATTTTCTCCTTTGGGGTTCTTCTAGAGCCCCAATCATGCTTTTGAGAGTCCTATTAAATCATTTCTCAACTAAGCCATTTGTATGTGGATGATAAGCAGGTGAAAACATATACGTGGCCCCACAGTCTTTCCACATGGATTGCATGTACGTAGACATGAAGTTGCTGCCTCTCTCAGACACAACTTCCTTAGGGAAGCCAATCCTAGTAGGAATTCCAAGTAATGCTTTAGCAACTGACTTGGCAGTCACTGTCTTCAAAGGGATGGCTTCAGGATATCTGGTGGCATGGTCAACCAGCACCAAGATAAACCTATTGTCTGAGGATGTCTGATGGTCAAGGGTACCAACAATGTCGATCCCTACCCTCTGAAGTGGCACCCCCACCACAGGGAGTGGCACCAATGGAGACTGGATTGTTGAACCACTTTTACCAGAAATCTGACAAGTAGCACAACTCCTACAATGGCCTTCTACCTGTACGACCATCGTGGGCCAGGAGAAATGCATGGATAGCCTCTGCTTGGTTCTCTTGATCCCAAGGTGTCCAGCTAGAGGAACTTCATGTGCCAGTTGTAGAAGGAAGGGTCTCACTTTAGGGGGCCACCAACCTCCTATGGTCAACTTTAGTAGACTCTATGGGCTCACTGTACAGAAGACCTACTTCCCAATAATTCTTTTCAGGCAGACCTCTTGCTAGTCAGGTTCAGGTGCTTGGCCAACTACCTCCACCTCAGTGGCAGGTGAAATTGGGGGAATATTCTCTTTCCATCTTCTTAGCTTTTTGAATCCCTTAGCCTTGGGTTTCTCCTTTGGCTTTGGCTCAGCCTTGGACTTCTATGTTTGCAACCTTGTGCATGGTCTTTCTAGTGTGTCCCCCACGAGACCTAATTCTCTGAGGTCTTTTCCCAGCAGAATTTTTCCAGGGTCTTGCCTCTGTACACTCACATGTATCCTCACTACTGTACCATTAATGGTTAGATTTACAGGCATTACTGGTAACTTGAGAGAGGGTCCTCAGATAACTTGTTGGGCATCAAGAGAGCTCTGGCAAGCTCTTCTTGGTTTACCAATGTGGAATCCACCACAGTTCTGCTGGCCCCACTATCCCTAAGGGCACGAGTGTCAACACATTGATTAGCACACTGTCTTTAAAGTAGTGCTAGGTATTCTCAGGTATAGCATAGGCCTCCGAAACTCTAGGCTCCCAGGAACCCAGTGATACTAAGACTACGTCAGACTCTATCCCACTGGGGAAGGAGTCTGAAGAGAACAAGTCCACTATGGCAATGTTTTCCTCCTCATAAGAGGGGAAGCCAGCCTCACCTAGTGGACCCCCAAGGTTTTGACCTTATATCTGGCATCCCCTTTCACATTGTCACTTGCTCCATAAACCAGACAAGATCCACTGGGTTTTGGGACATAGGGAGGCTTACTGTCACCAGAGCTATGGTTGGAAGGATGACTCCCACTTTTCTGAATATTCTCATGTGACTTACCCTTATCATGCTTTTGTGGCCCTTATAAGAGGAAGGTTTATCAGTACCCCCACCCTTTTTATCTTTGTGCTTTTTCCCCTCCTCCTGCTTACCAGAGCAGGCGTGACCTTACGGGACACTTTGTGTGACACCCATAAATCTGCTTCACTGGCTAACTTCTTCGGATCTATATCCTTAAAATCATCACCTGCTGCTTAACCTCAGGGGAACAAGAAGAAAAAATATGCTCAAGCATGACTAAATAAATCATAACCTCAAAGGTGGTGACCTTGTTACCTTCCACCCAACCAGTCAAGTTTTTTTAGGGATTCAGTCCCATAAGAAACCCAAGTATTAACTTCTTTCTTTTTGTAATCTCTGAATCTTTTCAAGTATTGAGCAGGAGTCTTCCCAAACATCAAGACCAGAGCCTGTTTCAATTTCATAAAGTCTTTTTTGTTAGCCTTTGAAATTTCCATAATGGCAGTGCATTCAGAATGAGGTAGTTGACTGAGCAATCATGCAATCTTATCAGAATCCACACATTCATGTACCTCACATGCATACTCAAATGCAGTTAACCAGTCCGTAATGTCATTACTGTCATCATACATACTAAGCAGATATTTTGGAAACCTTGGATGAGAGGAGGAACCAGACACATTACCAGATCCTCTAGTTGAGCCATAGGCAGCTTGTAACATGGCAAGCTCCAACTGGTGAGTATTGGGTGGGTCCATTCAGAGGAGCTGTCCGTGGACTGTGCGACTGTCTACAGAGTCAATAATAAGCCTTGGAAAGTTGTAAAAAGTTGCTAGATCAACTAAGATATGGTCTATGACTTCTGGAAGGGTGTACTTTAACCTTGAAACACACTAGATTGGCGGCCAAAAATGCAGTTTTAAACTGTCTGCAGAGAACAAACACTGTTCACAGTCAGGCCATCACACTGCATGTGTGCGGTCACATGATGACGTCCGGGGATGTCCGTGGCCTGATGGCCGTCAGCGGACACCCATCGGGCGGGAATCGCAGTGCACATGCGCATGGGTGTCCGTAGAACAGGCATGCTGTCTGTGGACTAATTAAAAGTGCATCATGCGAGAACGGACATGTCCGGACACGGCACGTGTCCGAGGGCACCTTCATGTTGCGTGTGGACACCCTGGACTCATAATTGGGCTTTTAAAAAAAAGACATTTAACACAACAATATACAACACATTTATATTATAGAAAATACATTTATATATGAGGAGGATGGGGTATCAGAGTGGGAAACATAAATGGGAGAATTAGGAATGTTTGTACAATGATGATCAGGGGAGGAAGTGAATGAGGTTTCAACAATGCGTCTTTGAACTACATTTTGGGAATTTGATGGCAGTGTTTGCTGGGGACCAGGGGAACGTGTGCAAGAAGGATAGTGATAGGGAACATATTTAATGACATGATTTTTTATATCGTAAAAGTTTCCTAAAATCATTACTTAGTTAATCCAATGTTGCAGACAAGTTCCTGATTTCATTATGTACAGTTGGGGATAGGGCTTCTCTTTGCGCTTCTTGGGATTCTGTATAATTAAATTGGGGTCTGGTTTCTTCATGAAAATGATGTACTATAAGAAAAAAATAAATTATTATTTCAGTGAGGTATGCACACATAACATTATTTGTTTATATTAAAAGATGTATTGTATACCATTAGAGATATTTTCATTACTAATTTCTTCTTTTGGGAAGTTCTCCTCTAACCACTCAAGTGTGTTTGCCATTTCTGTCAAAATTTTAAAATAGTGCTTTTTACTTACAAGACATGTACTAATACAAACACATAGTAAATACATAATACTAATGCTTCTACGTTACAATGCAGATGGTACGAAAAACAACTGCAAGCTGACTGGATTCACACATGGTCAAATATCACTTGGTAGGAAAACCTTCACAACAATAGGTATAATCTACCACACAGGAGCCACAACCAACTCAGGGCACTTCACTGCATATATAAAAAAAAAAATGTGGATGGTTTGAATGTAATGATAGTACCGTTACTCTAAAGCAGAGATTACCAGCTAATCTTACAAACGCGTATTTAATGTTCTTAAAACCAAAATTTGATAACTGAACTGTACTTAAAACTTAAGTACACTTGTAGTAAAAAAATATAAACTGTCACAATATTCCAAAAGCTATCCAACTGCCCAAAGATGCTACAACAACTAATCAGATAAATTAATACCACCCAAATAGAGCAAAAAATAGACAGTTAGAATACGCCAATTGGTATCTAACTGTCCCAAAATTTAGAAATATCCAAATAGATAAAGCAATACCACGAAATTATATCAAAAAATAAACAGTTAGAATACACCTACTGGTATCTAACTGCTCCAAAATTTTACAATATCCAAACAAATACCTAATATCTTACTGCTCCCAAAAACTGGAACAATCCAATGTATAAAGCATTAGCCAGAAACAACAAGTGAACACTGAAAACAAACAAACAAATAAACTGTAGCATAACACAAAAAGATTTTTTTTTTTAATCCAACATGGATTTTTTTTCTCCCACAGACCCAATGGGCCTCATTCCGACCCAGGCGGTAAGTTACCGCCTGGGTCGTACCTTTACCACCATGGCGTAAACTACGTTTACGCCATGGTGGTTGGCGGACTTACCGCCCCATTCTGAGGTTGGCGGGGCGGTAAGTCCCCAATCCCCATTTACCCTTCCCCATTCCCATTTTTGCCCCATAGGGCATAATGGGAGTGGGGAAGGCGTTAATTACGCCACCGTAAATTACGGTGGCATAATTAACAACAAGGTCCCTTAGCGCCATGGATTTTAACACCTGCTAAAAGCAGGTGTTAAATCCTCCATGGCGCTAAGGGACCTCGGAATCAGGCGGTAAGGGTCGGCGCTGTTTACGCTGCCGTAAACCCCTTACCGCCTGGGTCGGAATGAGGCCCAATGAGTTTAGCAACAAACACAGAAACTGAGCAAATTGCACAGTACTCTGGTTTGTCATCTACTAAATATGAGGGTCAAAAAAAAGAAGAAAATGTTGATTGTACAATGTAATAAGTCTTTATAAAATACTAATACTAACATGCTATTTTCTTTTATCACAGAAATGAACAAGAAAAACATGGACTCCCGTTACTAAACCAAATAGTAAGTATAACATGATAAATACAACCATTGCAGCATATCACACCTATACTGGCTTATAACAATGTTCCTTATAAATTTGTTTTTGACCCAAAGTTATAAGCCACTTTGAGTGTGATATGCTGCGGTGCTTGTGGCCAGAGCATGGACTCTTGGGTGCATGACATATGAGTGTGATATGCTGCGGTGGTTGTGGCCAGGGCATAGTGTCTTGGGTGCATGGCCAAATGGCCATGCACCCAACATTCTATACCCTGGCCACAACCACCGCAGCATATCACACCCATAGAATCACACCCATAGATTCAAGCATTGCAACCATTTTAATGTCCGCTGACACAAGGAAGTTCCTAGAACACATTCAACTTGCCAGAGGACGATACGGACAGCGTCCTCAGGACACCCCCATTTTCTTTATGTACGAACATTTCAGGACACCGCGAGTGTTCTTAGAACACTTTTAGCTTGACAACGAACAATACAGACAATGGGCCTCATTACGACCCTGGCGGAGTGGGTTTACGCCAGCGGTATTCGCGGCGGACCCGTCCGCCCTACTACGAGTTCCCGTAGCGCCATGGAGCGTTTTCCGCCTGGTTTTTCCGGGCGGAGAAATCCATGGCGCTACGGGACCTTGTTGTTAATTACGCCACCGTATTTTACGGTGGCATAATTAACGCCTTCCCCACTCCCATTATACCCTATGGGGCAAAAATGGGAATGGGGAAGGGTAAAATGGGGGATGGGGATTTACCGCCCCGCCAAGGTCGGAATGGGGCGGAAAATCCGCCAACCCCCATGGCGCTATCGGCAGCTTTCCGCCGTGCTCCATGGTGCATTTTGCACCACGATTTCCGCCAGGGTCGTAATGAGGGCCAATGTCTTCAGGACACCCCCTGCGAACATTCCAGGACCCCACAAGTCTTCTTAGAACACTTTCAACTTTACACCGAATCCATTCTGCTTATTTACGAACATTTTCAGAACAGCCGTGTTGTCTGCAGAAAAAATCGAACACAACATAAGCGTTTAGCACATAAAAAAAATACAACATTGCACCTATCTCATACTCCCCCACCCTCCCCAAACACTTTTACACACCAACACACTCCACTAAATACAATTTTTAAACCAAGTTTCACCTCGCTGTCCGCGGTCGTCCGCGAATGCAAGATGTCGGGTGCCACCAAAAATCTGACGCGATCCACGCCGTCCAATAAGCGAACACGTCGGAAGTCCGTGGACATTGCGCAAGCCGCTCAGCCAATCAGGGCACTGTCCGCAGAGCGAACCGGGAAGTCCGTCCGCGAAGCGAATGGAGATATCACTAATTTCTTTGCCTTACATTTTGGTCATTGTAATAAAAACTACTGGACGGATTTACACCAAATCTGCAAAAGCTCGCTTTCGGGAGCAAGCCCCCGCTACTGCTGCAAATGTGGTGTAAATCCGTCCAGCGGTTTGGGCTGTAGGCATGCGCAAAGTTTTTTCCCATTATGTCTATGGGAAAAAGCAAAAGTTTTGGGACCCCCTCTATAACTTTGCCCCCCCTGGACCAAACCTCTCCAAACTTTGCAGTGGGCCATATACTTTTTCTGCAAAGTTTGGTGAGGATTCGTCCAGAGGGAGCGAAGTTATAAGCCACCCAAAAAATGCTCTTCCTATGGAAACACCAACTTAACCATAACTACATGATCAGTGATTCCCTCGGGTATTATTACCGATCTCGATGGTACACACGTAACCGTCCTCAGAAGGATGCACTTCACATACTGGATGCTTGTAATGTGACTGCCAAGTGCTGCAGGCCTTTTACATGTACATGTATGTCATGCAGTCTCTCCTATTATAATATGAACACATTCAATACTTCTCTGATCTTACCTCTCACTAATGCAATACTGCCCCCTCAATGATACTCATATAAGCAACCTCAGAAGGATTATGAACTACTTCAACTTGACCGATTTTAGAGACTTCAGAAAAGGGAAAGCCTGAGTGACTTCAAGTCTGCCACCTGCAGTTGCGCGCACGCATACACACACACACACACACACACACACACACACTTCTCTCTCTGAAACCAGGGCATGCAGCTAGTGAGATGTCCTACTGCAGAGTTAAATGTACTGTCTTATTTGGATACTAAACTAGTCGTTTTCCCCACCCCTTCTTAACTCACAAAACAACGTTAAACCACTGGAGACAGCCATAATGACAAGTTGCATATAAGCCCCTTTTACTCCCAAAACAGGAAAGTGCTCCCGACTAGAATAAATGGCGAGTGGTAATACTCCCAAATGAGCCTGTCACCCAACGTTCAACCACACAGTCCATCTTAAGTGTTTGGACCAGTGGTGCAAGCAGAGCAGTCACCAGAAAGGAGCACTACTACGTTTATTATTACCTAAACCAAAGAGGAAATTTAAGGAAAAAATGCATCATTTTCTTTGCTTGAGTTACCAGCTGCAAAGGAATATAGGTCTCAAACAGACATCTGATTCAGAGTCCCAATAAATGCTGACTCATCTATAAAATATGCTAATTGCACAGCAGAATTACATTTTACTTCCAATAAATAACTTTACAACCACCTTAAAATAAATAGGGATTCAAATACGTGTGCTTCTAAATCCTCTCCAGAGCCTTGACATGATCCACAAGATAAGGTTTCTTTTAGATTTTATGTTTTCACTCACTCCAGGGTCTATGTTGTATTTACACACAAACAAGGACATCACAGTGGATCCTTAACTAGTATTCACATTATATTTATTATTTGTTTTGTCTAGACTCCCACCACTTCTTACTCTCTTGCCAAAAACCCATATCAGCTTAATCTGAAGAAGACGTACTAATACTTATCGAACAATCGACATTTCATAACACATTCCACTCATTTATCGCCACTCGTTTCAATCCTTCCAACCACATTTGAAATGAGGTTCTTCCTATGCCCTCTATGTCCTCCTTCTCAGCAGTCACTATACAATTAAGCCGCCCCAGTGGCCGCTCAACAACTGCTGGAGAGGACACTCAGCCTTAATATCCGACGACGATACTACACATACTGTTGTGATAGATAATACTAACAGTGATGTGGCCAGAAACACGAAGAATCGTAGAGCAACCTCTGACTAAACAATGTACATTATTATTATTATATATTATTGATGTACAAAAAGAATGACTCTTTAAAGATGTACAGAATACAGAAGTAGGCTATGGGTCACGCTGTGTAGGTTGGCGATGGCTTCTATACTCTACGCAGAGACGTCTAGATTGCTTTACGATCTCTAACAGTACAGAACAAAAAAGCAAAATGCAAGTCAGTGTGTTCAATCAGAGTATGGTTATGGTGCAAACATGTATGATACATGCACCAGCCTTTGCTTCATGATAGCCATTGGTCTCTTCAAGAAAGCTGTGTGATATAAAGTGCAACACAAAAGGCACTGCAGGGACCATTATGAACCATCAAATTACTCTTTGCATACATAGCAGCAATGCTCGTTATCTTTGCTTTACAGAGAATCTTATTAAATGATTGAAATCATGTACATGGTGTGACATCTTTATTTTAGGACAACATGCCACAAGAATCTAAACATTTAAGGTCAAACGAGCTTTTAACTCCAACATCACTAAAAGTAACCCAGTATCCACAATTATACTGCCTCGGGCTGAGGGTCTGCTCCTGCCACATTGCTTGGAGGTCCAGGTCAAAGGCACAGAGTCCTGTGGCTACTTCCTCAAATGTCCATACCACTATTAAAACCTGCAGGGCATCCAGCAAGGCATATCCATGTTTATGGACCTCAGCCATTAGAAATGGTCATAGAATATTTGACTCTGTGCCTATTTACAAAAAGGTCCAGTCCATCCAGAATTGTGTTCTGTTTTTCCAACTTCTACAGATGAACATGATCTCATGCATGCTTCACTGTTGCATCTCAGTGCCAGCGCTTTATTATCAGGTGTGTCTAGCTATAGGTGACCTGCCTGCCCAAATTACTCTTATGGTTCCCAGGTGTGCAAGTTTCCATCTGCGCCCTGAAGAGGGAAAGCAACAGCCGGAGACACGGATCACCAAAGGCAACGTATCAATGCAACACTAAATAGGTTCTGGGGATTAAATAAATTACTTCGGACCATGCTGTGAGGCCTGCCACCTGTGCGTGGCCGTTGCTCCTGTTGCAATTGTGTGTCTTATCCTTTGACTGGGAAATTCACCAGATTAGATTAGGATAAAAAAACCAATGGATTCAAAAGACACATACGGGGTCGCCATGGTTTCAAATGTAAACTGCATGGAGGGGATCACTTCAATTTGCGCTTAAGTTCTAAAGGTCCCATTTTGGAATGTGTAACTATTACACCACAATGGGGCTCATGTTCAATAAGCCACAACATAAGAAACATGTGTAAAAGGCTTGAGTAAGCATTTTATACATTTCTCTTAAGTCATAGCTCGTTTTAATGTATTTGTATGGTGGGGGACGAGGGGCAGAAGGTAACTTGCATTTCTGCTGCCTTCCTTCCTCTCTGCTGTATAAAGGCCCTAATTTTTGCACTGGTATGCATTTTCATGCTGGCACAAATGCTTGGGATCCCTTTAGAGCCTGACGGCTTTATGCTCTAGCATAAAGCCTGTGGACTCTGTAGGGATCCATTGTAATGCAATGTTTGCATTGTATGCAGCATTTACAATTACAATTGAATGCTGCCTGCCATGAGCACATGGTAGGCAGTCTTTGAGATTTGCATGGCAGAGTGCAAATGTGTAGGGAAAAATTGGGCATGTATGCCACCTTTGGCCCTGCACATTTGTAACACACAACATTAGATGGGCTGTCATTATACAAGTTCTGGTGAGCAGCCGGGTCGGCAACATCTACTGTCGCTTGCACAAATAGGAAGAGAAGCGTACTTGCCATCTTCTGACACATTGCCAAGGACATAATGGATTGGTTAACATTGGCTTTATAGTAATTGCTCCTAGTTTCATATATTGTTTTAAGGAATAGTTCTGCTTGATTAGCCTCACCTTTGGCTGGGCCTGATAATTCCTACAGTATTGTTGCATTTTTCTAGAAATATTTGTAGGATACATAATATGTATTCAACACAGGTGGCAGAAATCAATATCTGATTAAATTATTCAACTCCAATATTAAGATAGGTGTTAAAAATGCAAGGAACCCCGCCCCCTTCTGCTACATATGGTGAGAGTAGAATTGGCAATTTCAGTTAACATGTCCCAAATTTCGCAGCGCAATCAAGTAGAAATCCATGGAGATTACCCTATAATTCAGAGTTACACAGCAATGCATTGTGGGCATGCACATTATATGAAGAACATGCATGTTGGCTCCATATCAGATCAGCATCATTACCGTTTGTGTAAGCACTATCTCATACATAGCTTTATCTGCCCAAGTCCTGCAGATGTCAAGAATGCAGCGACCACATGCAGATTGCACCCTCTTAGGGATTGAACTATAGCAATCTGCTGTCATCATGGCCAATAGGGCTGGGTCACATCAGGGTCTTTCTATTGTTTTCTGTAGAGTTATTCTTCTGCTGTCTCCCTTCTGGTATAAAAGAGAGCATTTAGGTGTCCCTATCTATTCTTTCCATAGATATACATTAGCAGCCACATAGTCACCTAATCATTGATGTAAATGCCCTAAAAATGTGGTTCTTTTTTACATCCATTAGCTGTGTTATTCCTCTGCGTGATGAAGACGAGTTACGTGAAGCATATTTGACTCGTTTCCTGAAATGAGGCTTCCTCTGGTTCTGAAGTGCTTTTGAGTGAGACACTTTGCACTGACCATCATAGGAACAATTTCAGGAGCAGGCGTTTATGGTGCTTGGTTGGGATCCTGACACCCGTCAGGGGCATGGCAACAAAATATCCAGCTATGCTTAGACCTGCCACATGCAGGGGATGCTGCTGGTTTTGCTCAGTAGAGTTCATCTGATCATTTACTATACACTCGTCTTGTTCTAATGCAATGTTTCCATCTTCTGTTTTTCATACATGTCGCACATTATGCCACAATAATCTGGAACACATTTTTAAGTGGATTATGTTATTATGAACCATACAGGGCCGGTTTAAATATCAAATGATTTTGCTTACACCGGGTTTCCAAGTTATCTCCATATGGGTAAGCTGAGCTGCAATGTAACGGAATAATGCAGTTGACTGTGCTGCATATTTCCAGAGCTTTATTTTCTAGATGCACTCATCTTATCGAGTGCCCCTTATTTTCATCCTCTCTGCCAGAAACATATGTGGAAATAGCATGCACAACACAACAAGGAGCCACATAGCCACGGCGTGCAGAAATGCCATTCATACCACCCATTCTACTCCTCCCACACAAGCAGTGATGCTGGTTAGGGGAAGGAACGCTTCTCTACAGGACACTGCATGTTGACCCAGGGCCCCTCTATGCTTAATTAACACATAGGGCCTCATTACAAGTATGGCAGTCTGTAAATAAGGGTGCCGGTAGTAAAGTACCGGCACCCTTTCCGGACTGCCATACTACAACAATGCCGTTATGAGCCACCCATCACCCAGCAGGCCTGACCTGCCGGGTTTTCAAGCCCCTACCAGCAATGTTGTCACTTAAGCAGCAGCACCGTTAGGAGATTCCATGGAAATGGAGATTTACCGTCACCACCGCCACTCGTGATATCCTAGTGGCACCGGGATATCAAGCAGCAGTAACAGTGTCACAGGTTTGGCGGCAACCCGCTGATAGCGCCCATAGACCTGGGGCCCACAGACTGGGTAAGACTTTGTTTAGTGGCTAATCTGCAGATAATACTCAGATATGTATTTTTAGATAGTGTCCAGTCACAACTCATTTCTGTCCTGTCTCCCTCTACATTTTGGGCCACAAGCAATGCTTGGTAATTCTTGCCTGCATGACCCCAGACTCTAACAAAATCAGGAGGCACAATTCTAAATATTCGACCAACTCAATTAAATTGCCTTTCTAGCCATATGATCCAGCACTACCTGGGCAAAACAAAAAACATTACGAGTTTGGTGGTAATTTGGTCGTACATCCATGGAATTACCTCAAAACTATTTTATGGTTAACACCACTTGGTTCCCGGAAATTTTCACAGGTGTACGAGTAGTGGTATGATGTGTAATTCCACTTTCTTGGAGTCCATGTGACTCTATCAGGATTGTTGCTGGGTTTACCAGGAGCGGTAATTATGCACAGTAAATCTAACCTGTTTTGGGGGCTTAAGTAGAGGCTCAACCTCCAGCACGTTGCTTGGAGTGGATCCTCCACTTTACCACTAATCCCATAGTAGGGTGGTGCAGAAATGCAGCAGCAATATGGTGGTAACAGAATTACTGCCACTTTACCAGCATTTTTAAAGCACCACCATATGCTTAATAAGCTCAAATATCTTGCCTATTTTTAGGTGTCCTAAACACTGTCCGGACATTTGGTCGAAAGACATTTCGTCGAAAGACATTTGGGCGACGGAATTTGGTCGAAAACCAAATGGTCGAATTTTTTTTTTTATTTATATATATATTTTTTAGGTTTTAGTTTAGGGAAAAAAAGGATTTTTTTAGAAAAAAAAGGGGGTTGGAGGGACCATTTGACCAAAGAATTCGACCATTTGGTTTTCGACCAAATGGTTTCGACCAAATGTCCTGTCGACCATTTGTTTTCGACGAAATGTCTGGTAACCGTCCTAAACCGGTGGCGTGGTAATGCCCTGGGTAAAGATGTCATTGCTCTGGAACAGGCAGTACTCAACATTGTATATCATGTCATGAATACCAAACCAACAAATGACAAAAACAGCACACTGGATTGGGTCATGACCAGAAACCTTGTAACCCATATTGACCAAACTACTCGATGTGTTTGGTCCGATCATCATGTCATTGAGTTCAGCATTGAAACCCTGACCACTCGCTGCAAACCTTTTAATCCCACCAAGAAGGTCATGAGTTGAAATTTTAAAAAGATTTGATCCATGGATATCCAAATGTGCTTAAAATCCATTATGGCATCTACCTCTGACACAGACTCAGTAGAATCTTTAGTAAAATCTTACTCCAATACCTTTGAGGAAATGATTGACTGAATTGCTCCACATCGACAGGTTGGCTAGAATGAACCCTCGGCATCAAAATTGGTTAACCTCTGAATTATGTGTCCTCAAGAAAGCTAAGTGCTCTCACGAAACCAAGTGGCTGTATTATCCAACTGATGAGAACAAAGCGCTCTGGAAAGTTCAAGACAAATGCTATAAACGTCAAATAATAGAAACAAAAAATATATTTTTTAATACACAAATTAAAGAAGCATCAAATAAATCTGGAAAACTCTTTCAAAGTACTTTCTTCTCCTTGTGAACCCTCCGCATTAGATTGTGCAGAGGTTCAGGAAGAATTTGAGCCAAAATTGCTAAGGACAGGGACAAAGTCTTGATTTCTCCCTCTTCTCTGAAACCGAGCAGAAAACCACCTATGTCGCCACAGGGCCACCATGCCCACCTGCAATTCTCTTTATTACCAATTTCTTATCTAGAAATAGAGAAGTTACTTTCCTCTATAAAACGTACATCATGTGCTGAAACCCTTCCCCCCCTTAAAGTCATTCTTGAACACAGAGCAGTTTTTACTCCTTTCTATACCCGTATAGTCAACTACTGCTTTCGTGATAAGCATATCCCCACCTCCATCAAAGCAGTTACTGTTACTCGCCTCCCCAAAAAAAACAGGCTGTGACCCCAGAGACCCAGCAAATCTAAGGCCAATCACAAACTGCAACTTCCTCCTGAAAACTCTGGATAAAGTTGCAACTCTAGAACCACAATCCTTTATGGAAGCCAACAGCATACTACACAGATGCCAACCTGGATTAAGGCCAGCCCATAGTACGGAAACAGCACTGGTGGACTTGCAATATCACATGCTGGGGATTATGGAGAAAGGCAAGGTGGGCCTCCTAATCCTTCATAACCTTTTGGCAGCTTTTGATTTGCTTGATCATTAAATTATTCTGAGTGCACTGGACTCTATAGGAAAGTGCTCTCAAGAAGCAGTTGAATGGTTTCACTCATTCATATCGCACCGAGTGTTCAGGATTCCCCGGGGGGGACTCTTTTTCTCCACCAGCTCCCATCCAATGTGGCGTGCCTCAAGGAGCCTGCCTATTGCCAATGTTATTCAACATCGACATTCAGCCCCTTTGCTCCCACCTGGAGAGTTCAGGCTTGTTTTTTACCAACTATGCGGACGACACACAACTGGTTCTGGAACTTAGTGGTGATTTTTCCCAGGACTCTTCAAAACTCCTCCACATATACAACTTTATCGGGTCATGGATGTCCCAAAACTGGATGTGCCTTAAAGGGGGAAAAACCAAGGTTCTGATCTGTGGCTTGCATCAGGCTTGTTCGAACCTTAAGGGAGACTATGAAAGCTTTATCATTAATGACAACATCATTCCAGTCCAGAGTAAGGTAAAGACACTAGGCGTCATTCTAGAAACCTCCCTGAATGCCTATGAATATACCAACCTGATTAGCAGAAATTGAAATCATTACCTTCGACTACTAAGAAACATCAGGCCCCTTCTAAGAGAGGAGAATTGTGTTACGATAGCCCGCGCCACCATCCAACTGGGGCTGGATTATTGCAATGCATTGTTAATAGGGGCCAACACCACCTGCTTAAAAAAAATGTCATCACATCCAGAATGACATCACACGGATTGTCAAGAATATTCCATGGAAAGGACATATCTCTAAGAATAGGCGGGATCTCTAATGGCTGCCTGTATAAGATCATATTAATTTTAAAACATGCACTCTTGTTCATCGCTGTCTCTACTGTATTGCCCCATCCTACCTCAAGTCTGCCATTTTACTTTACACTCCATCTAGACCACTATGGCCCTGCATTTTTTCTGTCTGTGCCGCCCAGCTTTGGAACTCTCTTCCTCCTAGAATGAGTCTGGAGAAAAACTTGATCTCTTTTCAGAGGGCTCTGAAACCTTTGCTCTTCAAGTAATCAGGTATTTTAAATGTACGACTTTTAAAACTTCCTGACCTGCTTTGCCCTCTTCCCTTTCTGTTGTCCTTGTATATTTGTGCACCCCGATGATTGCAGGCTGCTGGCGTGTTAGACATAAATAAATAAATAAATAATTTTTCTTCACAGACACAGGACGAGCTGTGTTATATCTATTTGGTATTCCTTCTACAGTAACTGATAGGATGAAGCCGATGAAGGATGCAGCCATTGTCCTCATGTGGGAATACAAACACATTCAGCCATCATGGTCAACTTGAACAAAACATGGCTTGTCTTCCACAACGAACACATGACATTCACTAGCCTGACACATTGACAAGATGGAGATATGCCATTGAACTATGGACCTTTTTATTTTTCTTGTTAAACATTGTCTGATGATTTTGAGATCCTGAGGAAGTCTTTGATCTTTGAGATCAGTATGCTGAAACTAGTGCACCCTCTTTGTTTTCTTTTTCCAATTGGTATCGTCAAATTTGAGTCACATAACCAATGTCTGAAGCAGTTGCTTATCAGAAGGTAATCGTCTTTAAAATGGAAAAAAATAATAAATGTCATCCTTGACTTTAAATAACAATTGTTTGAAAAATAAATTCATTAACCTTTGGAATTTTGTAAATATTCCGATGTGTTATGGTATTTTGCTTTCTCATCATCAGCCTCTTTTTCATAACAGCACCTAATTTCTGCCAGGGTGGGTTGTGTACTGAATGACAGTGATATGCATGGTATGGTAGGAGTGAACCTTTACTATCAATTTATGCAATTTAACTGCTGAAGATAGTTTATAATTTTACATGATATATGGCGAAGCATATACAATTCATTCTCCAAAGTGCGGTTTCTGAAAAATGTAAATATGTTTGCATGAATTTCTTTTGCATTGAGCAGCTTTCTTTGCTACATTCAGACTGTTGGGGACAGACTCCTGAGTTATGCCAGAGCGATGCTAGAAGTCTGTGGACTTGGAAGGCCCAACTCCCTCCCCCAGTATACACAGAGGATTCAGTCAACAGCAAGTTCAAATTGCAGTTTATTACAGACGAAATCAACAGGGATCGATACATGTACTCAGAAAGATTCCAGCCTTTCACACAGTAAATGGCGGGCAGGCCAGTTTTGTCCTAAAAAAACGACATTACTCCGTCATCACTTGGACCTTTCTCCAGAAACCTATCACTACTTGGGATTGGCCGTCAGGAGTCTAATAACTTATATGAGTACATATACATGTTATTCTACTGGCTCATACATGTCAGGTGGCTGGCCTGTCCCTTCACCAAAATCTAACTTACTACATTGTTGCATAATAATTGGCTTACCGTTGGTGCTTGTCTTTTGTTACCCACCCCTAGAAGATATGCTAAGCTGTGATTGGCTAGAGCTGACGTCCCCAGGCCTGGGACCAGAAACGGTTCTCAGCTCACTGTGCACCTTTTCAAGGTGATGTGAATAATTATGTGTCTGCATCGTAACTTGTGTGCACCACCTTTGTCAATGAGACCATGTCCCACTCACCGCATGTTGCAGCCTGCGTCTGGGTTCCTGGGATCGGCTCGGCTTTCTCACCACCAATCACAGTCCATTGACTGCTTCATCTGTATCACATGTCTAGGGACCACGGAATTGAGCTCTACGGCTCTGAATTATGAGGATTGTTTCAATTTCTCTGCAGCTGGTCCTTTTGTCGTCTGGGGATTGGAATGTCTTTCCTACATCTTGCTCTTGGATGTGGCCCTTGTCTCACCCGTCTTGTTCTCTGTCCAGCCTGAATCAGCTCAGCTCGTCTGCTGCTCAATGTTTTGAGGCCTGCTGTAATTTTCCTAAAATCATTACAATTTGCTTTCTACAGTATCCATGTGTACAATGTTCCCTATAGGTCAGCTATATGTGGCTTGATCAGGCTTCATATATACTCCTGTGTATCCACACAACTATTGGCTTTATTTTTTTTATTTTTTTATTTGGTTTAGTTGAAAATCAACTTTACAAATATATATAAAAAGAAAAAAATCATCATTAATACAATATAATCAATCTTTTCACATTCTTTACATCTATAAAACATAATGAGCAAGCTTATGTCTCAATAGAGAATTTAAAAGGGAAATATTACTTTACAAAAAAGGGCACAAAGCAGCAACATAATTACTTTTTCATTTCCACTTGACAGTTATATTATCTTTTCGTTCATACGGAAATGCAGCATCAAGCATGTTAATGGTTGCAATTCTAACAGAATTTTTTTTTGTGCTAAAGATTTCAGCCCAAAATTCATTAACAGATCTTGTATTGAGTTTATATTTCATACATTTGGCCAATTTCAAGCGGTTTAATACAAAGGCCTCACATTGTGTGGCGAAGAGTTTCCGAGTAAGATACATCCTTGCAGAATCGACAGTACATTAGATCTTTTTTCACTATGCCTCTTCTAAACAACATCTCATTTACCGGCCATAAATTTTGCCGGAATCTCAGACTTTTCTGTCTTAGGGCAGGGGATGGACATTTCACAAGATAATCAGCCATTATGCCGAATCTCTTGAGACCAAAGCGATTCCTGTCAAAATCTTTTAACTTCATGCATTTCTCTTGGGTGGATGTCTAGTCAAACTGATATAATTTGATTTTAGCTCTAGATGGATTTGTCAGCAATAGATTAATTGAGATTTCTGCATTGACAAGAGCATTCAACACAGGATTACGCCAATTTGATGGAAATAATTGGTTTGAAGTCAATAGATGATTCGCTAAGATGGCTAAACTGTTTTGGTTAGACACACCCAAAAGACATTTTCTAAAGAAAGTGCACATTTTCCAGGTGACTTGAGAATTTATGGACAGAAGCCCCAATTCAAACCTTAATAGCATGGTAGGAGTGCTTTTTGGTAGATTGAATATGGATTTCCAAAATGTTGCCTCTGTTTGATTCCAAAATAGTTGCTTTCTAGACAGCACAGATTCCATCCCATAGGTAATCACAGGTAAAACCTTTTGTTGATAAAAGGACATAATCGGGATGCATGTAAACTTACAGAATTTAGCCAAAATTATTTTTGCTTGAGATGTTAGCATGGTAAGTTTTGCTAATATTGTTATTTCAACCGATTTGTCAGATTTCAGATTATTAAACATCATCCCCAAATATTTATATTCTGAACTATCTGTAGATTGTGACCAGCAATTGACCACTGGTGCTTATTTGAGAAGGAAGATTTTGGTTTGTTTAATATAATTATTTGGGTTTTGTCTTTGTTCACCGTTAAGTTGTTTGAGCATACATAACGATTAAGTACGTCAAGGAGAGTTTGTTGCCCCGCTGGAGTTTGAGAAATTAAAACCAAATCATCCGCATACAGTAGCCAGGATATAGTTTTGTTTTTCTATCTTGGGTGAGTCTGATAAGGCTGATGCCAGGTTGTCTGCAATGTCCAAAAGAAAGAGATTGAACAGTGTCGAAGCAAGGACACATCCTTGCTTCAGGCCTCTGGCGGTGACAATGATGTTAGATAAGAGGCCTTCCATGTTCAGCTTTATTTGTATAGACGTGTTTGTATGCAAAAGGCTCACAATTTTTATCAACAAATCTGGGCATTTATATTTCATCAGCTTTTTCACAAGAAGGTTTCGGTCAACTGAGTCGAAAGCCAGAGGGGAGTCCACAAAGGCCATATAAATGGGTTGCTTCCGTGTGGTACATGAAGATTTGATGGTGTTAAGTAGTGTTAAGTTGATTGATGTACCCAAACCAGACACAAATCCTGTTTGAAAGGGATCTCTCCGATGAGATGCCAGCGACCACGCATTCAAATCACAGAGAACCAATCTACAGAAAATGTTCCCTGGCACATCTAAAAGTGCAATGGGCCGATAGCTCAAAGGGTTTTGTCGATCTCCCTTTTTTGTAGATCGGCACGATGATTGAATGGGTCCAGGATTTGGGCAGCTCTTGATTGCGTAAGATTAGTTTGAATAGAATATACAAGATTGAAACCCATAGATCAACATTGTTTTTCAATATAGCATTCGAAAGCCCATCCGGACCAGGGGCTCTAGACATGCTAGCCTTGTTGATGTAGTGACGAATGTCATCTTCGTCGAATTTTAGATCGAAAATGACTGGCTCAAGACTTGGTGCATCCTGTTGCATAGGAGCAGGATAGATGGCCGAAAAATGGTTTATCCAGTCATTTTCCTTTACACCGTTTAGCTGTGAGGTTAATTGTGGAGCCTTATTGGCCGTGTTGAGCATCTGCCAAATTTGAGCGGTGTTCTTACTTTGGATGTGCATTAGCATACTTTCAACCTCTTTTTGTCGTCTGAATAGTCTATATTCATTCATACAATTTCTGTAGGCTGTTTTAATAGATTTCAAGGCTGCATCTCTAGAAGCCGATGGTGCAGTTCGGGCTTGACGTTTCTGTTTCCTGAACAATGCTTTTCTAAGACGAACAGTATTATCAGCATCAAGATGGATTTTTGGTTTGGAATTCTGACATGTAGCATACAGCTGCATTAAGTCGTAGGGCGCTACATTGTCCGCATCTATGGAACTCGTGCCTGCTTGATCAAAACTTTTTAGGTGATTTCTATATTTGACAAGTGATTTTTCTGACCATTTTAAACGGTTCAAGGAGTTATTTGTGTTCACCGACCCTTGATGCCATTGTCTCTGTGGACAAGGGGAGGATGTCATGGTCAGTTTGACGGTCAGCGGTCTATGATCACTGTATTCAGATGTTTTCACTGCAAATTCTGAAGTGTGATCAAATAGATTTCTAGTAACAAAGATGTAGTCAATGATCGCGCTTTGGTTTCGTCTGGACCAAGTTGGATTGGGAGGAGAGTCAGCCACGCTTGTTCCATTCAACATCATCAGGTTCCATGCTTTTGCAAAAATGTTCCACAATTTAACTCGATCCTGATTTCTAGATAAGTTCTCATTTACGAGATGTGCATTCAAGTCACCTGCAATGATGACATGAATAATAACATTTTCCAGGATAGTATGCATCATGGAAGTTGTCAAATTTTTAAGAAACAGGTGAGTTGAGATGCCCACAGGGTTCCAATATGTGTTGATGCATGGTATTTTAATGGAGTTAACAGAGAAATAAGAGCATTGGATGAAAGGATTGATAGCAGGCAGAGTGTGCAAATGCATGTTAGTTGTGATATTAGTGGCAGTTAACAAGCCTGACATTGGTCTACCCTTGGCTGCTCGTATTGCAGGTTCCAGATGAATCTCATAGTTATTCCAAACCGGGAGGCTGGACAACCAAGTTTCTTGGAGAAAAATGAGATCATAATCTCCCAAGATACTCCGAAGGTTATTAATAAGATGGCTGAATCCTCGAGTGTTCCAACTGAGTCACTTTGGCATTCACAGGATCTAGTTACACTCTTGTAATGTGACTATATTCTTTGTGTTCAGGAGCATTTTGTCTGGCAGAGTAAGAGACGGAATTCTGAGTAGTCTTGAGACAAGGTTTTAAAGGACTTTTCCTATCAGGATTAGATGAGATCAAAAAGCCCAAGTTGAACAGAGCTTCCCTTGCGGCGCAGATAATAATACTTATTATTAAGGAACGAGTCCATATTAGAGCTGAGCCCAGGTTATTTTGGTTAGGAAATTCAATCTGATCTAAATCATCAGATCAAATTTCTTTCAGCTCAAAGGTATCAGAAAGATTTTTTAAGATACTCTGACGATTCATGATGTAAACAGGAGTAATTTCAGGTCGACATGAGAGCAGCAGGGAGTGTCTCGTTTCTACCTTGGGACTTGTCTTTTTGGTAGGAAGTAAAGATCGCCTTTGTCGATACATCATTTGAGGGCTTTGTGATTTAGTTTCTGTGAGTGTGCCTGTTTGAGACGTTAGACCTTGTCTCGCATTCATCTACCACAAGTGAGCAATGGAGTCCCTAATTTCTTGAAGATCACGTTGGGAGTGGTTGTCATGGTTAACATTTTTATGAAAGCCACACTCTGACGACAGGGGCTCCGATTCTACAAATGATACTCTTCTAGATGGAAGGCTCTTCTTCTCGTTAGAAATCACTAACGGTGTGGCTGCAATTGAGGATACAGTGGTACATTTAGCAGGCCCATTTGTTGTAATGGGAAAGGAGGGGGGTCCAAATTTGTGCTGTTCTAAATACAGGTCAATTTCATGCCTTAGTGCTGTTCTTGCATCTGCGGAATTCGTGAGAGGCTCAATGTGTTCTTTGGAAATGTTACCAGCAGAAGCTATTTGGGAGGGGAAAGAGAGACTCTCAGAGGGAATTGATTGGGGGGTCTGCTGGCTTGTAGCTAATTTGATCAATTCATCTAGTGGGGGGTGATCAGCAATCATTCTAGGGGATTTGTTAGACTCAAAATACTTAGTTTTCTTCAGGTTCACCAGCACTGCATATTTTTTTGTTATGTTATCAGATACAACAAGAGCTTTGCTATTTGCACGTGTCAAATTGTTAAAAAATTGTTTTGTTGAGGAGGTTGCAACTAATTTGGCAGTCTTCATATTTTTCAGTTTTTTTTTTGGGCTTGAGCTTTCTTAGGGTTTGTTTTCCTTGGGATCGGTGTATTGGTAGCTCTTACATCAAAAACCGGGTATATAGACTTCAGGTCATGACGGCCGCTCATAGGATTTTCAAGGTGACTCGAATGTTGTGTGGCATGTGAAGGAGGCAACAAGACTGATGCTACAGGTTTTTCCGTTATTATTCCTTTAACGTAAGGCGCAGATGTTTTTGTGACCACAGGCTGAACCGTGGGCATAGTGTTTTCACATGCAACAGAATCCGATACAATTACAACAGTTTGACACTCTGTGTTTTTAGATGTTTGTGTGTCAACATCAGCATGAGCTTTAGTATTTTTCAGAGAGTCTTTTTGTTTCTTGGCCAGAGTTTGGGTACAATCTTTGGATAATTTGATTACATTGTCAAGTTTCTCGTTAAGACTATTCTGTAGGTGATCAAAGGCAGTAACCATAGTTAGTTGATCATATCTCATAATGTTAACATTTTCTGTAAGATCTTTAAGAGTACTGTCAACAGATTCAAATAACTTAGCGAGGGCCATTAGTGCGATATTCATTACCTCAAGGGTCAATTGCGAGGTTTTCGAAGCGTCAGAGTTTTTTATCGAGATTTGGGTTTCTCCATTGGCTCTCCGAGGTGTGGGGGCAATATAGAACACATATGTAGCTGAGATGTTGCAGCCAGATTTCCGATACATGTCAGGGGATTGTTAAAGATTAGAATCCTCCACTCCAGCCGAGAAACAGGAATTTGTAGAGTCCAGTTCAATCACAGCCTCTTGGCTAGAATTGGGTATGTTAGGAATTGCATGGGACGGCGCTCCCGAGAGTGCGTTACATAAAATCATGCTATCTGTGAGAGTGCCATCAGGTTTGGAGACTACTTCAACCTGTGTTCTGTCTTTGGAAGATAGTGGAGCATGACTAGATGATCCTGCGTTGGAGTCAGGTTTGGAGACTACTTCAACCTGAGTTTTGTCCTTGGAGGAGAGTGGAGCATGACTACATGTTCCTGCGTTGGAGTTCGTGTCGGCGTAGCCCTTAGTAGACGGTGGTAGTGGAGCTGTTGTGGAGTTTTTTGCAACCGGCACACTCGCTCCAGCAATACCAAATCCATATTTGCGAATATCAATATTGTCTGGAACTACCCCTTTTTTCTTATTGTTCATTTTGGATTTAGATCGGGGTGTTCGCAGAATTGGGGTTGAACATGTATTCGCAGCCGTCTTGACTGTTGGCTGATCTGGGCCTCATTACACGGAAGGCGGTAATGGTTAACGGCCACTGTTAATGGTAACGGTGACCGTTAACCATTACCGCCTTACTACGAGGTCCCTTAGCGGGTTGGTGCTTTAACGTCTGCTTTTTGCAGGCGTTAAAAAACAACCTGCTAAGGGACCTTGGTGCTAATTACGGCACCGCAATATTGCGGTGCCGTAATTAGCTCCTTCCCCATTCCCATTATGCCCTATGGGGCAAAAATGGGAATGGGGAAGGGCAATGGTGGAAGGGGGAATTACCGCCCCGCCAACCTTGGAATAGGGCGGTAATTCCCCTTTCCACCAAGGCGGTGCCGGTAATTTACCGGCATGGTCCAGGGTGCTATTAGCACCCTGGATTACCGCCTTCCGTGTAATGAGGCCCTTTGACATTATTCACTGCCGAATATTCACAGGCATCGCTGATGTAAGACGATAGATGCCTTTCGATGTCATGATTCCACCAAAGAGATTTCCCCTTGTTTCCAAACAAATACTTTGTGCTAGCCGCTCTAATTGTGCAAGTTTAAGTGCAATATTAGCACACAAGGAGGCAAGAACACCAAAATAGAGCAGTCCAGGAGCCCTAGGAGCTGCGGACGCCGCGGCGAAGTGGCAAAGCGGGTCTCACTGGGACTCTTCGGGTGCGCGCATGCGGTGCGCGCGCGTGCACTATTTTATACACACGCCCACTTCTTTGATCAGATTGCCTATACAAATAAATAAAGAGTATAAATACTCCTGCTATAAGTAAAGAATGCCTGTTATAGTGTTTCCTTGCAGGTCATCACCTTGTGGGAGCAGTAGTCCTCCATAATGCAGTCTTCTGCAGAAGGAAAAGCACACTTCGTTATCCAAGAAGGTCGATACGTCCGGGCAAAGCGGGACTCACCCGGACTCTTCGGGTGCACTCATCAGCAAGCTTGGGCAGGATCTCTTGTGCCTTGCAGCCTTGCAGTTTCTACATCACTGCTTTTAGCTAATGCAAAATAATAAAACCAATGACAGTATGTACATGTATGTATCCTCTATCTATAGAACTATATGCTCGTGTTCTTCATGTATTCGAGTGTGTGTTTGTGCCGCGCAGTGCGGACTGCACATGTGCTTTATGTCTTACCCTGCTATTTCGTGGTGTCTCTAATGATGTCAGCATCATGGCTTCTTGGTGCTTAGGCCAGGCTGTCCATATATGTGTTTCTGTCCATGGCCTGAGGCTCTTCACTCAAGCATGGATACGTTTGCACTGCAACTGGTCTGTATAGCGGACTGAGAGGGTATCTCTCAGTCTATTTGTCGATCATTGGTGCATTCGGGATTTGTCCAATATAGAATGGGTGGTTGCAGTATTTTCTGGCCTTCCGTCTTGTCATGAACTTTGTGGGAAGGCTGTGGTCCTTTGATCCCGACTCCCTCTTCAAGACCATAATGCTTCGAAGGGTTTCAGTAAGTAGTTCCTCAATTATTGCAATGCCAGTGGGAAAATTCCTTGCTGGCAGATGCCTTTGGAATCACAGATAATTTGCAGAATGAGTCTGAGACATCCTTTTACCCTAAGAAAGCCCTGAAATTAAAATCAAGGTTTTGCTCTAAACATGTTACATGTTGACTTTGTGGATCAGATGCGATCCACGAGCATCCTCGTAATTATATTATCATTGTATGATTGACAGGAACGACACACAGTAGAATTACAAACAAATGTTGGACGGCGGCCTGATTGTTTGAACTACCGTCGTTTTCAAGTCTGAAAATGTGTGTCTTGAATTTGGATGTAAACTGGTGTGTTCTGGAATTAATTAATTGAACTGGTTAGGAAGGGATTAGCAGGTAGCTGACGCACACACTTTGTTTCCTAGTGTGTGTCAGTTCTTTCCGACACAGTGTGGTTCCTCCAAGTAAACATGCACAAAATTACTTATCTGTTTGTGCAGTTTGACTTTGTTCTCCTCTGGCTCTTTTTTCCTATTTGGGGGATACCCCTGGAACCTGCCTCATACCCCCGACAGCACCCCCTTTTCCCCTCCATTCACTGGCCATGGCCATATTACTGGCCTTCCCCTGCCTGCTCTCTCATGCTATATTTGCACAATTCGTTTTTTTTTCTCTCTTGGTAATGTGGTTGTGGTAGATACCCCTGGACTGCCCTCTCTCTCCCTAACCAGAAACACCCAAAACCTCCTCAGTCCGCCTCCAACCACGCCCCTTTCCACCCTCAATTCATCAGCCATGTCTCTTTGCTTTGATGCAAATTCCACAATGCTCTCCTCTGAAAACCCACCTTTCTCTTCACCTGTCACCTCACCCACCCATTCCCTGTTTCCACTTTACATTGGCATCAAGCATGCACACTCACCTCTGCGGACTTTTCTCCATGTCACCCTCTGTCTTCTCCATTCCCTTTACCTCTGAAGCCACACCCGCATGCATGCACTTCTTGTGCAATCCCCATCATCACCTTTTTCACATTGCACGTCAATTGGTGCTCATCTTTCGCAATGATCATATGTACCAGTGGTGCACCCAGGTGCTTACAGGTAGAGTGCAGCGCTAGCAGAAGAGATTGGATGGTTGGGAAGCAGTGGAGAAAGGAAGCTGGTGTGAATTAAGCAGGGGTCAAGTCCTAAACACTTAAGTGGGGGGGACTCATCCCCAAACGCAATGGGATGTGACATCACCATAAATTAGCATATCAAGGTGAAATATGCACATTTCATTAAATTGGCTTTGCATAAACACCCAAATTGCACAGGATGAATGGCATTTGCGTTTCATAAAATCAACACACACACAAATCCAAGAGAGGATATTTTCTTCTAATAGTGTTTTTGAAAACGTTAAAATGTGTGCATGTTTTACACTCTATGAACCAATACAAATGTCTTCCCTTGGACTTGCAGTACCGAAATTGGACATTTCACCTTTAGTTGTTTGTTATTTTTTATCAGGTTATATAGTACAGTGGTGAAGTGTCCGGCCTGAAAACCTGATGGTTTGATCCCCGAGGTCTGCTTTAATTCATAAATTCGAAGAGGGCATCCAATGTTTCTCATTTATCTGGGGGGGGACTGAGTCCACCCTCTCAATAAAGTGGGGGGACTTTGTCCCCCGCATGTACTCTCGACTTGAGCCCTGGAATTAAGGTTGCTTGGAGAAATCAGAGATAGGGATGACATGTTTGGAAGAGTAGGGTTTTGAAATCCTTTGTTAAAAGTAAAGGCGTCAGTCTTATCTGAATTGGTAAATTATTCCAGGGACCGGGTGCACAGAAGGAAAATGCCTATTTCCTAGGGTTTTACCTCTTGCAGTACATTGTTTCTAGACCCGGGAAGTTGTGTCTTCTGGTGGTGCTCTGGGCCCCCAGAGATGGTGGATTTCCCAGCCAGATAGAGTGGTGGTTTGGTAGTGACTCCTTTGTAGGTGATGCAGGCTTTCTTGAATATGATGCCTGCTTGTCGGGGTAGCCAGTGCACCTTCTTGAGGATTGGTGTATTGTGCCCAAAATGAGGGGCACGTTTTCAGAAAAACTGTGTCCAATATTTCTGAAAGTTTGTATCTGTTATCACCCATCCGGCAGTACATTTGCAATACTGTGGAGTCGCTGAGATTTATACATGTTTTAATAGCAATAACTGCATGTGGATATCTGGGCAAAAAATCTATTAATGTCATAATGAAGGCCCTATCAGTCAAGTCAGTCGTCTGTGACAAAGTACCCTGCCTGTCCATAGGGGCAGTTGATGTGGAGGTTATGTGGGCTGGCTGGGAGCCACCACCTGCAGCTTGATGTTGAGCCCAGAGTAGTTGCACAAGATATCCCCTGCCCTGCCGCACTTTCCGGGGTCTAAGGCAGGGGACTGTTACTGGGTCCCAGATAGGTTAATGATAGCCCCTTTAAGAAAAAGTCCTGCAGAGGAGTAGCCAAGATGGCAAATGAGATGGCTTCGCCGTCCTGGAGGGCCTTGCAATGTTATCAGGAAAGGAGTTTGCCTAACATTCGACAGGTCGCCTGCAAGCACAAACATGTCCTGACACCTGGAAGAGACAGTTGTGATGCAGCTAACACTCTCGTGGACAAGAGAGCGAAATATAGCTGGGTGCCATTTTTGCCAACTGACAAGGGCCGCAATCCTGATATCCCTGAGATTGCCGATACCAATGTCCATGAAGATGGAGGCTCCATGACCGGATGTGTTGGCAGTCAGCCTTGCTACTTAGAGAACCACCACGGGTCCCACCCAGTAGAGCCCTGAACCATCAATGATAGAGACAGGCTTCATTCAGATGGAACTAGAACCCGCTGAAGACACCGAGAGGTGCTTCAGAAGGCCTGAAGATGCTGGGATTTCTTCAGAGAGACACTGGATCACGATTTGCCCTCCCCCCAGCCCGGTGCAAAACGTGAGGAAAGACTGACCACACACAGTGCGTGGTGCTCTGCGCTTTAGCTTGAAAAATGCAGACCCACAGCGGGAAAGGGCAGAGAAGTTAAAGAAGGTGGCAGCAACATTGAGAGCCCAGATACTCAACAGACCTAGCCCCCCTAGTAGAAATCCCAGTGTCACAGTGTTAAATATTGACATTAGTATGAGGCATGAGTGTGAAGCAGTGAAGGGGAAACGGCAGTATAAAGAGCCAGAGTACCCAAGCAACCAAAGACGTCAAACTCTACAGAGGCAGTAACAACCCTTCAGAAGACTAGCTTGGTGTACCCCATGAAGTTGGAGAGTACTAAGATCCACATTCTATGATATTGATAAATAACCCTGATTAGTAGAGGGACCCGTGATTGCGGCTCAATTATACGAACTGACAGTCCCTGATGAGAAAAGCCACCAAACACCTGCAGAAGGACCGTAAAGGCAGCATTGACAAATGTGTCCAAGGTCCTCCAGGAATGGAGACCCCCATCATGTTGCTTGCTCGAGAAACCAATTTGTGGGGTGCCACCCCTGTTGGCTTCACCAAAGAAGAACTAAGGACTGTTTAAAAAGCCTCCAAGACAATTCAGCCTGGGAAATGGCAATTGGACCTTAGATAAGGGATTGCTAGGAGTGCAGAGGGTCAGGAAAATAAACTAAATGTGCTGGGAAACGGAGGGGAGAAGGTGGAACAAAAAGTAATCATGAATCAGACCCCCAACGCAGCAGCTGACGTAGTCACCCTAAAAATGCGGTTACTGATTTGGACGGCAAATGCGAAGGTTGTTGAAAATAGGTCAAGATGTGACAATTTGAGCCTGAAATTCCTACAGGAAGGGGTTGAAGGCAATGGGCTGGAAGGCCTACTGCAGGAACTGTTTGCTCAATTACTCCCAGAGAAATCACCAAAGACACTAAACTTAGACACAGCGTATAGAGACGGTCCTCTGAAATTAGGTCAGCAGAGAGAAAAACCAAAGGATATTGGAGGTCATTACAGGTTGGCCACTGTGGTATTAATGTGCTGGTAATTCCATTTATGGGCACCTTACCGCACCACCCAGCTACGAGTTTTCAACTGGGGCACCTGACATACCTAGCTGGAGGTAGGTAAGGTGCCCCACAGGCAAAAAACTGGTATTACTGGAACATGTATTACCATTGCTGAAAATACCAGCAACCCCCCCCCCCCCATGGTGTCCTATGGGACTGCATGGAATGGGGAGTAACTGCCCTTACTGGCACTCGGATTCTGGCGGTTATTCCCCCAAACCGAGTTCCAGTAACACTAATTCCATTTGATGGTATCCCGCCAGATTTACCGGCGGGATACCACCAAACCTATAGACGTCCATTGTGTTCAAACAGCATGCATATACGCTCAAAGAAAGAATGCTTCGAGAGACAAGAGCAAGAGGCCGCATCAACTTCAAGGACTCAAAAATCCAGCTCTTCCAAGAAGTGTCCAACTCAACGTTGCAAAAGTAAGTCAACTAAAGCCTAACCTGGAAACATGAATGCAGGACAGAATCCACTACAGATGAGCATTCCCCACAAGGTATACATTTTGAATGGAACTAGCAATAGCACTTCATCAGTGGCCTGGATAAGGATACAGACTGCTTAAGATTGCGATCCCTGATCAGCAGGTGACACACAGCACGAAGGGGACCATCAGCCTGAAGGCGAGAATATGGTTTGTGGAAGGTGGTAAATCATGCAATAACAAAATGAAATCACGCTAAACCACATGAACTTTAGCGGCACAACCTTAGCCTGATGTACAAGACATTTCGAGAAATTAGAAGAGTACTTCCTTGAACAGACAAGTAGCTATCTTGATCAAGACCAGCAGAAACACTAAGTAGACCGAGGGGACTTCTCTGACCAGACTTTTTGCAATGGAGTTTGATTGGATGTGTACGGGGCGATGAATCCACGTGGAGGAGGCGGACCAACACTCGATGCAGGAATGTGTTATAGTTGGGGAATGGGATTTGGGTGGGTGAGGGAGGTAGGTCTAGCAAGTTGGGGGAGTTGGTGAGATGAGGATGGATAGAAAGCAGCGAACGAATCGCAAAGATGGTCAAGATACTATACTTGAACATTAGAGGCTTGAACTACCTTGCAAAAAAGAACCAGACTGTTTCAACTAGTTGGGGATCTGAATATAGACATAGCCATGATCCAGGGAACCCATCTCCTGAAGAAAGACAAAGGTTGCTAATTGTACATTGGGTAGAAATCTCACCTTGTTAGGGAGAATTCTCAGTCTCAGTTAAACCTGTGAAGTGCCATTTTGCTTGGTTTTCATTTAAGTATTATACATGCTTAAGTGCTGCTTGCCTAAACTTGTTCACAAACTTATGGGAAGGGTTGCTAGGGTGTTTAAGAAGATATTCCTGCATAACTTGTGTTTCCCCTCCCTTGTGAGAAATTGTTAGAGTGCCATTTGTGTTTGGTTTTCACTGTGCCGTTTTGCTCAGTTTTCATTATCACTCAAACTTGTCTAGAATTTAACAATGGAGTTGTGTATACTTTTCTGGACTGATTTTAACTTGCTTTAATAACTGTGATTAATGTGTTAACTTAGAAGTATGTAAAATAAATATATTTATTCTTTTTAATACAAAGCTTTGGTCAGTGTTTCCTTGTGCCAGAGTATTATAGCCCTAATGTGTAAACCCTGAACACTGCTCATCTCCCTCTTGAGATAAGTCTGACTGCTTAGCCACAGCTACCAACTAAATCTTTGTGGTACAGACTGATACCAAAGGGGATTTATTGCTCATACCTGTAGTCTTAATCTTCTGTAGTGCTCCCTAAGGGAACTGCACAGGATTCTGCCTAACACACCTTGATGTCAATATATCCCCCTTACACGGGGCAGGTTGACTATATGTTGAAGCTTTTACCAAGATTTGCAAAAGCGGACATAATTCTATGAGGCAACCTGAACATGATTATGGACAAGACATTATATTACTCTGAGGGAGACAGGGCACAAGGGGCACAAGCCTCCGAAAAGCTCAATCGAGAGTTGGTGAAAGACAATTCCTACTTCTCACATGTACATAGAAAGCATACAAGGATCGATTATATATTCATAGCTCAGAATCTGGGAGGGGATATAGCTGACGCTCAGATGGGGAAGTCACAATTTCAGATAATTCATCGATCATTGATCAGAGACATCTTTATAGGTGGGCAAACAGGGCATGTGCCAACTTGGGGCTGGGACTGGAACTTGAGGGGGGAGTCTGGTAACCAGCCTAGAGTGGGAAGCTGGCTAGGACAGACAAAATTGCTTATTAAAAAAGAAAAAGCCTTTATTAAATTTGAAAATGCCACATTTGCACATATGAAAAAGTCTTTTGTGGCATGGGTGGGCAGGCCTAGAAAGAAGATGCAGCCAAGACAGTGAGCTGAATCCTGCAGGTAGACATTATTTAAAAAAAAGGTCATCCCACTTTCACTGCTCCCCCGCCCTGCCCGTAGCCCCCATACATCAAGCAACCAATCAAGTGCTGGGACTAGAGCCGGGGCGCAAGTTTACTGCTGGTGGTGTGGTAGCAGCGCCTTGGCGCCAGTGCAGCGACAGGAATGATGATAAAAATAATAACAATGTTAGTGGAGGGGCCGCGGGGGTGTGGCGGGCAGGACTGGGTGCAGTGCGAGCCCTCGTGACACGAGCCAAGAATGAGTGTCCCAAGGCTTCAGGTACGAACGTGTTTTGGGGTTTGTAATTTTTCATTTAGGAAAGGAAGTTGTAACGTAAATTGATTTTTGAAAAAAATAAATGGCTTGTCGGATTAGTCTGTGCAGGTCCTGTCTGTGTTCCTTTAGGCCCCCCCCATAATTAAAGAAGTTCAACCTAAAGGTGTGGGTTAATACCACCAATGGCTTATCGTATGATATGATATGAAATTATATGTCATTTATAACGCACCTGTCCACAAGTGCATTAAACAAAAAGGGTTGAGGATCCTTGAAGCGCTCCATCCGAGTTGTTCTTGAGTAGGTTCAGGGGTAAACTAATCCTGGATGTGGATTGGACAAGGAGGTGAAGCAGTTCAATGCAGTGCCCACTGCCCTCAAAAGCAACGGTTATCATCTGAGCAATCAGGACTGAGTCATGACCATGCCTAATGCCACCAACAGTGCTTTCTCGTTTTCTGGCATGTAGTTGCAGTGTAGTCCTCCAAGGAGAGCCTACCCTGTTCTAGGTTTGTATGCACTTGTGGTGAGTGGAGTTGTGTTTGAAGGAAGTAAGACAGAGAATCACCTTTTATTGGATGCACATTCAAATGCTCTGCTAGGTGCCCCCATCTGTTGGGTTATAACCCCCATCCCCATGCATTTCAGGAATATAGCTGCCACCCCAGTACATGCCGAACGCACAGCTCAGTCAACAAGAACAACATTGCCTCCCTCGCTACAGACTTGGTAGATTTCTGTAATCAGTCCTTTGCCACTGGCTCCTTCCTGCTACCCCTCAAGCTCTCCCTTTTGAATCCTCTCCTCAAAAAGCCCTCTGCCGACCACTCCTGCCCTGCTAACTACTGTCCTATCTCCATTACCCCCTTCCTGGGCAAACTCCTGGAGAAGAAGGTAATATCCAAACTGACCCAGAACACTGACTCTGTTGGTTGTCCTCTCCACCACCAGTCTGGTTTCAGAGCATCCAGAGGCACGGAAACTGATCTCCTGAACACACGTGATGCCTTGCTCTCAAATCTCGATTCCAACTCTCCATCCGTTCTTATCCTTCAAGATCTTTCCTCTGCCTTCGACACGGTCAGTCATTCCACCCTAATAAACCGGCTCCGGGACACGCTTGGCATCACAGGCCTGGCACTGGACTGGTTGCCCCCCCTTTCTAATCAATCAAATAGCTGTTATTTAACTTAACGTCATTCGCCATAAACCTATACATACAAGAAAACTACTGTGATGTAATAAAAAGTCGATACATGGGTCATGCACAACACAATACAGGCAAATGATGACTTGGAGGGAAGAGCATTTCATCAAGGTAATCCCAATAGTTAAGATGTTGCAAAAATTAAATTGTTAGAACTTAAAATGATTCCCCTATTACTGTTTAAAACATTATTCATTGGCTTTATTACCCCAATTAAAACATAGATGTATTTAAAAGAGCTTGAGTTTATATTAAAGGAAATTGTATTACTCCATTGGTACTAGTTAATAAAGCTACTACGGTGCTATTGGCGATGGGGCTTGGGTAGTACACCTTAAACCATTTTTCCTGCTTTAATCGCGTTTTCTCTTATGTGCCAGGCCAAATCAAGTTAATTGGTACACAATAAACCACTTTTTCATCATCACAAGTTTAAAACAGTAGAAGGGCATGCCTTATGTACCGTATTCAAAAGGTATTGCAGAGTGCTTTTAAGAACTTACAGTGTGCTACCCGGTAACTCTGGCAAAAGAACAGGAAGTGGTTCAGGGATTCTCTATACAAGTCACAGGCTGGGCCTGTTTCATTCCCAGTCAATATCCATTTCTTGGATGTGGATACCAGGTGCAGTTGGACGAACCTGAGTTTAATGTACAGGCTGCGGGCCAGGGGAGGCCTGACATAGTGCAAGTATTTCTTGAAGCCCCTTCATAGCTTGCTGGACAGATAGGTGGTGCCTGTAGCCGGTTTCATGCAATCATTAACTAGCTCAACCTCTATTAAACTCTGTGCCATCATGTTGGGTGTGCCTACGTCTTTGTGGGTTGCCCCCTAGGGATTATGCCATAGGTCACCCAGCTCCAACCTCATCAGAGGTGTTTGACGTGCTGAAACCTAGGCAGGGATCTACCACCCTCTACCTCCAGGAGGCGTATGTTTGCTTCCCGATATACCTGCAACTCGGCACAGACCACAATTTCAGCCAATAAAACACTGGTTTAAAATGGTCTCACTCTCGATCAGTCTGAGGCCCAGAACCAGGTAAGTGGATGCACCTGGGCATGGTTTAGGTAGTCCTAATAATTTTTTCAGGAAGGATCTCTCAACCCGACCCAGGTTCTTGGTATCAGAGTTTCCCCAAATTTAAGCCACATACATCGCTTCAGCCCAGTGTACTTTATAATATAATTGTATGCATATTAATTACTTTTTTGTAAACTGTTAAAAATTAGTGGACACCGATCCAACCCACTCCCGCGTAATTACATAAAGAATGATTTTTTTGAATAATAGCCCACACCACAAAATTCAGACCCCCCATATTTCACTAATCCCCACTCCCCGCCGTCCCAATTTTACACGTACCTTTTATTAACGGGCAACCCACCGTTTCAAGGCCAGGGTGGGAGAATAATCCTTGTCTCGCCAGCACCATCCTCCCTTAAATATTTGTTGGCCTGGTCTGGCCAATGTCGCTCTCTGTAGCCAGTGATGTGGGCTGCAAAATCATTTGATGAAGGGGGGTTGCCGCAGCAGCATCACAAGCCTGCCTGAGTGGAAAAGGAGGCCTGGGCGTTCTGTGTGGTTTCCCGGCTGTGACTCAGATGGGCCCTCCTGATGGTGGACAAATGCCTGATACCAGCCGGAATCATGCGGGGAATGCAGGCGGCCATCTTTGCGAGGTAAGGTGCATTCGGAAAGGGGCCGGGTGGTGGTTTATCCATGATAACTTTGCTGCCGTAAAGTATGCTTCCAGATACTGTTGGGATGTTGGTTGCCTCAACTTCAGTCCTACTATATTCCCCAGTTGTATGAGTGTGAAACATCCCTGGAAACCCTCTTGCTTTTGGCTACTTTCATTGGGAGAGTTAATTGTGTGTATCTCCTACAGTGTCCAATAGAGTTGGGGAACCATAGAAGGGATTTTACGTGTCTGTGAGCGTCTTGTGTACAACGCTGAAAGTATTTCCATTCAGTATTTTTGTTGAACCTGGATCAAAGAAGATCCCACAGACCGAGTTGACATGTCCATTCTGTGTGTGTGTTTTCTCTGGCTTTGCTGGTGAAGAAATACAAACAACCTAACATCTTTTTGTGCATTTACATGTCTCCAGCACCATTGCTGAAGAAAACAACTTATCTGTTCAATTGCCCATAGGTGAGTTTTGACGCGGCAGGGAACTAGAAAATAATATTGAAGCATTACTGTCTCTGTTTACTTAACCTTGCAACTTGGAACCCTTTAAGGAACCAACACCCATTAGCACTTTAAGTGGTAAACTCTGCTTAGCACTGAAGGACAGGTTGCTTAGGGCTAGGGAATGACACAATGTGTTACTCTACCAGTCCTGATATGGGGCTCTTACCCATTGACATCAGTAAGGTAAACAGCCAGAATTATGGCACTTGTTGCTAGCTCACCCTTGGGATTTGACCTCCTCTGGTCCAGCACCCACTAGCTTGGGGTGGTTCCCCTTCCCCTTTGACCACCCCACTGCCAGAATACAGCATCAAACATGGAATCTTCTCCAACTGGTTTCAGAGCATGGCAAAACATGTTCTTTGCCGAGAACAGGGGTCTGCATACTTTGGCTTTTCAGATGTTTTGGACTACATCTCCCATGATCCCTCACAATTGGCTATACTGGTTAGGGCTGATGGGAGTTTTAGTCACAATTATATGGAAAGCCAAAGGTCGCAAAGCCTTTGTCCAGACCTTGCATTAGATGGTATAAAATGTACAAATAGCTCAATTTCTTTCAGTATTTGCATATTAAACTAATTTATTGAATAGTATGTTGTTTTGTTATGTCATTGGTGTCCATATTGCTCATTGCTACCATTTGTATAGCCTCTTAGACCTACGGAATCTGTAAGATATGAGGGTATCATTTGGTTAGTATTGCATGAGGACAAAGGCAAGACAGCTTTGCTGCATACAGGTCAGAATATCCCGGGTTTGGTGTGCTGGTAAATTGTTTAGGTGATTTGTCTCAAGGGCATTTGATATGTCTGTATTCAGATGGAGGAGTAATTTGCCATATGGCACGAATGTGTTGGCTGGTGCTGTGCTATACAAGTTGAAGGGTACAGATGTACTATTTAAATGCATTGTGGAGGATTCAATTGCCATGTATGGGTAGCTTAGTATGTGCATAACACAAAGTGAGAAATATATTTTAAATGGGATAGAGAGGGAGAAAATGCATTTGAGACCTGAATGGGCAATTACAGCATCCTATCTGGGAGAGCAGTTCAGACAGACTAGTAGGGGAGCACATATGAGCAAAGGCACAGTGGGGAACACTAAGGGGGAATTACAGTGGGGCAGTCACTGAGTGGTAGATCACAGTTGGGTTGTACTCAGAGCAAAACACAGTGATGGAGCACTCAGAAGCAACATCACATCAGAGAGATGACAGGATCAAAATCAAAGAAACAGGTATGGGCGCCCCTCTGCGAGAACAAACACGGCCTAATGCCCTGTTCTATGGGAAGGCACCCACTTGAGAGTCCGCAGCCACATTTTAGCTCACTGTACCTTTCACAAAGGAGGAATAACCATTTGCATATCAGTCTTTGTCCCCCCCACTTGGACAGTCCAGAACCAAAATGCTAGGCAATCCTCCTATGAACAAGAGTACCAACATCAACCCCAGAATCTTGTTGCGGCCTAGTCAGGCCTCATCAGTGAGGTTGAGCTGTGCCAGGATCAAAATCAAGTAGGGTGCCCAAGAAGCTATTACAATTTGACAATGTCTCATAAGGTGGGTAGTGGGTTAACCAAGAGGGTTGAGTGCTGCCATCCACTGTTTAATGGTGTGTTGGGGGGAGAGTTGTGAGGATCCCCTGGCTATCTCCACCACACCATGGTAGAGGGCTAGAGTGAATCACATTGTTTTGCTACAGTAACTGGACCCTTAAGTGCCATGATTGGAGACCTCTGTGAGGAGTATTCCCTCCCATACAAGTGTGAGGGAATGCCAATATGCTCTTCCAGAACAAACCAAAAGAAGAAAAAAAACATACAAGACCAAACTCCAGCTTGTCTAAATACTTGTGTGATGCGGTCCTCTAAACACTAGAAACTCTGTAGCTATGCTGAGTACCAACATGGAACCGTGGCTTTGTTTAGTGAACTGCAAACTCAAGATGGATGACTTTATTTGTAGGCCCTCAGCTCACAGACATGTTACATGGGAATCAAAGGTGCTATGTGACCTGAGAAGGATGGGCAAGTTACATTGAAACAATCCCAAAGCTCTCTTCTGAAAAGCTCCCAGATGAAACCACTTTTCTGGTTAGTTAGAAAATTACCAAAACACTGATGGCTATTCAGAGATAAATGGGAGCAATGCACGTTGAGTGGGTGGAGACAGGAGCAGAAGAAAAATGGCTGGAGAATTGAGAATATAGTTTGAAAGTTGAATCAAAAGAGAGAGGGGTGAAGGATAAAACATTGAACATCAGGAAGAGGGGGAAAAAGACATTGGAAGGAGGAGAATTTTACTCCAAGGCAGCGGTAGCTGGAACATGTTAGGGTAAGAGTTGGATGCTAACATCACGAGGAACCTGGAGAACACTAGGTGTGGAGAGGATGAGAAAGAGGAGGTTAGAGGAGACTGACAGGAAGAGAGAAGATGAGCATTTTAACTCTAAGCGATGCAGGGAGAAGGTGGTATTGAGTATCTCAATCAATTTTTATTTATTTTGCTTGGAGCCATTATAAATGCATCCAAATATGTCAGAAGCTTCACAATGATAATACATATGAATCAGTGTACAACATGTTTCACAAAAGGTAGCAGGCACCCTTCTCTAGAGAGAACACATCATGATAACCTGTTCTGAGGTGAGAGTTTGCAGCACACACTTTTTGCTCACTGTACCTTTCACAGATGGGAAATATCCATTTGCATATATCTTTGTCCCGCCCACATGGACAGCCCAGCACTAAAATGCTATGGCAATTCCTCTCTGAACAAGAGTACCGACAGCAACCCCATACACGTGTTTCAGCCTTGTTGGGCCTCATCAGTGAGGTGAAGCTGTGCCTCTCTGAACACAGTGAGCAGGGAGACCACGTCTGGTTGCCCCCCAGGTGACTTAGGGTGACCAACCCCAAGTTCCTCACACATATTTCACAAAAGGTAGCAAGTGCTCCTCTCCAGAGAGAACATGGCATGATAACCTCTTCTGAGGTGAGAGTTTGCAGCACACGCTTTTTGCTCACTGCACCTTTAACAGATGGGAAATATGCATTTGCATATCAGTCTGTGTCCCGCCCACATGGGCAGTCCAGCACCGAAATGCTATGGCAATTCCTCTCTGAACAAGAGTACTGACAGCAACCCCATATATGCGTTTCAGTCTTGTTGGGCCTCATCAGTGAGGTGAAGCTGTCCCCCTTTGAGCACAGTGAGCAGGGAGACCACGTCTGGTTGCCCCCCAGGTGACTTAGGGTGACCAACCCCAAGTTCCTTAAACATATTTCACAAAAGGTAGCAGGCTCTCCTCTCCAGAAAGAACATGGCATGATAACCTGTTCTGAGGTGAGAGTTTGCAGCACACGCTTTTGCTCACTGTACCTTTCACAGATGGGAAATATCTATTTGCATATCTGTCTTTGTCCCGCCCACATGGGTAGTCCAGCAACGAAATGCTATGGCAATTCCTTTCTGAACAAGAGTACCAACGGCAACCCCATACACGTGTTTCAGCCTTGTTGGGCCTCATCAGTGAGGTGAAGCTGTGCCCCTCTGAGCACAGTGAGCAAGGAGACCACGCCTGGTTGCCCCCAGGTAACTTAGGGTGACCAACCCCAAGTTCCTTACACATATTTCACAAAAGGTAGCAGGCGCTCCTCTCCAGAGAGAACATGGCATGATAACCTGTTCTGAGGTGAGAGTTGCAGCACATGCTTTTGCTCACTGTACCTTTCACAGATGGGAAATATCCATTTGCATATCAGTCTTTGTCCCGCCCAGGGGCAGTCCAGCACCGAAATGCAATGGCAATTCCAACCTGAACGAGAGTACCACCAGCAACCCCATACACGTGTTTCACCCTTGTTGGGGATCATCAGTGAGGTGAAGCTGATGCCTCTCTAAGCACAGTGAGCAAGGAGACCACGCCTGGTTGCCCCCAGGTAACTTAGGGTGACCAACCCCAAGTTCCTTACACATATTTCACAAAAGGTAGCAGGCGCTCCTCTCCAGAAAGAACATGGCATGATAACCTGTTCTGAGGTGAGAGTTTGCAGCACACGCTTTTGCTCACTGTACCTTTCACAGATGGGAAATATCTATTTGCATATCTGTCTTTGTCCCGCCCACATGGGTAGTCCAGCAACGAAATGCTTTGGCAATTCCTTTCTGAACAAGAGTACCAACGGCAACCCCATACACGTGTTTCAGCCTTGTTGGGCCTCATCAGTGAGGTGAAGCTGTGCCCCTCTGAGCACAGTGAGCAAGGAGACCACGCCTGGTTGCCCCCAGGTAACTTAGGGTGACCAACCCCAAGTTCCTTACACATATTTCACAAAAGGTAGCAGGCGCCCCTCTCTCGAAAGAACAAGGCATGATAACCTGTTCAGTGGTTATTAACCACATTGAGAGTTCGCAGCCATTGCTTTTTGCTCACTGTACCTTCACAGATGGGAAATATCCATTTGCATATCAGTCTTTGTCCCACCCACAAGGGCAGTCCAGCACCGAAATGCTATGGCAATTCCTCTCTGAATAAGAGTACCATCAGCAACCCCATACATGTGTTTCAGCCTTGTTGGGCATCATAAGTGAGGTGAAGCTGAGCCTCTCTAAGCACAGTGAGCAGGGAGTCCACGTCTGGTTGCCCCCAGGTAACCTAGGGTGACCAACCCCAAGTTCCTTTCAAAAATACAAAAAAGGTAGCAGGCGCCCCTCTCTCGAAAGAACAAGGCATGATAACCTGTTCAGTGGTTATTAACCACATTGAGAGTTCGCAGCCATTGCCTTTTGCTCACTGTACCTTCACAGATGGGAAATATCCATTTGCATATCAGTCTTTGTCCCACCCACAAGGGCAGTCCAGCACTGAAATGCAATGGCAATTCCTCTCTGAACAAGAGTACCATCAGCAACCCCATACATGTGTTTCAGCCTTGTTGGGCATCATCAGTGAGGTGAAGCTGAGCCTCTCTGAGCACAGAGAGCAGGGAGACCACGTCTGGTTGCCCCCAGGTAACCTAGGGTGACCAACCCCAAGTTCCTTTCAAAAAGACAAAAAGGTAGCAGGCGCCCCTCTCTCGAAAGAACAAGGCATGATAACCTGTTCAGTGGTTATTAACCACATTGAGAGTTCGCAGCCATTGCTTTTTGCTCACTGTACCTTCACAGATGGGAAATATCCATTTGCATATCAGTCTTTGTCCTGCCCACATGGGCAGTCCAGCACCGAAATGCTATGGCAATTCCTCTCTGAACAAGAGTACCATCAGCAACCCCATACATGTGTTTCAGCCTTGTTGGGCATCATAAGTGAGGTGAAGCTGAGCCTCTCTAAGCACAGTGAGCAGGGAGTCCACGTCTGGTTGCCCCCAGGTAACCTAGGGTGACCAACCCCAAGTTCCTTTCAAAAATACAAAAAAGGTAGCAGGCGCCCCTCTCTCGAAAGAACAAGGCATGATAACCTGTTCAGTGGTTATTAACCACATTGAGAGTTCGCAGCCATTGCCTTTTGCTCACTGTACCTTCACAGATGGGAAATATCCATTTGCATACCAGTCTTTGTCCCGGCCACAAGGGCAGTCCAGCACCGAAATGCTATGGCAATTCCTCTCTGAATAAGAGTACCATCAGCAACCCCATACACGTGTTTCAGCCTTGTTGGGCATCATCAGTGAGGTGAAGCTGAGCCTCTCTGAGCACAGAGAGCAGGGAGACCACGTCTGGTTGCCCCCCAGGTAACTTAGGGTGACCAACCCCAAGTTCCTTTCAAAAATACAAAAAAGGTAGCAGGCGCCCCTCTCTCGAAAGAACAAGGCATGATAACCTGTTCAGTGGTAATTAACCACATTGAGAGTTTGCAGCCATTGCTTTTTGCTCACTGTACCTTCACAGATGGGAAATATCCATTTGCACATCAGTCTTTGTCCCACCCACAAGGGCAGTCCAGCACCGAAATGCTATGGCAATTCCTCTCTGAACAAGAGTACCATCAGCAACCCCATACATGTGTTTCAGCCTTGTTGGGCATCATCAGTGAGGTGAAGCTGAGCCTCTCTAAGCACAGTGAGCAGGGAGTCCACGTCTGGTTGCCCCCAGGTAACCTAGGGTGACCAACCCCAAGTTCCTTTCAAAAATACAAAAAAGGTAGCAGGCGCCCCTCTCTCGAAAGAACAAGGCATGATAACCTGTTCAGTGGTTATTAACCACATTGAGAGTTCGCAGCCATTGCCTTTTGCTCACTGTACCTTCACAGATGGGAAATATCCATTTGCACATCAGTCTTTGTCCCACCCACAAGGGCAGTCCAGCACCGAAATGCAATGGCAATTCCTCTCTGAACAAGAGTACCATCAGCAACCCCATACACGTGTTTCAGCCTTGTTGGGCATCATAAGTGAGGTGAAGCTGAGCCTCTCTAAGCACAGTGAGCAGGGAGTCCACGTCTGGTTGCCCCCAGGTAACCTAGGGTGACCAACCCCAAGTTCCTTTCAAAAATACAAAAAAGGTAGCAGGCGCCCCTCTCTCGAAAGAACAAGGCATGATAACCTGTTCAGTGGTTATTAACCACATTGAGAGTTCGCAGCCATTGCCTTTTGCTCACTGTACCTTCACAGATGGGAAATATCCATTTGCACATCAGTCTTTGTCCCACCCACAAGGGCAGTCCAGCACCGAAATGCAATGGCAATTCCTCTCTGAACAAGAGTACCATCAGCAACCCCATACACGTGTTTCAGCCTTGTTGGGCATCATCAGTGAGGTGAAGCAGAACCTCTCTAAGCACAGTGAGCAGGGAGTCCACGTCTGGTTGCCCCCAGGTAACCTAGGGTGACCAACCCCAAGTTCCTTTCAAAAAGACAAAAAGGTAGCAGGCGCCCCTCTCTCGAAAGAACAAGGCATGATAACCTGTTCAGTGGTTATTAACCACATTGAGAGTTCGCAGCCATTGCTTTTTGCTCACTGTACCTTCACAGATGGGAAATATCCATTTGCATACCAGTCTTTGTCCCGGCCACAAGGGCAGTCCAGCACCGAAATGCTATGGCAATTCCTCTCTGAACAAGAGTACCATCAGCAACCCCATACACGTGTTTCAGCCTTGTTGGGCATCATAAGTGAGGTGAAGCTGAGCCTCTCTAAGCACAGTGAGCAGGGAGTCCACGTCTGGTTGCCCCCAGGTAACCTAGGGTGACCAACCCCAAGTTCCTTTCAAAAATACAAAAAAGGTAGCAGGCGCCCCTCTCTCGAAAGAACAAGGCATGATAACCTGTTCAGTGGTTATTAACCACATTGAGAGTTCGCAGCCATTGCCTTTTGCTCACTGTACCTTCACAGATGGGAAATATCCATTTGCATATCAGTCTTTGTCCTGCCCTGGGGCAGTCCAGCACCGAAATGCTATGGCAATTCCTCTCTGAACAAGAGTACCTACAGCAACCCCATACACGTGTTTCAGCCTTGTTGGGCATCATCAGTGAGGTGAAGCTGAGCCTCTCTAAGCACAGTGAGCAGGGAGTCCACGTCTGGTTGCCCCCAGGTAACCTAGGGTGACCAACCCCAAGTTCCTTTCAAAAAGACAAAAAGGTAGCAGGCGCCCCTCTCTCGAAAGAACAAGGCATGATAACCTGTTCAGTGGTTATTAACCACATTGAGAGTTCGCAGCCATTGCCTTTTGCTCACTGTACCTTCACAGATGGGAAATATCCATTTGCATATCAGTCTTTGTCCCACCCACAAGGGCAGTCCAGCACTGAAATGCTATGGCAATTCCTCTCTGAACAAGAGTACCACCAGCAACCCCATACACGTGTTTCAGCCTTGTTGGGCATCATCAGTGAGGTGAAGCTGAGCCTCTCTAAGCACAGTGAGCAGGGAGTCCACGTCTGGTTGCCCCCAGGAGACCTAGGGTGACCAACCCCAAGTTCCTTTCAAAAATACAAAAAAGGTAGCAGGCGCCCCTCTCTCGAAAGAACAAGGCATGATAACCTGTTCAGTGGTTATTAACCACATTGAGAGTACGCAGCCATTGCCTTTTGCTCACTGTACCTTCACAGATGGGAAATATCCATTTGCACATCAGTCTTTGTCCCACCCACAAGGGCAGTCCAGCACCGAAATGCTATGGCAATTCCTCTCTGAACAAGAGTACCATCAGCAACCCCATACACGTGTTTCAGCCTTGTTGGGCATCATCAGTGAGGTGAAGCTGAGCCTCTCTAAGCACAGTGAGCAGGGAGTCCACGTCTGGTTGCCCCCAGGAGACCTAGGGTGACCAACCCCAAGTTCCTTTCAAAAATACAAAAAAGGTAGCAGGCGCCCCTCTCTCGAAAGAACAAGGCATGATAACCTGTTCAGTGGTTATTAACCACATTGAGAGTACGCAGCCATTGCCTTTTGCTCACTGTACCTTCACAGATGGGAAATATCCATTTGCACATCAGTCTTTGTCCCACCCACAAGGGCAGTCCAGCACCGAAATGCTATGGCAATTCCTCTCTGAACAAGAGTACCATCAGCAACCCCATACACGTGTTTCAGCCTTGTTGGGCATCATCAGTGAGGTGAAGCTGAGCCTCTCTAAGCACAGTGAGCAGGGAGTCCACGTCTGGTTGCCCCCAGGTAACCTAGGGTGACCAACCCCAAGTTCCTTACACATATTTCATAAAAGGTAGCAGGCGCCCCTCTCTCGAAAGAACAAGGCATGATAACCTGACTATAGATAAAAAAAACACTTTGCAATAGACATAAGGACACATTTAAAATTCATAACAAACAAAAATATTTATAAAATATTAATAGTCATAAGATAATAAATCGAAAACTATTATATCTTTAATCCGGGAGAGATAACTCACAGCCCTATACATTGATTGATGTTGTACCTTAACATAATTTTAGCCCCTTAAATAATCAGCACCTCCATTATTGCTTTAATCTCAGCAGCCACTCACAATGAATATAATTAGCTGCATTGCCAAGGACAAATGAATCCCACATATCAATCAAGCAGGCCATTGCTTCTGAGATGAGCACAACTCCTGCCACCCTGAGATTTGGCTGCGGGTACAACACTCTTAGTGCACAAAGGCCTGCGCAGAAAATACAACATTACATCTAGTTTCCAGAGTAGGCAAACATAACGGGCACAAGCCTGATTCTTCCGTACTCCATGCTTTCGTAAAGGAGGCCAATATTTGGGTCCCCATATGAAAATCAGTGTATGGGTCACGTGCATACAGAGGACCAAGATAATATAGATGACCTAGATGATTAAGTACATAGGTTGGATCAAGTGGCGTGTCTGACCCCAAAACGGTATGAGGAAAGAGGGAAAGGGAGAGAAAGTAGGAAAACCACAAGTCATCAGTGTTGAACCTGAATGGGGTGGAGAAATGAGTAATTGACAAGACATCAAGAAGATGCAAATGAAAATAGGGGAATGATAGACAATGTATAGGAGAACATTCGACATGTACGAGAAGGTAGAGAAATATTGAGGAGATTGAGGAGATTGAGAGAGACTGGGCTGGTGGGCAGAAGTACCATGATCCCAAAGCAGGGAGGTGGTGTGAGCCATAGAGGAAAGCCAGGGAGAGACAAAACGTGGGCTCCCGCTCTTCTAAGACTCTGGGCCCTGCCCCTGGTGGAGATCCTAGCAGCAAGGAGCTGTTTGGAAAGTGGGATGTTGACACTGTATGCTAGCTACACTACCCAAGTGCTACCTAAGAACTAAGAACTGGAAGGATTACAGAGAACTAGAGTGTGTGACTGTTGTGGTATTTAACTAGTTTAGTGGTAAATATGGCCCTGATTCGGTGCAACAGAATAATCATCACCTCTATGTGTACTGCTTAATTAGCGCCAAATTAAGAGGCCATGGAATCATTTCCCAACCATTGGCCATAACAGTAATTCCGTTCAAGGGAATTAGTGTAAAAAACCAACATTGATCACTAAAGCGCCAATTTGTCAGTAGAAATATCATTACCAACTAATACGTGATTGAATTATCGATTGGTAAATCCACCTCCAGAAATTAACAATGAGCAGGAATAGCATCATTCCAGAAATGGGAAGCTCATTGGTGGAAATATTTGAAAACTCTATCCATTTGAATACACCCATTTACGGTTTCCACACAACCCTACAGGTAGTACCAATCAAGCCAGGAGAAAAAGGCAAACGAAAGGTGACGGAGAAAACCAAAATTCAGCAAGCTAGAACTCCACTTCTGTACTAAAGAGTTTGTCAGCCATGCTGATGTGGTCTTTGGTCTGCAGCAACTCAGAAATCTGTCGGCAGGAAGAATGCCATCTGGATAGGCGTACACGATAAGGTGGCACTGCACCCCAGGAATATATAGACTGCTCCAAGCGATGGAATAACCTGATGGCCAGATTGCAGACCTTAATCTTCATCTACTGGAGGATGTCAGCTGCCATAGGAGATCGCACAGTTGAGCCTCTCACCCTAAAATCACGTGATGAAAAGGTCAGCAGCGTCTTCCACAAATCGGCATTGTGAGAGTTAGAGGAGCAGAGATTAGAGCAGGCAATCTGAGATTGGTGAGTAGGAATGTCACCTCTGTGATGCCAATGCCTATCCTGACTCCATGGCCTAGGCTTGCGCCAGGCTGTGGAATCCGATGGCTATAATGACAAGTTAAGTCCACTCGCAAAAGACAGTGGGACTAATGCTGAGGCAACAAAATGCATACGCCACCCACTGAGGGAGACCATGTCAACATGACTGTGAAGGTAGAAATGTACCAATGCATATATGGAAATGGGACCTCGTGCAATTGGGAGATACCTTCCTATGCAATCGGGAAATACCTTCTTACTCGAGCTCTTCACTTCAATACGTCCAACTCCCGCAGGGTCAGTCTCTTCTCCAAGCAACGAGTTGGTGGTAGATCTCTTTCTTTGGCTGGGATCTCCATCTGGATCTTCCTCTTTGCTTCTGCCTTCACTCTTCCTCTCACTTGATGATTACTGTCAGTTTCTGCACTGGGCTCCTGGTTACCCTTGGTATTCGGGCCCAGATCCTTAATCACCCATCTGCTTACCCGCACTGCCTCCTGGTAAAAATTGCACTTGGCTCTGTATCTGCAACCCTACAGTCCCCTTACCTGCACTTATCTGACACTGGTTGTCTGCGCTTAAGTATTGCACTTGCCATCTGCCGACCGCATTACCTGTTGTTATTTTTTTAACTCTTGTTCAGCACTTTACACCCCTCCCCTGCCTCTTGCACTTTCCCCCTCCCTCTCCCCTGCACTTGCGCGTTCTCAGTTTCCCTGGGCCTAGTAAGATCATTGTGATTTATTGATTGTTTTCCTCTCTTGTACCCCTCCTTGCCTCGTCACTCCCTGAAACACTTGTTTATAAGCGCAATATAAATAAACTTTCATATCATTTCATATCATGCATCACTCAGGTATGCCATACTCATATGGTCAAATGAAACCTCCTGTGCCCACATGCACCCCATTATCTCCCAAAAACTATTGAACCCATATTAAAAACATAATTCTCCATTCCTGGTGTCACCCATGCTTCTGGCAATGAGCGTCGACATAACAGGCAGGCCAAGTCATGAAGTGTTCTTACCCCAGTCCAACCTTACCAGTACTGTGTGTGGTTCATGAAAAAATAACATGTCAGCAATGGTACAGTACCATCGTCCTCCACTGAGGAAATCCCAGAGGGCATATGCCATTAAAAAAACCCATAAGACACGAAACTACATTGTCAAACCCAGCAAAGCGTGTGTGCATCATAAGGCAACCATACCTGTGAATGGCTAGATAGCCTCATGCATGTGAACCCAACCTTATTTCATCAGCCTTTACCCAGCATCCTCTTAAATGTATGACTGCCTTTCTCTTCCATATTCCAGTCACCATGATGAGTGACTACATTTCAATCATCCTCACAGAGGTTCACAGACCGCCCATCTAGAGGAAGCTGGGCCCAGAATGTCAGGGTCAACACAACCTGTCAATGAGACCAGTGAGGTGCGGCCATCAACCAATGCCCCCTTGGCCACGACCCCCGCACTCATGGCACCTACCAGAAGACCACTGGCTAGAAAACCTCTGCCACCAACAAGCCAAAATACTTCCTACTCAGCAGTTATGACTACAGACACCACCACTGCTGACACTGCCACTACTGCAGCAGCACCACTTGCCACCAGGCACTACCCGCCTTCAGGTCCTTGAGGAGACCAGTGACCTGTCAGATACTCCACCAGTCATTCACTGGGAACCAGTTTTCATGCCCTGCATGTCCCCTCCTTGCCTGCTTCACAGCTTCAGTGTCAGCAGCATCAGGACACTGACACAGGAACTGATGAAACCTATATAGGATCTGTGGATGTTGATGGACAGAGGGACAGTTAACTGTGGGACACCCACAGCCTTGTCCGTACCCTTGACAGTGTACCCCAGTACACCCCTGAGGTGATCTAAAGTGGGCTGAACATTATTGAGCAGACTTAGGACGCATTGAAAACATTGTGGATCAGCAGCTGCAAACACATGAGGCTTTTAGAGATCTTGTGGGTTCATGTCGATTGATGGCAATGGGGATGGGCAGGAACTGGTGCCACCACACAGTAGTGACGGCATCTATTAGAGTGATGGGCCAGAGCGCAAGGGAGCTTGCAGGGGCTATATTATTAGGTGGTGAGGCAAGGCAGAGGACACTCCTCCTCCACCAAACTGGTACTGGCTTTGTGTTTAGAGTGTGCTGGTAGTATTGTCTGTCTTCGGTTCAGGTAGAACAGGCATCTTGGTGTGTTGTTGATCACAGTTTGAGGAGCAATAATTCTTAGTGTAATATAAAGAGAGTCAAAGTTCAGTGATCAAAGTATCAAGATTTCCAAAATAAACTTCTAAATGAAAGTTTGCGAATAATAAATAATTGTCCTGGAGTTTGAGAGGGAGGGAAGGTGAGGGTCAGCTAGAGACAAATGGGAGGTTCCAGGGCTCCCATGGTAATGTTGCACCTGCTGTGCTTGTTGTAGAACGAATTTGGCCTTCTGGCATAGATCAGTAATCTACATAGAATCTTAGTGAAACACATCTCTATATGGTCTTTTGCATCAGGTTTAGTGTACTTAATTAATAACAGTCCGATATTTGGACTTTATTTTTTGGTCGATATTAAGGTGTTCTTTCTTTTGCTCTGAGGTATTATGGTGTTGAAATTTCTAAATGACCTGCAAGCTGAAGACTCATACTCACAATAAAGGTCTCCATTCAAAGGGTCAAGATCATTCCTGTGCATGTTCTTATATGGCTGTTATGGTCTGATCCCAGATTTCGACAAAGTTTACAGGTCATCAACACAGAAAGGTTAAGAGAGAACTGTCAGCCCTCCAGGCTACAGGTGCAAAACATCAGCCGAGGCCTTGCAGGCTGCAGAGGCATGTGAGACGTTTAGTTACCCATCTGTCATCTTCGTTTGGGAGGTCCCCGAGTCAGCCGATGGAGATAAAGTATAAGCAAGCATTGACTGAGCTTAATCATGTGCTGAATACCTTAATTAATTGCAGACACTGAGAGGTGCCATGCAAAAAGATGTCAACTTTAATGATCCTGGCACCACGATCAATGTTCACATATATCTGGCATGGAGTATACCATGCTGCAGAGTATACACATTGGTGTGTTATTTTAATTATTTATAATGCGCCTAATCCCAGAGGACTCTAAGCGCGGATCCGTGGATCAAACCTGTATTGCTATGTGTCATTCTGCTTCCAAGGCGAGATAGTTGTCCCTGAGCTATCCTCCCATGCCAAATATGGTATGTTATGTTATGAAGCTATGCTATGCTATACCATATGATGCTGATGTGTTGAAATTCCATGTTATTTTATTCTATCGAGTGATGTTAAGTTACGCTCTCCATTATCATGATAGGTGGTCCTATGCTTTGCTAAGCCATAGAATGTTATGCTATGTTAAACCATGTCATCCCATGCCATGCCATTTTATGCTGTATTATACTAGGCTATCTGGTTTTGAATAGATCTTAACAGCTGCCAAGTGATGGCTTCTGACACTACTAGAAAATCATTTAAATGTCGAAGCCTGATCAAAAATTTCTTTGAGACTTTCCTCAAAGAAAAGCAATTCTCCAAGGATTGAAACATAAGGTGGAAATTGTGTTACTGCTTCCCGCTTGAAGAAAGAAACTTCTACTGAGAACTTTCCACTGAGACTACTGAAAGACCTGCATGACCAGTAACCCATTGCACTGCCTCTGCCACCCAGAGGGCCATGCCATAATTTCTCTAACACTCTCCAAACTTGACATCCACACATACAGGCACACCACAGATATTACCTGGCACCAATTACATTAGCTCCCACAACTCCCCACATCAAAAGTAGTTCAACACAACTACAATTACCAGGTCCGCCACACCGCGCCAGGCACATGTGCAGAATCCAATATGTTTTCCCCCCGCACACGCGCAACAGGGCACCACCCGCTAATCGCCATGTGCACATGCACACCGACGCCTGTATCAGACATAAAGCCATGTCACAGAACCTACGGACAAACACGGAAACAGACCGCACAACACGGAAACAGACCGCACAACACGGAAACAGACCGCACAACACAGAGATCCAGGTAAGAGTTAGCAGTGGTTACTGGAACCGCAGCTCCTCCCTATTTCGGCCAGCCTTAGGACCCGAGCCCATGAATCTTAATATAGGGGGACACCTCCAGTCCACTGCAGGACCATGGTCCTATTAATCCCACTCAACCGAGCCCCATCCATGACTCTACCACCCACAATAGGTGGTTATCAAAAAAAAAACTCCTCTCACCCCCCTTCACACAACAGGGGCCTTCCCACTCGCGTTGGGGTCCCTTGTTCAATTACAAGCACACCGTCGAGCAGTTTATCAAATGCCGCCCCTTCGCACTACAATAGCCGTTGCACTGGCAATCGCTCCTTCAATCGGGCCCCGCACTCACATTGGAGGTGGGCTTCTAACCACCAGCACCCGCTCTTGCACCCGATCGAACCTCCATCACCACAAAGCCCTAACAAGGCCACAAGCACTTCAAGACACGATTGCCAACCGCTCCCACCCATACATGCCCAGCCACGCGTGCACTATCACACAACGCACCAATTAAGCAAACAAGCATGGACCCAACCGCCAGCAGGCACAACGCTCAATCCACCAACTCCGGGCACCGCGCACCCCAGCTGTATCCCAATGCACACCACACCATGCCACCCAGGCATGGGCCAACACCTTAACCAAAACTAGCCAGCATCACGCTGCACTTCCAAGGGTTGAAACATCAATTCCAGGCAAAGCAAATTCTGGGCCATACCCAACCAGCACACCTTGACCCACTTCAATCAGGGCCCAACAGGAGCCACTGCATATACAGGACAACCGACTGATTTCTCAACCCAAGGACCCCACAGGGGGCACCGTACCAGAACCAATAGGTAAGAGGCATACGGTACTCACACATGACTAAGCATGAACCCATCCATTCATTGCTAACCTTTTCTCTCCTTCCTTCCATCTCTCCCACCACCTGTACAATTGCTTATGATGCTTAAACTTACTATATTGTGTACTTAGCATATGATGCAAATATGAGCAAACCATTCTCACCTCACACCATGCACACCATGCACTCTGCACTTATCCTAACTATCTATGTCACACCAATGTCACTTTACGTGATTTTGAATATGAATCAGCCTTGATAAAGACCTACGGGTCGAAACACGTGTTGGCTGACCACATGGGATGTAAAAGCCCCGGAAGTACTGTAATGTGTACCATAAACCCAAGACAAATAAACATTTTTCACGAAGTAAATAGAAAACGATAAAAACGCATCATATAGCGTGGACAAGTCATTTCTTCAAAATCCAAAAGCAAGATATCCAGGAGAAAACCCCTCCCATTTCTACCCAACAAACGAGGTTCTGGCTAGACCTCAAACAGTAACCGGTAATCTTGCGACCCATAACCCCTACCCAGATGAACCACGAATAACAGAGCTCAGCAAGGTCATTTCCAACTCTAGAGCCAAACGTGTCACCTTTCTACTCTCCAAACTAAACTATGCAACCAGCCTCTCTCTTGGACTCCCAGATTACCTAATGATGCAACATCAAAGAGTTCAAAATGCAGCGGCAAGACTACTTTTCAGAATAAATCTATTTGAGCATATCACACCAGTATCACGTACTCTCCACTGGCTGCCTATCAAAAAGAAAAGTGTATTTCAAACCCTTGTGCATCACCCATCATTTATATCACAGAGGGGGCCCTTCCACCTACATAAGTAAGTTTCAACGCAACACTCCTTGCAGAACACTTAGGTCCAGCAATGCTGCACTAGTACCAGTCACCCACATCAACAGGAAATGTCAAGAAGGATCCTCTTTTTCGGTTCTGGCCAGGAAACTGTGGAACACCCTAAACACACTTCTCCATTCACAAGTGAATCACCTGAACCTCAGTAAACATTTCAAGAAAACACTCTGAAAGAAAAGGAAAATAATGCCAACCATCTAAAAAGTGTACCCGAAACTTGGGCTAATTCTTGACAAGCATTTTTCAAAGCTCTTGACACTACCATTTGTGCGAACCAAGCTGACTCATGGAACCTCCCTGCGTGGCACTGGTCTGCACCTTTAATCTCAGTGAAATCTACCAGCAAAAGCCAGGAAGTGACAACTCCCTCACCCCCACTCTCAACCCCCTCATCCCTCAACTAACTCCTCGCTACTGACATCTTGCATTATTACACCTCCCACACTCCTAAAGACAAGCTCCTATGTCTAGTGTACATAACAGATTCAGACCCTAACCATCTTATATCAACAAGCATGCTGTTCATTTTAGCACTCCACAATCCGGTGGCTGCCCATGTGACTTACCTGCATGGCGGGTACCAACCACAAACAACAGAGATTTTCATTTCGACACAGGTAACAGGTACTTCCAACCAGCATCCATCAACACCAAAGGTCTCTACATCTTCTTTCCCACTATCCTACTAACACATCATGCCCTCCTTTCTTATAGAGCCATGCACAGCGAAACCAACATTATTGGCAGATGGGCGCAATATAAGACCACTTTACATTATAATACATTATATGAATATATAATTTTCTGTAGAAATGTGCTTAACTCTGAAAATGTGTCTCTTTAATGCGTTAAATTGACCTTTTCCTTGAGTTAGTAGAAAGGTCACATCGGTTTAGATGTCTACTGCTTAAGACAATGGAACGGCATTGCAGTAAACCAAAATGGTGCTGAATCTGTTACTGACACTTCTTTGGCAGTAACAGATGTATTCCCACTTTTATTGCTCTTCCAAATTATAATAATGGAGGTATGGCTTAGCTCCAAAACAATGAAATAATTTGCAATGGGCCAAATACTGCATGCAGCAATTCTGTAAAATCCTATGGTCTCCAATAATGGGTATTGACATAACCTTACTGAAAATCATAATCTGGTGGAATGTGCCAGATTTTGAGTCACGATAACGATAACCGAGTTTGGCAACATTTCTTCCAGAAATACCACCAAACCCGTACTGAGGCCAAATGTGCCTAAAGTTTTTTGTTTTCTCTGCCCTTCATGAAATCATGATTTAGATTGGAGCTGTACATTTCCTTATATGTTGGAATGGATTCGGCAGATCCAGGTTCTGGCAGAAGCTGGCGATTTCCTTGTCTGGGGAGAGATCACAGACTTCCAGAAGATGATTTTGGGTACAGAAACAGGCAAGAAGGTCTGGTTAGGGGAATGTCTCTATTCTCAAAACGGTCCGGAATTCAAACAGGTGTCACCAAACACTCTTCCCACATCACAAAGTGGAAATTCAATATCACAAAATTTTATTAAGATTCAATATATTTCATCATAAAAAATGATCATAGTACATAAAACATATAGATTATGTTAAAAACACACAATTAGATTACACTGTAAGTGAGTACTGTTGTGATAACTTCCTTCGGATCATACACTGTGTGTACATATCACACTCAGATTCCTATGCCACACCACTCATGGCCTATTTCTTATAGGTGCAATACCAACAACCCTGAGGGGAATTCAGCATGGCTGAAATCCTCTGATATCTTGAGAAGGATCATCAGCAAAATGTATTCATATTTTGGTAATAGTTTTAGAAGAACTGAGAATTGGTTGTCAAATGCACATCGTCTTTGAGTTGAAAGTGTGATGACACTATCTCCTGTCCTCGGAGCTGTTGGAACACGTATTTAGGCCTGACGGTCAAATACAGAGGATCAAAATAACCATTAAGTTTTAAGCATGTCAAAAAAAAAAATGAAAATAGTAACTAACTGGCTTTGAGTTTGTGATGGGGAGAGGTGAGGCGCAGCTATAGCTAAAAGGGAGGGTTTAGGTGCAATAAGCCTTTGGACAAAAATTGGCCAAGTGCAATAAACATATTTTTGCAATGGGCAATGTTTACCCTGTTGGTAATTGCTCTTGCACCAATGGAAGGTTACTGAAATATGGTCCCATCACGGTTTTTTATATCATAAACAGGGTGGTAATAATACATGGACATCCTAAGGTCGTATGAACAGAAGACTCAAACTAAAAACCGAACTCCCCATGACAGAGTCAAGATAATTCTTCAGTGTGTTTCCATCCAGATTTTAAGATTAGAGATTTCGGCAACATTTTCAGCTCAACATAGAAAGGTTAAAGTTGAACTGTCAACCCTCCAGACAACAGTTGCACACATCAGCTGAGGCCTGGCAGGCTGCAGAGGCATGTGAGACATTTAGTACCCATCTGTCATCCCATTTTCAGAGGTTCCCAAGTCAGCCGGTGGAGAGAAAGAATAAGCAAGTTTAATGAGGTGAATTTATGGCAGACATTGAGAGGAGCGATACAGAAAGATGAGACTTTATGGCTGTGGCACAGCGTTCAATTCTCACTGAAATCTGACATGGTGGTGCTGCAGAATATACACATTTCTGTGTTATATGGTATGTTATGATATAAAGTTCTGCTATGCCACATGATGCCACTCCTCCCCTTCAGCTCTCACTTCCGCCACCTCACCCTCCCAGATGTTGCTCCTCAGCACCTCCTCACTGGTGTAATCCACATTTCTTAGTTCTTTTTTTGTCTTGGCCACCTCACTACAGCTTCCTTCCCCGTCCCACATTAATCCCTCTCCATCCTCACCTCCAACTCTCGCCAAAAAAAAACTAACCCACAAAAGAATTAGTGTGTTTAGTGATTAAGTGGGCCCTGGAGACTTACGATTAGCTGGTAGAAAGGAGCATGTGCCTCTGCTCTAAGAATCAGGAATACTAACGAAAGAGTCATGAGTTGGTTTTTGAGCTTGAAACCATATGTGATTTCGGTAAAACACAGAGAAGGAAAATCACAAAGTAACATTTGTATCAAACCTTTTACTATCACATGTGGCTACTTGTGGTGGGTTAAGTGCAGAGGAAGCGGCTGGCACATGCATCAGACTTTTTCCTTCACCAGAAATAGCAAAGCCCTTATCAGTGAGGAGGGCGATGTTTTGGGAGACTCTGTGTACAACTAAAATAACATTTGTATCCTTTTTCGCTTTCACAGTTTTATTTTTCGACTGTGGATCGCATGAATGGCCAAACATTTGGCCTCAAGCTACTCAATACAAGACCCTGAGGATTTTCATTTTTCTTGGTTTTCCTGCATTTGATTTCCAAGTATTTTTTGGATAGGTGCAAGGCTGTTCTTTTGTTTGCATGAGTGCCTTAGATCTCTGTATGTTCTTATGATGATGGTTCATCAAACTGTGCATTATTCGACTGAGGATGCAGCGACTGCATATGAGGGTACAAGTCTCCTTCTAGCCCGCCTCCTCAAAATCCATGGTGATACTTATAGTGGTTTCCACCTGCTGGCAGGCTTCAGCAACAGTGTATGTGTTCTATAGAGGTCCCGTGGGTTATTTACACAAGTGGCTTGCAAGGATACTGGTGCATGCATAAGGGTTTTGGATGTCCTCCTCTTCACTGAGTGATGGTAGTAGTTAAGAGTCCATAAAATGAGACCAAAACACTGTTTTCCCCCTTTTTTTGCAAGCTGCAGTGGTCTTCAAATTATAAAATGGAGAACACTAGTGAGTTAGGTCTAGCTTCTCTGCAGAGATACCGCTTACCCAAGTTGCAGAGGGTATTTTACTGTTAGTGTCAGGCTACCACTCGTTCCCACTGAAATCAGCAGATGTTTTTGTTGGTGATTGCTCTGACCGGTTCAGGGTCATGACCCCGTCAGGTGGGGAGGGTGGACAGGCACCTCGCCTCACATGGGGTAGGTAGCAGAGCCGATGCAACCCCAGAGGAAGAGCGAAGGGGTTAGGGGCTCATTCCCAACCCCGAGTGTACATTGTATATGTGTGGCGGTTCCTCTGTACCTTCGACAAGGCCCGCGGGTCTCTCCTTGTCTTTTTTAGAATCAGAAGTCCGAAAAGGAACAAGGGCGCAACATGAAAACCTATACTGGAACCAGGCGAGTGGAATCAACAAAAAGACATGGAATAGACTGTGATTCATCCTGTCCAACAGAGATAATACACTGAAAACAACATCTATCAGACCCTTGGGGGATGGTGTGGGAACAGAAAATGAACTGAGAGTGAGAAGGCACTGCAGGGCAGAAGGAGTGACATAGAAATCCTCCCCAAACCCAATTGGAAATTAAACTCACAAGCGCATGGAGAAAGCCTCAATGAAAACCAGCAGTCTGAGCACATGACTGCCACCCTGCATATGGAGATTTTAAACGTAGTGGAACTAAAAGCCCCAAGTATGTGGCAGGAGATAAGGTGTGGCTTTCTGCCCAGAACATACATATGGTGGGGGCGTGGAAATGTAAGCCTCAATTTATAGGACCGTATGTAGTCGTTAAATGTGTATCTGACAGAGCGGTTGTTCTGATCTGTCCCAGCACTGTGGCAGCCTGGGGACAGGATGTGAGAGTCCGCGGTGGTAGGGCCCAGTGGCGCAGCTCCGGCAGGAGCTAGTAACACACACACACGTTGCTGGTTGCTCTGCCCCGGAACTGCCTCCTCGCCGCGGGGGCAGGGCTTTTATTAAGAAGCCCTGCGTCACCGCGTAGCGGGACGCAGGGCGGATACAACATTCCTCCTTTATTTTAACTTGAATCAATTAACAAAAACATGTCACATATATATACAAATACTTCAACTACAAACAGGGCACTTCCCATCATTAGAGTCCTCGTGGGGCTGATTACCACACATAGTCTTGGAGCCGAGCTGGCAGCTTGGTGGCACTTTTCAAACCATATCCCCCACCCCTGGTACTGGGCCCCACTGTCTCACTGGGTGTCTCACCTTCAGTGTCCTGCTCACCCATTTCTGGTTCATTCCACAGCTCCCATGTTCTGTCATCTGCTTCTCCACCATGCGGGTGTTCAGGTTCTCCATCACTCGGCAGGTGGTCGTCGTCTTCTTGGGGGCAGTCGCCGTCGGTCCATAGGTTGCTTGGCATGGCCTTGAACCACGACGCATTTCGTGTCACTTGTCTGTGTCCCCTTTGTACTGCTATCATGGTTCCTTGTCTCTTACTGATGGTCCATGGGATGGCCTCATAGCGAGAGTCCAACTTGGATTTCGTCGGGTTTTGCAGCATGATCACCTGGTCTCCCACTCGGTGGTTGGATTGTTTCATCCTCCTTTTGGCACTCATGTGCGCATTGGCTCCAGTTCTCCTTTCTTCTGTTCGCTCATTGTCAATCCTGTCCGGCCTTCTGCTGGGGTGGTGCGGTATGGAAGACCTTATGACTGTGCCAAACATTAGGTCTGCCGGCGGGACGCAAGTCGTGCTGTGAGGTGTGACCCTAAAGTTCCGCAAAAAACGATATAGGTCAATTTGCCACGGACTAGCATGGCTCTTGATAGCCTCATGACCTTGTTGAGTGTCCTCATAAATCGTTCCACGTCCCCATTCGCCTGTGGCCACCTTGGCATAATGTGGTGATACTGTATGTTTAGTTCTTGGAGGTATTGCTTAAACTTCTCCCCTTGGAATGGTGGGCCATTGTCACTCTTGATTCTTGTGGGCAGTCCGTGCGTCGCAAAAATGTTTTCCATCGCAGGGATAACCGCCTCCGCTGCCGTGGAGTTTACAATCTCGACTTCTGGGTATCGGGAGTGGTCATCAATGGCCACTAGGAGGTAGAGGCCTTCTTGCAGTGTGCAAAAATAGATGTTTATTGCATCCCATCTGCCAAGTCCTCGCGCCGCCGATTGAATCAGCACTGGATCAGGTGGGGCTCCGGTTATTTGGCATTGTAGACAGGTGTTGATCAGTCTCTCGACTTTCTCGTCTATCTGCGGGAACCACACTTGATGCCAGATGCGAGCTTTTGTGCATGCCATTCCTTGGTGGCCCTCATGTGCCAATGCCACTATTCTGTCCTGGAGGCTTGGTGGAATGATGATCCGATTTCCCCTGAGTAGTAGCCCTTGTTCCCTGATGGATAGGTCCTGCCGTATGGTGAACATCCCTGTGAGGAAAGCCTTTGCTTCCGTCGTCCTGTTGTGGGTGTTCTTCATGAATGACTTCCATTCCCCTGAAATAATGCTGTCCTTTATCAGGTTGCAGCACGGGTCTTTGTGTGTTTCTTCTACGATGTCGTTGATGCTGATGGCCTTTGGTCACATGGTGCGCACCACCTGGCATATATGTTCCTCTGTCTCCTCTGCTACCTGAATTTCCTGTTGAGTCGCCGCTCGAGGGTGCCTTGAGAGAAAGTCTGCCGGATTTCCGCTTCCTGGCTGGTAGGCCAGTTCAAAGTTGTATTGTTGGAGGTGTAATAGCCATTTGGCGATTCTGGCCGGCAGGTGGGAGGATGTGCCCATGAAAATGGGCAGTAGCGGTTTGTGGTCTGTATATGTTGTGAAACTCCTGCCGTATAGGTACTGATGGAAATGACGACACCCCCATAGAACGGCTATTGCCTCCTTCTCAATGTGGGAATACCGTTGCTCGGTCAGTGTGAGAGCTCTGAACACATATGCAATGGGCCTTTGCTCTCCCTCTATTGTCACCTGTGTGAGGATGGCCCCTAGGCTGACGGGGCTGGCGTCCACATATAGTTCAGTTGGGAGCGTGGTGTCATAGTACGCCACTTTGGTGTCTGTTGATAGTGACTCTTTGATGTTTTCAAAAGCCTCCTGGCAGACCTGTCCCCATTCCCACTTTGTGTTGACCTTGGTAAGTTCTCGGAGGGGTTCCGACAGTGTGGCCAAATTTCGGATGAATCTCCCACAGTACGTGGCCATCCCCAAGAAACTGCGCATTTCGGTCGGCGTGGTGGGTGGACTGGCAGCCTGGATATCTGCGACCTTCTGGCAGTCCGGTGAAATGCCAGTGCTCCTGAATGTGTAGCCAAAGCAAGATATCTCGGTTTTGAGGAATTCACATTTCTCTCTGTGAATTATCAGTCCTGCCCCCTCTAGTCTGCCAGGGAGCATGTGCAGCCTCTTCATGTGTTCTTCTCTGTCGTTGGCATGGATCAGGATGTCATCACTCACATTTAGGACACCTGGTATGCCCCGGGTGACCTCTTGAATCGTCTGTTGAAACACCTCGGCAGCTGAGGAGATCCCAAAACTCAGGCGCTTGTATCTTTGCAGACCAATGTGTGTTGAAAAAGTGGTTATGTATCGGAATCCCTGTGTAACTTCAACTGATGATAGCCTGCTTTTAAGTCCACTTTGGAAAATATCTTTGACCCCGTTAGGTCGGCCACGATTTCGTCCAGTGTCGGCGTAATGTGGCATTCCCGCTTGATGGCGACGTTTGGTAGACGCATGTCTATACAGTTTCAAACTTTTCCAGGCTGTTTTGGTTTTTTTGTGACCACCATCGGGGAAACCCATGGCGTGGGTCCTGTTACTTCTTCTATTGTGCCAGCCTTCTTCAGCGTTCTGAGCTCTTTTTCCACCTGTTCTCGCATGTGGAATGGGGTCCTCCTGTGTCTTACGGATTTTGGCTGGACCGACTCGTCGATGTGGAGCCTGATCGACTTTCCTTTTAAACATCCAATCCCTTTTAGTAGGTTGGGATATTTTCCCAGGAGCTTCTCGACTTCTTGTGAGTCCTTCACTTCGCAGATAAAACTCACCAGACCCAAATCCTCCGCCGCATCGCCGCTCAGGAGACATTCGATGCCCGTGTTGACCACGTAAATCTTGGACGGTAACATGGTTTTGCCATGGCTGAGGGTGGTGCAGAATCTGCCGGCCACGGGTAAGGTTTCTTGCATCCATATGCAAACAACAGAGTGTCTGTTTCCTTCAGTTTCGGTTGTGGCTGCAGCATCTGAAATGTGCTCATGGGCAGGGCATTCACGGATGCCCCCGTGTCTATGGTCATCCAAATTTGCTGGTTTTGGATTTTAACCTGGCATTTTCGTCTCCTGAGTCCTTTCCTTGGCGTGGCATGTCCATGGTTAAGGGCTGACACCAGGTAGACCTTTCTCCTTTTTTTCCACTGGTCCTTGACAGATTCCTGTTGGGCCCTGGTCATCTCATCCCCTTCTTCCTCGGTTGAGGAGTTTGTTGTCTCCACTCGTCGGACACTAGCCTATTTCTTTTTCTTGCCCCCACCCTTCTCTTGGGCAGTTTGCAGTGTTTGTTGTTGGGCACCCGACGACCGGCACACTTTGGCATAGTGGTCCTTCCTGCCACATGCGCCGCATGTGGTCCCTTGTGCCAGGCAGTTCCGCCGTCCATGTCTCGGTCCACCACACCATCCGCATTCCATGGGCCCCGGGATTTGTGGCTATACTATACTTGATCCTCACCACAGCTTCCTCCCTGTTAGGCAGAATAATATGAAGTAACCTTTGGGAACACCACACACAATTAAGACTACAAGTGACAGTACAAATTCACCTTTGGTACAAGCCTGTACTACACAGTAAAGTGGTAGCCATGGCTGAGCAGCCAGACTTATCTCAAGAGTAAAGTGAGCAGTACAAAAGGTTACACAAAGGACAGTAATTACTATGGTTCAAAAAAACACCGACTCACGGTTTCTGAGTAAAAGAATATACATTTCTTTACACATCAGATGCAATACAATTCACTGAAGTAAAGCAGTAGAAAAATCACACTCTCAATATACTACACACCACCCAATAGATTCTGGACAAGTTAAGCTCAAAATGAAGTGTGAGCAAAATGGCACTCCAGAAATTTAAAAGGGAGGGAAATACAAGGTTAGACAAAAATGTATGCAGCACCAACAAGTAGGTAAGCAGGGCAATCTAGAAAAGGCTACTACGATGAGGAAATCAACTCAAGAGGCCTGAGCCAAAGTCAATGGACCAGAGTCTTTGCAGAGGATGACACACTTCAGAGTAGTTCATGGTTAAGTCTTTGCCAAGAGTTCGGAACGAAGTTGGTCGTAAGAAAAGTTACTTTAAAGAATAGAGGACAAGCCCACAGATTGGCGAAAGATTTCAAACACTTTTATCGTGGTCAGACAGAACGAACAACTGGGTTTGAACAGCACCTTAAATGAAGAAGAATGCTGTGTTTGAGGCAGACGTTCCTGGCAGATCCTGCGGGCTCACAGTTCCTGAAGCGACTGTCCGACTGACACGAAGTAGGAAGACTGGAGGGTCCTGCACTGCCCAGGGAAGAAAGCAGCAGCGGAGCAAAGCAACAAATAAAAGGTGCACTACTTAAAACCCGAGCAGGGTCCGGTCCTTCTGGCTATCCGGTTCACTGTAGCTGTGCAGAGCAAATTCGACCAGAAGAAAGAGGCCTGGCTTTCAGTTTGGCGAACTGGTTGGTTCCACCAGCTCAAGGGGAGAAGAATCCTTGCAAATCTTCCCTGTCTGCGAAGTTTGGAGATTCGGACCAGCAGCAGGGCTTCACCGGGAGGTTCAGTCGTGGTAGAGGTCCTCTTCTGTCAGCTTCTCTTCGATCTCTCGATCCAATGGCGACTCTGCCTTCTCAGTCTCAGAGACCTGCTTTGTATGCAGTTTTCCCCCATTCACATAGCCTGGCTGTCAATCACACAACAGAGTGGCTGTTCCGGTGGGACAGTCACCACAGCCAACCATACATAGTGTGACTTGGGTCTCCAAGGAGACCCTGTGCAGGGAGTCTCAAACCACTCCCTCACATCCTGTCCCCCTCAGACATTCAGGCACCTAAGGAGGGCTTCTGTGCAGAAGCCCGCCAAAAGGACGGCGAACAAATTAACCAAACCTGGTTTGGAGCGCAGACTAAAACACAAGAAATAGCTTTACAAAAAGAAATGGCGAATAAACCCAGCCGAAACCAAATAAAAGTAAATGGGGTCCAGCGGATTTGCGTTTGAGGCTACTAACTTAGCCCAAAACAGTACCAAGGCTATTTATATAGAACGCGGTAGGAAAAATAGGGTAGATACCACTGCCACCAGCAAAATCGTATAGAAAGGGGAACAAAATAATATTCCATGAGAAACAGACAAAAAGGATAACTATTAACACTTTCCAGAACCCTATGTAAGATAGTTTATAATGGGTCTGTGAATTTAAAAAGACTAATGAAGTCAATGACAACTTTCCATGTTCTGGGAGACAGTAGTCAGTCCCAGAAAATGGAGTTTAAAGTGGGAAGTCTGAAAAAGACAACCCTATGTCACTGCACTAAAGATGCTATGTAACACACAGTAAAAAGATGATGCCTATGGAGTAGGTGAAGCTCCACCGTCTATGAACACAAAAATGTTAAACACACAGCAAAAACATATGTAAGAGTGGGAAAAAAGGATCACACTCTTACCAAGTGAAAAAAATAACTCCTAGAAATCCAGCAAAGCTGCTGAAGGACTCAGTAGGTAAGGGAAATTAGCCATTCTGGAGAATTCTCCCTAACACTCGCCCCCCCAGGCTAAGGGACAGGAGGATGTAATCCACTCCTGGATGAATCTCTTCACTCTAGTTGGTTATACACATCCTAGAGAGACCATCAGCATTTTGGTGGTGACATCCTGACATGTGCTCAATGGTGAAAGCAAACCCTTGCAGGAAGATTGACCATGTTAGAAGTTTTGGGTTCTCCCCTTTCATTTGCATTAACCATCTCAAGGGTTGGTGGTCTGTCTGAATCACAAAAGTAGATCCATACAAGTATGGTCTAAACTTCTTCAGAGACCACACAAAGGCAAAACACACATGCTCTATGGTTGCCCACCTTGTTTCTGGTTCCTTCAGTTTCCTACTGTTGAATCAAATGGGGTGCTCCCTACCTTCCTCTTAAAGTTGACTGAACCTATACCTGTATTGGATGTGTCTGTCTGTACAATGAAGGGTTGGTGGTAATCAGGAGCTCTTAGGACTGCAGCTTGACAAAGGGCTTTCTTCTGGTTTTCAAAGGCTTGAGAGCACTCCTCATTTTAGGGAATTTTGGAGAGGAGATTACATTCAAAGGAGAAGCTATGGACCCAAAGTTCTCAATGAAATTCCTGTAGTACCCAGTGAGACCTAGGAAGGCTCTCACTTGGGTTTAAGTAGTAGGGATGGCCCAGTTTTGTACAGCTTATACTTTGCTAGTGTCACACTCACCTGTGTCTCTGCAGGAGCGATGGACGAGCATCCCTTGACCCCGAGTCTTCACTTCCCCTGTTTCACCCGGAGGAATACCTTGATCTTTAGTAGGGTGTGCACTCCATCCTGCATTCGCAGGGGCCCAATTCACTCATGTGATTGGTGCCAATGTTTGTAGGCTGAGTTCAGATGCCAAACGCTGTTTTATGCCATCACAGCGAGGCCGAGTTTTCAAGGCGCCAGTTTCTTCACTGGCTAGAAAGTCCTTTACACAAGTGAAAGTTGTGCAGAGAATGTTGAGTGTCCAAAATTGTCAGTATTGTCTTTGTTTGCGGATATTTTTGTGGGTGAGTAGCACTGCGTGTAGAAGCTTGCTGCTGGTAGGTTTGCGCAGCACCTTCAATTCGAGCGCACCTGTCTCTCCCTTTCCCTTGCAAGAGAAATTATGTGGTATTAGCACCTCGATTCCGGATTCACCGCTACTGGAGACTTGGTAGTAAGGTAAGTTTGCATGGAGGCTTTTGGTAAGTATGCACCGCATAGAGAGGGAGAGCGCAGTGAAATAATTGTCCACGTTATTGGGGCGAGCGCAATGAATAATGTCTCTTCTTTGTTTTACAAGGGTTTGTGCGCTTGTACAACTGACCTGGATTCCAGCGTCGCGGGAAGATTCGGTGAGTATGTGCAGCGTTACTGATGTGCGCGTGTTAACACAGTTCTTCTTTGTTCTTACAGGTGCCAGTGCAGAAGTCCCCTCTTGACTGGAGATAGCTGCGGCGTGGAGTAAGAATGGAGGTTCTTCCCGAGCAGGTAAGCTGAAGCAGAATGATCCACAGCAGGTAAGCAGACGCAGGATGATCCGGAGCAGGTAAGCAGAAGCAGGGTGATCTGCAGCAGGTGTGCAGAAGCAGGGTGATCTGGAGCGGGTAGCAGAAGCAGGATGATCCGGAGCAGGTAAGCAGATGCTGGCTGATCCAGAGCACGGCAAGTGTGTTGCTGATACAGCTCACAGTAAGCAACACAAAGCACTGGAAGAATCTTGGGTATGGCTTATATAGCCAGCCACACCCAAACACTAGAGAGCTCATGAATTATCTTGCACTTCCTGTTTGGCAACAGGAAGTGGTAACCAGGAAGTTACTACAAACACTAGGAAGGAGTGAAAGGAGGGATTTGTTATGGGTTGTTTGTGTGCCTATGCCAGGCCTGCCAAGCCTCCAACCAGATTGCCCCAACTACCTGCCTGATACCCATGACAGCTAGGCAATGGCCTTATTTCACCTCCTCCTACCTCATGTCCAAGGTAGACCACTTTGCTCTGACCAATTTGACATTTGCTTGCCTTTATGGTCAGATGGGCCTGCTCAAGATCCTGCAACACATATCCTAAGTAATCAACATGTTCTTTCCAAGTAGGGCTAAAAACTGCAATGTCATCGAAGTATGCCATGAAGAAGTCCTCCATCCTATTCAGAACTTAATTGAACATCCTTTGGAATGTAGCAGGTGTATTCTTTAATCCAAAAGGCATAACCTTAAACTGGTAGAGGCCTGCTGGGGTTGAAAATGAAGTTTTCTCCTTGGCATGGTCTGTCATGGCTGTTTGCCAATAGCCTGACGTAAGATCAAATGTACTGAGGAACTTGGCTGCACCAAGGTTATCCACAAGTTCATCTGTCCTTGGTAAAGCATGGGCATCAGTCCTAGTGACTGTATTTAGAGTTCTATAGTCCACACAGAATCTCAACTCCTTGGATCCTGCCTTTGGTACTAGAACAACTGGACTAGACCATGGACTTGTAGAGGGCTCTATAACCCTGAGATCAAGCATCTTGTTGACCTCTCCTTCATGTGGGATCTCACATGTTCTGATATTCTGTAACCTCTGCTTTTCACAGGTAAATTGTCACCAGTGGAAATATCATGCTGGCCCCAAGACGTCAAGCCTGGTGAAAGTGAAAACAGGGAGGCAAACTGATTTAACAGAACCTTGCACTCCTCCTGTTATTCAGATGTCAGATTAGAAGAGAGATTGACTCCTTCTATGTTCTCATATAAAGGTTGGCCTCGGAGTAGGTCAGGTAGAGGTTCACTTTCCTCTTCCTCTTGAGCTGAAGCTGGAAGCAAAGCTCCCACTTCTGGTCTCGAGAAATATGCCTTCAAACGGTTGGTGTGCAAGACTCAGGGAGCCTCCTTTGGTCTGCCTAAGTCCACCAAATAGTTCACCTCTCCAAGTTTGCCCACAACCTTGAAGGGTCCTATCCATTTGTCTTGCAAGGCCCTCTGCCTTGATGGCACCATAACTAGTACAAGCTGGTCTTGATTAAACTGAACTATGCTAGCTTTTTGGTCATGCCAATTTTTGACCAGAGCCTGACCTGCTTTCAGTTTATAACTAGCTTCTGCCATCATGTGTGACATTCTCCTCCGGAGACCTATCACATAGTCAGTCACTCTGACTGGCTTGGGGGAAGGAGCACTCTCCAACCCCTCCTTAATCAGGGCCAATGGACCTCCGACTGGATGGGCATAGAGAAGTTTGAAGGGACTGTAACCAACTTCCTCCTGAGGGACTTCTCTATAAGCAAAGAAAAGGCATGGTAGTAGAAGGTCTCGCTTTCTTTTAAGAGATTCCTCTAAAGCACCTATCATGCTCTTCATAGTATGATTAGACCTCTCTACCAGTCCATTTGTCTGTGGATGGTAGGCTGTAGAGAACGTGTAAGTGACACCACAGTTTTTCCACATGGCTTGCATGTAGTGGGACATAAAATTGGATCCCCTGTCAGATATCACTTCCTTAGGAAACCCTAATCTAGTAAAAAAACAAAGTAGAGCCTTAGCCACAGCCTGAGCCATAACAGTCCGCATAGGTATTGCTTCAGGATACCTAGTAGCATGGTCTACTACAGCCAGGATAAACCTATTTCCTGAAGATGTGGGAGGGTCAAGGGGACCAACAATGTTGATGTCCACCCTCTCAAAAGGAACTCTCAACACTTGGAGAGGCACCAGGGGTTAAACATTCTTGGCTCCACTCTTGCCAGAGGTTTGCCAAGTGTGACAGCTCCTACAGAATTTGTCAACTTCTGAACCCATCTTAGGTCAGTAGAAGTATAGGGAGAGCCTTTCCTTGGTCTATTTGAAACTCAAATGACCAGACAAAGGTATCTCATGGGCCAACTGTAGGAACTGGAGTCTGTTTTCTAGGGGCACTACAAGTCTTTTGCAGTCCCCAGGGATAGACTCAGTCGGTACACTGTAGAAGAGGCCCTCGTTCCAGTGCAACCTATGCTTCCCAGGTTCTTGCCCATCAAGCTGAGACGCTGCCTGTATGTGAAGACCTTCAAGAGTAGGACAATCTCTTTGTTCTCTGCTGAAGTCCGCCCTGTTGGGTCCACCTTCTGCCAGTAAAGACTGCAGCTCAGGATGATCAACAGGATCCAGATCTCCAGCTAAAAGTATGTCTTCTTCCAGATGTGACTCTTCAGAAACTGGATCAACCACACAGGGCTGTACCTCACACTCAGCCTCAGCAGGTGGAGGAGTCACAGGTGTGACTTTGGACAATCTTGGGGATGTCCTTGTTGTAGGCACAGGGTGCTATCTGCTTTCTTCCTGGAGGTCGTGGGTTTTCCCTTTGCCTCTTTCTTTCCTGAAATAGCAGTGAGCAACTCCTGCGGGGTGGGGGTGATAGTTTCCTCTATCTCTTCCCCTGGAGAGCCTCTCAAGGTCCTCTCCCTGGCAGGTATAGTGAGCTCCTGTTTCCTTTTACTGGGAGGCTTGGGGGTACTAGACACAACTCCAATAGTTTTCAGGTCATTACCCAACAGGACTCTCCCAGGCACTTCACTCTGCACACTAACAGGTATTTTGACAGTCATATCATTACAAAGGATGAGAGCTGGTAACTGGGGAAGCATTTGCACTGGGTCTCCAGCTAAATTGGTTAGGCATTTGGGTACCTTAGCAACATCTTCCACCTTGAAAAATGATTCATCAACCACAGTTATGCTGGCTCCAGTGTCTCTGATGGCAGGAGTCTCCTGGCCATTCACAAGAGCACTATCTTTATAATACTCTTTAGTATTATCTCGGATGGAATTATAAACATCTGAATTCTGTTGTTCCCACAAGACCAGGGATACTGAAGAAACACTAGCTGAGACTCTCATGGGTTCATCAGCCAGTAGGTTAAAGTTTCCACTTGCCATAGGTACTTCTTCCTCTGGGGAGAAGGCTAAGGAGACAGTGTGGACCCCTGAAGGTTTACCCTTACATCTGGGATCCCCTTTCACATGGTCAGTTGACCCACAAACATAACATTTCCCAAATGTTTTGATGAATGGGGACTTGCTCTGACCTCAATCTGGTTTGGGTCCAGAGGTACACTAGCCTGATTCGGTTTCCCTTGTGGTTTACCCTTATGTTGCTGTTTAGGGCCCTCTTTTGGAAAGAGGTATTAGAATTCTCCTTGCTATCTTTCGTTGGCTACTTTCCCTCATCCTTCTTCCGAGTTGCCCTAGAATCCTTGTGCGTGGCCCTGTTGGCAACCCACAAGTCACCAGCCTTAGCTAACTTCTTTGGATCTATCTCCTTAGAATCAGCCAAGTGCTGTCTGAGCTCAGGAGAGCAGGCATCATAAATTGGCTCCAACATAACAAGATTTATCATACCTTCATAAGTGTTTACTCTCTAACCCTTAACCCAACCATCTACGTTTTTCAAACATTCACATACCCAGGTAGCCGAAGGTGTACCATCATGCTTTCCCTATACCCAAATCTAGCAATTAAAGCTAGCTTCACATACTCATAATCCATCCTATCCACCTCCCCCAACTCCATCACAACATCAGATGCAACAGTGGGTAGCCTAGAGAAGAGCCAAGGAAGCAACTGATTCCCTTTAATGTCTTGAATCCCATGGTTATATTTAAACATTGCCAACCAATCCAAATATCAAGCTTAGCCTCATACATACCAACAATTTCTTTAGGCATACAGGGTCTCTTAGGACTGGAAGACCTAGAAGACTCTGGGAGAGAAGCATTTTCAATAGACAATTTTTTCATTTCTAAGGCATGGTTCATCTTCATTTCTCTGAGTTTCAGTTCTTGATGCTTTTGTTCAGTTTGAGCATTAATACATTTAAATTCCAATTCAAGCCTATTTTTTTCTAGAGCAATGAATTCAGGACTGATTGCAGGACCTGATGGGGTGCCAGTGGACAAAGTTTGAGGTTGCTGAGCAGGTAGAGGAGCAGTAAGGCCTACATTGCGGGACAAATCTGCCTCATCTAACTCATCCATAATAACAGACACATTATCATCCTCATCATTTTCCACATTTGCTGGAGAGGAAGGTATTTCAGACCCACTCCCCAGACTTTGTTTCTCTAACAACCTTTCAATTAATTCTCACATTTTGCCTTTCACAGAGAGATTCCTGTGGCTACATGTATTTTTCAGCTAATCCACAGTGTAACTAAGGAGGGTCTCCTGACTGTAGCTATCCATATCAGACATGATTAAAATTGATGTCTAGTGATGTTTAGCCTTCTGGTTAGTTGAGCCAAGGTAATAGCAGCACTCCAAGTGTAATTACTATACTTCATCCTCACCACTCTACACAAGTGTTAAGCAGAATCATATGCAGTACCCTTTGGGAACATCACACACAATTAAGACTACAAGTGCAAGTACAAATTCACCTTTGGTACAAGCCTGTACTAAACAGTAAAGTGGTAGCAATGGCTGAGCAGCCAGACTTATCTCAAGAGTAAAGTGAGCAGTATCAATAGTTACACAAAGGACAACAAATTACTATGGTTCAAAGAAACACTGATTCAAGGTTTCTGAGTAAATGAATGCACATTTATTTACACATCAGTTGTAAAACAATTCCCTAAGTAGAGCAGCAGAAAACTCACACTCTTAATATACTACACAACATGAATTCTGGACAGGTTAAGCTCAAAATGAAGTGTGAGCAAAATGGCACTCCAGCAATTTAAAAAGGAGCGAAAGACAAGGTTATACAAAATTTAGCAGCAGCAATAAGTAAGTAGACAGGGCAATCTAGAAAAGACTTGCTACAATGAGGATTCAAATCAATAGGCCTGGGCCAATGTTAATGTTACAGAGTCTTTGCAGTGGATCACACAGTTCAGAGTAGTTTGCAGTTATGTCTTTGCCAAGAGTTCGAAACAAATTTGGTCAGAAGAAAAGTACTTAAAAGAGTAGAGAAGGACAAGCACTTGGATTGGTGAAGGATTTCAAACACTTCCACTGCGGTCGGATGGAACGAACAACCGGGTTTGAACAGTACCTTAAATGAAGAAGAAGGCTGTAGCTGAGGCAGAACTTCCTGGCAGGTCCTGCAGGCTCACGGTTCCTGAAGCGACTGTGGGACTGACACCAAGTAGGAAGACTGGAGGGTCCTGCACTGCCCAGGGAAGAAACCAGCAGCAGAGCAAAGCAACAAATAAAAGATGTGTTCTTTAAAACCCAAACAGGGTCCTGTCCTCCTGGCTATCCAAGAAAATAACACTTTCCAAGTTAAAAAAAAAAATTATCCTAGAAATCCAGCAAAGCTGCTGATGGACTCAGTAGGTAAGGGAAATTAGCCATTCTGGAGAATTCTCCCTAAGAGCCTCTCACTGCAAACACTCCAGACTCATAGACTCTAGTCACTTCATTAGCATAAGAAATTAGTTCTGTATTCATTAGTTCCTACTTCAAAAAAATGTTTTCATCTAAAGAAAAATTGAAAACGTATTTCTAAAACGGTCTAATATTTTGGAGTCTGTCTCACATTACATCTTACTTCCAAAAGTAGACAAGTGAAAAAGGAAAAACACCTATTTTTTATTTTTTTATTTATTTCTTGGTTAGTTGAAAATCAACTTTTCAAATAGCAAGCAATTTTTTTTCAGCAAATATAAAATATAAATACATCAATTAACATCAATTAACATTGCATTGCCGCTATATACATGCAATTTCAGGGTACTATAATACACAGAACTAACAATACCATACAAATACCGAATCAAAAAAATATATATATATAAAATAAAATTCCCATACAAGGTTAAAAAGATGCGCCAACACAAGAATAAAAATGCAACATCCACAATGCAACATCCACAGTGGTCCTTAAATGATAAATGAGATACCTCCAATTTCACATCTGAGATAGATTCACAATCAATGAATGAATAATTGATTATTAAACAGAAATCACTACAGTTAGTGACATACGCATTTTTTTTCTGGCATCAATGTTTATGACATATCAGGGGTATCCCCCGGATAGTCCAGAACAGTTGCTTCTAAAAGATGCACTAGAGCTACTTTCACTCCCAGCCTCTGACTTGAAAATATGACTTTCCAGATGACATTAGAGTCTACAGGGCTAGACCAAACCATCAAGCCTCTCAAGAACCTCTGTCGCATAGTTGCTAGCAGTAGACAATCAACAATAAGATGTTGCAATGACTCAGTTTGGGAGAGATCTAGACAATATAGACAGAAATTCTGTTTATGTTTATTTTTTTTCTCCTATACAATATTTCCCGAGTATGCCAGAGATTGAGACAAAATCTCATGTATTGCCTACGTACATGGGGAGAAGGGCACTTGATCAGATAATCTGCCATAGTTCTAAATTTCTTATATCCAAAAATAGCAACATCAAAATATGTATATGTAGTGCACAATGAATATTTACAAATCCAGTCAAATTGGAAAGTTTTGATCTTTGCTCGACCTGGATTACTTAACAGCAAAACTACTGTCACTGAGGCATCTGCAAGGGCATTCAATGTAAATTTATGCCAGCTGGCTGGGAACACCCTGTCTGGTTTTAAGAGATGTACTGCTATTATACCAAGCCTATTCTGTGTGTTTAGATTTAATAAACATTTCCTCAGTAGTGCAGACATTTTCCAGAGGACTTGGGAGTACATTGACAAAGACCTTAGTTCAAACCGTATTAAGGGCAATGGTGTGCACGATGGTACATTAATGAGTGTCTCCAAAACTTTGCTTCTAGGAGGTCCCAGAGCTTGTGCTTCCTTGGAAGTGAAGCTTCCAAGCCATATAATAGGCTTGGAATGACTTTTTGTTGGTAAAATAGCATTATATGCATGCAGAAAATGTACCAAATTTGTAGGCAAGCAATTTAGCTTGTAAAGAAAGGCCTTGTAGTTTGCTCTTTATTTCCAGCTCATAGAGATCCCTTTGGATAGAATTGGTGACTGACGCCCCTAAATACTTGTAATGAAGAACAGTTTTTAGTTCATTTTGCTGTAACATCCACTTATAACGGGTGCCTCTATGGTTGGATTTATTTATACATACTATTATCTGTGTTTTTTCAGTATTTATCACCAGATTATTAGACTGAGCATAACAAGCAAGTGCATGTAACATGTTATTTAAACCAACTGGTGTTTGTGAGAGCAACACCAAATCATCTGCATAGAGTAAATGATGTATTTTTTGTATATTCAACTTTGGAGGGCCACTCATGATATCTGTAAAGATTAAGCCCAAACCGAGGATGAAAAGGTTAAACAAGAAAGCAGCCAAGTTACAGCCTTGTTTAAGGCCCTTTTAGTAGGGATTGAAGAGGTTTGTCTACCATCAAGTGTTATGCGGACTTGCATCGATATATCAGAATGAAAAAGCATAATTAATGTAAGCAAAGATGGAGGACAGTGATGAGCTCGTAATTTACAGAATAATAGATTGCGATCAATAGAATCAAACGCTGCTCTAAAACGATGAAAGCTAAATATAGCATTTGTTTCTGAGTGGCAACTTGAGCCTTGATTGCATTAAGAATCAAAATATTCGGAATAGTGCCTATGCCAGTTATAAATCCGGTTTGAAAAGGCTCTATGAGGTTATGTTTTTTTTACCAAATATTTAGTTTTCTCAGTATAATGCGACAGTAAATCTTTCTAGCACGGAAATTGGTCTAGAGCTAGCCGGGCTGTCGCGGTCACCTTTCTTATATACAGGTAATGTTATGGAATGAGTCCATGTTTTTGCTATTCATTGTAATACATTTATACTTGAGTAAATTTTAAAAAAAATAGAAGCCCAGTGATCTGGGTGTTGTTTGAGAAGATAATTTGACAGACCGTCAGGGCCGACAGCTTTTGAATTGCTAGCTTTATTGATGAAGAATTATATATCATCCATGTCAAACGACAGGGAACAATTCCTTGGACTTTCGAGTGATGTTAGAGACCTAATGTCTTTGGGCATCTAATAAAGCTCAGTGAAATAAGTTATCAATTTTTCTTTGGTTACATTACTTAGCTGAATGGCTAATTGTGATCCGGAATTAGATTGATTTATGATGGACCACGTTTTGGCGGTGTTCTTATTTGGCAACAGCTGATAACATTATTGCACCATCATGTTATTAGAGCTGAGCTTTATAATTTTTTATCCAACTTTTGTATTTGTTTCTTGTTATTTTAATAAGAGTAACTTTATTTCCAGAAGAATAAAGTGAAGCTGCTCTTAAATGTGCCCGAAAGGTTGTTTTCCTTGTTTGGATCTCATGATCAAATGAGTGGCAGTGATTTTGTGGGTTTTTTGAAGGCCATGTTTTTTGCAAGAAGAGTTGCATGGTATCACTATATTCAATTCCAGCTGTACCCAAGTTAATAGAACTGTGTCTCAAGGAGTTAGCCAACAAACTATCAAAATGACATAATGTGTTCTCTGACCATCAGAGTCGATTTAACCCAGGGTTAACAATCATGTAGTTCTTACAATTCGCTCTTGGAGTTATTTAATTTGATGTATTACTACTCCATTTAATTTTAAGAATATTGTGGTCACTCGGGTCAGTTTTGGTACCACAAAAATTAATAACTCTAGCAAGCAGATTCTCATTCATATATATGTAGTCTAATATGGCTGCACTTGGGTCTCTCTTCCATGTCATGTGTGTAGGAATATCAAACTGAATAGCACCATTTAACATATGCATATCACAAGACTTGGTGAACAAGGACCAACGGTGAAATCTGCCTTTAACATTTACATTTTTAACTTTAAAGCAGTTGAGATTCAGGTCACCAGTTAAGATGATCTGAGTTACCAGTTTATGACAAGCTACTATGTCAAACAAGGCATTTATATCATCAATGAAACAGTCACATCAGTTATTCCTGCTGGATTCGAATACACATTAATTACAGCGCACACCGTTAACTTCACCATGATCATTAACATGAATTTGTTTGGGGTAGCCCAATATTTAGCTTTCAGTCCTCTATCGGTTTTTATGGCTGACAGCAACCCAGAAGAGGACCTCCCTTGTGGAGATTGTCTCAAGATGGAGGTGTAGAAAGCCATGTGTCCTGAAACAGTACTATGTCGAATTTTCCAATTTGGCTTTGATCACTATTTCAAAAGTGATTGAATCCTCTTGTGTTCCAGCTTAGAAGGGAGATTCCAAGTGCTTGCTCACTACTTCTAGTTAATGTTGAGTGTTACCACACATACAAGACATTTTTTAGAATCTTGGGGAATAACCTTCACTATATGATGGACGTTAGATGTTGGGGCAACGAGGGGCACTATCAAGCCACCAGAAGTGGTATTTTAATTTTGATCCATCTCAGTTGATAGAACAAAGCCGAGATCAAATAGACCATTTTTGGCTGCCCAAATTAAATTCTGAATGGCTCTCGACTTCATCCAAAGTCTTACCGCAGCTAAGGATTTATCATTCATAAATTCCACCAGCTGAATGTCGGGAGAACTAATGTCATCATGCCATGGAATATCAGAGAATATTTCCATAACAGAACTGCGATTTAGCTTAAATTGTGGATAAGGCATTGGTCGACACGCTAGAAGCAATGAGTATAGTGCTGGACATTTTAAAGATAAGATCTTTGTAATTTTTGTAGCTAATGGGGCTTGGGTTTTAACATCAAAGGATGGTATTAATGCTCGCCCGTTACCTTCAATTGTGAGTAAAGCCATCTCAATCCGTCATAGCATTTCCGCTGGCAGCTCAGACAGGGGCAGAGGGCTGCTAGAGCTTGACATGGGAAGGAGGGACTTATGGGACAGTGGGCCACATGTGTCATCAACTGCATTGCCAGACAGCAGCAATGGCTTACATCTAAGAGTAGAGTTATTGTCACAAGAGTCTACTGTCTGCAAGCAGCCAAGGTTCACAAAGGAACCTAATCCCCCAAGGTTTCCATACTGGGAGCTGATTTTAGCTGAGATGGAGTGCAAGTCTGTTTACTCAGAGGTGGAACAGATGGAGTTAAGATGTTTCTGTATGTTTTTTCAACAGGAATGACAGCAGGGACACCTGCCATATATGCATCAACATCTTTCCGTATTTCTTGGCGATGATGGCCAAGGGATGTCATTTCATTTCTTTTCTCAAGGTCAATCAGAGGTGACAATTTATTGTGTTTCACCGGAGTAGTCTCAATTGTTATATGTGCGTCAACATTTTGCACGGAGGCTTCCTTCACCAAATCATCCAACGGCGCATAGGGCAATGGATGTCCCGCTAACCAAGGTTTATTTATGTTAGCTTTGACTTGAGATTGCTGTCTATATTTTTTTGTTACAGCCTGAGATGCAATTTCCACTCGTTTTTTGGGAAGGTTTACTGCCTTGAAAAATGGTTTCATACTGGATGTAGATACGTTAGTTCTTGATAGTTGATTTTTGGGGTGTTTAGTTTGGGCCATTTCTTTTTTATTTTTGTTTTTCCCATTTGATTTAGAGTAAAAATTGTGTAAACATTTTTCTGGCTCCCATCTAGGACAACCTCTGTATGGAATTTCGGTTGCTCTATATCTTTTAAAGGTACTTGAGAGATAGAATCAGAGGATTCATAGATTATAATACTAATACATGGGACCGCAGGGACAGATTCCAACTGTTTGTGGAAAGTTGGATTATCGATTATCTCTATAATAGAGCTTACATCAACAATGGTTTGGCAAGCAACAGAGGTACGCCCCAGGGTTATTTGATCAATGACCCGCATGGCATCGGCTTTTAAGCTTTGAAATATACTGACGTCCTTTTGCCAGGTAAGTATTTTACCAATTTCATTATTTAAAGGTCTAGCTTAGTGTCTAATGAATCAAACAATTTGCTCAAGGAAAATATAGCCATGTTCATAGCTTGCAATGTTAATTCCACCAATGTATCATTTGGTAGATTTGAAGGAGCAATGCTCTCATTACCAAGCAGTGTTTCGGGATGTCGTGTTGGTCGTGGTGGTGTGGGAGGGATAAATGAAATATTCGGTTTGGAGTGACTGACATCAGAGAACATTACCGGTGATGCAGATAAATTATCGGGGAGTATCTCCTCTGAAAAGCCAGAGTCATTGGGGTCAAGATCCAAGTCTATTATAGCTACATCAGACTGTCCAGAAATTATGAGGCATTGCGCCTCTTCTGTCAACGGTGTTGATGGCACATTGCTTAGAATCATACTATCAGTTAAGGAAATATTTCCTGGCTCCTTACAATAATTGGCATTTGGGCATGACACAAATGACAATTCCATGGCAGGCTTGTTTTGTTTTGCTAAAGCCATTTTTTTTTACTACAGGTAGCACACGTGATCTACATGCAATGGGTCTAGTCACAGCAACAGAGGAAGGTACATTATGGAATGGTAAAATCTGTTTTAAAGTTTCCATACCATGTATTTGATTGACAGCATGCTCTTTACAAAATGAGTAGATATCAGTAGATTTTACTGGGTTTAATGATTACTTGCACAGTTTTCAAACAGCACGAGCTATTGGGGTGGAACATGGAAGGCTTACTGTTCGTTCCCTCTTCGCCGCAAAAGATACACTCTTTACGTTGTTAGCCTCCTAAGGGAAGTAAACCCGCTGGCATATCGGTCTTCAACGACCGTACTGCATGATTCATATTTAATGTACTGATTAACCTAATAGCACCTCAGCACCTCGCCTCCTCGGCTAAGAGGCAAAGAGGTACTCAGCAGGTACTCTGCTTGGTGTGCGCGTGCTGGTGCACGTGGGTGCCTGATTTTAAGTCTTCGTGCCAAAAGGGGTGGGGCTTAACCACAAAAAGATATATATATTTTTAACTTTCTGTTAATTGTGAGATGTAATCCCAGGAGAATATGTCCATGTTGTTATCCAGGCAGTTAAGGCCACCAGGAAGAGCACGACAGGCAAAGAGGTACTCAGCAGGTACTCAGCCTGTCTTCTTTGATATATCTATGGACATGTAAATTGAACCAAACTATGGAGAATTTTGGCCCATCTGAGGATTCCACCTGGTGTCCTAGCCTGTATTGTGTGGCAATAATGAGGCATGGGTAAAGTTTGGACAAAATGGTGAAAGGATCAAATCTGTTGGCATTAGTAGAGAAATAAGACAAGATTGGGCTGTGTTCTTGCCCCTTTTTCATTTTGTGTGTAAATGCAAGGGACTCAACTTCAAGAACGGTAACATCTGATGTTCCTAAAATAGGGAACTATCCAACCCACTTACTTTGAATTTCTGGAGTCCACTTTGCGGATAACAGTAAACGGGCAATTCATTTAAAGAAGGTTCTACTATGTATGCCATAATCAGTAGGCAGCATACTTTGCTTTTATCGTTACTACTGCCAATTCTCTGTTATATCAGTCTTGATTGTGTACAATGCCAAAGGCATGTCACAGGGATTATATGGATATGAAGTGTGGAGTCTTTCAAGTGTAGGTGATCTAACTTGGAGCGAGAATGTGTTTCTTAAAAGGGTGCAATGGGTGCCAAAAACACTAAATAACTTGATCACTCACTCAAAACTGAACATTCTTTTTCTTGACAATCATTTTCACCAAGAGTGATGAAATTCTGTGTTAGAATATGGTCAGATAAAGGTGAAACCCTACTATATGCCTTGATTAAAAAACCTTGGGCACACTGTTCTGTACGGCAGATCTCTTGGTTTGGAAATCTGAAAACAGGGCTGGAAGAAGTAGGTAGAGAAGATTGGTTTGAATTAACAGAAGGAATAAGTATTCAATCGTTGAGTATCTTAGTATGACCATTAACTATTGTGTACTTGGCCTTATCTCGGTAACCCCCGATAGTGTGTTGTTTATAAGACTATGCCTCAATTTGTAACCCTTGCAAAATGTCACAGCAAGGCGGTCATCGGAACCATTGGAAATTGAGGGATGTGCCCATGTGGCAGGTGTTCTAAAGAGAACTGGGTGCATTTTCTTTTCTTCTGTCCCTGGCATAGTACACCTAGAAGAAAGTGGCTGGCACCTCTTCTATGTATCCTAGACTCTAATGGATATTAGGAGGCCGAAAAAAGATTGTTCACCATTGACAATCCTGTGGGTGGGTAAAAATGGTTGCCTTATACTAAATTAGTCTTAAAAATAAGACACATGTTTGTCCAATATGCATAACATGTTAACTTAATGCCAGGAAATATGCAGTACGATGTAACGGACAGAGGGTGAAGGGCATGTACTTGCACTTTACTAGGATAATGTGTCTGTCCCGGCGTAATCATTATTGACTGGGCTTGTAGAACTATCTGAGGCTCTTTGGACAGTCAAGGCTAGATCAATGTGTGTTTTATGACGGTCATTTCTTTTACCTGCATTATGATGTTAATATATGTAGGCTGGGATTTTATGGGTTTTAACTCTGGTCTCAACCTATTTTCATTGTATTTTTGCTACTTTCATGCTCCTTTGTGAAGTGGATGTTTTGTGGACATTGGCCGGAAATAAACATTCTGAACTGAGCACAGTGGGCTGTTAATCCCACAGAAAGGAATGGGTCTACATCTCCCCCAGTGGGATTTTGTTTTTTTGATGGTTGGAGTGGGCAAAAGGCATTAGAGTCTGGGTGCTTACTGTGTTCCTGCACCTTTTGGGCATGCATGGAGTCCAGCATTACCATGAATTGCTCTGGATTTCCTGCTGCTTACTTCCAAATGTGAGATATGGACGAGACGGTGGTGGTACTGATGCACGGAGCCGGGACATATGCAGAGTGCATTTTACACCAATTTCCTCACACTCCATCTAGGAAACTCATCATGAAATGACACTGCGACCATAAAACAAACCGAGGGCTTGTCTCAACATTTATGTGGCTACATATTTCTTGAGTTTTCAAGTTCTTTGGTGCAAGTTGAGAGCAAAAGAGAGTGAGTACAGAGGGACTCATTTTTAAAATCCCTGTACATCACGCCAAAGGGACACGCTACACTTGCATTGATGTGCAAACAAGTCCCCAACTGCATCATTTGCAATTTTGAGTGCATAAGAGATGCATAAAGAGGAGGTGAAATGAAAATGCAAACCATTAAGTCACAAGAATAGATATACAAACTACCAAAGCCAAACAAGAAGCAGGTGATGGCAACATGGGCGGCAGCTCCCAGATGCTTGTTTCTGAAAGGAGATATCAGCATGGATGCTTGCTTGAAGCTCCTTTGAAATCAAAAATATTCAACTGAACGTCAAGCAGCATAAGCTTGTTAACCCATTAACTGATCAAAAAAGGGAAAGTGCAGTATCTTTAGAATGAGCAAGCATAAAAAGGGCAGTTCTGTAAAGTAATACGGAAAGACCTTTCTTAAACAATTTAAGGAGATTGCATAAAAACAGTATTTCATTTTCCCAGTGGCTCTTCTCTAGGTTCACTTGTGTATGTTAAGAAATTGTGCATGAGTCTATGTGTATGTATATATGTGTGTCTGTGTGTGTATACAAATGTGTGTGTTTGCAAATGCCTGTGTGTGTGTTTGTGTCTGTGTACATCCACATGTGTGTGTGTGTGTGTTTGCAACTATACACAAATACGTGTATGTACATGCTTGTTACTGTATGTGTGTGTGCATATTTGTGTGTTATTTTATGTGTACCTGTGTGTGTGTGTGTGTGTGTGTGTGAATGTGTGTGTATGTCTGTCTGTCTACATATGTGTGTATTATTGTGTGTGTATGTATATGTGAGTGAGAGAGAGTGTGTGAACACTACTAGAGGATTTCTTCTTGAGTACCAGTCACTCCTACCTGCACATGTACTTCCCTTTGGTTTCAGGACAGGCAACTGTGAGAAGGGGATTGACCTTTTGTATCCTGCTAGGCGGCAATTGCCAGAGCCCCCCTGCCGCTCCTTCTCATGTTTTCCCAGTGTCCTTCTTCCCTTTCATTCACTTTCCAAAGTCCAGTCTTTATGACTCCTAATTCGATAGAGGAAACCGCTCCTTCATTTGATTGCTCTAAACATCTCAGGCTCTGTTGGACCCAGCTAGGAGAAGATACTCCAAGAAGCTTCCAGGTTTCTTTGAAGACCTTACAATGAATCTGCAATGATGGAAAAGCCAACCGGAATGGATTGCATATATTGTCGTATTGAATGCAAGGTTGTTTGATGGAAAAATGCCATCAACTAACTCAAAGAAGGTGCTCCTTTCAACGACCCTCTGAGAAGAACCTGCATCAAAGAGGTCAACTCTTAGTATCAGTCTGTACTCACTCAAGACTTTGGTAGAGTGGCAGAGAAGTAAGGCTTATTTTAAGAGGAAGATGTGAGCTGTAGGTACGTACGCTGAACCTTAGTTAGACATGCACACCAAAGAAACTCTTACATATATAACTTACATATATAACTTATATTTAACAGTTCATATAGTAATACATTTAATCTGCAAACAAATATAGTAAAGTCACTTAAAGGGAGGAAAATGGTTAATTAGTGTAACATTATCCTGGTTCAAGGTTCTAGAGAGGGTTTCTTCACACAGCAAGTCTTTTATGTCCAAAAATGAAACCCTAGCTAAAGGTTCGGAGAGGGCTCAAAGTCTTTACAAGTTGCAGAATACGAAGAGTTCCTGAGGATGACTTCCAGTCTCTAGTGTTATAGAAGCAGCAAGTTAACAACTAACAATGGAGTCCTGTAAAAGCACTCGATAAAGAGTCACAAGCAGCGGCTTGGTCAGAGGTAAGCCGGGGTGACCCTCCATTGCTCTTGAAAGACTTCTTGGAATCAGGTAAGCAATACCCTTTCCCCCACAGTACCTTAGGTTAGGAAAAATTTTTTGCACTGGATGCTCTGTTACGTTGCAGCTCTGGATCCGACCTCCTAATTGCGTGTTATGATGACTCAAGGCAGGACAATGGAAAGGATCTCTCAGCAGCAGTCTCGATGGAGGACCTGGGCCATGACTTTCAGCAACTTCTTGGTTCACTTTGCGGTTTTGGCACCTTTCCTTCAGCACCAACAAAAGAGACGGATTGCCCAGTCAATCTTCTTTGCTTCCTGCCGTACCACACTCTGATGAGGGGGTCTGGGCGAGTTGGATCGGATCTCTCGAGACTCCTTACAGTTTCAGCAAAGATTTGCATGGATTTGGCCTTTCCAGGATGATGCACTTGAGATGGGCAGCAGGTCTCCTGGTATTGGGGTTCCCCAGCTCTGGAAACACCTAGGACCTCAGGAGATGGATCAATTAAAAGTTCATCTTGGGACTGTTCCCACCAGCCAAAGGCAAGGAGTCGCCTTCTTCGAAGCTCCTCTGTCACATAGAAAACAGGGTCAGGACAGCAGTGGTGGCTCCACAGTGTTGCAAAGGGTCTGCAGGCATCTCTGGTCATCTTCTTCTTTGATTACTTCAGCTTCCATTGGTCAACTTGATTTTCACTCCAGAAGCCTCACCTTTTACACAGTTCCAGCACACACTCCTCTGCAATCTCTCTCAGCATTTTATAGAAAGGGGTGTTTGGCTGTCCAGTCAGGACAGACAGAACCCCTGTGGGAGCTGGTCCTAGTCAGGCACTCTGGCAGACAAAGGACAGGGGTGGAATACTCCTCCTACACGTCCTGCCTAGCCAGACTCTGGAGCCTAGGCGGCGATACTCAAGGGTTCTTGCCAAAGGTAAAACACACACACTGACCTCCCCTTCCCAGAATGGTAAAAGAAGGGCTAACAAAGAACACCCAAGCTAGTAATGGCGAAAAAAGAAGGGAGGCCCCAATTTGGTACTTGGGTGCCCCTATTGAGCACTACCGAGGCTATGGACATAGCCTGTGGTATAAAAATTACACAATAGTTAGTAGAACAAATCCACTGCCACCATCCATAACTAGGAGATTGTCTATGTGACAAAAAGTCACAGGAGTAGAGAGAATGGGGGATACAAGGTATCCCTTTGGCACTCCACTGAAGGTGGTGTGTGCCAATCTCTCAGACTATAGATTTTTGGGTGCGATACTAAGTATCTCTCTATCCTTAAGAACGATAGTTACTTAAGGAAATATAAAAAGAATCTTAAAGGAGGACCCTAAGGGTTCTGCGAGAAACCTGAAGGTGTCTCCCTAGCTAGTTCCAGGGGATCTGTCATCCAGGTGGCCAGGACACAGCCATCGCTATTGGATCCAGTTCTTGGGGGTGGACCAGTGAGGGAGGATCACCTGGATGGGGGTTCCTTGGGGAGTGGGAGTGGGACGCTGACTGGTGAGACACAGTATCCCTTTTCTTTCAACACCTTTTCTGCATTCTACCACGTTCCAAAACACTACCACCCGACTTTTACGACGTGAACACTTTTGCATAACACGAAAGACAATGGACTAACACCAGAACCGTTTACCTGGCATGTCCCAATACAAGGATCAGGCAAAGTCAGGCAATTGAACATAATCACACACACCTGACAGCACTTTCCTTTCTCCACAGGGATAAAAGCTGTAGAACAAGAGCACAGGACGAGCAAGACAGACTGCACAACGTGAGAGCTAACTCAGCACAGCAGTTCAAGAGGAGGAGAAAGACGGCACAGACAGAGAGGGTGACAAGGAGAGAAGCGACCTTGCCCTATCCAAGCAAGGCCTGTGTAGCCTCCACAGAGGAAAGCATAAGTCCGAGAATAGTGGCCAGTGTGTATTGCAGCAGATGTCTACGGTACATGAGACCCTCCTCTGCTGATAACCAGCCGGTGAGAGACGCAGGTCTCTAAGGTAGCAACCTTGACTTGAAGGAGAAGAAAGCCAATGCAGTTCATCACAGGAGGTGAGTCAAGGGAGAGTCCATAAGAAACCGGACTGTGTTGAACGATAAATAGTCACCAGATTTTTTTAACTTGGAGAAGCAAAAATAAACTGTTGACAAGAGAGGGGGAAAACCAGCAACAGAGACGTCTGGCACCACGTGGGTGCTCAGGCACGAAACTCTGGGTGATTAACCGATGGTAGAAACTACCTTAACCAGAAGCCCTTGGGAAGAGAGGAGAAGAGGTCAAAGTGGTCATACAGGGGTTTTGTAAAATCCTCTACCGTCGAAAGTCTTTGAGTGACTGATGATTATGAAGCTAATGGAAGTGAGTCCCATTTGGTGAAATGATCGTATGATCAGTGTGTTGTAAAAGTTGGCAAGAGTGAACCTGGCAGACGGAAGTTGATGAAAGGGGCAAAGCCCGAAGATCAAAAGACATTAAGATTTGTGAAAGTAAGAAAAGCCACAGTGAACCCGAAGGAGGGAGGTTAATTTCTGAAAGGGGTCTAAGTCCGAATGAGGGAGATCTGGGTTGGCGATTTATCACCAAAAGTTCAATGAAAACGAACTGCTTAGTCGATTTGTTGAATACTTTTTGTATGAAGGGTCTTCGCCCGGAAGAGGGAGACCCCGGGGTGAAGCCATCACACAAAGTAAACGTGGAACTGAATTTTGTGTTTGTTTGATACCTGAGGCCTGGAAGGTGAAAGACATTTTTATTGAAAAGAGACTTGGTCATCGAAGAACCTGATAGCTGATACAGAACTGTCGGCTCGTGCTGGGAAAGCTTGAGTGTGTGCTGTGCTCGCGAGACCCACTTTTGTCCCATGCTCAAAACGTGGGGAAGGAAGACCGCTGGCAATCGCATCCTGACTTATTATTTGTGTACACTTCTGTCTTTATTGAAACCCTGTCCCACACTCTTCCTGTAATTAGTTGTAAGTATTTGGCAATAGTTTTTGTTTTTTTAGTATAGGCCCTTTTATTTGACACAATGCACTACTACTGACTTATTTTTCTTTTGATGGACAATGCTTGCCCCCATCTTAGATTTAGGTTAGGTGCTTTTCTGCCCTGCATTTATAGTTTAATAAACACCCTTCAACTGTGACCACTTGTGTCTGTCTTTACTGTTGCCACCATGAGTTCCTTGCTTATGGTGTCTGTAGTGGGATGTGACTCAATTGAAACTAATTGGGGAACCGTACAATTTCAAAAACTTAGTCAGAGAGCCTCTAGCCCTTCCATCACCACTAAGGAATCAATAGTTTGATATCTGTAGCAGTAGGGAATCTACCATTCCCCCTTGGAAAAGAGGAATGATTCCTACAGACTCTGTTTTGATACCCCCTCCAGGGTGTTACATTCGAATGGCCCCAAAATCTGGCCTAGCGTGGAAGTTCGGGATAGAAGTCTTAGCAGGTGTCATTGATCCTGACTTTAGGGGATATATGAAGGTTCTCTTACAAAACCATGGCAAGATCCCTTTTGAGGTATGTCGGGGGGATCAAATTGCCCAGGGGATTTTGGGAAGAGCTTTATGTCCTCGGTTTAAAGAAAGTGAATCAGATAAAACAAAAAGAGGTAACTTGGGCATTGGGGGAGCTGACAAATCAATTAACATTGAAGAAAGGTAGGGAAAGGAACCTACCATCTATCCCGACCTAGCCTTCGCCCAGCAAAATTATCCAGCTCTCTCTGGAGCATGCTTGTAAGCGATTCCAGAAGAAGAAGGCTTAGTGAAGGGAAGTCCCTTTTTCTTTCTAAAACAAGGATTGCTTTACCATAAAGAAACCTCCCCAGAAGGTATAGCAAAAACACAATTGGTCATACCTAAAGGCCATCGAAAGGTTGTCCCAGAAATCACACACTCCCATCTTACCGGTGGGAATTTAGGACAATCTAAAACCCAGGCGCATATTGGTAGAAAGTTTTACTGGCCAGGTATCCACGCCGATGTAAAAACTTTCGTACAAACTGTGAAATATGTCAAAAAATCAGTATGCACCTTCCATCACCTGCCTTCCATCACCTGCCTCTCTGAACCCGTTACCGATTATAGAAATCTCCTTTCCTAGAATTGGTATGGACCTAATTAGAACACTTGAAACCTCCAGATTAGGCAATAAATATTGTTTTCCCAAGGAAATACTAAAGGTCCAGGGCTTAAATTTTATGAGTAAGCTTATGGCTGAAGTCAAAGAGCTACTCCACATTACCACCTTGTGAACCTCTGTGTACCATCCCCAGACTGATGGCTTGGTAGAAAGGTTCAATTAAACCCTAAAACTAATTCTCCGAAAGCTGGTAGACAAGGAAAGGAAAGAATGGGGCTGAATGATCCCATGGGCACTATTTGCAGTGAGGAAAACTCTCCAAGCTTCCACAAGTTTCTCTCCATTTGAATTATTCTATGGAAGAGAGCTGAGAGATGTCCTGGACATGCTTCGAGAAACCTGGCAAGAACAAGAGTAGGCCTCTTTTCCCATCTCGCAAACCGCCACACGAATGTGAGAACATATTAAGTTGGTCCGGGACTTAGTTGGTACTCATATGGAAAAAGCTCAGACCCAACAAAAGGCGAAAGTCCTGGGGTGTCTGGTTCCCGAAAACATAGACAACTTTGATTTAATTCCTTCCGAGTTATCTACTCAACACCAACAAGATTTAAAAGATGTAGAAATTTAATTTCTCAATGTATTCTTGGAAAAACCAGGAAAAATAAAAGGTGCATACCACTATATTACAACACATAAAAGTAAAGTGGTACACTAAAAGCCATATCGACTCCCAGAAGCTTGAAAGCAGACAGTGATCGAGAAAGTCAACAAAATGTTGAAAACCAACATTATTGAGTCATCCTCAAGTCCCTGGTCCTCTCCATTGTGCTGGTCACTAAACCTGACCACTCTTGGAGATTCTCTATCGACTTTCGTCAAGTCAATGCCATATCAGACTTTGATGCCTATCCCATGCCACACATCGACGACCTAATTGATATACTCGAAGCAGCCACCTTCCTATCCACCCTAGATTTAACAAAGGGGTACTGGCAAGTTTCAATTTATAGACCAGATAAGAAAAAGACTGTGTTTTCAACGCTGCTAGTATTATTCCAATTTAAAGTCCCACCTTTTGGTGTACACTGTGCACTAGCCACTTTCCAACACCTCTTGGATCGAATCCTACAACCCTATTTTGATTTCTGTGGAGCTTATATTGACGATTTTGTCATTTATAGTAAGACTTGGGAGGATCATCTCTTCCATCTTTATACCATCATGAAAGTCCTCAGAAATGCTGGCCTACCTGCTAATCGAGCTAAGTGCAGATTGGCCCAGTCAGCCGTGAAATATCTTGGCTTCTTCATAGGGAACGGGAAAGTACAACCACAACATGAGAAGGTAAAAGCCATCTTACATACACCAACTCCCAAGACCAAAATAGATCTTAGAGCTTTTCTCAGGTTCATAGGATATTACCAAAGGATTATCCCCAACATTTCGGACAAAATAGCCCGGCTGACAGATAAATTTAGGAATACTGAACCCCAGAATCTTCATTGGAATGACGAGGATGATACATATTATAACAACTGGAAGCAGACGCTGTGTCAGAACTCAATCCTAAAGATAGTTGACTTCTCTAAGGAGTTTGTCTTACAGACAGATGCCTCCCTTACAGGTTTAGGAGACGTCATGTCCCAGGTTTGCAATGTATGGGAACATCCCATATTATTCACCAGTCGCAAGCTGTTCCAACGTGAAAATAATTACTCTGTGTTGGAACTGGAGGCCCTGGCCATCAAGTGAGTCATTATCCATCTTAAGTACTACCTAATGGAATGAATGTTCATGTTTGTTACAGACCTCTCACACCTAGTTTGGATTAGCCAATGCAAAAGACTCCAAACCTAGGATCATGCAATGGTTTGTAGACCTACAACCCTATTGTTTTACTGTGGAACACCGAAAAGGAAAATACCAGGGAAATGTGGATTTTCTTTCCTGGTTCCCTGTGAAACAAATGCAGCTACATCTATTGAAGAAAGGTTATGTAAGAAACCTGTAGGTGTCTCCCTAGCTAGTCCCCGGTGATCTGTCATCCAGGTGGCCATGACATGGCCATCGCTATTGGATCCAGTTCCTGGGGGTGTACCAGTGAGGGAGGATCACCTGGATGGAGGGTCCTTGGGGAGTGGAAGTGGGACACCGATGGGTGAGATGCAGTACCCCCTTCTTTTAACACATGTTCCCCATACTTCCAAGCAGGATATTCCAAAACACTACCTCCATTTCCGACAGAAAAACTTTCGCACAACACGAAAGACAATGGACTAACAACAGAGCCGTTTACCTAACATTTCCGAATACATGGGTCAGGCAAAGTCAGGCAACTGACCAGAATCACACACATCTGATAGCCCTTTCCCTTTTCCCACAGGGATAAAAGGTGGAGCACAAGAGCACAGGACGAGCAAGGCAGGCCTCACAACATGAGAGCTAACTCAGCACGGCATTTCAAGAGGAGGAGAAAGACGGCGCAGACCGAGAGGGTGACAAGGACAGAAGCAACCTAGCCCTTTCCGACCAAAGCCGGTGAAGCCTCCGCAGAGGAAATCATAAGTCCGAGAACAATAGCCAACGTGTGTTACAGCAGATGTCTACGGTACATGAGACCTTCCCCTGCTGATAATCAAGCCGATAAGATATGCAGATCTCTATGGTACCAACGTTGACTCGAAGGAGAAAAAAGCCAAAGCAGTTCATCCCCGCCAATGAGTCGAGGAAGAGTCGATACGAAACTGGACTGTTTTGAATGATAAATAGCCAACGGCTAATTTGAACATTTGTAGAAGCAAAAAGAAACTGTTGATCAGAGAGGAGAAAACAGCAATAGAGGAGTCCGGCACCACGTGGGTGCTCAGGCAGGAAACTCTTGGCAATTAACGATGGTAGAAACTACCATAACCAGAATCCCTTGGGAAGAGGCGAGAAGAGGTCAATGTGGTGATACAGGGGTCATGTGGAATGCTCTGTACCCTCGAAAGTCTTTGACGGACAGGTGATTACGAAGCTAAGGGAAGTGAGTTCCGTTTGGTGAAATGAGCATACGAACAGTGTGTTGTAAAAGTTGGCAAGAGTCAACTCTGCAGAGGGAAGCCGACGGAAGGGGAGAAGCCCAAAGAACAGTTTAAAAGGACATTAAGATTCAGGAAAGTAAGAAAAGCTGCAATGAACCCAAAAGAGGGAGGCTAACATATAAAAGGGGCCCGAGCCAGAACCAGAGAGAACGGCCATGGGGAATTATCACCCAAATTTCAATGAAAAGGAACTGTTTAGCCAATTTGTTGAATACATTTTTGTGAAGGGTCTTCGTGGGTTAAGCCATCACCCAAAGTAAACGTGGAACTGAACTTTTTGTTTGTTTATTGGATACATCAGGCCTCAAAGGCAAGAGACTTTATATTGTAAAGAGACTTGGCCATCGAAGAATCTCATAGCTGATACGGAACTGTCTGCTTTTGCAGGGGAAAGATTGAGTGTGTTCTGTGCTCAGGAGAACCACTTTTGTCCTCTGGTCAAAACGTGGGGAAGTGGGACCCCTGGCAATCAAAACCTGACTTATTATTTGTAAACACTTCTTTCTTTAGTGAAACCCTTTCCCACACTCTTCTTGTAATTAGTTGTAAGATGTGGTAATAGATTTTTGAGTACAGGCCTTTTATATGACACAATGCCACTTGGACTACCTTATTTTTCATTTGATGGCCAACGCATGCTCCCATCTTATATTTAGGTTTAGGTTAGGCGTTTTTCCAGACTGCATTTATAGTTCAATAAACAACCTTGAACTGTGATCACTTGTGTCTCTCTTTACTGTTGCCACCATGAGTTTCTTACAGTCCCCAGTAAGACTTCCCATAAAAGGATGCGTTTAAAATCTAGGAAGCAGAAAGACTCCATAGTACAGGTAGAATACAAAGAGGAGAGTTCCAAAAGACAGCTCCCACAAGAATGAATGAGCGGAAAAAGTATCCACTCATTCAGTGTAGAAAGAAAAAGGTCCAGAAGTCCAGTAAAAAGTGCTGGGGGTCTCACTAGGAGAGGGGATGAAGCATACAAATAATAAATCTCCCTAACACTCGTCACCTGTAGACTAGGGCCCAGTAGGATCCAGTTCGTCATACTTTCTGGCGAGACCATCAGTATTCTTATGTTGGGTACCTTACCTGTGCTCAATAGTGAAGTCAAAGCTTTTTAGGCTTATGGGCCTCCTAAGCAATTTTCGGTTTTCTCCTTTCATTTGCATCAACCACTTTAAGGGTTGGTGTTCAGTTTGAATCTTGAAAGTAGTTCCATAGTGGTATGGTCTGAATTTCTTAAGGGCACACACAATAGAAAAATATTCACGTTCAATGGTTTCTCACCTTGTTTCCCTATCTTTTAATTTTCTACGAATAAAGCCGATGGGTGCTCCCTGCCTTTAGTATCAAATTGGCTCAAGGCTTTGCCGTTCCCTTTGTTGGAAGCATCATTTTGGACTAAGAAGGCCTGAGTATAATCGGGAGCTCTCAGCACTGGAGCTTTACAGAGGGCACCTTTCAGCTCCTGGAGGGTTTTTACACAGTTCTCATTCCATTTCACCTTTTTGGTGTACTTGGGTGAGGATATGGTATTCAGAGGAAGTATGTTACCATAGTTTCCAGTGAAGTTCTTGTAATACCCAGTATGTACTAAAAAGGCTCTTACTTGAGTTTGAGTAGCTGGATTGTCCCAGTCTTGTTCACCTTGTACTTTGCTGGGTAAGGGCTTGATCTCCCCTCCTTCTACCTCATGATCAAGGAAGACAACTTTACTCTGAGCAACTTGGCATTTACTTGCTTTGATGGTCAGATCGGCCTGTTGAAGGGCCTGCAACACTTGTCCCACGTGGTAATGGTATGGTAATGGTAATGTTTATTTGTAAAGCGCCTATATACAATGCAAGTGTTTCAAAGCGCTCAAGGAGGGAGTGAACAAGGGGAAAAAAACAACAGTGATTCAGAACCCTTGAATTTCTGAACAATACACATCTGCATAGGCAGAGTACACCCGAATAATACAATTAACAGTGTAGATAACAGCAAATAGGTCTGACGACAATTCTGCAGTTTTTCAAAGTGCATTGAGGCACCACCATGCAAGGAGGGGGGACAAAGGAAGACAGATAGCTGATATTCAAAGCATGGTACGTTCAGATTGCGCAAGTGCACAGATGGTACAGGAGATGGGAGGGGGGTTAGCGGAAGGACAAGTGCAGGGGGAGTCCACGTGCACCCTGACAGTCAGAAGCTAGGGTAAGTGCTGAGAGATGCCACTCTTGTGGGTCATTGACCAAGTGCAGCAGCAATGAGGCAAGTGCAAGGCCCAGAGGCAAGTACGAGAAGACTGGCGAGGGTGCCAGGGACCTGTGAGCCTCTGAGGTACACCAGGTGGCCAGTCAGCAAGCTGTGGGAAAAGGAGGGAGAGAGGGATAGAGCAGAGGCAGAGGTTAGCAGGGTAGAGGGTGGGAGAAGGAAGAGGAGAAAAGGAATGTCTTTTGGGGTTTCCGGAGCTTAAGGAGATCAGGCTCAAGATGGTGGGTGGCAGGGAGGCTATTCCATAGGGAGGCCCCAGCTGAGGATAAAGATCTCCCCCAAAACTCTGCTTGGAGAACTGGCTCACTTGAAGAAGGATGGCGGTAGATGAGCGGAAGGACAGTATTTAGGTAGGCATTGTTGCAGATAGGTAGGTCCAGGCCCCAGAAAGCCTTGTGGACAATGCAGAGGGTCTTGAACTTGATCCGTGCAGCCATGGGGAGACAGTGGAGGGATTTCAGCGCCAGAGAGATGCAGTCCTTGGGCATGAAGCTAAGGATAAGTCTTGCGGTTCTGTTCTGGATGAGTTGCATAGGGTGCAGAACAGAGGCAGGGAGGTTGAGAAAAGGGCTGTTGTGGTAGTCAAGCCTTGAGAGAACCAGGACTCTGGAGACAGTGAGCCACTGGGGAAAGGTGAGAAAAGGAAGATTACCTCTGAGGAGTGGAGAAGGAGAGAGTGGAGTCAAAGGTGACCTCAAGGTTTTTGCCCCGCAGGTGGAACGGGTGCAGGGCCAAGGGAGGCAGGCCAGAGTGAGAGTAAGAAAGCGGGAGTAGGGGTCCCAATACAAACAATCTCAGTATTACGGGATTGAGGCAGAGGTTGTTTGCAGCACACCGTGACTAAATTGCGTACAGACAGTCAGATAGTCAGAAATGAGCGAGGTAGAGGGGTTGGCTGAGGGTAGCCTGAAGGAGAGTTCTGTGTCATCCGTATAACACTTGAAGTTAGAGATGAAAGTGGGAATCATACGTGTCAGGGCAGCTAAGTAGACATCGAAGAACCAGGGGGATAGGTTAGAACCCTGGAGAATGCCACAGGTTGAAAGAGTGATAATAGGGAGAAAGGACCCAAGTTCTACCTGGGATGGGCATTCGGAAAGGAAGGAGGTTAACCACGGGAAAGCCTGACCTGTGATTCCCATGGTGATTCCCAGGGTGTCACGGAAAAGTGTGATCAGGATGTTGTGGTTTACTGTGTCAAAAGCAGTGGAGAGGTTCGGAAGAATGAGGACAGAGTGAGTGTTAGTGTCGAGGTTTGAGAGCAGGTCTTCACTGGTGTTCAGAAGAGCAGTTTCTGTGCCTCTGGATGCTCTAACGCCAGACTGATGGTCATGCAGGCAACCAGCTGATTCAGTGTGGAGGGTGAGCTGAGAGACAACCAGCTTCTCTAGGAGTTTGCCCAGTAAAGGGGTGATGGAGATCAGGTGGTAGTTTGCCAGAATGGAGGGGTCGGCCAAGGGTTTCTTAAGCAGAGGATGCACAATGGAGTGCTTAAGAGAGGATGGGAAAACTCCAGTGGCAAAAGAGAGATTGCAGAGATCAGCCAAGCCTGGAGCGAGAATGTCAATGTTGTCCTTAATGGTTTTGGAGGGGCAGGGGTCAACCTGTTTGGACGAAGCCTTCATAGACCAGACTTGTCTGGCGACCTCATCAGGTGTGACGGGAGTGATAGAAGAGAGGAGAAGTGGTGGAGGGGCAAAGGGAGGCTCCAGAGGTGTTGGTGTGTGATGTGGTGTGGAAGTGAAAGAGGAAAGGATGTCTTGGGTTTTTACGGTGAAGTGTGCAGCCAGGGCGCAGCAAAGGTCCTGGGTGGGTGTGACAGAAGAGGAGTCTGCTGGTGAATTGGCCAGTTCCTTACAGACTTTGAAAAGTGTGGCCGTGTTGTTTGATGCCGCAGAGATGCAGGCTTTAATAAATACCCTTTTCTTGATGTGGATGCAAAGTCAATATTGCCTTTAGAGGAGGTGGCAGGCCAGTTTGTCAGAGGGTCCGCGTGACGAATTCCATTTCCGCTCAGCTGCCCTAATTTGCATTTAAGGTCAGCCAGATACGAGTCGTACCAAGAGTTGCACTTTGGAAGGCTTCAGTCGGACCTTCATGACAGGGGCAAGAGTGTTGAAGGTAGAGAGATTGAAGTTAGTGAGGGCTGTGTCAGGGTGGGAGTCTGCCGCTCGAGTATGAGGAGGAGAGTAGGTGGCGGCAAAGGCAGCTGCTGTCACTCGTTTCATGGGTCTGGTGAATTTGAAACTGAGTGGTCTCACCGGGTGTGTCAATGCAAGAGGAGAGGAGAGCTTCAGGTGTGAAGAGAGAAGTGAGTGGTCAGTCCAAGAGAGAGAGCGATGTCGCTAGAGATGAAAGCATCCAAAGTGTGGCCCGCTGTATGCGTGGGGCCAGAGGGTAAGATGGAGAAGGAGATAGAATTGCATAGGTTACACAAAGGTCCTGAGGAGTCAAGAGAGTCCAGATGGATATTGAGATCACCCAGCTGTAGGAGTTGGGAAGAGGAGGAAAGTAGAGAGGAGGCCAGGTCAGCCCATTCTGAGAGGAAGAGGGTGGACTGTCATGGTGGTCGATAGAAGGTGGTCAGAGGAGAGAAGATTTAGGAGAGAGTGAGAGCCTGCAGACTAGGGACTCGAAGGAGTAGTTGGCCTGAGTAGGGATGATGGGCACAGGTATCCATTCTGGGATGATCAGTGCCACTCCCCCTCGTGTCCTCTTGAGCCTGGGTGCAGAGATGATCTTGTATCCTTCAAGGAGGATTGTGTCAAAGCTCATGACAGAGCAGTCCTTTAACCACATCTCCGTGATGGCGAGAACATCAAGATCCATGACCTTGAGGAGGTTGCAGAGGTCAGACGAGTGTTTGACTGCAGAGCAAGAGCAAAGCGTGGTAATGTGGAGCATCGTGCCATCTTTGAAGGTCTTCCGTGGGGGGGCGCATGGAACAGGATGGTCAAGATGTTCTTCCCTGGTAAGGATGAACACTGCTATGTCATTAAGTATGCCATGCAGAAGTTAACTAACCGATTAAGAGCATGGTTAACCATTCTCTGGAATATGGCAGGTGCATTCTTCAAACTAAAGGGCTTGACCTTAAACTGGTACAAGCCTTATAGGGTTGAGAATGCTGTCTACTCCTTGGAGTGGACAGTCATGGCAATTTGCCAATAACCACTTGTCAGGTCAAAAGTACTGGGGATATTTGCTGAGCCCAGCTTTTCTACCAGTTCATCTGTCCTTGGCAAGGGCTGTGTATCAGTCTTGGTAACTGCATTTAATGCCATATAGTCCACCAATAATCTAAGTTCTTTAGTTCCTGCCTTTGGCACTAACACAAATGGGCTAGCCCATGGACTTGTGGAATGTTCAATCATTACAAGGTCAAGCATCTTATTGACCTTCTTTTGTGTGATTCCTCAGATTATCTGATATCCTGTAGCCCCTGCTTTTTACAGGTACACTATCACCAGTGTCAATGTCATGTTGGCCCCAAGGGGTCAATCCTGGTGTAAGTGAGAACAGAAGGGCAAAGTGAGTTAACAAAGCCTTGCAATCTTCTTGTTGCTACACTGTCAGATTAGTAGAATGTTTTACCCATTCTACCGATCCATCTGAAGTGTGTACCCTTAGAAGATCTGGGAGAGGCTTACTCTCCTCTTCTTCTTGATCAGGAGCTTAGAGCAAAGCTCTGATCTCTGTTCTGGAAACATAAGCCTTCAGACGGTTGCCATAAAAAGCCCTGGGGGCCTCCTTGGGGTTGCGAAGTCTACCAAATAGTTGACCTCTCCAGGTTTTCCTACAACTTTGAAGGGTCCCGTCCATTTGTCCTGTAAGACCCCCTGACTTACTGGGACAATGATGAGAACTTCTTGGTCTGGAGTATACTCCACCTTGTTTGCCTTGTGGTTGTGCCATTGCTTAATCAGAGCTTGAGCAGCTTTCAAATTCTCAGTAGCCTCTGTCAGCATGAGTGATATCCTCTGTCTGAGGCATAGCACATAGTCAATAATCCTTACTGGCTTGAGGGAAGGAGCAATCTCCAGACCCTCCTTGATCAGGACCAAATGGCCTCTGACAGGATGACCATAAAGTAACTCACAGGGGCTAAAGCCCACTCCAGCTTGAGTAACTTTTCTGTAGGCAAAAAGAAGGCATGGCAGAATAAGGTCCTACTTTCCCCTAAGTGTTTCTTCCAAAGGTCCAATCATGCTCTTAATTGTTCTATTAAACCTCTCTACCAACCCATTTGTCTGACGGTGGTAGACAGTTGAGAACTTGTAGGTGATCCCATAAGTTTTCCACATAGCCTGCATGTAGTGGGACATAAAACTTCCCCTGTCAGATACAACCTCCTTAGGAAATCCTACTCTGGTAAAAAAAAAATAGAAATACGGCCTTTACCACTGCCTGTGCAGTAACAGTTCTCATAGGAATAGCTTCATGGTACCTGGTGGCATGGGCAACCACACCCAGTATAAATGGGTTGCCTGAAGAGGTTGTAGCATATAGGGGACCAACAATGTCAATCCCCACTCTTTCAAAAGGAACTCTCACTACTGAGAGAGGCACAAAGGGTGCCTCATTCTTAGTGCCACTCTTGCCAGATAACTGGCAAGTGTGACAACTCCTACAGTGTTATTCAATCTCTGCACCCATCGTGGGCCAGGAAAAATACTATGAGATCCTCTCCTTGGTCTCTTTGGTCCTCTTGGAGCTTAAGTGACCAGTCAGGGATTTTGGGTCTCAATTCCTGGGGTACCTCAGTCTCCTGAGGACTCCTGGAATAGACTCCATAGGCTCACTGTAGAGAAGTCCATCCGCCCAGTATAGCCTATGCTTCACAGGGTCTTGCCCTTCACTCTGGGAAGCTGCCTACTGACGCTAACTTTCTCTTCTTAGAGGGGGAGTTGGGTGTGCTGGAGACTGCATCTAAGGCCTTCAAATCATTGCCCAACAGTACCCTTCCTGGTACTTCTGACTGAACACTTACAGGTATATTTACAGTAATCTCAGTACACTTAATGATAGCTGGCAGTAAATAACACATTTGGACTGGGCCTCCTGCTAACTTGGTAAGCCTTTTGGGAGCCTTAGCAACTTCCTCAGGTAGAAAGAAATATTCATCTACCATAGTTATACTTGCCCCAGTGTCTCTAATGGCTGGAGCATCCCCACCATTGACAAGCACACTGTCTTTATAATACTATTTAGTATTATCAGGAATGGAATAATAGACATCAATGTTCTGTTGTTCCCACAGTGCCAGAGATACTAAAGATACTCTTGCCTGAACACCAATGGGTTCCTCAGCTTGGGGGTGAAAGCTAGCACTTGTATTAGTATATGCACATCATGGATCCCTGAAGGTTCACCCTTACATCCGGGATCTCCTTTCACATGGTTACAAGACCCACAAACCACACATTTCCCAAATGTCGTTTGGAGTGGGGGTTTCTGATAACCTCCCTCTGGCTTGGGCCCAGAGCTTTCACTAGCCCTATAAGTTTGTTTAGGAGGATATTTACCCTTATTATGTTTGCTGTCCTCTTTTGGTGGGGGATTTTTGGAATGATCCTTCTCATCCTTTCTATGCTTTTCCCCATACTCTTTCTTGTGAGTAACATCAGAATCATTTTGAGTAGTCTTGTTGACCTACCACATGTCAGCAGCAACTGCTAGCTTCTTGGGGTCCAGTTCCTTAGAGTCAGCAAGATGCTGTCTCATTTCTAGGGAACAGGAATCAAAAATATTTTTCAGCATGAAGAGAAACATCATGCCTTCATAGGAGTTCACTTTGTAATCCTTTATCCACTCATCTAAGTTTTTCAGGCTTTCCCACTCACAAGTGGTCCACAAGTTACCGTCTGTCTTCTTGTGGTCCCTAAACCTTTTTAGGTATTGGGAAGGGGTCTTCCCAAACCTGCCTATGAAAAGTTTTTACCAAATGGCAATGACACTATGGATTTGAATGATGTCTATCAACATCATTCAACTTCATCACAGCCACTCTGGGGGAGCCCAGACATTACCCATCGAGCAAACTCACTTACACAAATACTCTGTACTTTACGTGTAAACTTCAAATGTACTCAGTCAATCAAGAATGTCAGTTTTTTCAGGGAGACTTCCTGCTTCTGGAGTGGTCTGGCAAAGAGGAATCTGAAACAGTAGTGGAATCAAGGGACAACTTGTTCAACTCTAGTTCATGCTGCATCTCTTTTTTCCATGAGTTGCAGTTCCTTCCTCACTTCTTCGCCTCTCATTTCAGACTGAATCTCCAGTTTTCTAAATTCAAGATGCATTTTCATTTTCTCTATCTCTAGAACCAGCTCAGCTGACATGTTAGGCAACGGTAGTGTTGAGGTTAGAGGATTGGAAGGCGAATCAGCAGTTCATTTTCCTCCATCTCATCATCTACCACATTTTCTGGAAGTTAAGGGCTAAAATATATACTTTGACTATCATTAACTTCTAGGTCAATTCTGGAAGTAGTGGTTCTTGATCTACTTGGAGTTTGGTAATCCAGCAAGTTTTGGATTAGCTCAGATTTTTTTCCTTTCAGTTTTTCAACAGTAAGAGATATTGTAACGCTCACCTGATATCCACGGGGACACCACTCAGCCTGACTGGACCACTCGTGATCTCGAACCTCTCCCTTGGAATCTGGTCGACCGAGGATTGAGCCTGAAATTCAGGAATTTCGGGTTTAACTTAACTGTCTCTCGTTGCTTGACTCCCTCCTCCCTTGAGGACCAAACCTTCCCCCTTTGTCCTCTCCTCACCTTGTTTTCTTGTATCGTGCGTTCTCCGTCCTGCTTCTTGGTGCAGGGGTGCGTTGTTGATGTGGGCGTGGCGTGACCTAGTTGCTTCACTGGTGCTGGACCCAATGAGTCTGGACTTGCTGTAACTTCAGTCCGACAAGGTAGGTTTGTAGGTTTTGATAAAATTGTCCCTTTCTTTCTCTTGTCCCTAATAATATCCCCTCTTCTCCCTGTAGGGGCTGGAAGAGGTTGTGGATGGTGTCATGCTGTTTGGGGAACCGAGCACTGAGCGGTGAGTGAAAGCGTGTTGCGCGGCGCTATTCACCATTCTTCTTGGCTGACCTATGTCTCTCTTTTCCCTTGCAGCCACTGCAATGTCCCAGAATGGCTGCGGGCAGAGAGAGTAATTTGTGGTGAGTAAAACATAATGCGCAGTGCCTTCTTGTCTTTTCATGTGCTAACCTGTGTTTTTTCCTCCTTTGTAGGTCGATGGTATGCTCCGGAACGGATGTGACCATGAGCGGCTCGAGTCCAGGTAAGCGTGTGATTATTCCTGCTGTTTTTCCAGAATCGAAATATGAGAACGCTTACTAAAGTCTTTTCTTTCATTCTTTTCTTCGCAGGATGCAGCGTTCCACAATTGGAGATGGTGCAGCCGAGATGCTGTTTTCTGGACCAGAGGGGCAATGGATGGAAGCAGGATTCTACTCAAGGTAAGTGTCGAGCTAATGTTGTTCTTGTTCTTTCAGATACGCTGGGTCTATGCAGGCAGGCGAATATCTCACGAGACCGATCCGAGCGCAGGTGCAGAGTAACGCGAAGTGTGTTCCTCTGCCCGGGCATGGTTTATATAGCCTCCAGGTATCCCAGGTATTCCTAGGCCTAACCACACCCAAAAAGCTAGACCGCATAGCACAGTTCATAGAACTGAGCTATGTGGGGCATCCATATTGCACCATGGACCTTTACCAAGCCCAGTTCTCAAGTCATTCCTCTGAATAAGTATTAGCCTGGCACCAAAGGTGCCAGGATTGACACCACGAGGGTCTCAGATGGGATGGGAAGGCCTTTAAGGCCAATATGGAAGATCGTAGCCTGTCTCCAGTTTTGCCAGCAAGGGTTAGAGACAGGGATCATGACAGCACTCCCCCCCAAGGCCTCTCTCACGGTAGTTCTTCTGCCTGGCCCTGGTTTGGTTGGATGATTTTGATGGAACCTTCTTAGCAAACGTGGTGCATGGATATACTCACAAAGTTCTCATGTTCTGTCCTGCGGGCCATACCCTTTCCAATCCACAAGATAGTATAGTTTAGATATGACACACTTTGAATCCAAAATGTCCTTGACCTCAAATTCCGGTTCTCCTTTTATCACCACTGGTTTTGGCGGTGTTGTAATATGGGTCCCTGGTTGAACAGGTTTCAGAAGAGATACGTGGAACACTGGATAAATTTGCATGTTAGATGGTAATGCTAATTTAACAGCTAATGGATTTATTACAGATGTGATGGTAAAAGGACCTAGATATCGTGGGCAAAACGTCTGGGTTCCTTTTATAGGCACATGTTTAGACGCCAACCAGACCTTGTCTCCAACCTGGTAGCTGGGGGCCTTTCCACGATGCGGGTCAGCAAATTATTTTTGACGGTTCTTGGCTTGGAGTAAATGTTCGACTGCCTTCATAAAGGTTTGAGAAATGGTTGTGTGTAAGGTTTTAATTGCGGGCATTTCCAGGGTAGTAGGTACACCTATTTCGGAAGTGCGTGGATGTCTGCCATATATGGTATAAAAGGGAGTCTGCCCTGTACTGGTGTGTAAAGAATTATTATAGGCATACTCAGCTATCCATAACAAGTCCGTCCAACTCTCTTCTACTGGATGTAGCATACAGCGCAGCTACTGCTCGAGGGTTTGGTTTGTTCTCTCAGTTTGGCCACCCGTTTGGGGATGGTGACTGGTGGATAGTCAGATGTCAATTTGGGCCATAGAACAACACTTCCTCCAGAAGTTGGACACAAATTGAGTACTTTGATTGGAGATTAGTACCGAAGGAAACCCATAAAGCCGTATGATGTGTTCAAGAAATACATTCGCCGGACTAGATGCATTTGGGAGACCCCTAAAAGGGATGAAGTGTGCCATTTTTTAAAATAAGTCCACTGACACAGCCCTCTCTCTTCTCTACTCCTCTATTTCTGCTACTCTTGATACTCTTGCCCCCTTCATGAGGATCAGTTTGAAGTCCAAAGCCAAGTGCAATTCTTGGTATGACTCTGACCTAGCTACACTTAAACGGAAGTGTAGGGCGGCGGAAAGGAAATGGAGGGCTTCTTGCTCATGACAAACTGGCCTGCCGCCTGCTCCAAAGGCAATACTGACTTGCTGTCCACACTAAGAAGAGAGTCCACATACAAACCCGCGTCTCTGAGGCATCTAACAACTCGGCTGAACTTTTCAAAATCTGCAACGAGCTGGCCAACCCTGCTGCAGTCTTTCTCCTCACAGGATCTTTGCAATGCCCTTGCCTCCCACTTTATCTCTAAAACCCAGGACATCCTGTCCACCCTCTCCCCCTCCTCCTCCCTCTCCTTCTCAGCCTGCTGACCCTCCCTCAGCTACCCCTCATCCTCCTTTCTTCTACTTTCCTCTTTTCTCCCCTGATGAGATATCTAGACATGTCCGATCTATGAAAACCTCATCAAAACAGGTCCATCCCTGTTCCTCTAAAACCATTAAGGACCACATTGACACCCTTCCGTCGGCCCTTACTGATTTCTGCAACCTCTCCTTTGCCTCTGGCTCTTTCCCCACCCCTCTTAAACACTCCCTTGTGCATCCTCTCCTAAGAAATCCACTGCTGATCCGTCATGTCTGGCAAACTACCACCCAATTTCCATTACTCCCTTTTTGGGCAAGCTCCTGGAAAAGCTGGCCATCTCTCAGCTTAATCGCCATGCTGACTCTGTTGGCTCCCTCCATGACCACCAATCTGACTTCAGAGCTGCCCGAAGTACGGAAACTGCTCTCATGAACATCTGTGAAAACCTGCTCTCCAAACTCGATTCTAACATTCCCTCTGTCCTCATCTTACTTGACCTCTCCTCTGCGTTTGACACGGTCAACCATACCACCCTGCTCAATCGTCTTCGTGACAACCTCGGTATCACTGATCAGGTTCTGGCCTGGTTAACCTCTTTTCTCTCTGATCAACCTCCCAGGTACAACTTGGGTCCTCCTATCTTCTATCTCCCTCTCCACATGTGGTGTTCCCCAGGGGTCTATCCTCTCGCCCTGGCTTTTCAACCAATACCTGGCAACTCTCGCTTACTGCATCTCAATGTTCTACTCAACTTTCCAGTGCTATGCTTACGACACCCAACTCATATTCAGGCTTCCTTCAGCCTCCTCCTCTCCTTCCCTCATCTCTGATTGTCTAATCGCCATTCAAAGTTGGTGTGCCGCCAATGATCTATGTCTAAATGCCAACAAGACTGAGATCCTCCTTATTGGTACACCATCTCCATCCTTTCCTCTCACTCTCTGACTGGCCTCCCTTGGCCCTCCTCCCACATCCACTTGCGCGGCTAAGAACCTTGGGGTTATCTTTGACTCTACACTTTCCTTCAACGCACACATCTCTGTTGTCTCCAAAAAATCAAACTTTTTACTCCACCTCCTTGGAGGTACTCTACCTTTCCTCCCCTTCCCTCAAAAGCTCACTGTCTCCCAAGCTCTGGTTCTTTCCAGACTGGATTACTGTAACAGCCTCTTCCTAAATCTACCTGCCTCCACTTTCCGCCCTCTACAACTAATCCAGAACAGGACTGCAAGACATGTCCTTGGCCTCAAGCCATGGGATTGTATCTCTCCAGCCTTGAAATCCCTTCATTGGCTCCCAGTGGATGCAAGGATTACATTTTAAACCCTCTGCATTGTCCACAAGGCTTTCTGGGGCCTGGGTCCAAAATACCTTCAACTATCCCTCCATAAATACCTCACCTCTCGAGCCTTCTCCCCTGTTGATCTGTTTCTTCTCATGGCATTGTGCACCTGGCCACCCTCTGTTCTTTCGGGCCCAGCTATCTGCTCACCCTCCCACGTTTCTCCAGCACTTATCAGATATACCTTTCTGACTAACTTTCACCTGCCACTTGCTGGCTGCACCACCATGGTTTAAAGCCCTTAATTATTATTTATTCTTTTTAATATTTATTTATGTTTTCTGTCCTCTGCTTCGCACTTTTTTCATCCCCCTGCACTTTCCTCCCATTTTCCTTTCCCTTGCACTTGCGCTTTCTTAAATGTCACTGGGCCTAGATCGCTGTTTTCTGTTATTTTTTTTTTATCTCCCTTGTTTCCCTCCCTTTCTGCCTGGTTGCGCTCTGAAACAATTGTGTACGAGCGCGATTTAAATAAAATATAATTTTATTTCATTTAATTTCAATGGTGTTAAACCCTTGACTGGGTGGTAAATCAGTGGTGAAATCGAGAGATAACGTATGCCAGGGCGCTGGTGGAATTTACAATGGTTGAAGGAGCACAGCTGGTTTTTGCTTCAATGATTTATTCTGTGCACACACGCCGCAGGATAGAATGAATTGAATAATGTCCTTATGACACGTGGGCCACCAGTATCTTCGTTTCACCTTGGCTAGAGTCTTTGTAATTCCAGGGTGACCCTCAATTAAAGAATCGTGATAACCAGAAATGACTTGTTCCTGTAATTCTTTATTCGGCAGCAATAAACGGTTCCTGAAATAAGGTAGTTGGTTCCTGATTGTGTGATGTTCTCCTTGTGTACTCACTTTTGTAATTGCTCCGGACTTATCAAGCATTGGATTTCCTCATGTAGTTCGCTCTGACTCATGGTTGCTGTAATGCCCAGAAGTTTGTCATTTGGAATAATGGCTATTGGATTGTGAGTCACGTGTGCCTGCTCATCAATGCCCATACAGGTAAGGGCCTCTGCCTTTCTGTATTTTACTCCGGGTCAAAACATAATCACGTAATCAAATTCTGCGAAAAAAAGGGCCCAGCGTAGTTGCCGTGAGGATTGAGCTTTTGCTGTTGTTAAGTATTGTAGGTTTCGATGGTCAGTTATTACGGTGATTGTGTGCCTGGCACCTAGGAAATAATGTCGCCAGGCCTTAAAGGCTGACTTGATGGCTAGGAGTTCTTTGTCCGTGATAGCGTAGTTGAGTTTGGTGTGAATTTATGTGACCAGAAGGCTACTGGGTGTAATTGCCCAGTTTCTGGGTCCTTTTGTGAGAGAACAGCTCCCATTGCCATACTTCAGGCTTACGTTTCCACCACGTAATGGAGGTTTGGGCGAGGATGTCGTAGAATTGGGGCAGAAGTGAACCTCACTTTGAGTTCCTGGAATGCCTTCTCTGCTTCTTCTGTCCATTGGAACTTCTTATTGCTTTTTCTTAACAATGATGTGATTGGATGCACTATTTGTGAAAACCCTGGGATGAATCAGCGGTAGAAGTTTGCAAAACCCAACATGCTCTCGATTCCCTTGAATGAGTTTGGCGACAGCAATTTAGAATAGCATCTACTTTGTGCACATCCATTCGAATTCCTTTTGGAGTGAGGATGAAACCGAGGAACTCCACTTCAGAGACATGAAATGAGCATTTGTTGAGTTTGGCATAGAGCTGATGTTGGCAGAGTTTTGCAAGAACAGAGCGAACATGCTTAACGTGGTCCTGTTCTGAAGCTGAATATACCAGGATATCGTCAATATAAACTAGCGCATAGACGTCAATTTATTCCCTTAAGACATCGTTCATGAAGTACTGGAATGCAGCGGGAGCATTGCAAAGGCCAAAGGGCATTACCTGATATTCGAATAGGCCATATTTGGTACGAAAGGCGGTTTTCCATTCGTCCCCATTTTTAACTTGAACGAGCTGGTACGCTCCTCTAAGGTCCAATTTAGTGTAGATTTTGGCATCTTTAACTTGATCTAACAGTTCCGGGATGAGTGGTAGAGGATAGCGATTCTTTACAGTGATTTGGATTAATGCGCGATAGTCAATGCAAGTCCTCAAATATCCTTCCTTCGTCGGCACGAAGAATAGAGGAGAGGCTGCTGGCGACTTTGAGGGGCGGATGAAACCGTTTGCCAGGCATTGATCTAAGTAGGACTTCAAATGCTGGTTTTCTGGTTGTTTGAGTGCATAGATTCGCCCACAAGGGATTTGTGCACTGGGTACCAGGTCGATCTGGCAATTATATGGTCTGTGCGGCGGTAAGGTATTAGCTTGTTCCTTCTGAAATATGTCTTGAAAGTCCTGGTATTCACTTGTTAGGGTACCGGTTACCCCAAAGTTATTGCCGCTGTTCCATGGGCTGAAGTACTTGTATCTGTTGACCGCTTTCCTTGGTGGTATCAAGTGTGAGCACAACTGTCGGGAAAGGTCAGCTCTTTTGCACGCCAGTCTATTTGAGGATTGTGAGCTAGCAGCCACGGCATCCCTAAAATCAACCTAAACTCGGGTGCCTTGATGAGGACGAAAGCGATAGATTCACGGTGTCCATCCTGCCACAGAAGGGTTAAAACTGCTGTGCATTGGGATACTGGACCAGAAGCTATTTCGGTACCATCAACAGTGGTGACTGTGTCAGTGGTTGACTTAGGGCATAAAGGAAGCCCCATCTTTGCTGCAAGAACTTGGTCCATACAGTTCCCAACTGCTCCGCTGTCTATGAATGCTTCTACGGCATGCATCCGAGACGGTTGCTGGTGGTTGATCAAAATCACTGACAATGCAAAATGGGAGGTCTGTAGTTCACTTTCTTCGCTCGACAAACAGACCCCTACACTTGCCGGGCTTGGTAGTTTTCTGACTCCTTGTTGGCATCATCTTTGTCAGTGGCCCCTACGGTTCTCCTTGGTGGTTTCACTGGACATTCTTTAAGGAAATGGCCTGGTTTTCCGCAGTATAAACATAGCTGCTGCTGCCTTCTCTTGTCCTTTTCAGCCTTAGTTAAAGGGGCCCTTACCCCTCTGATATGCATTGGTTCCACTGAACTTTCTGTTGCTCGTGGGACATTGTCCTTTGATCGTACATACATAGGGCGGGTGTCCAGTCTGGTTCGATCTGCTTTTCGGTCTTGCAACTTATGATCTAGCTGAACAACAAGGTTAATGAAATCTGCACAGTCTTTTGGTGGGTCAACCACTTGAGCAAGAATATCTTTTAGCTCCTCCCGTAGACCCTGATGGAATAATGTGGTTCTTTTCTCCTCGGGCCACCCTGCTTCGACCACAAGCCTGTTAAAGGTTGCTATATACGTTAGTAAATCTTGGTTTCCTTGACGAAGGGACAAAAGTTAATTGTCTAACACCTGTCCATGGGTACGACGAGCGAAGCGCTTCTCCATCTCCTGCTGAAATTCCCTGAAATCATGTAGCAGAGGATCATGCTGACTGACAAAGGGTACAGACCAATCCGCAGCACTGCGGCTCAAATAAGATAGCACAAAAGCAACAGTGACTGCTCATTTGGGAAGGCCCCAGGCCTACAAAAGAAATGGAGATCACATTGCTTCATAAATGTTGAATACTTCTTGGGATCTCCAGTGAATCGTTCAGGTGGGGCCAAAGGAACTGCCCCAGGAAGGGTTATCTGAACAGGATTGGCTGATGGTGTTGGCACTGATGAAACGTTACCAGGTGGTGGTGCTTGTCCCGCCTGTGACTGGAGAAGTTGCCTGCTCAAATCGTCGGGGCGTTCTTTAGCAACTATCAACTCTCTCCTCAGGGCATTGGTCTCCTGCCTGGCTGAATGTATCTCAGCACGTAACTGCCCCAGCATTTGGGCTAACTTGTCAGTTTCTGACGTTTCCATGAAGTCCAGGTGGATTATGGTATGAGGCTTTGCATTCTGTAACGCTCACCTGATATCCACGGGGACGCCACTCAGCCTGATTGGACCACTCGCGACCTCAAACCCCTCCCTTGGAATCTGCTCAAACGAGGATTGGGCCTGAAAAACAGGAATTTCAGATTCAACTTTACAGTTTCTTGTTACTTGGCTCCCACCTCCTTTCCTTTTTCTCTTGCCCCAAATAATGTCTCATCTTCCTTTAGTTGCTGGAAGAGGTCATTGGTGGTGTCGTGCTGCTGGTGGCCGAGCACGAGGCGGTGAGTGAAAGCGTGATGCTCAGCTCTATTAGCCTTTTCTTGTGCTGATCTATGTCCTTGTTTTCCCTTTCAGGCCGCTGCAATGTCCCAGAATGGCTGCTGGCGGAGAGAGTACTAAGCGGTGATTAAATCGCAATACGCGGTGCCTTCTTGTCTTTTCATGTGCTAACCTGTGTTTTCTCTTCTTTATAGGTCAATGTTATATTCCGGAATGGATGTAGACCAGGAGCAGCTTGAATCCAGGTAAGCGCGTGATTATACTTGCTGTTTTCGGAATCGGAATATGGAAAGCTTACTAATGCTGTTTTTCTGTGTTCTTTTCTTCCCAGGGTGCGGCGTTCCGCAATTGGAGGAGGCGCCGCCAAGATGCTGTTCTCTGGACCAGAGGAGCAGTGGATGGAAGCAGGAATCTACCCACAGGTAAGTGTTGTGCTGATGTTGTCCTTATTCTTTCAGGCACGCGGTTCCAGGAAGGCAGGCGAGGATCTCTGGAGACCGAGCTAAAGCCGGTGAGTGTCACGCTGCAGGTGCAGAGTAATGCGAAGCATCTTGCTCTGCCCGGGTGTGGTTTATATAGCCTCCAGATATCCCAGGTATCCCTAGGCCTAACCACACCCAAAACACTAGCCCGCATAGCACAGTTCATAGAACTGTGCTATGTGGGGGCATCCATATTGCATCAAAGTCCATTACCAAGCCCAGTTTTCAAGTCTTCCTCTGGACAGTATGGGCCTGGCGCCAAAGGCGCCAGGACTGGCTCCAAGAGAGTCTCAGATGAGGTGGGAAGGCCTTTAAGGCCATTATGGAAGTTTGAAGCCTGTCTCCAGTGCTTTGCCTATGAGGGTTAGGGGCAGGGATCATGACAACTACACACAGTGGTTTAAAGGAGAGAATGCGGCATTGCTGTACAGTAAAAACTGGCATCACTGATTGGCGAGATCATATACATGGGCCTGCTCCATAGGGGATTCCAGGCTACAATTGGTTCAGTTCTCCGTTCTCTGTCAGTACCCACGTGGGTCACCTGGGCTCATTGCTCCGAGGAGTGAAGGTCAGGTCTCTCATAAGTTACAAATATCAGAACTACTATGATACTCTAAGCCTTTTACTACATCACTGTGGCTTGCACCTGGAAGGCTAGGGGACTGGTGCCAGGGGAAAGGGAGGAAGAAATACAGTCACGCTGACCCACACATTCTGCGCTTTGTTGATACTGCACCCTTCACACCCAAGGCTTCCACCCTCATTTTTATCTATAATGTATCCCTCCCTGTAGCTCGCATTACAAAGGATGTATTTATGATGAGAGGTGAAATGGCTGTACATACTTAGATCTTTTATGGCCGTTGGTTTTATGGTGAGTGGCTGGGGTCACTCACTATCATGGGATGCAGGTGTCCTTGGACTGGATCAGTGGTGTGGGCCATGGCTCTGGGTAGAATGGGTGGGGGTTAGAGGCCTACTGATAGTTTAGCTGTGATGAATGGGCACTGCAAGGAGTCTAGTGTTGTCTCACATCATTGCAGGGCGCATTCCTCCAGGTGATACTGAGTAATTGCAACAGTGAAGGGACAAGAGGAAGCTTCCGTGCATATTGGCCGTGCGGGCTCATACCTTCTTGGTGTTTCAGGGCCTATTCAAGTTCTTCCATGGAGCCAAAGTTGTGCCGCACGGCCATGTCAGACTATGCATCCACCATAATTAAAAATGGCGTTCCTTTCTATGCGCACACTGGGTCTATGCAGCTATCGTTCGCGCTATATTTACATCCGTGTTGAGTTTCATAGCACAGTCCTCTCCCCCTTGCAAACTCTATGACTTCATATGGGATTCGTCTCAGCTTAAACGCCTGGGGGGGGTGGGATAGACACATTTCCATCCCAACAAACACAACAATCCATCTGCATTTCCCATATCTCGTTCCGTATGAGCATGTTGACTGCACCGCTCTCAATCGGCATCAACATCTCCACCTCAATCACTTTAACTGAAGACCTCGGTTTCTTCACCTTGCGCCAATTAACACATTGACAAAATTCACTATCTGAAATCCTTCATATGCTTCATCCTGAGAGCAGTTTTCATTCAAACCTTCACTTGGAGTAAGGTTTGGTCTGCAACACTTCGGTAAATTACCTCTCTTCCCACATAAACTGCACTCTACATGCACCGCCCTACATTCCTTGTCCATGGCAAAATGTTGTGTTCTACCACACATATAGCACCTCTTAATCTGTCTGTTGACCTTCTGACCTTATGGTCAGAATTTTCCTCCAGGCTTCCGGCTGCTGTTAGCCCTCCATTGCTCATTGTTTATTCAATCACCCTCCCTCCTCGTGAATGCATTGGAGTATGTCATATCCTTTTTCTTGACTACTACATTACTCTCTCCTGCTATCTTTTCTTCTTCCCTATTACGTTGTTTGATGCAAGAAGCTGTACGCTCTGCTTGCTTGGCTATCCTAATCGCCCTGTCCAAATCATAATCTTTCTCCTTCCATAACTTGTCTCGCAGGCGATTACCAGCACACTTCATCATGAATTGTCATTTAATTGCCAGTCCACAAAGCACTGTGACAAACTATTTAAGGGTTTCACCTTTCTTCTGTGTTTATCCAACTTGGCTAAACAACATTCAAACATGTTCATCAACGCTCCCGTTGCTGGCTGTGATGGTTGAAAAGGTTCAGGCAATCTCTTGTATATTTCCTGTCGAGCTTGCCCCAGACAGTTGTATAACAATGCATCCTTTCATTCAATAGAGCAGTTTGGCTATCAAAACACCCAAGGAATGAACGACCCTCTATGTTGTCCTAAAGGTTTTTGACAAATTCCTTATGTCAGATAGAGGAAGGTTTTCTTTTCAGTGGGGTGAACTGATTTCAGGAAACCTAGTATATCCTGATTTCAGAGGGCTTAACTGGGTTAAACCTTGAATTTTGAAGGCAGTTCAAGCACAAAAAAGTTTACGCTGATTTGACAGTTGAAAATGTGAAAAACAATGGGTGTAACATTGAGAGGAACTCATTAAAAGGAAATGTCATCGGTTTCAAGGCTATGTACAAGCAGGTGTTCTGTTTCTCAGTTGGACTAAGTAAGGACATGCAGTAACTCTTCATTTACAGTTTTGGTGTGTTTCCTGCACACAACATAACTGGTTTTTTAAAAAAGCATACGAAGAGCTAATATTTGTGCATGCTTAGACCAACTGACAAACTTCACACTTGCCTATGATTAGACTTACAACTCGAACTGTTTCATTTTGTAGAACAACATTAAAAATACTGGTAGGACCATGGCAATGAAGTCAAAGAAACAAGGGATTGATTCGAGACGGGTTGTGAGGCCCTCTGCACAGTGCAGTTTCATCAGCACCCCACCTGGCGCTGGTCGAGATTCACAGACTGTTGATGTACTATTTGCGTCTGTGGTGTGCTTGAACATGCGGTAAGGAAGCAGTGCACTGCACAGAGCACAACCAGGCCCATCCACAACCTGGCCACAAACATCTCTAGCTATACCCGTTCTGGTTGTATGACCATAGGTAGCTAAGGCAGAGCTCATGAACAACTAGCTGTTTTGGGTCATAACCCCGTAAAGGGTGTAGGAAGTGGCTTCTTTTTTCGATCACAAGCCTTATTTGTACTTCCCTGATACCCTCCACTCCCTCAGTCTAATGTAATAGTGTAATGTTGTATATAGGTGCAGTACTCATCTTTAGTTTGCTGCACTTGCCCCCTTCCTCAGCCCCCTAGGGTAATGTTACCTTTGTAGGTCACACTGTGCTTTGTCCCTGGTCTCTGTCGCACTTTGTACACACCTTCATAAACTGGCAGACTCCTTGTTCTCATCGTTATACTATTGTGCAGGCATCCTTCCAGGGAATTCAACTGCCATCTGTAAATGTGTTATTGTAAGTCATTTCTGATCGAAATTGACATCCCTGCTGTTCAAATGAATACAAATGCAAATACAACCCAACATTCAGTGTGTGGAATCAGTGAAAGGCAAATGATGCTGACCCCAAGAGAATGTTTTACCCAAAGGGTGAAACAGCTGCAATATGGTATCATCAAACAAGCCTATTCCTTTCCAGTAAAAATGTACATTATTTTCCTTGGATGAAAATATTGCTCAAACAATTCTTTCACGGTAAAATTAGATGCTATATCCTCTGGTATGACTTTGCCACACTACACATTGGTAGCGCTTGCACTCCCTCTACATAGCGGTCAATCTAAATGGTTAATCATGGACACAGAAATGGAACGTCTTTTAACATTCACATGATCCGAACCTCATAAGAAGTTCATCTTTGCAATCATGATCAATATTCCCAAATGTTCTGTTGACTTTTCTTTCCAAACACAAAGCTTGCAATCACGAAGCATAGGTTTAAGAGAAAGAAAGTATAGTTTTCTAAAAAATATTTAGGCAAAAACAAAAATCAAAAACCTTGCAAATGCAGTGACATTTCCTTGCCCCTGATATATTGGAAATACTTTGCCTCAGGCGGCGGCGGCGGCGGCGGCGGCAAAGTATGGGAGGAATGTCGCTGCCTCACGGAAATCTCGATTCCGAGGAGTTCTGCCAACAGTGGATGGTATTTTCGTTGGAATCTTTAATTGAAATGTTGTGGATTTCTTTCGCCTTTAACCAGGATAATGTTTGAACTTTTGTGCTGTTGAACATGTGTACAGAGGCCGTTGGTTTTTCTTGTCTTTTGGATGAATCATTCTCGACGCAGATTATGGTTCAGACAAAAAGCAGCTCATACATGTAAAATAAATAGGAACATATCTCTGTGCAGAAGCTGTGCAGTGGCATTTCCACCGCTGACAAAGTGTTGACCAATACTGCGACTCCCTCTACTAATGCATTCCTTCTACTGCCACCATGCTGGCACGCCCTCCACAGCAGTGCCTCTACCACCAATTAATCACTCCATGGCCTTCCCTCTGTGTTTCACACTGCAGAATATGGAGGGTCATATTGGGTTAAGTTCCAGAACCCTTCATGCCCAGCGTTCTTCAGTCTATGGATCCCAGCTCGTTGAGTTGACCTGTGGTAATTACCAGATAAAAAAGTATAATCGTATATATCAGTATACACGGTACAATTGACGTTATCAGCTACCTGTTTAACTGGCACAAGAATATCCATTATACTCCCCGGCCACAAGATCAGAGGTGACACATCATCCAGAACAGATGCAAATAGATGACAGTCAAATAAAGCCATTAACTGATCTTATAGGCACATCCTTAACATCTGTGAGACACAACAGAAAATGAATATCTTTAAGTTATGCTTAGAAGAGAGCAACTATTAGAACCATGTAAACATGAGCAGCCAATGACCTACAAATGAGTGCCCACAAACATATCAAAGTATCCACCAACAAGAAGCTAAGAATCAAGGATGATGTGCAAGAATGCAATTGTTACAGACAACCTCAATAATCCACAGACAAAAATGCCAGGTTTTTGTGCTTTGTTCCATTTTAAAAAAGAATTCTTCGTGGACACTGGGACGATTGCGATTAAGGGAGTCCCTATAACTCTTTCAACTGCCACTTGGGCTTCCCGCACCCTAACAGAAGAGTTCGTAACCCCTACAACATCTCCGTTGTATCCTAGAGCAAGTTAACCCTACTGTCTTTGTCTTCTCTATTCTGGGAAGGAAACCTAAAGGCTGTGACCTTTTCTGTCTAAGTCCATGAGGGAAATACTAAATGATCCTTTCCCTTTGGGCCACAGACTGATTTCAGCAGGGTTTCTCTGCCAGTCTCTTCCCCTCACACACTCTCTCTTTCCACCTATCTCCTCCCTCCGTGACCTACATGGTATCCCGCCCTCTCTACCTGCACCTATTTCCTTCTCCTCTCACTTCTCTCCCCACCCCTCTCCTTCTCCTCTTCCCTATATTCCCCAACCTTTGCACCACCTGCACCTTTCTGCCCTGCCCTCTGCCCTTCCTCTTTCTCTACCTGCACCCCTCTCCTCTTAACTCTCTCCCTCACTAACCCGTTTACTCGTCTGTCTCCCGATCTTGCACATACTTTCCACCTGTCTCTCCCCAGTAGCTTCCTCCTTATTCTCTTCACTCTCCCCCAACTATTATTCTACTACCACCTTTCTCACAATATTCCTGCCCCTCACTTTCTGTCACTTACACTCTCATAGCATCTCTAAATTCCCCCACACATTTGTTTCTCCCTCCCTCTCTCTTTCTCTATCTCTCTCTTTCTCTCTCAAGTTCTCACATCTTTTCTCTACTTTTACGCCCCCATCACCACACTACACCCAACTGGTAGCACTTTCCCCTAAACACAATACTTTACCTATACTCTCTCAGAACATTTCCACAGTCTACGCAGCATCTGACTCCACCATCCGCCCTCCACCTGGCCTCTTGGTCACCAGCGTTCCACCTGACCACAGATGAACACCTTTCAACCTCCTCTGTGCTAAGTGGATGTTGAAGGCCAGCCTTCCATCTTCTAACACTCATCCCAGCTCCCAATGGTCCCTCTTGTCTCATGCTACCCTTTCTCAATCTCTGGCTAAGCTACCGTTGAAAGTCTCCAAGAAGGCTTGTAGTTCCACTCCTTTTGCAGGGGGGCATCCACGTGCTCAGACTGCTGGTTTTCCTTGAGGCTTTCTCCATGCGCTTGTGAGTTTAATTTCCAGTTGGGTTTGGGGAGGATTTCCGTGTCACTCCTTCTGCCCTGCAGTTTCTTCTCACTCTCAGTTCATTTTCTGTTGCCACACCATTCCTCAGGGGTCCATCTAGGGCTGATAGATTTTGGTCAACATATTCCATACTGAGTCACAGGTAATTGAAGGGCTTTTGGGTATTTTGAGACTTGATAGTCATACAGATGGGATTCTGTTTTCCAACATCTGATCATTTTTGGTAATTATTGGTATTCAATTTCTTTATCAGATGCACTATCCTATGAAGCAAGTTTTTGAGCCACAAATGAATATGATCTTGCAAAACTGATCCTGTTGGGGACGCAACCAGACACCAGCAGGTATGTCTGTGCTCTTGCAGATATTAGGGCAATTAGCATAAACACCTTGTTCAGGTGGAATCTATTCAATCGCAATCTTTCAGTCACCCTTTCATAACCATATCATAGTACGGCATACGCCGTGCCATTACGCATTCAAGCAAGTGGCAAGAATTCCGGAAAGAGACTTACAATGGAGTGCAGTTGGTTCACCACTCCTCCCGTGTTCGTGTTACATGTGCAAATGCCCCAAATAACATCAATGGGCTGCCATATGGTGTGTAGTGTCTTAAGTTACAGAGACTTTGCACGCATTTATTTTATTTTATTTTTTACATTTATTAAGCACACAAAGCAGCCCTTGGGCTTCATGGCGCTGTTACATGGAGGCTTGCTTAGTTACACATGAATGAAAGCCGGTCTTTGGTTTGTGGGTTACAGGAAAACCTAGTACAAGACAGATAGCGGTGCATAGTATACTTGTTACAGAGGATAGGGAGCCTCTAAGGTTCAGAGGGTTACAGGTGAACCGGCTGCATCCCTTATGTTCGTTAACAAGGTACCAAGGGGAGAACCTAGAGGAGGTATGTGGACTACTTGAAGACGCTTGTTTAAGGGCTTTGCGGAGGGCAAAGAGCAGAGTCTCATTCCTTAGGGTAGGTGGGAGGCCATTCCATTGTCTTGAGGCTATGAAAGGGAAATCTGGCGGCACCGGCTTTGGCACGTTTGACAGTAGGGATGTTCAGTTGGTTGGAGTAGTGTGATCTCGTAGGCCTGGAGGAGCCAGCTCTAACTAGTTTCGCTGAGAGATAGGAGGGGGCTGTGTGGGAGAGGCACTTGTGGGTGATGGCAAGGGTCTTGAAGAGGATGCATTCTTTGACGGGGAGCCAGTGTGCAGAACGCCTAGCATTGGAGATGTGTTCTCTCTTGGGTATGTTAAGAGCTGCGCAGAAAGCGTTGTTTTGAATTATTTGCAATCTGTTTACATTTTCTGCAGAGGTGCCCGCAAAGAGAACATTGCAGTAGTCCAGTTTTGCACCTATAGTGGCTCTGGCTATTGAAAGACAGTTCTGGGTAGATAAGTAAGGTTTGACCGCATTGATCAGCTTCGTAGTATATGATGCAGAGGAGGCAATGGCGCTTACTTGGCGTGACATGGGGAGTGTGGCATCCAAGTAAACCCCCAGTGTCTTCACGGAAGGTGAGACTGGGATCTGTGAGTTGTCTATGGTGAAGGAGCTATATTGATTGTTGAGTTTTTTGAGGGTTTCCTTGGGGCCGACTAAGAAGATTTCAGTTTTATCCCTGTTTAGGCAAAGCCCATTGGCAGCCATCCATGCTTGGATGGTGGTGTAGGCAATGTGAAGTGTTTTGGCATCCCTTTCATAGGTGCCCAAGGGAGGGAGAAGGACCTGAGTGTCGTCGGCATAGTTAGTGTACGCTATGCCAATCGCGTCCTGTTAGGGAGAATTCTCAGAAATGTGCTAATTCTCTCCACCTTAGAGACCCCCAGCAACTTTGCTGGATTTGGAGGACTTCATTTTTTTACCTGGAGAGAGTGAGACCCTTTTTTCCCACTCTCTCAATGTATTTTAATGTGATTTTGAACTCTGTATTTCTTTTGGTTGTGCAGTCTGACAAACTCCATAGTCATCATCTTTTACATTGTGTCACACATCACCTTTAGTGCAGTGTCACAAGGGAAGTCTCTCAGATTTCCCAAAGGTTTAAATACCTTCTCTTGGATAAACTACTGTTTCCAAGAGCAGTGAAGTGAAATTGACTTTACTTACACTTGAAACTTTCTAGACCCAGCACACACTATCTTACAATAGGTTGCTGGAGGGGTTACATAGTATCCCCTTTGTCTAGCTTCTTATGTAACAATGTTATGTTACCCTTTCCTCAATGAATGGCTGGTGGCAGTGGTTTCATTTTAATCACTGTGGTGTGCATTTACCGCGGGCTGCGTTCGCAGCTGCAGTAAAGCACCCAAGGGTGCCCTTTTTCTCAAGATGGCCCTGGTCTTCTTTTTTTGCCATTTCTTTGTGGAAAGGTCCTTCTCGAGATTTACTCTGTGCGCCAAACCAGGTTTGGTCCCATTGTTCATTTTGCATTTTGAGGGATTCACGAGTGAAGCCCGCCTCTGGCTCCAGAGTGTCTGGGGTGAACAGGAAGTGAGGGAGACCCAAATGCACTCTGTGGTGATTGGCCGGCTGACTGTCCGGCAAGGACAGCCACCCTGCTGGGTGACTGACATCTAGGCTGGAAGGAATGGGAGAGAACTGAATAAAAGGAGAGGCTTTTGGCATAGAAGGCAGAGTTGGGAACCGAAGAAGAACTTGAAGAGGGCGCATGCTGCAACTCCTGGACCGTTGGTGTTTTCCTGGTGAAGCCCTGCTGCTGTGTTGAAACTCCAAATTCGTATTGACAGAGTCCATCTCAACACCCAGGAACCACAGTGTTGCTGTTTGCGGTAGTCCAGAGGAGCTGAAAGACTGAAGTGCCACTTGTTTGAAGATTACCGGTTGCAAGCGGTGACCGTCCCATTGCAGTGCAGGAGTCCCCAGAAGTCCTCCCTCTTGTCCCCATGACTGAGGCCCAGGAACAGTGACATCTGCAGAGCTGCACAGGAACATAAGTCCTCTGCTGCACTTTTACTTCATACCAAAGGTACTGTAAAGTCTGAGAGAACTTACATCTTGTTGTAGAGTTGCTTGCATCTTCTACATTTCACAAGTCTAACAGCTTGTGGCCAATTTGATTCTTCTTTTCTTCAAAGACTTCTAAAACATTGTGCCAAGACTTTTCTACTTACCTGCTAAGAAGTGTTTCAGCTCATATAGACTTTTGCTAATTGACTTTGGCTTAGCCTGTTCCACTGAATGACTCGTATTGGTGGATCTGAAAGTATTTGTCTGCTTAAGAATATTTGTGATCTCTTGTTTGTTCTAATATTCTTTTCCTTTGATTTACTTCTACATGATTCTAAATTCAACAGTGATATTTAATGTCCCCAGCACCCTAACTATTGAAGTCACCTGAGGGTGTAGGTGGTGTCTGTGGGCCATCCCAAAAGGTACTTACTGATTTAGAGATCCTAAGTGTGTGTAGTTTACAAAGTGTATTTGAGTGTTACTGTTATATTGCTCCCTTCTGAAGAAGGCTTATTCTAACTGACTGATAAATACATTAATAATTATTTATTCAAGAAACCTTGTGTGTAAGTGTTTATTTGAATACTTGTCACTGTGATTCTATGCGTAACTCCCCTACAGCTCACATTGACCCCTCTTGAGATAAGCCTGGCTGCTCAGCACGCTACCAAAACTGTGTAATACAAGCTCATACCAAAGGTTGGGTTTCCTATTACCTGTAGTCAGAGTTGTTGTAGTACACTCAAAGGGTACTGCACCAATGCATGCCTAACACGCCCAGTATGTCAAAGAGGGGTTTAGTGAATACATTGTAGAGGGTGGGCGAAATACAGGAGCCCTGTGGGACTCAGCAGTGGATGGTGGTAGGTGCTGCACAGCCCTGCTCGGAGAATGCTCTCATGGCTCTCCCTTCAAGCAAGGAAGTGATCCATGCAGTGGCTTTGAGAGTTAACTGAGCTGAGGTGATGAGGTGTCTGCATATGGTCTTATAGTCAATTAGGTCAAACACTGCACATAGATCGCCAAGGAGGAGTAGTGCTGGTTTCCCTTCATCAATCATTTCACATATATAATTTTTTAGGTCCAATAACGCTGATTTCGGTTCCAGGGCCAAGCGGAAACCCGATTGATGCTTGCCTAGGATGCAATTGGTTTATAGGAAGTGCTGGACCTGGGAGTAGGCTGCTTAGTCAAGAATGTTTTGCAAAAATGGGACTGTAATAATGGGCCGGTAGTTGTTAGGGGAGGAAGGGTCTATAGATGGTTTATTCAGGAGTGGGCTTATGCAAGCCTCTTTAGGGCATGGAGGGACAATTTCTGAGGCAAAAGAGGCATTTATGAATGCAGTGAGGAATGGGGTTAGGGTGGTTGCGCAATATTTGATGATGTTGGCTGGGCAGATATCACCTTTACAATTGCAGGGTTTGATATGTTTGAGGAGGGTCAGGACTTCGATGTCTGAGACGTATCTGAAGGGGAAGAGTGGCTGGTCTTGGGTAGGAATGTTAGGGGTTGGAGTGATGGGGAGGTCTGGAGTGGTCAGGGGGTTCTTGCTGGCCCGGATTTTGCCCTGTAGCAAGTTTTTCTTTGTTGAGCATGGCTGTTTGAATGCTTGAGCACCAGGGTTCATCCTTTGCAATGTCTTGGGTAATGGGTGCCGGAGTTGCTAGTTCCCTGAATATGGCGAACATCTCTTGCTCAAGTACTGCTGTTTGCTGGCCACTCATGCTGTCCTGGACCTTGTTAAACATCAATTCAACTATATCTGTGGACATACTGGACTTTTTCTTGGTATATTTATTGGGGACCACTCTATATGCACCTGATTACTATCTGCCTCACTCAGATTTTCAAATCTAATATTAATAGTGTGCAACTTTGTATTGTTTTAGGTAGCCCCACCCCCTACTACCCAGAAGTCCTTAAAACCACCCGGCCGCGCGCATCTGCATGCGCGCACCGAGTACTCTCTCAAGTACTGCTGTTTGCTGTTCGCTGGCTCGCCAGCTCCCAGCCCCAGCCTCCAGCTCTGTTTCCCTCCCTATCTTTACATTTACTGCACACCTGATTGCCAGCTAACATCTTATCCAACTGACAACTACCTCCGGGGCCCTTAGACAGTTAGACAGTAAGCAGCTGTCCTTCGAACTCCTATAACAAAGCCACACACTCCGATCCTTTATCTGTCTCATATTGTTCCCATAATGCTTTCTGTGTCGGTGTTTACCCCCTTGTAAACCTGATAGCAGCCGACAGCTGGTATTTGTATATTTGATTTGCATCGCTGCCCGCTCTGCCACGAACGTGGCGAGTGGGCTTCGCAGCGGTCGCTGCAATGAACTAACACCGGCTGCTTTCACATGCACAAGTATTGATTAATTAATATGCGCTGGCAGAACCTCTTATGTCGAGCCGCCAATATCAGAAGCACTGGCCACTAGCCCTCCACAAGCTTTTTTAAATCATGTTGTGCTTACATCTCATGCCGTCCAAATTCACTCTGCTGAGCCTACTTCCACTGTCACCACCTCGCATGCAGAACTTTGTAACTATAAAAATGGGAAGAGTTCGAAGGAAAGGAGGTTTGATAAAGAATTCAGAAGTTGTATGGACTCCCCTGCTTCCAGTTCCCTGCCCAATGACCAGTTTGATACTGCGCTGTGCAATATGGCAGCGCTTGATGACCAGGTGCGATGCTCTATTGGCATGTTAACTCCCCTTGTCCCCGGGCCGGGGAAATAGAAACATTTGTTGACATCTATATCTCCCAATGACCAAATGTGGCTTTATGGTGTCAACAAAGGTATAGAGGCTGACATAAATAAACAACCTATGCCTGCCCAATTGTTATACTTTCCTGATCTCCCAAAATCACGTTTGAAATATTTACAATCTGAATCTGCTGACCATCCTTACCCACTAGAGAATAACGATGGTAGGTTTCCTCAACAATTATAATTAAAATCCTTGATCTCCTCAGTAAAGGGCACGATTTGTCTCACCAACGGCAAAACAAAACAGACGGTCCCTACTAACACTCTGGATCTAGCTAGCGACGTTTCTACCCCTTCAAATTCAGCACTTTCAACACAATACTGATGAAGACCACATCGACCTTCAGCAACTGACTAAAGAGATCCAGGATGCCTTAATTTCCATCCCTATGAATAATTCCTCTGTATCTCTACTTCCCAAAAGTCAAAAAACTTCTGCAAGCAACTTATCGGGGCATACTCTTAATCCAACATTGAATAATACCCCCTCTTGCAAAACTTCTAAGCATATCAGCCTAAATGCTAATGGGGCACTGCTCTCATGAATTCCCCAATTAAGGATCTTGAAATCAGAAGACATCTTGAGATTATCACTTGCAAGAACAAACAATTATAGGGCTATATGTTACCTTTCATCAGATTCGATTATGAAATTTCTTTGGTTCTGTCGTGCTGAAATCAAAGACCAAGTTCTCACTCTAATGACATTTGCTGACGAGCCCTCTGCAAATGAGTTTCTCTCATACTCTTGTTCATTTTCTGCTGCTAATGCTGGCCCGAAATCTCAATCCTGCAATTATGCTAAAGATGGTGACTCTGCGGTTCATGAACTGTTGAACATAGTAGCTAAAAATAAAGGTCTCCCTTGGCTTGAACCAATGCTAAAGTCAATTCTAAGCTTCAACACATCACCATGCACGACATAGCCATTGCAAGTTAATGAAATTAAGATTCTCTCTTGGAACTCATGTGGGTTCCATAACCTAATGAAATGGTTCAACATGATGTCTCTGTGCAATCTTCCATCAATAATACTCCTACAGGAAACTATGAAACTCAATGCCCTTCTGCTGCCTGGTTATACCACTTATTGCTCGCCTGACACAAGATTAACTCAAGGATGCCCTTCTGGTGGCCTCGCTATTGCGGTTAACAACACCTTGAAAGTCCAAACCAAACTTGTGTGGGAATCTTGTAACCTTTTGGGCATATTGCTGACTATGAATAAGGAAACATATGACACCTTCCTTATAAATACTCTATACTGGAACCCAGCTAACATAATAATTGAAGCAATATTAGATGAAATTGATAAGTGTCTTGAAACCTTCACGAATAACCACTGTGCTCTTGAAATAATAAATGGAGGTGACTTCAATGCTTATTGTTGGAAAAGATTTGGGACGGAGGAAATTAACACTAATATATCCTCCTGCATTAAAGGGGCTGCTTGGAATTCGTACTTTCACGATTTGGATCTGGATATGGTAGAAACAAGTGACACATGCCCCAAAATTACTTGGAATTGTGCCGCTAACTCCTCGATGATAGAATTTATATTTCTATCGCATAATGTCCTAGCATTAGCCTCTCCCTTACTGATTAGCCCGATATTGCATGGGGACCACGCTCAATTATCCATTTCGCTGAAATTCGAATGTTCCTTACTTCATCTTGATCCTTCCGTAGTCTTCCCGGAAGTTCATCGACATCAAGTATCACTCAGATGGAGCACAGGACTCTGTAAACAATTTATGGACTATGTCTCAATACACATAGATATGATCAAAGGTGATAAAACCAAATCGGTCACGGACATGTCCGCCCAGTGCTCAGCTATAAATAAAATGGGTTTGGTACATTTTAGTTCTAAGTATCTAAATAAAAACATCTTCACCCATTTGATCTGAGTTGTAAGATCTTAAAACGCAAAAAAAATAAAGCGCTTAGGCGATTGAGAAATAATATTGTAGACCAATCGACCTACCAACTTCTGTGTAAGCGCATACAGCTCACTTACAAACAGAAATTGAGACATGCTTGCGTAATGAAACATAATAAAACCATTTGCTCCCTAATCAGAGCAATATGTGTACATGATATCAGAACCATCTGGCGTACCATACAAATTGTTGATAGCCAGTCATCACTGTCAATGCCGAATTGCATTCCAGAGCACACATGGGGGGTCATTACGACCCTGTCGTTAAGGGTTTAGCGGCGCTATAAAATATGTCGGCGCCGTTAATCCCTTAACGGCTGGATTTACCAGCCGTTAAAGTAGGGTGCCGCAAAGGGACCTTGGTGCTAAGTACGGTGCCGCAATTTGCGGCACCGTACTTAGCGCCTTCCCCATTCCCATTGAGCCCTATGAGGCAAAAATGGGAATGGGGAAGGGCCCATGGTGAATGGGGAATTACCGCCCCGCCAACCTTGGAATGGGGCAGTAATTCCGCCATTCACCATGGCGGACCCCAGCATGGACCATGGTGCTAATAGCACCATGGTTTAGCGCCGGGGTCGTAATGAGGCCCATGGTGTGAATATATTGCTTCTAAATTTCAGCTTCCTATTAGATTCAAGAATTAACCTGAAGTGTCCTTATGTTACAGCAAGATGAGCCGACTGTAAAGACTGGAGAGGGGGTCTGTACTTCTGCTCTCTATATGGTAAAGGAGAGACACAGAGGACCACAGCCATGATTCTCTATAAGGTAGCAATGGACGAGCAATCAAGACCTAGCTTCTCAGGAGGTGATGAAGGCTGGTTCTTAAGTACAGTGTAGTCCCCAAGCCCCCACAAAGGAGTGTCCACACACAGTATTACTGAAAACACAGTCTTTATATAATTAATATTCAAAGGTATGTACACTATCACAATAACGCACTTTGTACTCAGAAATCAACAATGGTAAATATATACAATTCTACCAATATTATCAGATCTCATTAAAGTGCATCAACTATACTGTTAGAATGTCACACAGATCAATAACAAAGAAACCAGCAATAGAGAGAGGAGGGAAAGCAAGACAGTTGAAACAATAGGCAGAATATTGAGTCAGTTACCTAAACACAGTTCTGTGTGGAGATCCCCCCACCTGGGCAACCTGTAAAATAAAGATATAGTACAAGCCCAGTCCATATATTGCTCAATAGTCTTATTCTCTCCAATAATGTTTTTACCCCCCAATGTACCTGGTGGAGCAGAGTTCTTCGAAGAAGCGTCGATGGATCCTTCTTGAGTGACTCCACGGATCGGCGAGAGGCGTCGACGAGGGTGAACTTGGCATTGACGGCGTTGATGAGAAGTTCGAGGGTGCCGAGACCACGGCGTCGATCCAGGCGGTGCTCATCGGCGACGTCCTGCGAGGATGAGGTGTGCGGGGCGATTGATTGTTCAGGACCGCAAAGAGTTTCTGAAGAACTGTGGCCCAGCAAGAGCGTTGAGTCGTCAAAGTCTTTGTGGCCTTCAGATGGCGGGAAACCCACCGGCGGATTCTCCTCTGCACGTCCGCATCCTCGACTTTCTCCGGCGGGAGTAAGTGGTCATCGGTGCGGACAAGGGATTCCTTCGATTCAAATGTTCTTAGCAAAGGAGCGGGCGGCTCCGGTCGTCAGTGGCACGGCGTGAAGCGGTCCCCTCTTCTGGGGCAACACAACTTCGACAGGCCTCCAGCGGTTACACAAACCTGCAAACCCTGGTCGACGGCAATGGGCTTCGATGGCGGCGAAGTCCAGGTGCTTCACTTCGATCTCCTTGACGGTCCCCTCTCCGGTCAGCAGCCTTTGGAGGGTCTGACTCCCAGGGAGCTTCGGCGAAGGTCAGCGGTGCTCGATGGTCCCTCGGAGCACGGGAAGAGGGCGCCTTACCAGGTCCTCTCTCGGATCAGTCTTCGACGGATTCGGCAGCTTTCAGATCAGGTCGAAGCAAATGCAACAGCAATTCTTCTTCTTCCAGCTGGGCGTCGAGGATCAGCAGTTCCAGTTACTCTTCAAGTGTAGACACAGCTTCTGAACAATTTCCAGTGGTGAGAGGTCCCCAGATATACTATTCTGTCTCTAATCCACATTGCTGGGTCACACTTATCAGCCAATCATACAGAAGGGCATTCATGCAGTCAGTCAGCAATCAGGCACACAGTGCATTCAGGCCATCCTCCCCCACTCACAACAAGGAATGTGGATTGGAACAAGTAAGCAGGCATTCAACACTACACACTGCATTCAGGCCAGTTTCGGGCAGGGCTGTCTCAGTCTTTGTCTCTCATGCCAGAAACCAGACAGCCACAACAAGAAGTACACATTGGTCACACACTCCATTCACCCAGGTCCAACCCTCAGGGTGTACCCACAACATACAGTCACTGAGAAGGCTCCAGCCAGTCTGGACTGGAGTTCACAACAACACCATATTTGGAACTTCCTGTAACGCTCACCTGATTCCCGTAGAGGCGCCGGTCTTGACTGGGCGTATACCGTATCTTCAAAGGTGATGTGTAACACACGGCTGGCTCTTTGGGCTGGACCTCTGTGCACTGTATGTCTGACTCAAAGGGTAAGATGTCTGCAGATAGAAAATATGGGATTAATGAACTGGGTTATTGAATGTCTCTCTCTTCTTCCCTTTCTCTTCTCCTGTAGAACCCAAAGGTTAACGCTCTCACCTTAGGTAAGTGAACGCCGTGCTCTCCATCTGCCTCGGGGCAGGGTGCTGTAACCAGTTTCTTCACTGGATAAGGGGAGCAGGCCTCTTGACTTCAGAGGACTGCTGTCCGTCGTTTACTGCACGAACGGTAAGTTTCGAGTAATTCTAATGTCTTTGAAAGTCTTTAGGAATGATGTCTCTTGTTTTGCAGGGTTCCGGCGATGGCGGATGACTGGCTGAAGTGAGTTGAAGATGGAGCCCGTGTGATGAATAGAAGCGCCTGGAAGCACGTAAGTAAGCGCTTGTTGCCTGCTTCACGATGCGCTCTAACTGTCTTTTTATTTTGCAGGTACAAGTTCGGAGCGGCTGCAGGGTGCCGGAATACCCACTGGGTTGGATGTGGAAAGGAGTAATGGCACGTGAGTATTAAAGTTCCCCAATGTCTTTAAACGCACCTTGTTTTGTCTTTCAGATGCGGGATGCAGCGCCGAAGGCCTCCGGAGCGTGTGAAGAGTTGGTAAGCTTTTGTCTTTCAGATGCAGTGTGAAGACCTCCGGAGCGCACGAAGAGTAGGTAAGCCTTTGTCTTTCAGATGCCGGAATGCAGCGCGAGGCGTTGGTGACAGCCGATGGACCAGGTAAGTGAAGAGCTGTCACTGAAGACCGTAATGCTAACCTGTTCTTTCTTGTCTTTATAGGTGTTGCTGAAGACTGGATTCAGGATGGTAAGCCTTTTTCCTTAGGCCCAGGATCAGATGCAGAAGACACGATGAGCGTTCTGCTGCAGAGGATGCAGAATAACGCAAAGCAAGATTCATCCATCGGGTGTGGTTTAAATAGCCTCCTGTAGTGCTTAGGTGTCTCCTTCCACAGCCACGCCTAGGTAAGAAAAGAGTTCCTGCTTTCCAGAAGAGTTCCAGTGTTCTGAATCTAGGGAGTGGCTCCTGCCCCACCCAACAGGAAAAGTAGTTCCAAACAGAAGAGGATCAGAGGCTCAACTGGCAGGCAAGTAAGCAGCATGGTCTGCTGCAGGTAAATCCACCCAAGCATTATGAGCCCGGCGCTTCCAGCGCTGGGACTGGGCATATTTATGAGCCTAGTGCCACTGGCGCCAGGACTGGGTCCAAAAGGTCCCAATTGGGACTGGTTGGCACTCGGAACCTGGGTTATGGATCTGCTTCCAAGGGAGTTGGGAAAACCCTGACCTTTTGGAAGCAGAGATCATGACACTTCCACCCTACAGCCAGTCAAGGGGAAGGGACAGAGTCAGGCCTTCTCAGGACTTTGGGAAAACAAGGTAACAGGCAATAGAAAGCAAGAGGCCACAGTGGCCATCTTGTTTTCTATCAGGAATCAACTGATTCCAATGGCAGAGCCTGGGTATCCCAGAATGGAGGATACTCAGAGCACCAGCCCATACCCTGCTCTGTGGGTCACCCACAGGTGCCCAAAAACATACACTAGGGGCACAGGGTTGTACTCCCACCCATGGGTGCCATAAGGGTATCCAATGGGTCTGTACAACAAACCAAAAACAGGAAGAGCTGCACTGCCAGGAGTCCCACATGGACTCCCGGGCAGAAAACAATACATAACACAATGAAAAAGGACTACAGGACAAGGACAGGGAGGCCCTGTCCCTACACTGCATTCCCAGCACCACACTGACTTCACTGGTCGCTAGATGACATTAAATGGGCTAACTGTCCTACTCAAAATCAGCAGGGCCTGACGGGCTTCCCCCATGTGTATATAAGACTGATCCGTATCTGTGGGCTCTAATCTTAAAAACTAAATTTCAAACTATAATTAGATCTGGGAATAGTCCTTGCTCTTGGCTATCTTCTAACATGATTCCAATTTATAAGAAAGGGGATCACTCTCTACTGGTGAATTATCAGCCCATTCACTGATCGACACAGAAGCGAAGATTTTTGCTATTCTACTTTTGTACGATTTGGAAAAATTCATTGAGGTCCAAGGTCTTTACTCCAAAAATCAAACAGGCTTTTGTAAAGCTATGAGTACCTCACTTAACATTATGATAATGGCACATGTTATGGCTGGTGCGAAATCCATAAAATCATATCCTGTCTATATTGCTCTTATTAATATGTCGTCAGCATTTGACAACGTAGTCCGGAACATTCTTTGGACTACAATGACAAAAATGGAAATTCCGCCAGTTTTATTATATTGGTTTATTAAACTACACACAAATACCTCTTATAAGATAAAGATCTCAGCTGACGGGCGAACTACTGAGCCTATTGTGACCTATTTGGGCCTAAAGCAGGGCTGCAATCTTGCAGCCACATTTTTCAACCTGTATATGGCTGACTTATATCACACTTGGAGCACTAAACATTTATTTTCAGTAAAGCTGGGCATTTTACGCCTCCAATGGCTTGCATTTGCTGGCAACATCATCATCTTTGACCCTACTCCGGTAGGTCTTCAAGTAAAATAACAGTTGTTCGAAGAATTTGCAAGTGCTCACAATTTATCTCTGAATCCTGCTAAAACAGCCATTATGAGATTTGGGCCCGAAAACAAGAATAAAGGCTATCAGTGGCAACTCATGAAGATCACGATCCCTGTGATCAGAAGTACAATCTATCTCGGCTACACATCTCAGAGAAAAATTCAGTCAATGCTTGGATCGAAATATTACAGCGTAAGAGCAGGCCTTTACTCTCACAACTGAAAATGATTCACGCAAAGTACTGCAAATTTTCATTAGTGCCCCTGATTGACTTTCTCACTCTCAAAATGGAAAGTATATTGTTATACGCTATTGACATCTGTCTATGTGATATGAGTATATGTTTGGACCGTTTACAAGGAACCTTGCTAAAATCTGCTATCTATTTTCCCATGTCTGTACCTAACTCTATAATTAGACACGTACTTGGGCTAGTTGCATTATCTACATGCAGGAAATGGAGACAGCTAACAAATTATGCAAGAATATGCTTCCCGCCTTCAAACAGTCTTTATATTGATATGAAATCTAGCCCCGAAATGACTAACATTCCTTCTATTACCCAGTATCAGTCTAGTCTGAAGGCAATATTGACTGATTTAAACCTCACAGTTGATGATTTTCATTTTCGAACTGGGTACGCCAAGAAAAAACATTTTGAGCAAGATTGGTGCATAACTCTCCAACAAATAGAGAAATATAATATTCATATTGAATACTCTGCTTACACTAAAAAACGAGTCCCTAGATATCATTACATTGATTCTTTCCCCTGCAATCATTTTAGAAGAGCCTTCATGTGGTTTAAATTTGATTTATATCATACACAAGAAAGGACTTTACTGGAACAAAGCAAACAATGTCATAATTTGTGAAAAATGTCATTTTCCAGCTTGCTCTGAACCACAGGAGACCTTAAAACATCTGATTTTATATTGTCCTTATTTTAAAAACAAGAGAACAATTATGCTGATGAAATTTGTAACTAATGATGTATGATGACTGCCTCAATTCACTATGGGCAAGAATGATGCAAGGAAATCATAAGCCTCTAATACATGCTCTAGTCTCCTTCTGTAAATATATAGAAAAGGAACTAGTACTCTATGATACCAACTGATGTCATGCTCCTTACATCTGATTTCTCTTGTTTTGTGAATATTTGTTTTATGAAATTTGTTTTATGAAGATTTGTTTTAATTTGATGCATTGTAAATATAGATTTTCTTTGTAAAGGTTCTACTTTTGTATTGAACCATGGACAAATAAAAAAAATAAAAAACCTTTCTTTGGATTCTGATTTTGCATTAATGTTTCTGGTGTTGAGGGATGTGGATTTGGCTAGGATAATGGCTTTTTTTGTATTGGGTAGCTATCTTTCTGAATTCTTCTATAATGGAGTACTGGGAGTTTGCTTGCCAGTCGGTGAGCGCAGTGCGCTTAACGGAGCGTAGTTCAAGAAGTTCTGATGTGTACCATGAGTTGGCATGTCTAACAGCTTTGGCTTTTTTTGTGCTAGTGGAGCTATGGTGTAAACTGCGTTCTTGAGAGTGACGTTGTAGATTTCGGCTAGTGCTATAGGGTCATTAGAGAATGGTGGTCTGAGGGCAGGAGACTCTAGGTAGTGTAGGAGGTTCTCTTTAACGTTAATTTGCGGGAGCTGCTAGCAAGGGCCGGTGATAGAGGTGTGGTGAGATTTTTGGATTTGAAGAGTATTGGGATGGAGAAGTGGATAACATGGTGGTCTGTCCAGGGGTACGGGGTGTTGGGGCTCACTGAGGCAGAGCAATTGTGGTCTGCAATCCAGTCGAGGATGCGTACTTTTGAGTGAGTCGGGTTACTGACTAGTTGTAGGAGTCCCATGTTGTTTAGGGCTTTGGCGAGAGAGTTGGCATGTTTGTCTTTTGGATCATTGAGACCTAGGTTTAAGTCGCCAAGTAGGATGGTTTTGTTAGTAGTTTTTAAGTTGTCTACCAGTAGGTGGAGTAGGATTTGCAGGAAGTCAGAAGATGGGCCCGGCAGTCGGTTGATGAGGTGAATTGCGATGGTGCAATTGGGCGACAATGAGAGTTTGAGGGCGTTGGAGTCAGTGTTACCTTCCAGCGAGAAGTTTGTTTGTCTGAGGGACAGGGATTCTTTGGCTACAAAAGCTGCACCCCCTCTTTCATGTGCTCTTGGTCATGCTGGTAGATGGTGTAACCTTGCGGGAGGACTAGGGCAATCAATGGCGGGGCCAGCAGCCTTGTGAAGCCAAGTTTCTGTAATGGCTAAGAGGTCTAGGTTGTGGTTGGTGAGTAGGTCCTGGATCTCTGTGGCGTGAGCTGGGAGGGAGCTTGTGTTTACGAGGGCACATTGGAGAGTGATGGGGGGATGGCTGGTGTTAGTGGCGGGTGGTCCTTGACGGGACCTAGTTAGGGTGATATTCGCAGCAGTTGGTGTGGTGGAGACCTTGTGGCTGGGGGAATGGGGTGTGGGTGACTTAGTGTCATCCTTCATGCTATATAGGTGGGTCTGGATGGGCTGGGTGGTTTGTGGATGACTTATAACTTTGAGTGGTGAAAGGTTAGTGAGGGTGGGCTTCACAGGAGGTGTGCTGACATTGGTGTCTAGGCTGGTATATATGGATGGCGTCTGGCGTGGCTGACTGGTCATTTGACGCATAGTTGCAGCATTGTGTGTGACCTCATCGGTATTAGCATTTAATAACACATTATGTCCGCTCTGTTGTGGAAAGTCAGGGAGTATATTGAGCCCCCATACTAACTCTAATGTGGCAAAGGACATCCAATAGCTCTGTTCAACGAAAATTAGCTGCTCAGAATTAATCAACATAATCATCATATAAAGGAGACAGAAAATACATTCCCCACTCAACAGTGATCTTTACATATCGTGTGATGCTGAAAAACCCTATTTATACCAATAGTCTTGAAAAAATAGACCTAGTACTTATTTGTTTTTTTATAATATCAAAAATAGTTTATTTTCTTTTATAAAACTAACTCTAAAACAGTGTTTTCAGTAAAAAGGACCCCACAACACAACATACAGTGGATACATTTACAATACAAATTACTAGTTTCACTCACATCCATTCCTGTAACATGACAATACAATACATCAACATATAAAATTTATATAATGATTTAAACATTTCCAATCACTGAGTGTTATTAACTCAGAATAAACAGTCCCGACATGTTTCAGTTCCTCTTGGCACCAAATGCATGAACCTTCTTCAGGGGAAGACACTTTTAATTTTTTCTCCACCATGTAATCCAGGGCCCCAAAAGTACTCTTCAAACCGTACTCCTATAATTATTCAATACACAAAGAAAAATAGGGTATCACTACAGATCAACATCATCACAAATACATAAGTCAGCTACATAATGCTAACTATATTCCAGTAACATTCAAATATGTACCTATATACTGGCAAGATCAATTGAACCCAATGGTCACTACATACCTCACAAGTAGGATTGCTGCAGTGTAGGTGTGCCTCAGTGCACCCAAATGCCCTCCGACCGCAGTCGATCGAGGAATCAATGGTGATCAATTTATCCAATTACGAATTGAGCATTGAGGAAGAAATGGTTCTGAATAAAGGTTTGAATTTTGTTGCCACCAAATACCATGATCCATTCGAGTTCAGATCTGAATTCCACAGTTTTATGCGGAAGGTCCATTTGAATGAGTTTTTTCGTAATGACAATGTTTATGAGAATGTTAACCATACGGGTCTTAGAAATAAATCTACTTTTTGTGCCCCTACACACAGTTATACCCCTGAATCTCGTGTTTTCGAGAAACAGGTTCTTAAAGAGGTATATAAATTGGAACAACAAGGCATACGGCATCATTCAAATTTTGGTAATACTCAACGAGAACTGGTGTCACGGTTGGCCAGATTACAAGATGTAGTAGTGAGGCAGGCCGATAAAGGCGGAGCCATAGTGCTATTGAACCGTGAGGATTATGTGGGGGAATGCCAGCGTTTACTGAGTGATGGCAGAAGTTATCATTCCATACCTTCTGATCCATCTATTGCTATGATGGAGATCATAGAAGCTAAAGTACAGAGTGCATATGAAGCAGAAATGATCAGTAAACAGGAACGTGATTACCTCATTAGAAAACAAGGACGTGTACCGGTTTTTTATATTCTGCCTAAGGTGCACAAGAGCCTTACTAATCCCCCAGGCAGACCAATTGTATCTGGAGTCAACTCTATCCTTGAACCCTTGTCCAAATTTGTTGATTTCTATTTAAGACCATTTGTGGTCAAAATGGATAGTTACCTAAGAGATACTTCGGATGCTATCAACAAAATTGAAAATGTACCTTTCACCGCAGGCCAGTTCTTATTGATTAGTCTGGACATACAATCCTTGTATACAGTTATTCCTCAAAGGGCTACTTTAGAGGTCATAGAAGAAACTCTACGAGAGAGGGTAGATGGTCATCCCGTCAGTAATGCCTTCATTATGTGGTGTGCAGAGTTTGCTTTGACTCGTAATTTTTTTCAGTTTCAAGGAGCATTCTTTGAACAAATTGAAGGCACAGCCATGGGTGCTGCCATGGCACCCAATCTTGCTAATCTATATGTGGAATATTTTGAAAAAACAGTCATTTATCCAGTCACCAACCCGTATAAGAAACACCTTTTGAAATGGCTTCGGTATATAGATGACATTTTTATACTATGGGAAGGAACAGCTGTAGAGGCAGAACTTTTTGTCGAGTGGTTAAATGCACAGAACCCTTTCTTAAGATTCACTAAAGAGATCAATGCACAAGAAATTAACTTCCTAGATATCACCATATTTCACCATGAAGGCCACCTTAAAGTTAAACCTTACAACAAGAGAACTGACAAAAATGCTCTTCTCCATTTCTCCAGCCACCATGCTAATCATATCAAGGAGAATCTGCCCTTCGGGCAGTTTTTGAGGCTAAAGAGAAACAGTAGTCTGGGGCAGGATTATAAAGAAAGTGCAGCTCTGTTGTCAAGAAAATTGTGTAATAAAGGCTATCCTGCTGAGCTGGTAAAGAGGTCTTGCAAAAGAGCTTTTAACAATAATCGAGAGGCCTTACTAGAGAAAAGACAAACAGATGATAAAGGTGATCGGATTGTATTTGTCAATACGTTTTCGAACTTGTCATACAAAATCAAAGGCATTATTAATAAGACATGGAAGAAAGTGTACAATGCTGAATCGACTCCACCTCCATTGGTGGCTTTTAGGAAAAGCCAAAATATCAGACAGATGCTCATTAGGAATGACATATCCATCAAACGTCCATTAGCACCCAGGCAAACTACTTTATGGGGCCTTCCGCCTGTTAAGGGACATTTTCCCTGTGGAAAGTGTGTGATGTGTGCCACGACGAAGGAAACAAAATATATTATGTTAAATCCTGATATTAAGTGGGTTCTTAATGAAATGACCAATTGTAACACCGAAAATGTTGTCTATTTAATTACATGTCCTTGCGGATTACAATATGTAGGCAAAACCAATAGGAAATGTCGTACTCGTATGATAGAACATCGAAGTTGCATAAAAAACCGAGTACTGCTAGCTCCTATAGTTAAACATTTTGTACAGATGAAACATTCCCACGAGGATTTCAGTTGGGTGATCTTAAAGAAAACTTATGGCAAAAATAAATCAGAAATAGATGATAAACTCATTCTATTCGAACAAAAAATGATTTACAGGTGCCAAAGTCATATCATTGGTCTTAATGAAGAAATTGACTGGCTGCATACTCAGAGATGAAAGGACATTGGGTGGTGGTACATCCCTATGGAGATATAGATATATCTGATGGGGCATTAGTGAGAAATATGAAGAATTAGTAAGATGCACTATGTATAGAAATGGTTTTTTCAAAAATGACACTGTTTTAGACTTTGAAAATATAATGTGATGAGTCGGATATGGTTCAGGTATTGGAATATATTTGTGTAATGTGTTGTATGGTTTACTTCACTTTGTGTGGGTAACTTTGATTACCTAGAAACTATTACTTTCAGAACTTGGTCTGATAATGGTCCCCTGGTTATGTTTTAAACCCCAGGTTTTTACCTGTCGAATGGACTAGACTTTCTCCAGCATGTAATTCTGGGTAAATTGTAATTATGGTAACTAATTGGCCTTCCTTGGTAGGTGTATGTGAGCGGGTTTATTGTACTTATGAGAGCAGTGGGTTAGCAGCCGTACCGCCGCGCTGACCGGATTTTTGGTTTTGGGTTTCCAGAGCTGCATTGGGTGTAATTCGCGTCCTTATGCATTGTTATTGAATACATTATCGGTCGATTACCCATGATCGAGTTAATCTGTTTACTATGTTTATGAAATAAAGAAGGTTAGTCCTTCGTTTATGTCTCAGCAATAGGATGCACGACGTTCCATGAAACAAAGAAGGTTAGTCCTTCGTTTGTGTCTTAGCATTTGTTTACTTGAACTGCTTCTCATTATGAAAACATGGGTTTAGCAGCCGAACCGCCGCCCTTACTGGAATCGATCTCTGGTTGTCGGAACTGCATTGGATGAAGTTTCCGTCCTCAATTAAGGTTACAACTATTGATATTTAGTACACTGTACTGCAAACGTTACTAATTGGGTATTAAATGATGGGCCTTCGTTTTATACGAGCATTTATTTGGATTTTCTAAGAATGGTTGATATTAAGTAAACTACATTGTATTGGGCATAGCGTGCTACAGAAATACTTGTGATATATTTTTTGTCTAGAACATTGATCAGGTTTCTTCTGTTGTAGGTTACAATTTTGTGGACAATTTAACAGCGACGAAGAATATGTAAACAATCTCTTCAACCACGCAGGAGTAGTGGCATGGCGTAATAGGTATATATGCATATATTGTTTTAAATGAGTGATAATGCTTTGGTGAAGGTTGTAGTTTCAAAAGCTCTATAGGGTTGTTATGGAAGGTATGACCACATTGAATGATAGGAATACACATGGGGTCACTACTTAGATGAGTAGGTTCATCGGAGCACTATATAGTTTTTGCGGTCACGTGAATTTGTGATGAAGTGAGGGAGTAGTGGTTGTGTTGTTCACACCACTGTTCGTTTGTTGTTCCTTTCTCAGCTGGAATCAGGTTCATGGTTACCAAAGAACCATTTATAGAACAGGATCAGACTTATTGAAAGAGGTCGGAGGGCATTTGGGTGCACTGAGGCACACCTACACTGCAGCAATCCTACTTGTGAGGTATGTAGTGACCATTGGGTTCAATTGATCTTGCCAGTATATAGGTACATATTTGAATGTTACTGGAATATAGTTAGCATTATGTAGCTGACTTATGTATTTGTGATGATGTTGATCTGTAGTGATACCCTATTTTTCTTTGTGTATTGAATAATTATAGGAGTACGGTTTGAAGAGTACTTTTGGGGCCCTGGATTACATGGTGGAGAAAAAATTAAAAGTGTCTTCCCCTGAAGAAGGTTCATGCATTTGGTGCCAAGAGGAACTGAAACATGTCGGGACTGTTTATTCTGAGTTAATAACACTCAGTGATTGGAAATGTTTAAATCATTATATAAATTTTATATGTTGATGTATTGTATTGTCATGTTACAGGAATGGATGTGAGTGAAACTAGTAATTTGTATTGTAAATGTATCCACTGTATGTTGTGTTGTGGGGTCCTTTTTACTGAAAACACTGTTTTAGAGTTAGTTTTATAAAAGAAAATAAACTATTTTTGATATTATAAAAAAACAAATAAGTACTAGGTCTATTTTTTCAAGACTATTGGTATAAATAGGGTTTTTCAGCATCACACGATATGTAAAGATCACTGTTGAGTGGGGAATGTATTTTCTGTCTCCTTTATATGATGATTATGTTGGTTATCCCCTAACCGTGTGAGAGAGGGAATGTTAAAACAAGGGGAACGCTAGACCTTTGTATAGACAGAATTAATCAACATCCATGTAAAGCTGAAATGCAATGTCTGGACTCGCTGTTACGCTTTCATAACACATGAACATTGACAAAAGATCTCTGCCTACTGAGTTAGAGCCTGTGCCAAAGCAAATTGTGCCCACTGCTCTCTCTAAAAACAATGCATTACCCATAAACAACGAAATGACCCAGGCTACCCAGCATTTATTTTTGTCAACGGTGCATAAACCATTTGATAGGATACTATTGGATGAATATTAACCTATCCCATCCCCCTAGGCACTTTCAGGTAAGGCAAACACCATAGGAGTTGATGTAGTGTACAAGGGGGGGAGAAATTCGCCCTCCCAGGAAGTATGTAAAGGCACTAGAGCGCTTATAGGTAGATGTGAAGCACTAGTAAACCCATAGTCCATGACTCGATTTTGTATTAGGTCTAGAAGGGAAACTGCAGGCTATCGCTGCTCACATTCACAACGCCTGAATTCTGTACAACATACTGACTCCACAAGAGCCCTGTTCCCATGGAAGTCCACTCCCCCTCATTCTTCTAGTGTTGTGAATATTTTGTATTTTATAAAGGAATGCGCCCTGCAAGAGTGAGGCCACACCAGGCTCTGTGCTGCATCCATTGATCTCCACTAAAGTGCCATTGGGCCTCTAACTCCCACCCAGTCAGATCAGAGCCAGCCTCACACCACTCATTCAACCTCCACACCTTTGCATTCCCAGATAAGCAAGCAACCCCCAGGTTTTAACACAAATTAAGTGTCCACAGAGGATCTAAGCATGCAAGATGGTATTTATTCCCAGCTTGAAAACATATCCCTTGTAACAAGAGGTATAGGGAGGGATAAATTAAAGATCAAAACTCAGGGTAAAGACCTTGAGGGCGGAAACTGTGGTATCAATGAAGCCCTAAATGTGTGGGTCAGCATGACTGTATTCTATCCTCTCTTCCCCTGGCACCATTTCCTGTGCTGCCCAGGTGTCTGACTCAATGGCCCTCATTACGACCCTGGCGGAAATCGAAAAACGATGGCGGAAATGCAATACCGCCATCGAATAGCGCTCGGTGCGACTATGACCCGTCACCGCAAAGTACGAAGCCATTAGCGACACCGTAGTGAACGCCAACGCTAACTGCACCAAGTACGCGCGCGCGCGCCATGCCAAACCGTAAATACCACCATGGCGCAAGGGTACGCGAATTCCGACCCTAGCGGACATGTACCTAACGCCATCAAGCACGGCGGAAAGTACCATACCGCCATGGTGAGAAGTACGGCATCGCGAATCAACCGTAAACGGCCCCACTGAGTGCCTGTACACCGCAAGTACAACTCCCCGTAGGTGCAATGAAGTCACAATGCAACCAGTGAAATGTACAAGTCACCCATGCATGCCAACGAACAAAAGATCCACAAGAGGGGCCAATGAGAGCTGCAGGGCACAGATGGCACGAATACAGAAGCCATTCCAATGGACATGACCACAGTCCCCCACCAAGAAACGCACGCAAACACAGGCACCTGTGACCAGCAATATTTCGAAAATCACATCATTCCACCAGTCCACCTGGCTGACCGGCATCTGTTACACAAAACCTAATCCCCCGCCCCTGAGCATGACATCATTCAAACAGTCATATTGGCAGCCCTCATCCCTGACCTCACTGGGCTTCGTAGGCAAACGCGCCCAGCACAGTACCACGCAACTATACTCCGAAGCTGGAACCCAATGCAGATCTCCTCACAATACATCGCTCCCCAAATAGGAACATGCCACATCACTTGCAAAGAAGAACGCTACACGGCCCATATCAGAATAGAAATTTAATGCACAACAAATTCACCAAGCCCATACAGCCATTAGGCCATGAACTCCAAAACACATTTCACCATTGTGGGCTGCATCCGCAAGAAATGACCAGCTACTTCTTGTGTGACGTCCTGTTCCATCATGGTACACAGAGCCACATTCACGTACGAAAAGGCAACATGGAAGCGCACAGAACCGCAGGGCCGTCCCAATGGGGAGGCACTAGTCCAGCTGAAAGGCCGAAATGTTGCTCCGAGCCACTAGTACTGCGTAAGGGCATGTGGCCCATTGGCGATCGTCCCATAAGATCGTAATGCTGCTCCACTGATTAACACGAAGCAGCAGGTGTCGGGAGTAAAAGCCATCTGCAGGAGTGGCATACAGATGGCAGTGGCAAAAGGGGAGGAGATACCTGTCAACCAAAAGAAAAGAAAAAGAACAGAATGGCCATCAGAACGACATTCGAACAACTCACTTCAATGATCACACTAAATCCACAGCCATATGCATGCTAGCCCACTCCAAAGGATCATCACCACCCCAAAACCACTTGCGACTCATAACTATCTATATCGAGGTGTAAACACCATCACACACGAGTGTACATGTGCATGCGTCTGTGAAAACAGAATCCATCAGATGGGATTGGTAACGTGCATGGACACAAGTGTCTGAGGGCGCGTCGAGACAGGGAGGGCTCAACAAGGCCAGATAGACGATGGTCCCACTATGGCAGCCCTGCATCACATAGCGCAGGGGAGGCGAACAGATTCCAAGAAGCCCTGTACATGGCAAACTCTGTATCAAATCATCTGTCCATGCATCCATTCATCATTCCCTCATCCCTGGATAAAAACGCCTGAATATTTACTCACATAACATTAGAAATATCCATTGAGTCTGTGCGTTATGCAGCCTGCAAAATCCACTGTGCCCCAGCCCGTAATTCCAGTGTAGTGAAGTAACATGTATTTGGGAACGTCCGGCCTCATCGGCCACGTCGCTATTGCGCATCCCAAACTATTCATATCAATCATTGCATCCTCGCCATGGCCCCTGTCTCAAGGACATTGAACAATAGAACGTTATATTTGCAGTCAGACCTGTGGGCATCTCCTCGCCGCTAGCTGATAACCGAAAGCGCCGGCCTTCGAATTCCTCATTTGCAACATCACGTCGAAAAGGCATCTGTGGCCGCTTGAAATCACAAATTAATCCATCTAGTGCGGCTGTGTGTGAAAATGGCAACTGCCTTCACTCACAAATGGGACGCCCCGCCCGTCGTTGCAACTCGGTACAGTGATGCATGAGGGCCCACCGTCACTCGAGTACTACGTTCCACTGACCCATCACAAGTCTGTTCGCGACTGCAAAGATTGTATGTGAAACAATGGGACCATAGCCGAATGTACATATCAACAAATGTTACACGGCCATCGGGTACAAATACATGATTGCAATAGCAAGATGCCATTCCTCGAATTGCAGCGTTGTGTGCGGGACGTGCTCGGCCAAAGGGGAGAGCAGCTTGCACAGGTGGAATGAATCACCACAGGTGGAGGCCATACAGCCTGAAAACACATAAATTGCACACCCAGTCTCCTCCCACAACCACACCCACTCCGAAATGCTACCGGCAGGACTCGCGATGTTGGCCCTGGGGGACCTGATAGCACTGCAAGTACTCCAACTCCAAAAAGAAGACGAACACCAACTTCAACCGGCCGCACGGAGGAGACGCAGGAGGAGGAGGAGGGCAAGGCAGGGCCAGCAAGGGCCGCCAGCACAGCCACTACCACCACGCAGGCAGCCCGCAATCCCACGCCTCCGAGCACATCCGTTCAACCTCACTGATGAGCAGATCCACACCCTCTACCGTTTGGACCGGGACACCATAGCCGCCATTGTGGACATGACACAGGCTGACCTTGTCAGCATGATAGATAGCCCAACCGCCATCCCACCCCTACTGAAGGTGGTGTCTGTACTCCACTTCCTGGCCACAGGCACCTACCAGCACACAGTCGGACAGTTGCATGGCATTTCTCAGCCACTGTTCTCACGGACACTATTGCAAGTGCTCGATGCCCTCCTGCAGCACGCAGACGACTACATCTCTCTACCACGCTCGGAGCAGGAAATTACCAACACAAAAGTGGGATTCCATGCACTTGCCGGCATACCGGGTTGCATTGGTGCCATCGACTGCACCCATGTGGAATTGGTCGTCCCACATGCCATGGAGGCCCAGTACCGCAACCGAAAACAATTTCATTCCCTCAATGTACAAATGGTGTGTGACTCCAACAGGATCATTACACATTGTTGTGCCCGATTTCCTGGATCAACCCATGATTCTATGGTCTTGAGGAACTCTACAATACCACGCTACATGGAGCGACACGCAGGGAACAGATCCTGGCTACTCGGTGAGTCTCATTACATGCATGAAAATGTGGGGTATGTGATTCGGCAATGACCTGGCAGGAAGGGGGGGGGGGTGTGCGTACGTAGCAATGGCATTGCACATCATACGTTTCTCGTCCACATACAGGTGATGCTGGGTATCCACTGAAGAGATGGCTCCTCACACCAGTCCGGAACCCACGGGACCAGCATGAGGAGGACTACAACCATGCCCACTCACGTACCCGTGTAGTCATTGAACAGGCATTCGGCCTACTGAAGGGTCGTTTCCGCTGCCTCAGCAGGTCTGGCGGGGCACTCCTGTACCGCCATGAGAAGGTTGCAAAGATGGTCATGGCATGTGTCATGCTACACAACAGGTGCGTACGTAGAAATGTGCCCATGCCCCCTGACGCAGAACTGCAAGCACATGATGATGGTCATGATGAGGGTGGGGATGTGGCAGCACCTCAAGGAGTCCGCAAGGCACAGGAGGGCCGTGACATTCGTCAGCATCTCATTGATGCATGCTTCTAGCACTCACGCCTGGTGGCTGATACATGGACACGGGACTCGTGGCACTGTGTGTGTCTGGTACATGCACAATATGGACTGTACGCCTATGATGGCCTAGTACACAAAGATCATTGTCCACACATCTCATTGGTTGATCGTGCATTGTTTATGGCATATGTGATATCATGTTGAACACCCTATCGACCCGCCACCCAAGTGAGCCCAACACACCCCCTCCACCCTCCTACCTCCCCCCCGAACACCAGTGTCCAAAGATGCTCATTGTCAATGGGCAGTCGCTATTGCAAGCCCCCTCTGCGGGTATCAGGGGCACCCCTGCCTGTGGAGCGCAGGTTCCTCCCAGATCTACGTTGGGGGCTGCCCTGGACGGAACTTGCAACGGATGATGTCTCTGCCTGCTCACGTCCATGCATGTCCCTAAGGGTTTGTGAGAGCTCAGTGAGCACACGGCGCACTGCGGCAAGTTCGGCACATACGTCTTTGGACGTCGCATGCAGTTCCCCCCTCAGGCTCTCGGTGCTACTCTCCATTTGTGCCCTTAGTGTCTCTGTACTTCTCTCCATTTCTGCCCTAAGTGTCTCAGTTGATGTTTCTATGTCTGCCTTAGTGCCCCCACATTCATCGGCATGGTCCTTGAGGAGCGTGGCCAGTTGCTGCTGTTGCACGATTAACTGGTCGAGGGACTGTTGCCTCTGCTGGGCCATGGCCATTTGCGGGGGTGTCACAGAGGGGCTGTTCGCCTCATGTTGCCCTGCCACAGGGCTTGTGGGGGATGGCCAGTCGTCGTCTTGTGGGTGCCCCTGCGTGGAATCCTCATGTTGTACGGGATGGGACAGACAGGGGGATTGGGACAGGTCATGGATGGATCTTACTTCGACATCCCCGTCTTCTGTGTCGGAGCATGCTGCCATCAATGGGGTGTCACCTATGGTGCTGCTGCCACCAGAGGCAGTGCCTTCTGTGGCATCCGTTGGGGGGACCTGTGGTGGTGGTGTTGTGGGCATGCTGGCTGCTGGGGTGCCTGTTGATGTTCCCTCCTCTGTGCTGCCACCTGATTTGTGCTGCTGCCGTGTCTTGATGCGTGCAGCTGAGGTGGAGGGTCTTTGGCCGTTGGTCTTGGCCCTCTTTGCAGGTGTGCTGGTAGGGGTGTCCTGATGCTCGTCGTTTGGATCGGACCCTGTGGTGGAGTAAAGGAGGGCGAGGGTTATTGATGGGTCTGTGGGTATTGGAATGGCATTGTATCACATGCATTGGGGTGGTACCTGAGGGTGATTTGGGTCGGGGCCCTGGAGGTGGTTTCATTTGTGTGTGGAGTGAGGGTGCAGTTGTTTGGCAGCCTGCAGTTAGGGTGTGCCTGCTGCACGTGTAGTGGGTGTTTTTGGGGTTTTTAATTATTTATGTATTTATTGTGAGTTTTAAAGTGCGCTATCAGGCCGATGTGTATGGACGTTCTCCTGGACATGTGTTTCTGTTGCACTATGTGGACACATGGTACTTCACATGATTGGACATTGTGGATTTAGCATTGTTTTATTTGGCCCACCTACCTGAATCTTCGGATGTCTGCACTCCTTTCTCCATCCCTCCGACTCCCTCTATGCTCTCCATTCCGATGGTGGAGGCACAGATTTCTTCCCAGGGGGTCAACTTGATGGGTGATTCAGGACCTCCCCCGGTGGCTGTGGCAATGTTGCGGTTGGCAGAGAGTATGCTGCGGACGCGTATCCGCAGGTCGTCCCATCGCTTTCTGCATTGCTGTGGGGTGCGGGGTGCGGTCCCCACCGCACTTACCCGCTGTGCCACCAGAGCCCATATGGCCTTCTTGTTCGCAAGTGCCGTCCTGGTCATTTGCGTGGAGAAGACGACGGCAGCATTCTCCTGGAGGGTCTCTGTTAGCACGGTGAGTTCCTCACGGGAGAAGTGGACCTGCCGCTTGTGGTCGCACGCTTTCTTCGCTACTTTTCCCATTTTTCTTGGTTTCGCTAGGGTGGATGACGGGTTGGGGTGTGTCTCAGGGTAGTGTTTATAGTGGTTGTGTGGATTTTGTGGTTTTATAGGTGTACGGCGGGATGTTTCCCGTTCCGGGCCCATGTTTTTACTTCCGTTTCCGTATATTTAGGGTCACCGTACTTTCCGCTTGGCGCTCACTGCGCTGTCCGCTGAGATGGGTGGCGGTATTGCACCTAGGGCGCCGTACGGCGGCGGTGTGGGCCGTTTTGGGGTCATTTCCGCCATCGCGGACTTTGCACTTCCGCCATGCCGTGGTGCTCGTGCCCGATGGGTCGGAATGGGCCGCACTTTGCTCCTTCGTGCAATGGCGGAAACGCTATTTACGCTGTGGCGGTCCGGTCAGTCACTTTCCGCCAGGGTCGTAATGAGGGCCAATGAGTTAATATTCAATCTTAGCATGTCTAGTTTTGATAGAAACAATGTATTAATGTGTGACCCGACCTTCACAGGGAGGATGAGCCCAGCCAACCCACATGGATACAGACAATGTGAAGGAACTAAGCGATTACCGCCTGGCATCCCCTCTGGAGCAGGCCCAGGTGCAGGGTGCCTCCAATCAGTGACACCCATTTGTACTGTCAAGTGTGACGTTGGTGGGATTCGTAAGCCCCTGTTTGTAACTGTACGGGTCAGAGCGCTCACGAGCAGCAGAGTCTGTTGCTGATATTTGTATTCTGTAATTAAACCTTGTTATTCTTGCAACGCTATCTCCTGGCCTATTTCCCTAGCTCGTTGTTTTTATTCTGGAGTGTGTGTTCAGAGGGATTTACCTCATTTGGTGACCCCAGTGACGTGATTTCATTGCTGCCGTACTTGCGGAGGTATCCAGGGGGCCTCTCCGTAAGGGCCATGCCAATTTACTGTGACCAGTCTCAAAATGCATATGCTGAGTGGCCCTTGCGGGTGCCCTCTTTGCAGAAATACCGCCTGCTCGTTGAAGCGGGGTACAGCTCCAGGGAGAGGCAGAGGCCTGTTGTGGATTCCCAGTGAACAGGGGCTTTACAGAAGAACGTGAACATGTGAGTATAGCCTGCAAGGAATAAAAATGTTCAGGTGGGGCTGTAGAGCAGTATGAAACGGATGAACACGCAGTGAATGGAAGTGAAAGTATAGTATGACTTATTGTTTGTGGACGTTTTTATGGACATTTTTATTAATTTAATTTTTAAGGTATTTTGAGGATAAACAAAAGGAATACAGGAGCCTTCCCAAGTGAGGGGAGATGGTGGCACCACTTTGCACTGTCCCGACCAGTGCGAGAGAGAATTACCAGGAGAAAATTAGTAGCTCCACATAATTAGAGAGCTCAGGAAAAGTAGTGATTGTTGTTTTAGCATGTCATTTTAGTTTATTTTGTTAGTGTATTTTTATATGTACGGATGAGGCCCAGAAGGGGCGTGTTTGGTGTGTGTGAGCGCATCAGGGGAGCATGAAGGGAGTGAATGAAGGTGAAATTGATGCTTTTGTTATAAACAGTTTGACAAATTGACTGATAGTATTGACACAATTATAATACATATGTTTCAAAGTGATATTGGAC